>NC_068368.1:36071888-36691888 GCF_020536995.1 Dreissena polymorpha | reverse complement strand
TACAATAGAATTTGCATGACTTACAAAAGTTTGGGAATGTTTAATTCTACCCTTATTTAGATATGATTATCAATCTTGTATTGTGTGGTGTTTATATAAATCCTTTTGAATTTGATACTTGAAGTTTAAAGATCCATTAACACTCAAAATAAACAAATACTTTGTAAAGTTAAACCATAAAAAAATAAGTGTTCTGTATCGCAATAGCACAAATATCAACACTAGATGTGCTCTGGTAACATTGATATAAAGAGATACAAAATGCTTGTTTTTTTTTTTGTGTGACAATATATTCCACTGGACTATCCTGCAACATATTGGAATATTAACAAGTGAATGGAGAGATTTGCTTCAGGCAGCAGAGGAATCATGACTTGGTTCTCTTGAAAAATCATTGTTATTTATAAGCGAAGCTCAAGCGATAAATTCCTGATCTTCGCGATTTAGAAAGAACATGCAAAAATAACAGTGTATGTAGGGCAAAACATAACAGAATAGAAATGCATCAAAGAAAAAATTGGGTTTTCCAATTATTTTGAAGTTGCCCGTTACCAATTATAATAGTGTGCAGACCCATAAGACAGCTTAGGCAAAGGCACTCCAAATTATGCAAATTAACGCAAACCCAATTAATCCAATCCTGAATCAAGTTCATCCGTAAAACGAAAAATGATGATGTGAAATATCTTTTAGATATTAAAAATTTGCAGAATGTTTTTATTTTAACGTTCTTTCACCATTGTTGAATGTACTCGTTTTATATAGGATCTCCATATTGCAATTTACTTTCATATGGCACTTTTTGTTGTTGTAAGTTTATATAAAACATAATAGTATTGGGCAGTGTTTATGGACCTTTAACAGAAATCTTTAACCCAATTTCTGTAACACCTGATTGGTATGTGGATACAGTAAAATGATTAAATTATTCAGGATTAACAAAAAACATTCACTGAGTATAAAACACAGTTTTTGAGGCAAAAACAACTCAGGAAGTCAACACAAATATTGAAGCCTTAAAATCTTTAAGTTGTTGTTAATAAATCTTCAAACAAGGAAGACATAATTTTGTAAGATCTGTGCACTTTAATTTAACATGTTATACACTACACCCCCAATTAAATGTTCCTACCTTTATTTAAACATACATTTTTTATGCATGCTTTCTACTTGTATTCACAAGTACATGTATAGAGGCATTTGATGAACAATTCATTACAATACAAATGCTGGTAATCAAATGATTTTTTCATTTAATTGATGGTATTAAAAGACACACACATATGAATTTATCATCAATCAAGCAATAAAAAGGCTGCAAAATGTGGACTACAGCAATTAAGATAAATACCAAACGATTGAGCACTTGATAACCATTTGTTTTCAACCAACTTTTCTTTACAATAATGCTGACTAGGGGGTTTGTACTAAACAATCTTTGAACTTTCCAAGTCTACATAGAAATACCATGAGAGATAGCAAGATGATTGGACGATATGTATCCTCAACTGACAACCATACATAGTCACATGCTCACTGACATGCAGCTCATGCAAATTAACATAAATGGACTACGATTCAGAACAAGAAATCTTGCATCTTGTAATCCTGTTTTGTAGTTATTTTGACTTATTTTTGGTTAGAATAATGCAGTTGAATCTGTAATTAGCAACCTGAAAAATTAGTCACGAAAAGAAAACTTGGGGGGGGGGGGTCGACTTCACAAGCCGAATGTCACAATCATGTTAAGAGGCCAAAATCTCCAGAGCCCAATGTCACAATTAATCATAAACTCACTTGTCCAATGTAACAATGTACCTCGACAGATGCCACAATCTTGTAAATGACATATACCTCCTCAGCCCAATGTCACAACCAAGTTAGTGACACATACATCCTGAGCTCCATGCCACAATCAAGTTTCAATTAAATACTTTAAAATTAAAGAATTAGTTTGTTAATTAGTATGTGCAGACAGACTGGTATGGTTAATCTATTTGCTTGAAGGGAATAATCAATCAGCAAAAAAATTTAACAAAAGTTATGACAATCATTGTTCACATAAGTTCTGGCCAGAAGGAAAATACAACAAGAAATTGTGAAAATGCAATGAGAAATACTTGTAAAAATCAGTATGACATGAACGCAACAAGACTATTGCCAAGCAATAAATGTCCCCTGTAACCGGCTCCAACATTGTCAGAAATTTTCACCATTCTCAGATTTTTTTTTAATTTGTTGCCATTGCAACCAGAATATTTGATGTAGGAACAAAATGAAATGATGTGCATTATAATGTCCATATTGCCATCTATCAATGTTTCAAGTTTCATGAAAAAATATGAAGAACTTTTCAAGTCATCGCAGGATCCAGAAAAGTGTGACAGACAGACAGACAGTCTCTCACAGACAGACTCACAGACACACAGAGCGCAAACCATAAGTCCCCTTCGGTGAAACCGGTAGGGGACAATTAGCATCAGTCTTCACGCTAAATATTTTAGCCAAATAGCCCTTCGGGCTAATCGGATGGAATTTTGAATAGCCAGAAGACATGTTCAATAGCCCGAAGAGGTCAATTTAAATTTTATGACTTTTGGCCAGGCACCAAAATAGTTATTAACAATCAGAAAATCTACTTCCATTAGTAAAAACAGATGCATGTGATTACAGTTATAAAGGGTATTCTGTTTCCTTTTGAAATGCATTTTATACAAAATGCACCAGATAATTTTGCTGTTTATTGTAACTTTATTATTACGCATGTTCTCATTCAATGATTCCATTAATCAGTTTGACCGGTGTTTGGTTTTATCTTAAAGCAAATTGAATTATTATCATGTTTTTAAAATATCCAAAAAACTTCAAAAATACATCAGCCTATTAAAATGACAGATTATTATCGTATTATTACTAGGACAATCGCCAGTGAATTTCTGAATTGTCGGCATGTGGCTTCAGAACAAAAGGCCACTGGGTGTGTTAATTGCCCAGTCTGCTTCTGTAATTTACTCCTGATGTTTTGATAAGCATCATGTGTCAACCGTGAAAAGTATTGTATATTCGTAAACAGATTATAAGTAGCAAAGTAGGTAACGTAGCAGAACGGGATTACAGAATAAACGAAAGTACTACAATTATTAATAATAAGTTGAACAAACGTCTTCTAATACGCAAGAATAATTGATTAAAACACATGGAAATCTAACTGTAATAAGGATCAATTTGTTTTAACCCAATGCGTACAATATCCCTTACAGACTCTTTTATTTTTATTGAAAAATTACTTCGTCCATTTTTCATGAATTATAAATACATTTTCGGAAAACGCTTCTAAAATTAAAAACACTTCTAGATTGGTCAGTATTTTAAAACATTATGAAGTGCTGCGATGCGCGAACATCCCGGAACTTCAGATCTACGCATGTTCAGTTTGAATAACCTCGTGTTGATTGGGTGTCAATTGCATCATTACTTTAAATAGCAACATACCCGGATGTTTACACAACAGTTTAGAAAAATGGCGGCCGCATGCTTTAAAACGTATAACGTCATTTTAGGCATTTAAATAGCGAATTTAAGCGTGCCTCTTAAAAACGCTTATAAATCATGTTATTGATATGACGCTCAAGTATTTAATCGACTGGTCTGGCTATTTTATAAGCATTTAGGATCGACTGACCGGCCCAAGAATCGACTCGGGCTTCGGGCTTAAAGGCTAATTCGAAGACTGATTAGCATATAACAAAATGATATTTTTTTGTCAAAGTTCTGCCTTACATTGTGTTAACATAAGGTAGGTTACCAACAATTACATATTCATGAGTTTGTTATCATACTATTATGGTCGGTTACCAACAAAGAAACATTTATCAGTGCAGGGTTCGCCAAAACCGTCGGTCTGCCGGTCCTGACAGGCAAATTTTTCTCAGGAGCGACAAGTGATTTAAGATAATTGGTCCGACTGACCGACACAATCTGAGGAAAAATGGTTTCAAAAAGATCACTCAAAGTGTATAATGTGCTATTGGATTAATAGAAGGTAAATGCGTTTTGTTCAACTTCTGTCAAAATCCTTTTTTTGTTACCTTCATTTTGATGTTTTGATGTTTAAAGTTGGATAAAAATTGACTATCACATGCGAGTTCAAAATCAACGGTCTTTGTTTAAAAAGCAACCGGGTGCGTCCGCCATTTTGTTTGTTCCATTTAATTTCTCCACAACAAAAACTGCATGAAAACTTTTTTCAACAGGCATTTGTGAGCATTTCTTTTAAAAAGTTTCATTATTATATTGTTCTGGGAAGGATATATTTAATTGACATACCAACAATTTCTGAAATCAAACGAAGTTTTTCCACCCAATGTACTATATTTCGGATAATTCAAAGTTCGGACATGTGTTAATTTGTTGTTGATAGATTGTAGCATTATGTTTTGTGTTATTTCAGACAACAAGAATGGATGGTGGTAATTATCATGGGCCTTTCTATCAAGTAATAGGTGTGAAAGACATTAATTTAATTGAACCTGGAAATCAACCACCTCAGCTAAGAGAAAATATTTTAACAATAGGTGTTGTTTTAGAACTTGGGAAATTGGCTAATAAACAGAAATTGAAGTCATTCAAAGTAGTGTGACTGGGTGTGTGCAATGAAGTCAAACTTGATTGAATGTCACCCTAACTTTTCAAGAACACAGGTTTGTAGAGCTGTGGAGGCTAAAAACAGTTTGACATGCCTTTGGTTTATATGTGGTTTATTATTAATATAATAATTGTTTCATTATATCGACTTTGGACATGTTTTTATTGTATTTTAATTTGATCAAAACCAATTAACACCTAAAAGGTACTCTCTTTTGTTGTGTTTTGCTGTTATAGTTTAGTCGGACAGTGGGACTGACAGAAACTGATTCGGACTGACAAAAATTTCATGTCTGTCAGTCAAAATGACTGACAGATTTTTCAAGTTTTGGCGAACCCTGTCAGTGTGTTAACAGTTGGTAGATAAGTAAGACTGTTGTTAATGCCCCAGTTTTGTGACAGACTTAAAAACAGAAACGTGAGAAGCTTTGACAGGTGTGTCACGGTCAGGGATTTGTAGGTAACATGCACTCCATCATATAAATATGCATGACGCAAAACACTGGGAGTTATGATGTAATCAGACACTAGAATCTACTTGGCAAATGTGATATCTAGGAGAGTGAAAACATCCGCTGTTATTTTTAAGATATGTCTTGCTTGTTTTTTTGAGTTTGTACTGTTTTCAAATGTATTTTCAATATTCACTGCAGCAATTAACTTACCGGTACTCACAATTTTTTTCTGGGTAACCACGTGTACCAGTACTTAGACCACAAACAAATGCCACAAACTGACAAAAGCCCTTCTAGAATCAAAGGTAGGATGAAAATGGCCATGAAAAAAATTGCATAAACAATTTTAGTCAAAGTAAAACATGAATCTTTTTGAAAAGGGGATTTTCATATTTGAAGTCCAGCGCTGTAAATCTGAGTTATGAAAAAGGAACCCCATCTAACCCCTATTTGAGCTCAACTTTGCATGTTTACATGACAAAAACACACAGTTTCACTTATTCATCATCTTGAACTCACATACAGAAGTTTGGGATAAATCAATGTGAAGATTCTTTTCCAACTGTGACTTTTCTTACTTTGTATAAAAGTATTTAGTCCCTACCTGTATTTTCAAACAGTATATGGTTTGTTTATCTCAATGTGTCAACAGCCTCACTGTTAGCAAAGCTAACATAAAATACCAGTGTTTTTTCGGCACTGTATTAAGCCAGCTTTTCACCCTTACTTGACCTTTGTAAGTGTCCAATAATACTCAAATAAAATTTCCCGCGGCTAGGTACGAATGAATACACTTCATTTATTCCATTGGCTGATTTGAGTATAACACCAGAACATTGGAAACATATCCGCGTCTTTGTAACACTGTTTTACTGCATGAAACAATTTTATCTCTAATGAAAAGGCTCAATAGATAGAACAGTTTTACAATCAATTTTCCAAATAAATACAGTTTGTGCGTTCACCTTTTATTTTCAGAGAATTACCAGCGCAAAAGCGGCCATTTGTGAAAGTCAGAGTTTATATACAGTTCATCACCGGAGTTCGCAGAAGGGGTTGCGATCATTGTGTTACAACGGTCTTACTGACAATAACGTAGTGACTGTAATGCATTGCATTCAATCCGCAAGGTATCAAGGTCAGTTTGCGGTCAGTTGCAGAAATCTTTATATAAACGCCGTCTCGTAAACTTTGTGCGCTTGAAGTCTGTTTTGATCAGAAAGATACTAAATAAAGATATTCGGCGATATTATTGTGGTATGTCAATCATCGATTTTTAATATGGTTTCAACATTTGCATGATAAGGACCAATTTTGATAAAATTAATTAGAAATATTTATCCATTTAGACCAGTTTATTAAGCATGAGCACAATAATTCACTATACTATAATCATTCAATTAAATAAGATTCGAGTATTGCCGGCTGACCTATATGCACTCGTTTATTTTCATGTTTCTTGTGTTTTTCTATTCTGTAAATATAGATATCTGAGTAATAATATCACATAAAGCAAAATAAGCCACGAAATCTGGCGCAACACCCCGTAATTGATTTGCTTATGATGTAGCTAAGAACTGCGCAGAAAAAAGGCATCCGCTACTTTTTATCTTATGGAGATAACTTTTGATCGTTCATAAACATCGACCACAATCAACGCCGTATATCTTTTTTAAAGATATTTCTTGTTTAAATACACCACTCCATATAACTGTCTTCATAGCATTTACAACAATGTACTATCAGGAGTCAACGACCTCTGAGTGACCTACATTTTTACCTGAATTTAAAAATCACAATGATTAAAATACCTGATGAACATCCTTTCATAGTAAAACACTCCTTCGTCTACACAAATTTATAAAAACCACCCGCGCATTCAGTAAATGCTCATGATTGCTATATCGGGTCACACATCTATATTCAAATGTAACACAGAAATCGGTCAATGACTCTGAGTAACTGTGTCAATGGGAAGCCCTTTATTGCCTTGCAGGACTCGGGTTTCACAAAGCACTGGTGACATTAACACACAAACTACCGGTGCTGATTTGACAGTCCTCTTTCACTGCTAGTCTGACTCTGCTGTGAGCTGTTAACCCATTTATGCCGAGTGGACTCTCCTATCCTTCTACATTGGATCAATGTATTTCCAAAATTAGGGATGTCTAGTATATTTATTTCTATATTTAGAATATTTCTTACAGAAATTCCTTAAAGCAAACAGCACAGACCCAAATGAGACACCACATCATGCGGCGTCTCATCTGGGTCTACGCTGTTTGCCAAGGCCTTTTTTCTAGACGCTAGGCATAAATGGGTAAAAAAGAAAATCCAAAAGCAGAATGTGAAAATGTTTGGTTGCTGGAAATACATGGATTTTTAAAATAACCGTTAATTATAAAATTTGTAGTCACACATTTCAATGAGGTAATTGTTTAGAGATTGCATGTTAAAAAGTCATAAAACTACATACCTCACGCGTAAATGAGTTTTTTCATCATTTTGTGAATGGGGCCAGAGAACTTTTGACTAAGAAACAATCATGTCATTTTGACTAAAACTGGAAAATGTTCATGTCAGTAATTCAAAACTTAACAAAGGCTGTTTGTAAAACATGCAAGCACCATATATGGGCTGTCAGTTGTAGTGGCAGCCATTGTGTGAATATGTTTTTTGTCATTGTGACCTTGACCTTTGACTTAGTGACCTGAAAATCAATAGGGGTCATCTGCCAGTCAATGTACCTATGAAGTTTTATGATCCTAGGCCTAATTATTCTTGAGTTATCATCCAAAAACCATTGTACTATTTCAAGTCACTGTGACCTTGACCTTTGACCTAGTGACCTGAAAATGAATAGGGGTCATCTGCCAGTCTTTATCAATGTACCTATGAAGTTTCATGATCCTAGGCGTAAGCATTCTTGAGTTATCATCCTGAAACCATTTTACTGTTTAGAATCACTGTGACCTTGACCTTTGACCTAGTGACCTAAAAATCAATAGGGGACATTTGCCAGTCATGATCAATGTACCTATGAAGTTTCATGATCCTAGGCCTAAGCATTCTTGAGTTATCATCCTGAAACCATTTTACTATTTCGAGTCACTGTGACCTTGACCTTTGACCTAGTGACCTGAAAATCAATAGGGGTCATCTGCCAGTCATGATCAATGTACCTATTAAGTTTCATGATCCTAGGCCTAAGCGTTCTTGAGTTATCATCCGGAAACCATCTGGTGGACAGACAAACCGACCGACAGACGACTGACCGACATGTGCAAAACAATATACCCCCTCTTCTTCGAAGGGGGGCATAAAAAGGATCAATCTAACAAGAGCTATCAGAGGACAGCACGCTTGACTGTTTAAGTGCTTGACAGTATAACAAAAGCCATCATGGGAAAATTGTTAATATTCAATAATTTATTAGACAATCTTTCAAAAATCAAAAAGGGAAAAAAAATTGGGGGGGGGGGGGGGGGGAGTAGGGGGGTAGGGGGGGGGGGGGGTTAATGTGGGGTGTGGTAATTTATTAGATGATGTTTTTAAAAAATATCTTTTTTTTGGGTGGGGGTGGAGGTGAGAGGGGGGTATAATGTGGATGTGGTAATTTATTAGATGATGTTTAAAAAAAAATGGGGGGGGGGAGGTGGGGGGGATTCTGGGTAGGGGCGTGGGGTATTGTTTGGGTGGAATCCATTGTGGTATTCAGGTAATTGTTGTTTTGTCAAAGCAATAATAAAATGTGATCATAAATAAAGAACTTATGGCAATTTAAGCAAAATGTTCAATTATCTAAGTGTAAAAGGGGCCATAATTATGTCAAAATGCTTGATACAGTGGTCTGCTCTTGTTTATAGGTTGGGGTAATGTTGTTAAACAAGTATGCCACATATAAAAGCAATATGTCAAAGGATATAGGAAATATTTGGGGTAGTAGGCAAACTTTAACATAGATTTATAAATAATATGCATATTGTAAGTATAAAAGGGGCAATACATGTAATTATGACAAAATGCTTAATAGAGTTGTCTGCTTTTGTTTATAGGTTGGGGTGATGTTGGTAAACAAGTATGCAAAATATGAAAGCAATATGTCAAGGGACAATGAAAATAAATGGGGTAGTACGAAAACTTTAACATTTGCTGCATAGTCTAAGTGGAAAAGGGGCCATAATTATGACAAAATGCTTGATAGATTTGTCTGCTCTTGTTTATAGGTTGGGATCATGTTGGTAAACAAGTATACAAAATATGAAAGCAATATGTCAAGGGACAAAGAAAATATTTGGGGTAGTACGAAAACTTTAACATTTGCACGCTAACGCTAACGCAGACGCTAACACTAACGCAGACGCCGGGGTGAGTAGGATAGCTCCAATATATATGTTTTATATAAAATAGTCGAGCTAAAAACTACTTGTATTCACTCCCATTTGTTATTTGATGTAAAATGTAAAGATATCTCATTCCCTGCAAATGTTAAATACATGTAGGTGATACAGTTGAACAGTTCAAATGCATTTAACCAAACACATTTGCAAACTTGCCTCAGATAATTGAAATAATGGTCCAAATATGTTTCATGAAGATTAAACTTAAAATATCACTTCTACAGTTTTAAATAACTTTGACTTAAGTTTGACCTATGTAAGTGACCAATTTTTTGCCTCACGTGACCCTTTGTCGTACTTGGCAGCTTCATCAAATGGACAAATTTTATTACTTTGCCCAGGTTTCATAAAGATAAAACATGCGTTGTAAATGTGACATAGATCTAGAATTTTAAACCTTTTCAACTAAGAAGCAAAGTTAAATGGCTATGTGCAAACAGCATTAAACCTGAACAGCCTGCGAGCAAAAAGGGCCCGGCCCTTTGCCCCCATGAATGAGAAATTATGACATAAATTAATATATTGTGCTTAATACTTGCCCTGCCTTAATAAATACATACATTCCAATACAAATCTGAACAAATGTGACACGGGATGTTATGAAAAGGTCAAATTCAATAGCCCAATAGCATTTCAGCTATTTAGTAATGTACTTCCTCATTGCTTGTTTACAACATTTTAAACAAGATTGTTCAATGTATAAGTAATATGTGCTTCAGTACGCCTCCAGGAAAACAAGTTTTTGTACATGACAAACAAAACAAATTTAACTGCATACAACTGTTCCTTCTCACCCAAAATAAACAACAACCATACCTAAATGCTTTATCATGATTGTTTTCACTGAGTGTTGAAAATACATGTATATATGCATGTCCTGTTTTCATAAACATCAGAATTAAAGGACCGAGTTATCTGAGGGTCTGCCCAACAACACAAAGCGTTGGACATCCTTAACAAAGACATAACATGAACATATATTTTACCAGGTCTTTAGGGCATTCTTATTGCATTTAGAGTAAGTCTTAAAACCTATATTGTGAATATAGTACATTTTCATTTGGTCAGGTAGACAGTAGCAAACAAAGATAATTTTTATTATAATTGGCCTAAGCTTAGTCCGAATGAAGTTTGTTGCAAATAGTTTTTATTCGTATAATCATTCTTGTTTAAGTATGGATATTTAAAGCATGATATCTCCACCAATAAACTTTTATTTTAAAAACAGAAAGTTTTTACCACTTAATTTCATAGCATATTAAATCAAACGCGTCATTATAGACGTAATATGTCTGATGTATGCTAAACTATGCACATAATAAGAAGACATCAGTAAATTTAAGTAAAATATAAGTTTGATAATCCGTCATACATTTAGCTTGATATGCTGTTCACATAAAATTACAAACAGCTAGTCCATTGAGATTTTTTTTAAACAAGTCCACACAATTATTATGAGGTTTCTTAATTTAACATGATCATCATAATAGAGTTAAGGAGAATAATAAAAGTTATTTTCTATTTAAACCTGTCAAAGATGTAAGTGAAAAGATCATCATGATCCCATTACAACTCATAGGATCTAATCTTATCAAAATAATTACTTCACTAAAAAAACGATACTAAATTGGGTTACAATCATTAATTACCAGCAGTGTTAATGATCCTAGCATTACAAGAATATCCCACATTGGACCTGTAATGAAATTTCATATTAGTACAACCATATAATTTTTATGTGCATTATAAAATGATTTAAAATATTAAAACTCCATTAAGTAGCAATGGACAGGATTAAAATCCTGAATAGTGTGAAGTTTACATATCAGAGAAAAGGCCAATGTCCAGGTAATACATGCCTAATATAACAACAGGTAAATCCTGAATCAATAACAGTTACTTAACCAATCGATATTGGTGTGTTACTTTACGTATGAATTACGCATTCCATATTTCAGTATTCAATGACTGTTAGTGTTAAATTAAATGCTACAAAAATGCAAATAATAAGTTTAAGTATCAATATATGTTTGTAAAAATATACCAATTTGGACGCATTTAATTAAATGAAAAAATCCCAATATAACCAAAAATGGCTAGAAAAACATCTGCTTTGGGAACAAACGTTAAAGCTTGCTTGGACAAAAGGGCCAAAAGGTTAAATCTACATGTAAGTGATATGTAACATATGTTCACTTTTGGACACTGTCCATAAACCACCATTGGTAAACAGATAATCTATGTTCTTTATACTCAGCAAGTGGTAATGACAGACTAACATGAGATAAACAAGTGCATGAAAACAGGTATGGTATTCCAATTACAAGTCATTAAATCATAACAATCCTTGACCATCCTTAACCATTTGCATGCTGGGAAATTTGTCGTCTGCTAAAATGTCGTCTGCTGAATTTCTAAAATTAGCATTTTCTTCGATTTTTTTTCCAAAGAATACTATCAGAAAAGCAAACAGTTTGGATTCAGATGAGACGCCACGTTCTGTTTGCAAATGCCTGAAAGAGTTAAATTCAGTTAATAATTCAGGGCTTTTTCAAAAATATTTGTGAGGATGCCACAGTCAAGTCAATTTGAGAAAATATGAAGGTGTCTTTGTAAACATTGTGAAATTTTAAACTGATTAAAAACAATGTTACGTAATATAAATATAATTACAAAAGTGGCACATACCGGTAGTGCACAAGACCGATGTTTGTATTAACAAGCTTTGCATTTACATTTAAGAAAACAATCCACCACCCCACATAGGAATGGCCTGTTAAAAATATATAAACTCAACTATTTAATTAGGTCACGTTCAAGGTAAGGTCAGGTATAAGAAAGCATGTACTGTAATAGGCAAAGTTTGAGCAAGACTTTAGAAATCTTACCATTTTATTAACGCAGTCAATCGCATTTCTACAGACAGACAAAAAAAAATGTTCTTTTCTCAAGTAATTTGTAAAAATGTTCGGAAGCATGTCCGTAAAACACGTATTTTGAACAACAGCCTTGCAACAGTCCACAACACTGATTCTGCACACCCACAGAGCAATCAAGTGATTGGCAACTGGCAACAAAGAAGAAACAAACAACACCTACACATCTGCAGATGTTGTCAAGCAACACGTATATGATATACATTGTATAATAACAAAGAGACTATCGCCGGTGCAACATACATGTACACATTGACATGCAAAAGAAGTAAGACATTCAGGCCGAACCAACTCTATAAAGATGGCAAAGTTTGGTAATATGTCACATTTGTTTTGTATCACACTAAATTATGGTAATAATTATTATTTACCATTAATTATTTTACACTAGTCCATGCAGAGATTTTAACAGTTGATTAAGAATACGGTGTTAACTGATATTGAGTACAAAACTTAACTTTTTTTTACATATCAACCAGCGCGCTCACACTACTTTGGGGGAAGGGGTCCGCAGCCCTTAGGAGGAGGAATTTCCGCAGCGTTTCCCTTTCTGGGGGATTTTCTCTCATTATTACATTTGTACATGTTTGCACTAAATTCATTGCATTTTTAATAATTTAGTTTGTTTGAAAAGATTAAATTGAAATAGAATTGAGATATAGTAATCATGAAATGAGAAACATCTTTCTATAAAAAAAAACATTTTTTTTTTTTAGGGGGAATTTTTCCCCCCAAAAGGGGAAAAAGTATACTTTTCAGGTGGGGGATTGCCGCCGAAATTTGGCGGCAGATTTGATAGATTAAGGGCCCTGTCAACACATTTACATGCACCTGGTTATTTATTTAGAGCAGTTTGCAGGACAATTAACTCAATTATACTTCCGTTGTCCTTCATCAGCTTGGCCAATGAGCAATTAACCATTGTACCACTTACATGTAGATACGTATTTTGACGCACTTGTAGTCCCATAAAAAGTTAAATTTAATTAAATACCTTTCTAACTAAATTCAAGTTTTAAAGTATTCATTTCAAACCCTAAGGTACTGGTGAGCAGCAAACAGCATACAACCTGAACAGCTTGCAAGTTACTCGCAGGCTGTTCTGGTTTAATGCTGGTTGCAAAAGTCATTTTCAATTTGCTTCTTATGGGGGAAAGGGTTAAGAGTGACAGAGAACAATCTGTGAACATTTTGACTCCATGAACAATGTCAAGTATGGTAGACGCCACATCAAATTAATGCTGACCCACTGGCATACATTTGCATATTAAGAAACTATTATTACAAAGGCATCCATAATAACGTAATAACATGTGAAAAAGGCTGAAAGAAGACTGTGAGTAAAACAGATTTTGTATAGTGGGATTTTTAGGTTATATTCTAGGAGTTAAAGATATAGATCATACTATACTTTATGTTTATAATACAACTGTAAAACACACATCAATCATTAAACATCAGTTGTATATATTCAGATGTTTACATAAGTCTTTTTTGCCCGACATGTTGTAATTTCACCCATTTCTCTAATACATATCATGTGGGAATGACTGCCCGCTAGAGTAAAGGCTTGAAACAATTTTTCCACCACTGAGTATTTGAATCAGATGGCAAATATAAATTCTAGTGAAAAAAAAACTAAACTACAAATCCTGGCTCTTACAAATTCTACTGTGAATGCATCTTAGCAACAGCAGTATTGCTGATTAGCACTTGGCAACCTATGTTCAACAATATAAACATGATTGGAATTAGCTTGGGAAATAATTGTCATGACAACTATTCAATCAAGGCATTTAGTGCATAAACATAAATTGGTCACTTCCAGAAGAGTCTCACGTAATCTAGTTTTCTATTACCCCAGATTAATACTTAAAGGTCACAAAAAATACATCAGATGTTTGTTAGATTATACATCCCTTAAAATTGCAAAATAAAATATACAAGAGGGCCTGAAAGTCCCAAAGTCACTCACCTGAGATAAAAATAAATGACCTGTTCTTTGCAGCCCAAGATATCAATGGAACAAATGTTCTTACCAAGTATCATGAAGAATGAACAACAAATGGCCCCTTGGCGGCCATGTTTATTTAACAGACCTGAACCATTTTTTAACTCTTCCAAGATATGTCCAAATTTCATGAAGATAGGGAAAAAAAGTGTCTTCTAGACTGTTCACATGTTGTCACTATGTACATATAAAGAAAACTGCCCCACTCCCTGGCGGCCATGTTTTTTCACTGATCACAACCATTTTCAAACTCATCCGAGACATCCACATAACTAATGTTTTCGTGATGATTAGGCAAAACATGTGACTTCTAGAGTGTTCACAAGCTTGTTTACTATATTAATATAAGGAAAAAGATCCCCCCCCTGGCAGCCATGTTTTTTTACCGATCCAAACCATTATCAAACTCAACTGTCCTATCCAGGTGTGGTAGTGCGGTCTCCTTCGCTTACGCAAATGAACCGGTCACAGGACGGTTACAAGTTATGTAACTTTGTAAGCACTTATGTAATGGGGAAATATTTATTTGACAAACTCTTATTTCCGGTCAGGATGAATATAATGACTGGTTGTAATTCAGAACTCGGAAAATGAAGAACAATGACAGAAAATTAAGAACAGGTACAAGCCAAGTCTAAAGAATCTAAGTATCTTTACAAAAATGAACAACATACAGCAAATACCTTAATGAATGAAAAAAAGAAGTTTATAAAATCTGTCAAAAAAAACTTATACTAATATAAGTTACTGTTAGTCTAGAAAGTGCTTCCAAATCTAGTTTACAAAATAGGTCTAATTTAATCTAAAGAACAATATTTATGAAGATAAGGAAACTCCAGTGAATCAAATGTAAAAATAAGAAAAGTTTACTACAGTTATTGAAATAGAATAGAGTCTTTCTAATTAAGAAAATGCCAAATAGAAATAATCTAAATAATAAGAATAATTTAGAAAATAATGCCAAAATGTCTTGATGCTGGTGTTAAAAATAATTTAGAGTTTAATTATTTCAACCTTTTTCAAGAGCTGTTAACTTTTCAAGAAAGCATCAAGAGGTCTTTAAATCAGCCAAAACAGTTTATTTTATACAGTTCAGAAGAAATCAATGGCAGAGTAGTCAATTTTCCCTCAGAACAGTGCCTTTATCAATGATCAATATCTTCCCAAATTCCAGAGCAGAACTAAAAATAGATTACTGAACCAGGTTAAACAAGGTGGATAAATACTGCATAAATACTGCAAAATCATGTACATGTTGTCTTTCTTTCAGTTATCTCTTAGTTGAAAGGCTTATCATAAGAGTTAATGACTAAAACAGTTATGTTAACTATGAAAATTAAATAACACAGTTAATGTCACAAAATATTGACATAATAAAACCAAACTTTACTACACAGGAAACCAATGTTCTGACCAAATTTCATGAAGATTGAGCAAACTAAAAATTAACAAGATTTTACTATAGCCATAAATAGCCATTAAGGAAAAATGCCCCGCCCCTTGGCAGCCATGTTTTTCAAGCCAAGGTTACCATTTTTGAACTCATACAAGATATCATTGGGACAAATCATCTGTGGAAGTTTCAGGAAGATCTGAAAATAAATGTTGCCCCTAGAGTGTTAACAAGGTTTTGCTATAGCACTAAAAGGAAAAATGCCCCACCCCCTGACGGCCATGTTGTTTAACCAACCAACATCATTTTCGAACTCGTTTAAGATATCATTGGGATGAATCTTCTGACCAAGTTTTATGAGGATCGGACAATAAATGTGGCCTCTAGAGTGTTAACAAGATTTTGCAAAAGCCATATAAGGAAAAATGCCTCGCCCCTTGGCAGCCATGTTTTTCAAGCAAACATAACAATTTTCCAACTCATCCAAGATATTATTGAAACCAATCTTCTGACCAAATTTCATGAGGATTGGAAATAAATGTGGCCTCTAGAGAGTGAACAAGGTAAATGTTGACGTCGCACAATGGACACCGGACGACGGACAAAAGGCGATCACAAAAGCTCACCATGAGCACGTTGTGCTCAGGTGAGCTAATAAAAAAGTGTAATGTTCTTAAAGGGGCCTTTTCACAGATTTTGGCATTTTTTTAACTTATTCATTAAATGCTTTATATTGATAAATGTAAACATTGGATCGTAAAAGCTCCAGTAAAAAATCAAGAATAAAATAAAAACAAGAGCACCGCCTTGCGGGTGCAGACCGCTCATCTATTTTCTTTTTAAAGGTGAAGGGACTCTCATTTTCAATCACAAAGGAGGGAGGAGTGGAGTGAAGAGGGGTGTATAGTGTGGGGTTGTGGACATTTATTACATTATCTTCCAAAAAAGCGAAAAAAAAAAAAAAAAAAAAAAAAAAATCCGGGGGGGGGGGGGGGGGGGGGGGGGTTGGGGGGGGGGCGATGGGGGGGGGGTTTGGGTGCGATGGTTGGACGGTATTTCAAACATAACCATTTTTTTAAAAAAAATGGGGGGGGGGTATAGTGTGAGGGTGTGGTGGTAATTTGTGAGATGATCTTAAAAAAAAAAAAAAAAAAAAAAAAAAAAAAAAAAAATTAGGGGGGGGGGGGTGGGGTGGGGGGGGGGGGTATAGTGTGAGGGTGTGGTGGTCATTTGTGAGATGATCTTAAAAAAAAAAAAAAAAAAAAAAAAAAAAATAGGGGGGGGGAGGGGGGGGAGGGGGGAGGGGGGGAGGGGACGGCACGGGGGATGGTTTGGGTGGAGTCTATTGTGGTATGTCAGGTAAGAGTAGTTTCATCAAAGTATCAATCAAATCTAATCATAAATAAAGAAGTTATGGCAATTTTAGCAAAATTTAATAATTTGACCTTGAGAGTCAAGGTCATTCAAAGGTCAAAGTAAAATTAAAGTTGCCAGGTACAGTAACCTCATGATAGCATGTAAGTATTTGAAGTTTGAAAGCAATAGCCTTGATACTTAAGAAGTAAAGTGGATCGAAACACAAAATTTAACCATATATTAAAAGTTACTAAGTCAAAAAAGGGCCATAATTCCGTAACAATGACAACCAGAGTTATGCAACTTGTCCTTTTACTGTACCCTTATGATAGTTTGTGAGTGTTCCAAGTATGAAAGCAATATCTATGATACTTTAGGGGTAAAGTGGACCAAAACATAAATCTTAACCAAATTTTCAATTTTCTAAGTATAAAGGGCCCATAATTCCGTTCAAATGCCAGTCAGAGTTACATAACTTTGCCTGCACGGTCCCCTTATGATAGTTCATAAATCTTGCAAGTATGAAAGCAATAGCTTTGATACTGTAGGAATAAAGTGGACCTAAACACAAAACTTAATCAAATTTTCAATTTTCTAAGTATAAAAAGGGCACATAATTCTGTCAAAATGCCAGTCAGAGTTACATTACTTTGCCTGCACAGTCCCCTTATGATAGTTAGTAAGTGTTGCAAGTATGAAAGCAATAGCTTTAATGCTTAAGGAATAAAATGGACCTAAACACAAAACTTAACCAAAATTGTCAATTTTCTAAGTATAAAAAGGGCACATAATTCTGTCAAAATGCATGCCAGAGTTATCTAAATTTGCCTGCCCAGTCCCCTCATGATAGTAAGTAAGTGTACCAAGTTTGAATGCAATAGCATTGATACTTACTGAGAAAAGTGGAACTAAACGCAAAACTTAACCAAAATTTTCAATTTTTTAAGTATAAAAAGGGCACATAATTCTGTCAAAATGCACGCCAGAGTTATCTAACTTTGCCTGCCCAGTCCCCTCATGATAGTAAGTAAGTGTACCAAGTTTGAATGCAATAGCATTGATACTTTCTGAGAAAAGTGGACCTAAACGCAAAACTTAACCGGACGCCGACGCCAACGCCAACGCCAACGCCAACGCCGACGCCGAGGTGATGACAATAGCTCATAATTTTTTTTCAAAAAATAGATGAGCTAAAAAGGAAAAGAACATTGCCCGGAGCAGGTTTCGAACCAGTGACCCCTGGAGTCCTGCCAGAGTCCTGAAGTAAAAATGCTTTAGCCTACTGAGCTATTCCGCCGAGTACACATACTTAACGTATTTTATACATTATATAAGCTATCTTCTTAATTGCACAAAATTTAACGACAAAAACAGAACTCTCCAAATTATTCAATCGTTACGCGTTGAAACGCTTTATAATTTTTAGGTTTTAAAATCGTCAAAAGATGCATATAATGGCTATATTAGAGCATGGTAATTGTTCAGTATTACTGTTTCCTCACAAATATCATAACTAAAAGGAAAATTTGCGAATCTGAAACAACTTTTTTCAATTTTGTCAATTTACCAAAGCGTGAAAAGATCCCTTTAAACATGTCAGTTTTACCAAGTACAGGACCTTTTGGCGCTCAAAATTTCCAATTTCACAGGTTAAGGTCATATTCCCATATTGGTTGGAAAAATCCCTGTCACTTGGGTCCTTTTCAAAACAATAGGTTTTTTTTCAATTTTATTTCATTCAAATCTACATACTTTGTATTTTACAACAAAACTTGTATGTGTTACATTTTAACAATATTAAACATACAACTGTAAAGGATAAAAGGTTATAAATATAAAGCTAGTTGCAATATATAATGCTTTGAATATGTTTTGCGGAATTATTTAATACATGTACACATATTTTTTAATTCTATGATTTGTGCTCGCCTCGGATTATTTTAAGCAGACAAGTCGCTGGCCGCATATATGGTATTAAACCTTTCCCCATCAGAAGCAAAGTGAAAATGGCTTTTGCAACCAGCATAAAACCAGAACAGCCTTGAGTAAATCCCAGTATGTTCAGGTTTTATGCTGTTTGCTACTATTCAGTATCTAAGGAAATGAAGCCTTACAAACTTGAATCTAGTAAAAATGATCTTTAATTTAATTTAACTTTCTATGTGACTTCAAATGCATCAAAATATGTATCTTAAGGGTAAAGGTTTCAATCCAATTTGACAATGTGGCTGATATGACCAGACTAATAGAAGACAAACACACACATGATATTGAATAAATGTTTGTGAACACGTGAAAAATGAACTTTGTATTCATTGATACCATTTTAACTCAATTTTAATAGTCACAAATAGGAACTCAATTAATTGCTGTTGAAAGTGAACAAATCTGTAGAAATAAATTGATTGAAGGATGTATAACATTTGTACTTTATGATAGATCTGCTCCTATTTATTCCTGTGTTACTAGTAACACACTGCCTCAAAAAGGTTATACAATGACATTGTAGATCCATCATGTGACCATTGTTCATCACTTTACATGTACATTGAAATGGATCTGGGAGTTTAATTAATTTTGCTAAAATTTATTCATTGTTAATTATTTTGGTTTTACAAAACTAAGTTTTAAATACAGTGACATTTAATCTGAAAGCAATAGAAAAAGGCAAACATTATATATCATTTCGATAATGAATTTTATTTAAGAAATTATTAATTTTTCTTTTTTTAAGGACAGTTAGCGTATATGAACATATGGCAAATAAGGAGTAATTTGCATAAATGCTGAGGGTGTAAATAAGGCATAACATTCAAAACAGTTTATACATTGCTAAAACCAAGAAGAAATACCATTTAATTAATGACTCAACATCAGATAAAAAATGTTTTGATTGCCTGAGAAATAATGTCCACTGTGTTTAATATTTTGGGCTGCTTTTTCATTGAGAAGAACATCAATAGTCATCTCGACTTTATTTGTTCCCAGAAAAAAATATGGAAAATAATATAAGAATATATTTGCACAACAACAATAAGCAAAAGGATGCTTGATTTCACATGGAAAATTGAGGTCAGGGTATTACCAGGCCCTCAACATTAAAATTATCTAGATAAGCCCAATTTACTAATGTAAAAAAGGGGGTTAATAAGTTTCCATTTTGTAACAGCAATTGTTAAACAAGGGATGCATGCCCCCCATATGGGCTGTCAGTTGTAGTGGCAGCCATTGTGGGAATAAGTTTTTTGGCACTGTGACCTTGACCTTTGACCTAGTGACCTGAAAATCAAAAGGGGTCATCTGCAGGTCATGATCAATGTACCTATGAAGTTTCATGATCCTAAGCGTAAGCTTTCTTGAGTTATCATCCGGAAACCATTTTACTGTGTCAAGTCACCGTGTTCTTTGACCTAGTGACCTGAAAGTCAATAGGGGTCATCTGCGAGTCATGATCAATGTACCTATGAAGTTTCATGATCCTAGGCGTAAGCATTCTTGAGTTATCATCCGTAAACCATTTTTCTTAGTTGAGTCACCATGACCTTGACCTTTGACCTAGTGACCTAAAAACTAATAGGGGTCATCTGAGAGTCATGATAAATTACCTATGAAGTTTCATGATCCTAGGCATAAGCGTTCTTGAGGTATCATCCAGAAACCATTTTACTATTTAGGGTCACCGTGACCTTGACCTAGTGACCTCAAAATCAATAGGGGTCATCTGCAAGTCATGATCAATGTACCTATAAAGTTTCATGATCCTAGGCATAAGCGTTCTTGAGTTATCATCCGGAAACCATTTTACTATTTCGGGTCACCGTGACCTTGACCTTTGACCAAGTGACCTCAAAATATATAGGGATCATCTGCGAGTCATGATCAATGTACCTATAAAGTTTCATGATCCTAGGCATAAGCGTTCTTGAGTTATCATCCGGAAACCATTTTACTATTTAGGGTCACCGTGACCTATGACCTAGTGACCTCAAAATCAATAGGGGTCATCTGCGAGTCATGATCAATGTACCTATGAAGTTTCATGATCCTAGGCATAAGCGTTCTTGAGTTATCATCCGGAAACCATTTTACTATTTTGGGTCACCGTGACCTTGACCTTTGACCTAGTGACCTCAAAATCAATAGGGGTCATCTGCGAGTCATGATTAATGTACCTATCAAGTTTTATGATCCTAGGCCTAAGCGTTCTTGAGTTATCATCCGGAAACCATCTGGTGGATGGACGGACATACCGATTGACGGACCGACATGTGCAAAACAATATACCCCCTCTTCTTCATAGGGGGGCATAAAAAAAATAGGATATTAGTAATAAACAAAGAAAAATATTAGTTTTAAGGCAAAATGAATATGGGCAACTTTCATTTTGTCTTTTAAGATCAGGGTTCCCACTGTTAAACATAATTGTTGCAAATGGCAACAAAAAACAGAAGTGGCAACTTATCGAAATACATGTAGGACATTTTTCAGAACAGCATATTTTTAAATATTTCAGAAAATGAAAGTAATTTTTACAATTTCAGCATAAAATGTCAAGGTCGATCTGAAAGAATCCAAATGAAAACTCGTCAAGTGACAAAGCGACAATCAGGGCTCGACACTAACAGTGGTCTGTTGACCCGGGTCAGTAAAAAATAGGGAGGACCAGTGAAACTAGAAATTTGGTTGATCCGACGGACCAGTCAAAAATCCTGGCCAGCTTATAGTGAAATACTGGTGGAAAGCCGTTTTCATCAATAAAACCACTTTATATGTTCATAATAAACTGATAATTTCATAATTATTTTATGGGCCGACTCGAGACTGGGATAAAAATAGCAACATATTGGAAATTCCAATTTTCTAGATGCCCGGATGACAAAAACCTGTTGTCAGATCAAAAAATCTATTTGCGTTCCACAAATGTCTCCTGACTTCGCCCTGATCGATACACAAATTAACATAAAATTAGAAGCTTTCAGAAAGAGAATTGAACAAAATGGTATTTATTATTTTGAAAAAAACAGCAATAATCAGCATTTTATCGATCCTAGTACCATCAAAATATACTTTGTTTACTGTGCGAATTTACACTGGAGGGCACAGGATAATGTTTTAATATTGCCAGAGAGTAAACTTGTGTATTTTCAAGATTACAACTTTTCGCGATGTGGAATTTTATTCCGGGGGTAGTTGAACCTCCGCCTAAAAAAAACCTAAAAACTAATAGTGTTCTTTTTATGCAAAATACATTGTGGTTAGTTCGGAAAGAAAGTTAAAATTTAGGTATAATAACATAGAAATTGTCGGACCACTTGAAATCTTGGAGGACCAGTAATTTCTGAAAGATGGTGGTCCTTTGGGTCAATATGTAAAAAAAGTTAGTGTCAAGCCCTGACAATGGCGTCAAAATTGTGAATTTCAGACTGATGCGAGTTATTTATATCTATTGTAAGATGCATTTGAAACATTAAAATATTCATCGATGCTGTAATATATATTCATTAACCAATATATGTAGAAATGTATTCAAGAAAATGAGTATTCTTTGATTTATAGCGCGACATAAATATGTTACGACTCTGGTTGACTTTCGATACGGGGTTGGCTTCAGCGTACAGGTATGTCAATACTATATAAACTGTACGCTGAAGTTTCTTAAGCTACCTGCATCTTGGTCCTTTGTCTTTTTACATGTTAAAGGAAACCAACTTGTTATATTAAACCTATGTCACACATATTTAGTTTATTGCAAAGCTTGGCTTACAACTTTCCTATACATCATATTTATATGCGTACCAAATTACTGTCAAAATATGTGTACAACTACAACAGATACACATCACCATCATCATGATCATGTTCACACTGACAATAATGAAGTCTATTGTTACCATTTTTAACACAATATTGAATGGGACATCACCAAAATGCAATGGAATTACAGGCAAACGACTTACCAAAATAATCCTGCTCATTTATCGGAATACTTTGAATCGAATCGCCGCTGTTTAAACAGCAAATAATAAATAGGTAATTTTGATAGACTCTCAGACGTATAACATGGCGGAAGTGAAAGAATCCCGTGACGTCACATTCATAAAATGCGAAGAGGTCCTCCACGGGTTAATACAAATGTTTAAAACAAATCTCAGAATTCACATAATAAGCCCAGTGTTCTGGATTATATCAATGTTTTTAATACGGTTGATGTATATTTATATTTGCAAACAAGTATTAAGAATCATTTAGTAATAATCAATCGCCTATGTGCAGATCGTTTCCTGACCGTTTTGACTTGCGACCGTTTTGTCTGTATGTGGGTTGTTACTAACGAGTAGGTGGATTACCTTCAGTTAAACAGGGACGTAGATATATACGGCCACCCGATATATACGTCTGCAGTTAAACGACACATTATTAACAATTTAACTCTTTGAAACGTGTCTTATTTGTTATTCATGGTAGTCGTATGTTTACCATCCCTATGCTGTTGTTCCGAACAAATGAATTAAATTACGAATAGATACTGCATATATATGTAGATGATTATTAAGTAATTACAGTAAGTGTCTGGTATCAGTGAATGGTTAAAGTTGAAACGAAGATGTAAGATCAAAAGATATACCGAAAATGGGTCATTTTTAGCTCACCTGAGCACATAGTGCTCAAGAAGAGGATTTATAATGCAGTTCTGTCCGTCAATTTCTTCACTTGCTTTGACGCTTTCTTCTAAATATCTGCTGAATCGCTTGGCAGATTTCAATGAAACTACATCGGAGGAATCCTCAGGTGTCTCTCTTTCAATGTTAATCAAAACAATCTTCTTCTTCCTAAAATGTCCGGAATTTATTAGACGCGTAACAAAGACTTGGGGTCAACTACATTTTTTCAAGATATAGAACTACACAAACTCAATAGACATTCCGGACGGAAATTCTTACTCATACCCGCTCTTCAGTTATTTAAGGCAAGTTATCGATGGCCCATACAAATTACAATACAGGAAAATACATGAAGACGACATAAAACAAGAGCCGATTAAAGGTGTTTCATCGTCTTGGAACGGTCAATGAAAACCATTGGATATTAAACAGGTAAAAAATATGACGCGTCGAACCTCACACTTAGCCCGGAACATGTAGCTGGTTAGCGTGTGGCTATGATATTAATTAGTGAAAACATCATTTTAAATGATAAATAATCAAATTATAACGAAAAATCAACATTTTCTGAAGAAAAAAAACACTATCAAATATATATATATGACAAGGTATTCAACTTAAAATGACACGAAAACGTGATGCATCGCTTTGAACAGCCATAACTTCATCAAATGTGCAGCGATTTTCACGAACTCGGTCTTATTCAACGCAGAAATGAATTTCCGTTCTGGAAGTGTATATATCTTGCAAGATTAATACAAATGCTGGGTCAATTTTTAAGACATAGCACGATACACAACTCGCGTGACCTACCTAACATCGATCAGACCTTCGCAAAGGCCCGTGCTATTTCCTCCTCCACAACAAACCCTAACGCTCGTGCAACACATATGCAGTACGTTTTAAATATAAAAACTATATATTTCTATCACAGTTTTGTATTCCTTCATCAAGTCATATCAGAATTTCGTATTCAAAACAACTGAGGTGAGTACCCGCTTAAGGTGAAGGAGGGAAACAAGTAAATCCATCTGAATCTGCTCCTGAGAACTTTGTTGAAGAAATCGTAAAATTTAACCAGGGACGGTCACTAGTTTTATACCAAGAACTATCGATGTTTTTATTTTTAAAGGTTATCCAAAAAAACTGTGATAGCTCGTAAAGGCTTATTTTTTGCTTTATAATTTTCATGTCGACTGGCAGCCATCTTGGAGACATGTTTGTCAGCATAGATCTTTTCTTGGATACACGTTGAATTATTTACAGCAAAGTAGAATATATTAAAACTACATGAGGGTGTCTCACGTGTATTTCATTATTGCTTAAGTGACTGTCTATGTAACATCAAAGGTCAAAATAAAGTATTTCTTATCACCACTAAATCAATTTCAACTCGGACCGTGTGAGCACCTATCACAGTGATAGCTCCAGTTTACGATCAAATCGTCTTTAAAAACTCAGTCATTGTTTATTATACAAAAAGGGGCAAAAAATCCCCATACTATCATCAGATCAACAGAACGACGCGATACATGAGCTATGCGCACGAATGTCATATTTGGTCACGTTGGTAGTGATGTGGTTAATCAAGTGTGCGGAAACAAAACTTTTCAATAAAAAATGAACAAAAATCCATGCAAATAACCAGATCGGTTGGTCACATTTCTTTATATGCCGTGACCATAATAACACGTCTAAAATACCGTCTTGATGACTCGGCATGCTTCCTTGGTATGGATTATGCATACTATCGAAAACGATAGATCGCCCGTTGAAAAAAAACTATAAAAAACATAGAAAATATCACTTTTAACACAAATTAAACGCATCTGTCCGAAACATCCAGATCGTACATATGCGCAAGTCCACCAAAAGCGCTGCAGCATACAGCCCATAATATATTTTTAGTCATCAGTAATATCTCTCGTCAAAAACGACGGCGGGAAAACGGGAAGGAAATGAAATTTGCATATCGTTTGTCCGAATTTGATGCGCGTCGTTGTATTTTCTTCTTCAGAGAGTGCATTCTTCATTGTAGACCAACAGGATAGCTACGAGTTCTTGAACATAGCTTCAATCCACTTTTTTCCATCAATTTGCAACTGCCACAAAAAAATAATCTGCTACTACTTGCGCCAAATTTCAGATGTTTCTGATTTTTGAAAAACATGTCAGCACATATGGGCTTTCAGGGTACTACGGAATCCGGATAGGGCCAAGTTGAGTGTCGTGCGTCGAGAGAATGTCGCTCGAATGTCGAGTGTCGCGCTCGAATGTCGACACACGACATTCAAGCGACATTCTCTCGACGCGCGAAAAATCAGTCGACAGTCAATACTTGAGTTTCGCATATTGCGCGGGGTTTTAGAAAAAAAATCGCAGAAAATATTGACTGTCGACTGATTTGTCGCGCTTCGTATTGAGCGTCGAGAGAATGTCGTGTGTCGACATTCGAGCGCGACACTCGACATTCGAGCGACATTCTCTCGACGCACGACAAATCAGTCAACAGTCAATATGATATATCGCGAAAATGTCGCCAGTCGACCTAAAAATCACACGATATTCTCTCGACGCACGACATTCTCTCGACGCTCAATACGATATATCGAGCCAATATCGCGCAATTGTCGCTTTAGAACTAAAAACCCCTTGGTCGACAAACGACATTCTCTCGACGCTCTCTTGACGCGCGACAAATCAGTCGACCGTCAATATAATATTTGAGTGTCGCATATCGCGCTGGGTTTTAAAAAAAAAAATTCGCAGAAAATCTTGACTGTCGACTACGGAATCCGGATAAGGCCAAGTTGAGTGTCGCGTGTCGACCTTCATGGTCGACACACGACATTCTCGCGACATTCTCTCGACGCTCTCTCGACGCGCGACAATCATGCGACAATCAATGTTTGAGTGTCGCATATCTCGCTGGGTTTTAGAAAAATAAAATCGCAGAAAATCTTGACTGTCGACTGAATTGTCGCGCGTCGTATTGAGCGTCGAGAGAATGTCGCGAGAATGTCGTGTGTCGACCTTCGAGCCCGACACTCGACATTCTCGCGACATTCTCTCGACGCACGACTAATCAGTCGACAGTCGATATGATATATCGCGAGAATGTTGCCTGTCGACCTAAAAATCACACGATAATTTCTCGACGCACGACATTCTCTCGACGCTCAATACGATATATCGAGCCAATATCGCGCAATTGTCGCTTGTCGACCTAAAAACCCCTAGGTCGACACACGACATTCTCGCAACCATCTTTCGACGTGCGACAATCATGCGACTATCAATAATTGAGTGTCGCATATCGCGCTGGGTTTTATAAAAAAAAATCGCAAAAAATCTTGACTGTCGACTAAATTGTCGCGCGTCGTATTAAGCGTCGAGAGAATGTCGTGTGTCGACCTTCGAGCGCGACACTCTACATTCTCGCGACCTTCTCTCGATGCACGACAAATCAGTCGACAGTCAATATGATATATCGCGAGAATGTCGCATGTCAACCTAAAAACCCCTAGGTCGACACACGACATTCTCGCCACGCTCTCTCGACGCGCGACAATCATTCGACGCTCAATACGATATATCGAGCCAATATCGCGCAATTGTCGCTTGTCGACCGGTGTGGGAGTAATTTTTTCATCTGCAAGCAAGGTGTTATAGTAACTTTTTCAGCTTAAGTAAAAATAGCGGTATCTAGTAGCAGCAGAAGTAGCAGCAGCAGCAGTAGCATCAGCAGTAGTAGCAGCAGTAGAAGCAGCATCAGTAGCAGCAGCAGCTGCAACGGCAGTAGCAACAGTAGAAGCAGAAGCAGCAGGAGTAACAGCAGTAGCAGCAGTAGGAGTAGCAGCAGAAGTAGCTGCAGTAGTAGTAGGAGAAGCAGTAGTAGTAGTAGTAGTAGTAGAAGTAGTAGTAGTAGTAGAAGTAGTAGAAGTAGTAGTAATAGAAGTAGAAGTAGTAGTAGTAGAAGTAGCGGTAGTGGAACTGGTAGTAGTGGTAGTGGGACTGGTGGAAGTGGTAGTAGTAGTACAGCAACTACTGCTGCTGCTACTACTACTACTGCTATTGCAGCTACTTCTGCTACTGCTGCTACTACTACAAAAACTATTACTTCTACTACCACTACTACTACTGCTGCTGCTTCTACTGTTGCTGCTGATGCTATTGCTGCTGCTGCTTCTACTGCAGCTATTACTATTACTACAACTACTTATACTGCTGCTGCTACAGCTGCTACTGTTATTATTACTTTAATACTATTACAAATACTACTACCACTACTACCAGTCCAACTACCACTACTACCAGTCTCACTTCCACTACCATTACTACCAGCCTCACTACCACTACCCCACTACTACTACTACTACTACTGCTGCTATCTACTAATACTACTACAACAACTACTACTACCGCTACTTCTGGTGGTGCTGGTACTGCTACTACACTTCTACTGCTACTATTACTACTCCTGATCCTGCTACTACTACAACTATTACTACCACTGCCACCAGTCCCACTACCACTACTACCAGTCTCACTACCACTACCGCTACTACTACTACTACCACCACTACTACTACTTCTACTACTACTACTACTACTACTACTACTACTACTGCTACTTCTGCTACTACTGCTACTGCTGTTACTTCTGCTACAGCTGCTACTACTGCTGCTGCTATTACTGTTGCTACTGTTGCTGCTTTTACTGCTTCACCTGCAGCTTCTACTACTACTACTACTACAACAACAACTATTAATACTGTTACTACTGCTACTCCTGCTGCTGCTAATGCTTCTACTGCAGCTACTACAACCACTATAACAACTACTACTATTGCTACTGCTGCTGCTGCTACTGCTGCTTCTACTGCAGCTACTACTACTACTACTACTACAACTACAAATACTGCTGCAGCTACTGTCGCTACTGCTACTGCTGCTACTGATAATGCTGTTACTGCTTCTACTGCAGCTACTACTTCTACTACAACAACTAATTCTACTGCTGCTCCTGCTGCTGCTGCTTCTACTATTACTACAACAACTACTAATACTGCTGCTGCTACTGCTGATATTGCTACTGCTGCTGCTTCTACTGCAGCTACTACTACTACTACAACTACTACTGCTACTGTTGGTGGTGCTGCAACTGCTACGACATTGCTACTCCTCTTTTACTACTCCTGATTCTGCTACTACTACAACTACTACTACCACTACCACCACAACCAGTATCACTAACACTACCAATGCTACTACAACTACTACTACAACTACAACTACTACTACCACTACTACTACTACTACTTCTACAACTACTTCTACTACTACTTCTACAACTACTTCTACTACTTTTTCTTCTACTGCAACTACACTTCTACTACTACTACTACTACTACTACTGCTACTACTTCTACTACTACTGCAGCTGCTACTACTAATACAACAACTACTAATACTGCTACTGCTTCTACTGCAGCTACTACTACTACTACTACAATTACTGCTAATGCTGCTGCTGCTACTGATGCTGCTTATACCGCAGCTTCTACTACTACTACAACAACTACTAATACTGCTATTGCTACTGCCACTTCTGCTGCTTCTACTGCAGCTACTACTACTACTACTACTTCTATTACTACTACTTCTACTATTACTACTACTAGTACTGCTACTACTACTAGCACTACTACTGCTGCTATTACTGCTGCTGCTGTTACTCCTGCTGCTACTGCTGCTGCTACTACTGCTGCTACTACTGCTGCAGCACCTGCTACTACTGTTGCTGCTGCTGTTATTGCTGCTACTAGGTGCCGCTCTTTTTACTTAAGCTGCAAAAGTTACTATAACACCTTGCTTGCAGATGAAAAAATTACTCCCACACCGGTCGACACACGACATTCTCTTGACGCGTGACAAATCAGTCGACATTCTCGTGATATATCATATTGACTGATTTGTTGACTGTTGACTGATTTTTTTTTTTTTTTAGAAAGAAGTCTTACGTGTATTTTATCTCAATTTTAATTCAATTACATCTAACAAAGTATTATATGATTTTGTTCCTTTAATTTGAATGATTATAACGGGTTATATCAAATTTAGTATTTGCCTGGACTTTTCGTGTGGAAAAAAGGCTAATGAATTTATTTTCCCAATTTTATGAAAATGCCGATAAAATTCCCAATTCCAAAGCCATGGGCTATCTTCCCAAAAAGTGGAAAAAAACAACCTGTAAGGTATACATTAGGTGTCTAAGGTATACATTAGGTAAAGGAATAAATTAACAAAGTTTTAGCAAGAAAGTTTTTGTAAATAGCTTACAGGGTGGAAAAATGCAGCGAAAAGTTAACCGGAACTGAGTGAGTTATGTTTTGAAATGTGCACATGGATATAGAAGGGCAGGCTTTATTTTCAAATTAACTTTTTGCTGATTTGGATACAAACGCTATGACAATGTTTTGAAATACTAATTCTGTAAGTTGAATGATTTTTAATAATTTTACGAAGGGTTAACTTTAATTGACTATTTTTGACAAAAAAAACCTGCATATGCTGTCGGGCCTAACCTGTTATCATACATAATAAATGTTTCCCATTATTTTTACATCTTCTCACATTGACACTAAATCATGAAAGAAATTATTGTGGTCAAAAGAATAAAAGTTTTTGCCGGTGATTCTAAACTGGTTGAATGACTGTATGTATTTACTTGTTAAAGTTATTACAAGCAAACACATTGCTTCTCAATTTCATGTTTTCTGTGTGGGTTTCCCCTTTCTCGTGGCTTTTCAAAGAACTTTCCCCCATCCCCCGACATCAATGGTCTTCATACAGACCCTACAATGTGCTTTTCGAATTTCTTTTGTTTTCTGTACTCAGTAATATTCAGTTAACCACCCTGTTTTGAAACTTCCTCATCGCTGCGTTTTCACTCGCGAAAATTGATCACAATGTAGAACCTCTGACGTAGTACACATAATCTGTGACGTGTACACATAACGCTTCGTACTCAATAGTGTACGAAACTTATATTTGGTACTCAACTTATTGCGCGAAGGAATTTATGATAAATTTTCGTAATATTTCCCTTAAGAACGATTTAAGTTTATAATTAAAGCAATGATACATGTGATTTTGAGCAGAAATAAACATTTCAAGGCTTTTTTACATGAAATAAGCACTTATCAAGCACTTTTTCAAGGCCAACCTTTGTTCAATGGCTTTTCAAGCCTAGGACTCGTTTTCAAGCACTTTTCAAGCCCTGTGCGAACCCTGCCAAGTTACATGAAGATTTTGAACCTCATCCAAGAAGTCATTAGAACACATGTTCTGACAAAGTTTCATGAAGATTGAGCAATAAATGTGACTTATTGAGTGTTAACTAGGTTTCTCTATAGCCAGATCATAAAAAATGCTCCGCCTCTGACGGCCATGTTTTTCAATCAACCGGAACCATTTTCTAACTCTTCCAATATATCATTGGGAATTTTTTTTTTGACTAAGTTAATTAAGATTGGACACTGAATGTGTCCACTATTGAGTGTTAACAAGAAAATAGTTGACGCACGACGGACAAAGGCGATCACAAAATCTCATAATGAGCGCATTGCAATCAGGTGAGCTAAAAAAACTACGGCAGGAGACCTTGGGACATAATTTTAAAGCCGTAAGACCGCCTTAGTTTTCTGTCAATGAATACATAATACGGCGACCATAACAAATGCGTCTCCTACTGTGTGTACCCGTCTGAATTCTGCGGAGTGAAGGTTTAGACCGTACTGTCGCCGCGGCAAATGTGTCCGAGACTTACATTTTTTATACTAAATGTTACATACATGGACTAAAAGATACAGTATAATGCATGTATACAATTCTTAATTGAAATTTCGCTAGCGTTATTGGTTCTCTTTTGTGTTTTTTTCGCCATTAAAATATACAGACGGCAGAGATATGTAGCTCTCACACTAGTGGAAACATGTACGAAGGGAAACGACTCTAAAATATGTACCTATATTTTTGTCATTTACTTAATTAAGACCCTTGCCGGCTGGAAATCCAAGTACGAACATTTAAGAGTAGGAGTTGGATGTTCAAAACACGAACATATACTAAGCAATTTCAGTATTTTCAAATAAGAATCATGCACAAATTTGTAGTAACGGGGCTGTTACACATGACGCGTCATATTGACAGTTTTTTCATTTGAAACATGAATGTGTTTGTCAGAAACACAATGCCCCTAACTGCGCCGCTTTGAAGCCATATATTTGACCTTGACCGTCACCACTCAAAATGTGCAGTTCCATGAGATACACATGCATGCTAAATATCAAGTTGCTATCATAATATAATCTTCAATATTGCAAAAGTTATGACCAATCTTAAAGTTTTCGGAAAGACGGAGACTGACAGTTCAAAAACTATATGCCACCCACTATATACAATACCATAATTATAACCTTCATGCAACTTTTCAAAATGTTCTAAGCAGTTTGAGAGAAATTCACTTATCAAAATCATGTAATATAAAATTCGTGGCCTGCTAGATTCAACAAAGCAGTAACCAGTATAAAATGCGTAATAGAAATTCATTTAATGAAGTAGGTAACAACCCAAAATTGATGCTGAAGAAGAGTAGTGTCTCAACAAGGATCTTAAAATTAAGGTGTTCAGTGTAATTTGCATGTTTTGCTTTAATACTAACTTATTTCACCAGCTTGATGTTGCAACCCATACAGATTCTCCACAACCTCGCCAGTCAGACATTGTGTAGCCTAGAATTTTCTCAGATATTTAGTCAATACTGTAAAGTAGACATGCGTGCTTGTTACTAACATTTCAATTTTCAGAAATTGTCAGACACTGTCCAAATGTTTGTCAGACTTTATTTGTTGGAGATGATTTGAATTTTTAAGATTTTACTTGCCTTAAGTTTAAGAACTAAATGTTACGTTTTTGTTTGGATTATCTGTCTGTAAATGAACAGTTTTAAGTAAAACAAGACTATTGCCAAGCAATATAAGTCCCTTACCGTCTCCACCATTGGCAGAAATTCCACCATTTTCAGAATTTTTTATAAATATATTTGCTGCCACAGCAACCAAATTTTTTTATTTAGGAACAAAATGAAATGACGTGCCTAATGTCCATATTGCCATCTATCAATCTTTCAAGTTTCATGAAAAAATATTAAGAACTTTAAAAGTTATCGCAGGATCCAGAAAACCACCATTTTCAGCAGTATTTCTAGTTTATTTGTTGCCATAGCAACCAGAATTTTTGACGTAGGAACGAAATGAAATGACGTGCATAATATCCATATTGACATCCATCCATGTTCCAAGTTTCATGAAAAAATATTAAGAACTTTTAAAGTTATCGCAGGATCCAGAAAAGTGTGACAGACTGACGGACACACAGAGCGAAAACCATAAGTCCCCTCCGGTTAAACCGGTAGGTGACTAATAATTAAACCATTTGGACTTTTCTAGCCTGAATGGATCAATATTTGCACATACCTCAAGGAAGGATTGTTAACTTAAATAAGCATCTCAATCAAATTTAATTCTATTCTTACATGGTATGAGAACAGATTCTGCCAGTTATGGTAGAACGTGAACTATATTTGACAGCTTTCAAACTTCATGTGATGTTTATTGGTAACTTAACGAGTTGTTTATTTGTAACAGAACAACATATTCTGCGCACATCATGTTTGACTGAACCTATTTCTATTCACAATGGAACACATTCACTCATTGATACTATGCACAACGCTACACAACACAACACTTTTGTTTCTCTTTGACGACCTTTTTATTTCTACAGCACATAAAGTAACAGTCTATTTCCCTGGAAGAATGATCCCGTCATACTGAAAAAAGAAGACAAGAAAACATTTTAAATTGTTATCCAAAGACAACACATGCTAACAGTTGATTCAATAAAACAAGATGGCTACCATGATCCTAAAACAAACATCTCATACACCAATTTTCAAAATCTACATGTTGACCTACTTTGTAAATATCCCACTTGATGCATACTCAAGCATGGCTTTGTATAAATATTGTAAAGAAATACATTCTAACGAAATTTCATCAACATAAATGCCGCCTCTAAAGTGATCAGATTTTACCTAATGACCTAGTTGTGGGACGCATTTGACCAAGATTTGAACTTGGCCTAAATCTTGTTCAAATAAACATTCTGACCAAGTTACACCAAGATTAGGTAAACATTGTGGCCTCTAGAGAAGTAACAAGCTAGGTAAACATTGTGGCCTCTAGAGAAGTAACAAGCTATAAGGTAAACATTGTGGCCTCTAGAGAAGTAACAAGCTAAAAGGTACAACGCACAAAGAACACTGGCAGGCTTCCTGAAAAGGCCAGACCGCCGGTCTTATCCAGCAAAATTCTTAACGTTCCAGCGAAGTTTCTAATATCGCCGGTCCTTGTGACAGGCAAATAAAATTATGACTAAATACCGAAAAGTCAAATACTTGCCAAAAGAACGAAAACTCCCCCATTAAAGTCACTATTTTCGTGAATTTCTAGCCTTTTGTCATTAAGAACACTAACGCGTCACTAGTTCTTAAGAGTGCTCTCCCTTTGTTGTTCTTTCGACAACGTCAATTTCATTGGTCTGACATATTACTGTGCCATATCAAAACAAGAGTTCCGCGGTCGGAGATGACCGCATTGAAGCCGGATTTTTGATTTAAATGACAGGAAAGTACCTTTCGTGTTTTTGTCAATGCAATACTTAAATTACTGAAATATTGTTCAAAGGTCAAAATGAAATGTAAGTACTTTTCAAGGCATGAGCAAACCTTGTGTTATGTTTTGAATGCATGCATATACATGAACAACAATAACATTCAAGGTCACAGTGACCTTGACCTTCAAATGAATGACCTTGAAATGTCCAGTGGTTACTTACTAGTTCTGGCCAACCTTCATGTCAAGTTTCAAGACTCTAGGTCCAAGCATACCAAAGTTATAACAACTTTAACATTTTTACATTCAAGGTCACAGTGACCTTGACCTTCAAATGAATGACCTTGAAATGTCCAGTGGTTACTTACTAGTTCTGGCCAACCTTCATGTCAAGTTTCAAGACTCTAGGTCCAAGCATACCAAAGTTATAACAACTTTAACATTTTTACATTCAAGGTCACAGTGACCTTGACCTTCAAATGAATGACCTTGAAATGTCCAGTGGTTACTTACTAGTTCTGGCCAACCTTCATGTCAAGTTTCAAGACTCTAGGTCCAAGCATACCAAAGTTATAACAACTTTAACATTTTTATATTGAAGGTCACAGTGACCTTCACCTTCAAATGAATGACCTTGAAATGACCAGTGGTCATCTGTTAATCCTGGCTAACCTTCATGTCAAGTTTGAAGACTCTAGGTCCAAGCATACCAAAGTTATACCATGAAATAAGAACTTTAACATTTTTACATTCAAGGTCACAGTGACCTTGACCTTCAAATGAATGACCTTGAAATGACCAGTGGTTACTAACTAGTTATGGCCAACCTTCATGTCAAGTTTCAAGACTCTAGGTCCAAGCATACCAAAGTTATAACAACTTTAACATTTTTTATATTGAAGGTCACAGTGACCTTGACCTTCAAATGAATGACCTTGAAATGACCAGTGGTCATCTGTTAATCCTGGCCAACCTTCATGTCAAGTTTGAAGACTCTAGGTCCAAGCATACCAAAGTTATACCATGAAATAAGAACTTTAACATTTTCGAGCACGCCGCCCGCCCGCCCGCCCGCCCGACAACATCAATCTATAAGCCGAGATTTTTTCGAAAAAAATCCGGCTAACAATCAATATGAAGCGAAACTGTTAACATTTAAACAGGATTGTGGAAACATCACAGTTTACTGCGGAACCAAGAATGCACATGAGCAGAGACTTGTTGAAATATGCGAGTTAAACACGATTCTTTTCAATCCCCTGGAAATCTTTGTAAATTAAGCATTTTCAATAATCTGAAAATCTTCGTAAATTAAGCATTTTGATGTGAGGCCTTCTTGTCCCCAGAAATAAATCTGATAAAATAGCCTATTACATGCATCTGATCCCTATAAAAATATATATTTTCCTTTGAGTCTGACTAGAATTTAAAGCTGTTGTCCATCATACACTGTAATCACTAGAACACGCAAGTGTTTTGTTTTACTTTATCAAGTGTACTTATACCCAGGCTGCACATTCCAATAAATATGAGTTAAACTTTACTTAATTATTCAATTATAAACTCATGCTGTGTGGTCAGGTGAATTTTTGTCCGGACAGGCTAACTTTTCCATCAGCCTGTCTGGTTGACAGGCATTTTTGTGGACTTTTCAGGAAGTCTGCACTGGATGACAACCCCCATAGGGTAGTCACAATACTTCACAATCATGCTCAGGCAAGCTCATAAAAATGAAGACTGGACCGAATTCTCTCAGACAAATGCCTCAATAGACATCACAAGATGCCAGATGTACATGACTGCTTCAACAAAAACTGTTTCTGCAGACACGACATTATGGCGTTATGTCAGACTCGTCATCGAATCATCACAGAGAATTGGACTTTTCAGCCACATGTTATACTTTATTTAAGATCTTATTATCCTCATTTATTGTTTACCATTTCGCCTTTTTAATTAACCATTTCCCATGCAAACAATATATTAGTTTAAACCTATTCTTTTCATCAATCGAATCGAATGTTTTAAGCTTATTGAAACGCTTAAGTCTGTTTCCTGGTAAGAACCAGTACTTGGTGTCTTTAGGAGGGAGATTTAAAAAAACTCCCACAGTAAGGATCGATCCCATGACCACTACACCAAGGCAAACAACAATCTAATGTGTATGTACTATCTGTTAGAAACACTTCCACTGTTCTGTGGTTCAAAGTTCATTAATCATTATCAACAATAGCACCCAATGCAACAACCTATTGTCATGTACCTTCTGTTGGAACCACTTCATGGACTCTTCCTTGGTGACTTTGTGCTTCAGGCCGATCTTGCTGGTCTTCCTTCGTCTCTGGGAAATGTTGAATCCTGCAACACACAAGACAGTATTGTTGTTGGTGATTTTTTAGCTCGGCTGTTTTCGGAGAAACCCAGAGGCATGGTCATAGCCAGCTCGTCGTTGTTGTGTCGTCTTCCGCCGGGGTCGTGCTAAAACCTCAACATTTTGCTCTTAAATCAAAGTGCTTCCACCTACAACTTTGAAACTTTATATGTAGATCCACCTTCATGAGCTCTACACGCCACACCCATTTTGGGTCACTAGGTCAAAGGTCACTGTGACCTCTAAAAGAAAATAATCTGACAAGCTTTCGCAGCCGAGCGTGGCACCCGTTATGCGGTGCTCTTGTTTAAATATAATTTTAGCATTAAATCATGCGCATTTTCATCCTTTTTCAGAATAGGGCCTTGTCCCTTTGAAGTGGGAAAAAAAATACGTGATTTTGACTACATGGTCAAGTTATTGCTTACAAATACTATAAAATTAAGAATAGAAAGATTTGTCAATATAATATTTTCTTAAGAAAAAAAAGATTTGTCAATATAATATTTTCTAAGTTCAAACTATAAGACCTTAATTGGGGAAAAATAAACTAATGTTGCATGTAATTTACTTTTTTTCCATTAGAAATCTTCACTTGGGAATTTAAGGCAGTCATTTCATTTTTAAAAATAATTTTTGAGATAGGGTATGAGGTTTTATATTGGCCCTAAATTTGAGAACAACAACAACTGATAAGCATAAAAAGCTTTGGTTACCTGGACGTCCAAGGACCACGTAGAAGTCCAAACCGTAGATACCGATGGAGGGGTCGTACTTGATACCGAGATCAATGTGCTCCTGGAGACCAAACCCAAAGTTGCCAGTCTCGGAGAAATTGTTCTTCCTCAACTCGTACTCAAGCACCTGTGAACACACAATGGTGAGGTCTGAGCAAAGGTTTCAGCAGGACCCCATGCCATCCTTTGAGTTGCCATTAGAGCTGCAACGATTCGATCCGATTCATCAAAAATCGATTCGAAATGCCTCGATTCGATTACAATACCAAACCTACCAAATTCGATTCGATTCTTTAACATATATACATATATATACATAGATACGTAAAGCGCGCTGTATTCTGCCTATTGATACAGGAAGGTGTAGGTTTTATCTTTACCTGTAATTACGACGCGCGCGATTGGTTGCTTATTACTTTAGTCATCTAATCAATAAGCCCGTTACGGTCTACTTTCGGAAAAAGCGTCAAAATGGCTGAACAAGGTGTTGCCGACAAATTGAAATTATCAGATGCGCCTAAGAAGCTAAAATCAAAAGTGTGGCAGTATTTTGGGTTTCGGGATGGTAGCCCTACCGATAAAGCAAAGTGTAAACTGTGCATCACGGATGTGGCATACGCAAAGTCCGGCTCAACCACTAATCTAATGCAACATGTCAAACGCAAACATAACGTTGATTTAGCAAGACTAAGAGGTCGCACAAGTGCAACTACTGAAGTCGCGAGCCAGAAAAGTAGTTCTATTTCTGTTGGAATTTTGGTAAGTTTATTAGAGAATGTGATTTGTCCTACAGGTAACAGGTGATGCTGTCATTGCACAATGGTAGACATGCTTATAGCGGTTTTGGGTAAAAGTATAATAGTGATAGTACTACCATTCAACTGATTCCAATTACGTTATTCTGATTTTTTTTAAATATTATTGTGTAATCAACACAATCTTCTAATCAGAAGTTTTTATATTAAAATTGAGTCCTAATTTGCTATTCCTTTTTATGTGTTTTATTGAAATCACATTTGAACAGAAATGTTAATTTTGAGGCATAAGAGTGAATATATGATAAAACTAGGTTTGAAGATGAATCGAATCGAAAAAATCGGTATCGGAGTGTCTGAAATCGAAATCGAATCGAATCGAGCTGTTGGTGAATCGTTGCAGCTCTAGTTGCCATATTGACATTTGTTTGTTTCAAACTTTCGGCCTGAACTGTTATTTTGTTTAGTAGAGACTTACTTCAAACGCAAAACTCCATAAAAGCAGCAAGCAGGGGTTTTTCTAGCCATTTTTGAAAAAGGAGTTTGGTCAAGTTAGGAGTTTGTAAATTGATAAAATGGCAAATTTGGGAATTTTTCTCAACAAAATGGACCAAATTGAGATTTTTTTATCAACAAATATTGACACATCAGACTTTTTCCTAGCCATTTTCAGAAACAAGAAACCAAAACCATTTTCGAACTCATCCAAGATATCATTGGGACAAATCTTCTATCCAAGATTCATGATGATCAAAAAATAAATGTGACCTCTAAGAGTGTTTACAAGGTTTTACAATAGCCATATAAGGAAAAATGCCCCGCCCCCCCCCTGGCAGCCATGTTTTTGAACCAACCGGCATCATTTTTGAACTTGTCCAAGATATTATTGGGATGAATCTTCTGCCCAAGTTTCATTAAGATTTGACAATAAATGTGGCCTCTAGTGTAAAAAATATATTACAATAGCCATATATAGCCAGCATTTAAGGTAAAATGCCCCGCCCCTTGGCAGCCATGTTTTTCAAACAAAGGTTACCATTTTCGAACTCATCCAAGTCATCATTGGGACAAACCTTCTGACCAAGTTTCATGAAGATCGGAAAATAAATGTGGCCTCTACAGTGTTAACAAGGTTTTACTATAGCCATATAAGGAAAAATGCCCCGCCCCCTGGCGGCCATGTTTTTCAACCAACCGGCATCATTTTGAATTCGTCCAAGATATTGGGATGAATCTTCTGACCACATTTCATGAAGATCAGACAATAAATGTGGCCTCTAGAGTGCTAACAAGATTTTACTATAGCCAAATAAGCAAAAATTCCACACCCCTTGGCAGCCATGTTTTTCAAGCAAACATAACCATTTTCAAACTCATCCAAGATATCATTATAACCAATCTTCTGACAAAATTTCATGAAGATTAGACAATAAATGTGGCCTCAAAGAGTGTTAACAAGGCAAATGTTGACTGCGCACGACGGACAAAAGGTGATCACAAAAGCTCACCATGAGCACAGCACAGGTGAGCTAAAAAAAATCATATGAATTATAGTTACAAACCTTTGTTAGAGGTATATAAAATACAATTGAGAGATAATAATAATAAGACACATCTATCAACAAGACTAATGCCAAGCTATATATGCCCTCTGAAACCTGCTCCACCATTGTCAGAAAATCCACCAATGTCAGAATTAAAAAAATAAAATTGTTGCCATAGCAACCAGAATTTTTGAAGTAGGAACAAAATGAAATGACGTGCATAATGTCTATATTGTCATCTATCCATGTTTCAAGTTTCATGAAAAAATATTACGAACTTTTAAAGTTATCGCAGGATCCTGAAAAGTGTGACAGACAGACAGACTGACTGACTTGACTGACAGACAGACGAGTGCAAACCATAAGTCCCCTCCGGTGAAACCGGTAGGGGACTAAAAATATACTTTTTTGTTTTGAAATTGGGATTTTTTTAAAACAATGTCTGTTTGCAGCAGAAAACCTCCTGGCAAATGTTTACCCTATATTAGCCTGTATGGACTGCATAGACTAATCTAGATGAAATTTTAACCACATGCATAATGCCCAGCTTTTACAAAACAAGTCTCATCTTAAAATAGTTGTCATTATGGCACACAGAAATTAGTCAAACCAAACTCAACATGAATAAGGGGTCGCCAATTTTTTCAGCAACTTGCCCTGCAGGGCGAGTAGCTAAGAATTTTCACTTGCCCATCTGAAATATGTACTTGCACAGCAATTTACTGAAAAAAAAAAATGCAAAAAATCAGTAACTTTTCATGTTTTATTGTGATTTAGCCACTCTTTAAATCTGAAGATGTGAAGAATTTAGACGAATTTTTTAGCAGAATTAAAAGACCTTATACCGTACTGTATTGTATACATTCACGGAACATACCGGTATAGGCGCTTAACGAGAAATAGACTAATTTTAGCGCAGTGTGCAATAATCAACATCCACTTAATTTTTAATCGCCGATAAAACGTTGGTTTGTTTGGTTAAGATGTATTAAACCTTGAAATTTAAATCTTTTCTGCCAGAAATGCCACTCGCCCTGCAGATCAAGCGCTGCCGGAATATTGACTCGTCTAGAGCCGATTTCTACTCGTAATTACGAGCGGGCGAGTGGATTTGTCGAGCCCTGTGAATATAATAGATTGTGAAAAACACCAAACACAGAATAACTCATAAATCAGTATGAAGATTGCTTCAGTTGAGCTTATACACAGTATAAAGTAAATCTAATTAAATGTATTAGATAATTGAACACTGTATCACAGATAAGTAACCAGCAGTGCCATGGGACACGCCAGAGTTGCATTGTGACATTACTGTTGCACAAAGAGAAACAGAACCATCAACAAGAGCTGACATTCAATGCCTATGCGCTCGGTGGCGAATACATTGTGAGACAGATATTGCACCAAAAAAATCATCCTGCCCATTACAAGTCATTGCTTTTCATAACTTTTTTTCACATCATAAAAGGGAAATTAAAAATCAACAGAATGTAAGATGTATTGAAATTAAAGGGGACAATAATGATTTTTAGGAAATTGGGACCAATAAAAGACCTCAATTACCACTATGCTTTTTATCTAAATGCCAATCTTTTCAAGTACATGTAGATCATTTTTTAATTGCTATTTTAACCGGATCGGTATGTGATATTTTTTTGCTTTACATTTTAAAACCTATGCCTTTTGGATTGTGAAAAATAGTGTGATGAACCATGAACATGGGAAATATACAAACATTATTAATATTAATTGTTTGAAAGTACATGTTTAAATCATTAATGCATTATTAAATTTAGATTATAAAGTGCTATGGAATTATATTTCTGTACAATAAACTCAATAAACCAACATTTGAGTATATTGGAAAAGTTTGCAACCTTTCAGGTGAAAATTTGGCAAGATTTTGGGGAAAAAACATTAATTTTTGGGAAGCAGCCTGTAAGAAGCTGTAATGTTTGGCAAAATAAATCAATGTACCAGTAGATTTATGCTTTTATAAAATCCTAATAAAACACTGTATCACAGATAAGTAACCAGCAGTGCCATAGGACACGCCAGAGTTGCATTGTGACATTACTGTAGCACAAAGAGAAACAGAATCATCAACAAGAGCTGACATTCATAGTCTATGTGCTTCATGGTGAATACAGGTACCAGAATTCGTGGCTTGTGCTATTTCGCATCACACTCGAGGCTCCGCCTCTCGTGTGATACGTCATCACACAAGCCACTCGAGTGATACAAACTCTTGGAACAATTGACTAGCGTAATATTCCGTATGTATGTAACAAATCTCTACAGTGTTTTTTTTATGACAATTTCGGGGCCGATATTCGGCCCCATTCCCCTCCAAAAAGAGTAAATATTTTTCCCCAATTTTTCTGAAAAAATCCCCTCCAAAAGTAAAAAAAAAAAAAAAAAAAAAAAAAAATTTTTTTTTATAGAAACAACTGCCTCATGATAAGATATATCTCAAATTCATTTTTTAAACATCTAACAAGTTATATAACTATATTTAATATGATTTTTTATTATTATAAAGAGTTATATTAAATTAGGTTTTCCCATATCAGTGGACTTCATGAATTAATTTTTTTCCCAAAATGGCCATGAAAAGGCCTGATGTATCTATATTGTGTCAATATTTGTGGCTTAAAACATTCCAATTTGGCCCATTTTATTGATAAAAAATGCTCAAATTTGCCATTAAATTGATTAAAAAAATCTCAATTAGACTCTAATTGGCTTGGAAAACTGATACTGTGCATGACGGCTGAATAGACGGCTGAACTGACTGAAACTAATGTTGAACAAATCATTGATATATATTAAAGAAAAAGAACAGAGACATTCAGCTGTGAATATAATTACATTCATACATACACATGGTTCAAACAGAAATCTCAAACCTAAATTCAAGCACTTTTCAAGGACTTTCCAAGGCCAAATTTTCATTTTCAAGGCCCAAAACCGTACGTTAGTTTTCTTTAGAAAAATGCATTTTCCATTTGCTTGGATTGGTCTTTCTTGTTTAAACTTTCATCAAAAGACACTGAGTACTGAGACACTGAGTACTGTCTACTTATAGAACTATCAAGTACAGTTTTGAAATGTTCAGCTAGCCCCAAAACAGCCACATATGCTTTGCTATGGTACTGTCATGGACCACAACCTGAAAAAACTTTGTAATGTATTTATTGGAATTAAAGGATGGTTGTGTGCATACGGTATGCAATACCCACAATACTTTCGCGTTCAAAATATCATTTTTTGAAAAGAATTTGTCTATGGATGTCTGCCTGTTTGATACTACTGCTGAAAGTTGTGAAGGTCCTGGAATTTCAGAATCTTCTATCTGCACACTCTGTGGCTGTGCCTTCCTGGTTCGACCCCATTTTTTGAAACAAATTTGTCTATGGATGTCTTGCGAGTTTGATACTACTGCTGAAAGTTGCGAAGGTCCTGGAATTTGAATCTTCTATCTGCACACTCTCTGTGGCTGTGCCTTCCTGGTTCGACACAGATGGGCTGTTGTTGTTTATGTCTGTTTTAGATTTAACAGTTTTAACAATAGTACTTTCCTGTTTAACAAAAAACACATCGCAGGAACCCTGTTTGCTTCTCAATTTCATGTTTTCTTTGAGGGTTTCCACTTTCTCGGGGCTTTTCAAAGCGCTTTCCCCCATACCCCCGACATCAATGGTCTTCATACAGACCTGACAATGTGCTTTTCGAATGTCATTTGTTTTCTGTACCCAGGAATATTCAGTAAACCACCCTGGTTTCAAACGACACTTCCCCATCGCTGCGTTTTCACTCGCGAAAATTGATCACAATGGAGAACCTCTGACTTAGCACACATAATCTGTGACGTATACACATAATATTTCGTACTCAATAGTGTAAGAAACTTATATTTCGTACTCAACTTTTTCGCGAAGGAATCTATGATAAATTTTCGTTATATTTCACTTAAGAACAATTTAAGTTTATAATTAAAGCGATGATAAAAGTAATTTTGAGCAGAAATAAACATTTTCAAGGCTTTTTTACATGAAATAAACACTTTTCAAGCACTTTTTTAAGGCCAACCTTTGTTCAAGGGCTTTTCAAGCCTAGGACTCATTTCAAGCACTTTTCAAGCCCTGTGCGAACCCTGATACATACATGTGTATTCATATAATAAATATCATTACATATAAAAGAATGACTACTTAATTTTCCCCTTTTTCTAAAAAACGATGCATTTTTTTCCCCTTTGGACAGGCCCCGCCACCATTCCGCTATAGGTGAAAAAAAACACTGCTCTATTTTTAGAAGCAAATAATTAAAAGCCAATACCATGACTGTAGATTCACCACTCAAAATGTGCAGCTCCATGAGATACACATGCATGGCAAATATATAAAGTGGCTATGGTCAATATTGAATTATTTTCTCCCTTTTTAAAGCTTATTACTTCCCTTAAATCTGTATTTTTTACCGTAGACCGTAAAGGATGACCTTGACCTTTTACCACAATGTGTTTGTCAGAAACACAATGCTGCCTACTGCGCCGCTTTGATTTATTTAACAAAAATATATACGTGGGTAGGTCAGATAACTATGTCCATTTAAAGCTTATTACTTCCCTTGACTTTGTTTTTTCGACCCTAGACCTTGAAGAATGATGAAAACCTTGAAATTTTACCACTCAAAATGTGCAGCTCCATGAGATACACATGCATGCCAAATATCAAGGTGCTATCTTCAATATTTAACAAGAGTGCCAAACTGTCACAAGATACGCCCGTTCGGAGGTTTTGGACACCATGCTTAATGCTTGAAATGCACTAAGTGACCTCGAGACCTAGTTATTGACCCGGCATGACCCATATTTGAACTTGACCTAGATATCATTTAGATGTAACATCTGACTAAATTTGGTGAAGATCAAATGAAAACTACTTCAATTAGAGAGCGGGCACCATGCTAAATGCTTGAAATTCATTATGTGTCCGATCGTGACCTCGTTTTTGACCCGGCATGACCCATATTCGAATTTGATCTACATATCATCTAGACTCAACTTCTGACCAAATTAGGTGATGATCAGATGCAAACTACTTCAATTAGAGAGCGGACACCATGCTAAATGCTTGAAATGCACTAAGTAACCTTGTGACCTAGTTTTTGACCCGGCATGACCCATATTCGAACTTGACCTAGATATCAACTAGATGCAACTACTGACCAAGTTTGGTGAAGATCGGATGAATACAATTTGAATTAGAGTCCGGACAAAGTGGCGCCGTTGAAAATGCACTAATTGACCCTATGACCTAGTTTTTGACCCGGCATGACCCATATTCGAACTTGGCCTATATATCAACTAGATGCAACTGCTGACCAAGTTTGGTGAAGATCGGATGAATACAATTTGAAATAGAGTCCGGACAAAGTGGCCCCTTTGAAAATGCACTTATTGACCCTATGACCTAGTTTTTGACCCGGCATGACCCATATTCGAACTTGGCCTAGATATCAACTAGATGCAACTGCTGACCAAGTTTGGTGAAGATCGGATGAATACAATTTGAATTAGAGTCCGGACAAAGTGATGCCTTCCGCCCGCCGCCCGCCGCCAAGGGGTTTCACATAATACGTCCCGTATTTTATACGGGCGTATAAAAAGTTATGGCCAATGTTAAAGTTTTTTTTCGGACGGACGGACAGACACACTGACTGACGGGCAGTTCAACTGCTATATGTCACCCTACCGGGGTCATAAAAAACAAACTCAACACTGATAGTCATGTTGTATTCCAGGGCTCGAATTTAACTCTTTTTTTTCTACTTGCAAACTATTGCGAGCAGCTTTAATACTAATCATCGCAAAATCAAAAACATTCTCGCAAATTTTAGATTTATATCGAGTTCTTTTTCCCACTTTACTGTTTTCGTAGTAGGATTTAATTTCCGTTATTTTTCTAACTCAACGGTTAACTTTGCTTTATCTTTCATATTGTTATGTCGGTCTGTGGGCAAAAAGAAACTAGTTCTTTTTCGCATCGATACCATGTCTGTTCAAGTTCAATGAACACGTGTGAATAATCGACTGTTTCACGTTCTGTGTAACAATGGCAGCCGCGTATCTGTACTATAAGTATACCAGTCTACATACAAGGTGCGCGCTTAAGCATACGGGTATTCGAACGTTCTATAAATTGACCTACAGTTTAGCATTCACGCTGTCGAATGCATTTAGCAATATTACACTTTTTTCACTATTTCTTTACTCGCAAAAAAATACTAGTGGCTTAAAACTTAACTCACAATTAGTATTTTTCACTCGCATTTTGCGAGTGTGCGAGTGTTAATTTCGAGCCCTGTATTCGTTAAGTCATTATTGAATATCCAGCAAATCCTTTCAGAAGTGCTGTTGTTTTGAACAGCATTGCATCCCAAGAAGTGCTGTTGTTTTGAACAGCATTGCATCCCAAGAAGTGCTGTTGTTTTTAACAGCATTGCATCCCAAGAAGTGCTGTTGTTTTTAACAGCATTGCATCCCAAGAAGTGCTGTTGTTTTGAACAGCATTGCATCCCAAGAAGTGCTGTTGTTTTGAACAGCATTGCATCCCAAGAAGTGCTGTTGTTTTTAACAGCATTGCATCCCAAGAAGTGCTGTTGTTTTGAACAGCATTGCATCCCAATTGTAGAAACCATTCAAATCAAACAGGAATGGAAGCAGATCATAAAAGTTACTTGGGACGATAATGAGTTTCAGCAGTTTTCATTTACACCAACTGAAATTGGGACTACTAATAAACAGTAATGTTAACTATTTAAATGTTATTCTTTTTCGGTAGACAATTTTGAATGCACAATTTCAACTTGCTTACCAATAGATTTATGCTTTTATAAAATCCTTATCAAATGCTGTTTCACAGATAAGTAACCAGCAGTGCCATGGAACATGCCAGAGTTGCATTGTGACTTTACTGTTGCACAAAGAGAAACAGAACAATCAACAAGAGCTGATATTCATTGTCTATGTGCTCAAAATATTAGTATTAGAATGAACAGTTAATTACATACACAAGACACACAATAATTCATACAAAATGGCTAGCTTCAAAACTGTCATTTTGGCAAACTTTACTGACTTCAAACTGGATTATAAGCTTTTAAGGTGAAAAGATATCATCAGTATAACACAGACTATTTTAATTTGGAAAATTTTGAAATTAGCATTCTTTTTTTACATGTGAAATCTTCTTACTGGGACTGTGCATTTCAAGTTCAAGTTCTGTTTATTTGTATAAAGGCCTTCGGCCCCTGACGCATATATATATATATATCAATCCATGCAATCCATGGTGTGCGCACAATTGGTTGGAATAACATGTAAGCATATTATCGAGTGATTAACAATGCTTAACAGTAGCATGCTAAAACATGTTAACATTTGCATGTATTAGAGAAACAAGAGCTGCTATATTCAGGGATCAAGCAACTGGGTTATTTTGGCAATTATATCGCCGTGGCTTCCCTTTAATCGCCCGGATCAAAAGCACAGGCGATATCACTTCGCCCTAAAATTTGGCACATATTCGCAGCGCTATCTAAGTGGCTTCTGTTTATTACTGAATACACACCAAAGTCAATCAACTGACCGAATCGACGAAACTCCGCCTCCTGGCGTAGTAAATTACCTATAAAGCGCTCATCATTCAGGTATTTGGCAGGGATCTCTTGACCAAGCAGAGTGAAATCACTGAAGCGTGTAAGTGTTACAAACGGTATTTTTACTGCTATTGTCAAGTTTTATGGGGGTTATTATCGGATGAACGGCGCCTCTATGATAGTGAGCAACAAATAAAGTAACACTGTGACAAACTCTCACCACGATAAAAAATTATAACGATTATTAGGGCTGCTATTTCTTTACCATTTTACTCAATAGTGACTGTCAATACCACGGGCCTGGCAAAAGCATTTATAACAAAAGCAATTTCTCCACAAAAACACATGAAATCTTGTTTCAACAGGAATTTGTGAGCATTTCTGTTTAATAGTTTCATTAGGCGTAACAAAAAAAGTTGTTTGTTTCCGGTGGCCCGACCCTACCTAATTTTTTGCCGCCGGTCCTAATCTTTTTTGAGCCCAAAATTCGAAAAAAATCGGACCGCGTATTTTTCGGCGCGCTCAATAAGCGTTCAACGTTATCGGCGCCGTACATTAAACTTTCAACATAAACAAGATGGCGGCGCCCAGCGCCATTACCGGATCATTACGCATAGCGGATCACTTTGATGTTCAAGACTGCGTTTTGCGATAAATAGTTGAAATTGTTAGATGATATTTTGCACATTGCATCTATTCTTCAAGGCCTATTATTTAAACGCATTGATTGAGTCGTAATTGGAGCGTCTCTTTGTCAAACATTTCGGTATGTTTTGCTGACATGTATATACGACTTTGTTGACTTCTGTCTCGTTTCCAAATCGAGGTTGAACATTTTTTGTGGCCACTTGCTATAACTCTGTTGAAAAGTAAGAAGTTTACCCATTATTTTAAAGGCCATTTAGTAGTCTTTCGGCATGCAAAAGTCCATTTCAGTTTTGATTCATGTTTAAGATTTTGTCTGCGTGTAAAAATAAGACAATGTGCTGAATCAGTTAGCAACGGTAATTTTTAATCAAACTGGTGTTAAAGAAGTCTCAAACCGTTCATTGTTTTTCACCAGCACAACTTAATTACGCTACTGATCCGGTAATGGTAACTTGACTGTACTGTTGAAGGAAAAAGTAATACCAGTTTGTGTCTTTGCCAAAGTTTTGACAATTTTAAGTCATTCAAATGGTCTGCAACTGACTGTTTTAATAGCTTGCTGGATGGTTTTGTAATTGGCAATTCAAGATAGCAATTTTTTTTCAACAATGGAATACAAAGTTTAAAGATTTCATGTTTTAAAATCCTCTTTAACGACTGGGTGCATCTCTACTAAACTGTTACATTGGATCTCCAAGAAATGAATATTGCCTAGAATTATTTCTGGCAGGATTATGGTCCTTTGTCTTTTTTTTCACTTTTGAATTTATTATTACAAAATTGTGTGTGTTCAACTCCTCTGCTTGACAAATTTTGCTTCAACTTTCACAGCTGAATGTAAAGATGATCATTATGGTAGGACTTCTGACTGCAAACAGTTCAGCCATTTTTCATTTTGTCTACTGTATATATAGTGTATTTGTCTCTGTCCAAGCATAATTGTCCATGTCAAAATTCTAGTTATATTTAATAAGTAAAAATGTTATCATTTTCAGGGCAAGCACAGTCATAGTGCTATAGTGGGGGACATATTGTTTTTGCCCTGTATGTTGGTTCATTTGTTTGTTTGTTTGTTTGCCCCAACTTTAACATTTGCAATTACTTTTGCAAGATTGAAGATAGCAACTTCATACTTGGCATGCATGTGTATCTCATGGACCTGCACATTTTGAGTGGTGAAAGGTCAAGGTCATCCTTCAAGGTCAAAGATTTAGCTTCAAAGCGGCGCAGTAGGGGACATGGTGTTTCTAACAAACACATTTCTTGTTTAAATTTATAAGTATAGTTTGATACAAGAAGCATTAAATGTCTGCTTTTCTGTGCTTGGTGTGATTTGATTTTGTGCTTGTTTATTGATTTTTGTGTGTGTAATTGTATGTATATAATACAAGTCGTAATAAATTTTCTGTTCTGTTCCTGAAATTCATGGGTAGATAGACCCCACGCCACCAGTACATAATATAATCTGAAAATGTGGTCCTTTGGGAACATTAACTGCATCCAAGAAATATAAAAGCACATCCGGTTTGATTGGGTCTTTCCATGGTGATAATGTTAAATGCAACACCACTGGCGTTCCCGTAGCACTGCTTTTGAGGTATTTAATATATTATAAATTATAAATAATATAGAATACACTGCATGAACCCAAAGGACCAGAAAGTATAACAACACCAGGGTTTTTTTTTAGAGAAAGGGGAAGACGCTGGACGCTGGGTGAAAGGGGAAAAAAAGAGTGCGAAAGAGAGATATTAGGGGAAAAAATAAAAACTGTTCATTTCAATGTCTATAACTCATCAAAAGAGACTTGTCTCTGTCCTTTTTGTTCTTAAACACATTTAACAGGTATTAAAGTCAAAGTCCTTAATAAAGTTGTAGGTGTAGATCTAATAATGGGAAATGTTTTCAACTATATTTTTGTACTGGGGCCGGGGGACGATGTCAATTTTGTGATTTCAATTTCATGATGAATGGGTTGACGATCTTGATTTGCTACAGTATTGGAAGGGAAAGGAGCGGCAGCTGCCGATTGTCTACTTTCACTTTCACAATGTTCGATGTTGATAACCTCGGTATCCTGCTGGGTTAAAACGGTTTTCGATGATTCTTTCTTAAAAAATGCCTCGATGCGTTCAGTATCTTCCGAGTTCGAATGTTTTATTTTGTTTGTGTAAGAACGCTAATTGTGAGACATTTTTTTTCTGTTTTCACGTTTATACCTCGGCTTGCACATAGCCCGGATGAAAATTCGACTGGTTTCCGGTAATTAATTGACGAAACACCCTTCTCGCGCAAGACCGGTATCCAGTAAAATAGTCACATGATTATTACGATTAGTTGCCCAGTTTACATGACGTTATTTAAGAGCTATATTTAGAATAACTGGGATTCCCAGATGTTGTGTGTTCGTCTGGAGAGAGAGAGCGCAAATTCGTTGTACATGGTGCAAATTGGATAATTGTCGAATGCCCCAAGGAAAAATAAACATTTCTTTGATAGAAAATATTATATTTTGGTGAAAAATGATATTTTTGGTGGGGAAATTGTATCTTAAAGGGATCTTTTCACGCTTTGGTAAATTGACAAAATTGAAAAAAGTTGTTTCAGATTCGCAAATTTTCGTTTTAGTTATGATATTTGTGAGGAAACAGTAATACTGAACATTTACCATGGTCTAATATAGCCATTATATGCATCTTTTGACGATTTTAAAACCTAAAAATTATAAAGCGTTGCAACGCGAAACGATTGAATAATTTGGAGAGTTCTGTTTTTGTCGTTAAATTTTGTGAAACTACGAAGATTGCTTATATAAGGTATAAAATACGTCCAGTATGTGTACTTGGCGGAATAGCTCAGTAGGCAAGAGCGTTTTTACTTCAGGACTCTGGCAGGACTCCAGGGGTCACTGATTCGAAACCTGATCCGGGCAATGTTCTTTTCCTTTTTTAATTTTATTCTTGATTTTTTACTGGAGCTTTTACGATCCAATGTTTACATTTATCGATATAAAGCATTTAATGAATAAGTTAAACAAGAGCACCGCCTTGCGGGTGCAGACCGCTCATCTATTTTCTTTTTAAAGGTGAAGGGACTCTCATTTTCAATCACAAAGGAGGGAGGAGTGGAGTGAAGAGGGGTGTATAGTGTGGGGTTGTGGACATTTATTACATTATCTTCCAAAAAAGCGAAAAAAAAAAAAAAAAAAAAAATCGGGGGGGGGGGGGGTATAGTGTGAGGGTGTGGTGATAATTTGTGAGATGATCTTAAAAAAAAAAAAAAAAAAAAAAAAAATCAAAAAAAAAATTTGGGGGGGGGGGTGGGGGGGGTGGGGTGGGGGTATAGTGTGAGGGTGTGGTGGTCATTTGTGAGATGATCTTATAAAAAAAAAAAAAAAAAAAAAAAATTAGGGGGGGGGGGGGAGGGGGGGGAGGGGGGGGAGGGCACGGGGGATGGTTTGGGTGAAGTCTATTGTGGTATGTCAGGTAAGAGTAGTTTCATCAAAGTATCAATCAAATCTAATCATAAATAAAGAAGTTATGGCAATTTTAGCAAAATTTAATAATTTGACCTTGAGAGTCAAGGTCATTCAAAGGTCAAAGTAAAATTCAAGTTGCCAGGTACAGTAACCTCATGATAGCATGTAAGTATTTGAAGTTTGAAAGCAATAGCCTTGATACTTCGAGTGGATCGAAACACAAAATTTAACCATATATTAAAAGTTACTAAGTCAAAAAAGGGCCATAATTCCGTAACAATGACAACCAGAGTTATGCAACTTGTCCTTTTACTGTACCCTTATGATAGTTTGTGAGTGTTCCAAGTATGAAAGCAATATCTATGATACTTTAGGGGTAAAGTGACCAAAACATAAATCTTAACCAAATTTTCAATTTTCTAAGTATAAAGGGCCCATAATTCCGTCCAAATGCCAGTCAGAGTTACATAACTTTGCCTGCACCGTCCCCTTATGATAGTTCATAAATCTTGCAAGTATGAAAGCAATAGCTTTGATACTGTAGGAATAAAGTGGACCTAAACACAAAACTTAATCAAATTTTCAATTTTCTAAGTATAAAAAGGGCACATAATTCTGTCAAAATGCCAGTCAGAGTTACATTACTTTGCCTGCACAGTCCCCTTATGATAGTTAGTAAGTGTTGCAAGTATGAAAGCAATAGCTTTGATGCTTAAGGAATAAAATGGACCTAAACACAAAACTTAACCAAAATTGTCAATTTTCTAAGTATAAAAAGGGCACATAATTCTGTCAAAATGCATGCCAGAGTTATCTAACTTTGCCTGCCCAGTCCCCTCATGATAGTAAGTAAGTGTACCAAGTTTGAATGCAATAGCATTGATACTTACTGAGAAAAGTGGAACTAAACGCAAAACTTAACCAAAATTTGCAATTTTTTAAGTACAAAAAGGGCACATAATTCTGTCAAAATGCACGCCAGAGTTATCTAACTTTGCCTGCCTAGTCCCCTCATGATAGTAAGTAAGTGTACCAAGTTTGAATGCAATAGCATTGATACTTTCTGAGAAAAGTGGACCTAAACGCAAAACTTAACCGGACGCCGACGCCAACGCCAACGCCAACGCCAACGCCAACGCCGACGCCAAGGTGATGACAATAGCTCATAATTTTTTTTCAAAAAATAGATGAGCTAAAAATGCCAAAATCTGTGAAAAGGCCCCTTTAAGGGGAAAAATTCTGGAAAGGGAAGACGCCGAATATCGGCGTCACTTTCTTAGTAAAAAAAACCCCTGAACACTGAATCCCTATAGACACTGAGGGTCAAGCTCTCTGTGACTTGTTATAGTTATGCCTTTTATTGGTCATAAAATGGTATATTTAAGCCGTTGCCAGAAGTCAACATTAAACTCGGAATTAAGGAAAGCAACACATTCAGTATTAATGAACAGCAAGTTTTTATTTCATAAAAGCATTTATATATAGTTATATAGCATTACAGACATCATCAAATTTATTGTACATACAGTTATACACAAAACATGAGAAGAAAATGCACCATGTACGACAATTTCTAAAAAAAAAAATATTTTTTAAAATAAAATTATTTGCCTACCTACCTACCCTAATTTTTTTGGCCATGTCAGTGGAAACAAACGATTTTTTTTTTTAGGCCTTATTATAATATTTTGGGAAAGGTAAAGTTTGAACAAGAAACCAACAATTTCGGAAATAAAAAGTATACCATTCATTCCTTGTACTATATTTCGGATGTGTTAAAAATTCGGACATTTAAAGATAGGGACATTTATGTGTTGGTTTGTTGTTGATAGTTTGTAAAATTGTTTTATGATATTTCAGGCAACAAGAATGGATGGTGGCAATTATCTGGACCTTTCTGTCAATAAATATGCGAGAAAAACATTCATTTATTTGAGCCTAGAAATTATCCACCACTTACAGAAAACGTTTTAACAACAGAAGCTGTCAAAGCTGATGTATATCATGTCCAAATGACCAAATATAACTGTTTAACAATATGAAGTGAGATGCTTTATTTTCTGATGTTTTCTTTTTCCCTTTCAAATAATGTAAATTGGTGTGATTCTATGTATAAAATTAAATAGTTAATTTTGAAACATTTACGCAGCATATTAAAGTTATTTATATACAAATAAAGCTTATTAAGACTTATGAAGGTATGACTTATGAAGGTACTTTGTTTTTTTTTATGTATTACCATATTTTTTCAAGTGATAATACAGTCAATGACATTAATGTAATGTAGTAAGGTTTCTTTTAATAATCGTCCTAAATTATTGTTCATATTAATAAGGTTGGAATAACAGACAGTTTTCACACTGCGATAAAGTGGCAACAACTATTTTTGGGCCAGTCAAACCCCTGGGTCATGGTTCACGATGGTCCATTGGTGATCGCAAAAGATCCACTTCTCCCTAAAACTGCCTCACTTCTCCCTCTCCAGAGCCGAGGGAGAAGTGACTTCTCCCAAAAATTGGAGTCTAGCTTGATCCCTGATATTAAAATCTTTTCATCAGATACATGCGAACATGCCGCTTTTGCGGTGTGTGATTGTGGAAACTTTTCTATTGAGGCCATCCTTAAAAAATTGTTTGTTTGGCATAACCCGACCCAGGTAAATCTGGGTGGGTCAGTAGGTAGGGATTTTTTTTTTAGTATTTTTTTTTCTGACATTGAAATCCGACATATACCAAACTGAAAGGTAATTATCAAATAAAGCTCCAAGTCTTCTGTCTCATGAAAGGTAATTGGTAAAGATTTTTCTGCACCGTCCGTATCACCGCACGTGTATTCGTAAGTCTATTTTTTCTATAAAGAGCTTCTTTTCATTTACTTATTAATCAGGGTTTTTTTTGGCCCGATTTTATAGCCGAAATTCGGCTATGTTGCCAATCCCAAAAAGTATACTGAATGTTGATTGGCCAGCTACCATATGCGCTTCAAATTGTTCATGGAAACAAAGAGAACAAGGGACAAAATTGTCACAAAACCAGGTTTTCATTGTGAAAAAAAAATCTGATAAAGGGAGAAAACTCAAACTGAACTTTTGAAATGACCCCCTTTGTAATTTTTTTTTTTTTTTAAATCTATTTTTAGTCGTGGCGACCTTGACATTGGAGATATTGACGTTATTCTTTCGTGGGACACACCGTCCCATGATGGTGAACAAATGTGCCAAATGATTTTAAAATCTCACAATGAATGACATAGTTATGGCCAGGACAAGCTCATTTATGGCCATTTTTGACCTTTGAACTCAAAGTGTGACCTTGACCTTGGAGATATCGACGTAATTATTTCGCGCGACACACCGTCCAATGATGGTGAACAAATGTGCCAAATGATTTTAAAATCTGACGATGAACGACATAGTTATGGCTCGGACAAGCTCATTTATGGCCATTTTTGACCTTTGAACTCAAAGTGTGACCTTGACCTTGGAGATATCGCCGTAATTATTTCGCGCGACACACCGTCCAATGATGGTGAACAAATGTGCCAAATGATTTTAAAATCTGACAATGAACGACATAGTTATGGCCCGGACAAGCTTATTCCGCCAGCCCGCCAGCCAGCCCGCCCGCATTCGCCAATCTAATAACCAGTTTTTTCCTTCGGAAAACCTGGTTAAAAATAGTTTTAAAAAAACACTCCGGATTAAAATGGCGGATGTTTTCAATGAAATTAACGAGATTTAAGCATATTCGCAAATTATATTTTTCTAGAGCCAAATTCGCTATACTTTCACAAATGGCTAACGACAGTGCGAGCCCTCTAGTAGTGAGCATTTATTCCAATAATAACACGTTGGCAATGCTCGCGCTGTTGTTCGCAATTTGAGTCATTTGAAAAACTATTGAAAATTTGGCTCAAGAAAAACAAGAGCGGTTTAATTGTATTTAAAGTCTAATTAATCGTATATGCATATGTCAAATAAATAGGCGACTGAAATAAATACCAGTACGCGCTGTGTTCATTGCTATTCTAGACATCCTTGAAAGAGCATTCAATTAAATGACGCAAATAACCGGAAAGGATAAAAGGCGGAAAGGACAAATTAAGCGGAAAGAAGTTTCGGCGAGCAAAAAAAAAATTTTTTTTTGAAAGTAACAAAAAAAAATTCAGTGGGGCCGATTTTAGTGGGTTGGTCAGGTTATGCCAAACAAAAGAATTTTTAAGGATGGCCTGATGGCAGGCAGATAGGGAAGTTTTTAAATAAAAGTTTGACAAATTTGGGAAATAAATGGTGTTTTTGGATTGGGAAAGGCGCCAAACTAAATTACAACAAACAAACCCACACTATTATACCTTCAGTCCTTTGTCCAGGATCTCCTCTGCCTTGGGCCCTCGCACGGTACAGTGAACAGCAATCTTCTCGTTTCTGCGGATACCGAATGATCGCACTGTGTAACGGGCTGAAAAATAAGTGTTCAAAACAGGAAAATATAAGTTCGTGCATAACATTTTTGTGTTGGTTTTAATGTAGTTGTTTTCAAATTTTAACAGTATTCCTGTCACATCTCTGCTGTCAGTACTAGCTCACACTTTCTGAGTAGCTGGTTTACCAGTACCAGTACTCAGTGAACATACATATGGCATTAACTGAAAACTACCTTACAGTACTCGAGTTAGGTTGGGGAAGAATGGCCATTGAAAATTGTTTCACAATTAAGTAACCAACAGTGCCTCAACAGACAGGTCAGAGTTGCATTGTGACTTTGTTGCTGCACAAAGGAAGCAGAATTATCAACAAAGGTTGACAATCTAAATGTCCATGTGCTTTGAAAAAATTGTATGTATTTTTAAACAAGAGCACCGCCTTGCGGGTGCAGACCGCTCATCTATTTTCTTTTTAAAGGTGAAGGGACTCTCATTTTCAATCACAAAGGAGGGAGGAGTGGAGTGAAGAGGGGTGTATAGTGTGGGGTTGTGGACATTTATTACATTATCTTCCAAAAAAGCGAAAAAAAAAAAAAAAAAAAATCGGGGGGGGAGAGGGGGGGGGGGGGCGATGGGGGGGGGGAGGGGGGGTTTTGGGTGCGATGGTTGGACGGTATTTCAAACATAACCGTTTTAAAAAAAAATGGGGGGGGGGGGTATAGTGTGAGGGTGTGGTGGTAATTTGTGAGATGATCTTAAAAAAAAAAAAAAAAAAAAAAAAAAAAATTGGGGGGGGGGGGGGGGTGGGGGTGGGGGGTGGGTATAGTGTGAGGGTGTGGTGGTCATTTGTGAGATGATCTTAAAAAAAAAAAAAAAAAAAAAAAAAAAATAGGGGGGGGGGAGGGGGGGAGGGGGGGAGGGGGGGGGGGGGGAGGGCACGGGGGATGGTTTGGGTGGAGTCTATTGTGGTATGTCAGGTAAGAGTAGTTTCATCAAAGTATCAATCAAATCTAATTATAAATAAAGAAGTTATGGCAATTTTAGCAAAATTTAATAATTTGACCTTGAAAGTCAAGGTCATTCAAAGGTCAAAGTAAAATTCAAGTTGCCAGGTACAGTAACCTCATGATAGCATGTAAGTATTTGAAGTTTGAAAGCAATAGCCTTGATACTTAAGAAGTAAAGTGGATCGAAACACAAAATTTAACCATATATTAAAAGTTACTAAGTCAAAAAAGGGCCATAATTCCGTAACAATGACAACCAGAGTTATGCAACTTGACCTTTTACTGTACCCTTATGATAGTTTGTGAGTGTTCCAAGTATGAAAGCAATATCTATGATACTTTAGGGGTAAAGTGGACCAAAACATAAATCTTAACCAAATTTTCAATTTTCTAAGTATAAAGGGCCCATAATTCCGTCCAAATGCCAGTCAGAGTTACATAACTTTGCCTGCACGGTCCCCTTATGATAGTTCATAAATCTTGCAAGTATGAAAGCAATAGCTTTGATACTGTAGGAATAAAGTGGACCTAAACACAAAACTTAATCAAATTTTCAATTTTCTAAGTATAAAAAGGGCACATAATTCTGTCAAAATGCCAGTCAGAGTTACATTACTTTGCCTGCACAGTCCCCTTATGATAGTTAGTAAGTGTTGCAAGTATGAAAGCAATAGCTTTGATGCTTAAGGAATAAAATGGACCTAAACACAAAACTTAACCAAAATTGTCAATTTTCTAAGTATAAAAAGGGCACATAATTCTGTCAAAATGCATGCCAGAGTTATCTAACTTTGCCTGCCCAGTCCCCTCATGATAGTAAGTAAGTGTACCAAGTTTGAATGCAATAGCATTGATACTTACTGAGAAAAGTGGACCTAAACGCAAAACTTAACCAAAATTTTCAATTTTTTAAGTATAAAAAGGGCACATAATTCTGTCAAAATGCACGCCAGAGTTATCTAACTTTGCCTGCCCAGTCCCCTCATGATAGTCAGTAAGTGTACCAAGTTTGAATGCAATAGCATTGATACTTACTGAGAAAAGTGGAACTAAACGCAAAACTTAACCAAAATTATCAATTTTTTAAGTATAAAAAGGGCACATAATTCTGTCAAAATGCACGCCAGAGTTATCTAACTTTGCCTGCCCAGTCCCCTCATGATAGTAAGTAAGTGTACCAAGTTTGAATGCAATAGCATTGATACTTTCTGAGAAAAGTGGACCTAAACGCAAAACTTAACCGGACGCCGACGCCAACGCCAACGCCGACGCCAAGGTGATGACAATAGCTCATAATTTTTTTTCAAAAAATAGATGAGCTAATAAAATGATCAAGTTTTGAAGCTTATGAATAACATGGAAACTGGAAAGTACGTGCTGCTTGATCACCTATTGAAATGATTTGTCAGAAGACTAGTTAGGCCAGAGTTTTTTAATAAATAGATTTTCGGACCCGCCGACTCCTATTTTTGACGAAACCAAAAAAAAAAAAATTTATATAATTTCAATCTCGGATTTTTTTTCGGGTGCCAAAAGCCGGGTTTTAGACACAAAACGCGTGTCGGGTTTTAGAGAAGTAATTTATTTAAAGCGTTTACCGATATCGGGTGTAAATGTATCATAAGCGCTTCTGTAACATCGATCATTTTTACTGAAAACATGCAAAATGGTGGCGAGACCACAAATTAATGCCTTTATACTGGTTTGGACTTTTTATTTACCAGGATGCTAAAACAACAAAACAATTTATCAAAGCCACTAGTGACCAATCAATTGGCGATGTTGTGCGCAAACATGTTAATGAACACGACGAAATCGCTTCACTTGAAGCGTCTAAGACAATGATTGACACAGATAAGGTTAAGTGTGACCCATCTATGCCAGTGAATGTTTTGGTCGAGAGTGACTTGAAATGCATACATGCTATTTTAAAGTACCAAACCAAACAGGATCGTAGTATTATAAAAGAAAATGCATTTGATGTCCTAATGGCGATGAGGAGGAATTACTGCTACCTTCCATCTGCCAGGTAAACCATTTGTAAATTATTTAAGAAATTTTACAATTTAATATATGCAATATATTCATTATTTGGCAAACCTGTCATTGCAATTAGCAGGCTGACCAAAAATAATTATTTTATTTATTTTTTATATTAACCCTTTCAGTGTGAGAACCAAATTTTGAAGGCCTTTGCAAACAGTTTGGATCCAGATGAGACGCCACAGAACGTGGCGTCTCATCAGGATCAAAACTGTTTGCTATTCTGATAGTATTCTTTGAAAAAATCGAAGAAAATGCTATTAAATTGTAGCAATTCAGCAGACGCCATTTTAGCAGACCACAAATTTCCAAGCATGCAAAGGGTTAATTACTGATTAATTGATAAAATACAAACCATTATTATGCCCCCCTTCGAAGAAGAGGGGGTATATTGTTTTGCACATGTCATTCCGTCGTTCCGTCTGTCGGTCCGTCCACCAAATGGTTTCCGGATGATAACTCAAGAACGCTTAGGCCTAGGATCATGAAATTTCATGGGTACATTGATTATGACTGACAGATGACGCCTAAAAGATTTTGCAGGTCACTAGGTCAAAGGTCGAGGTCACGTTTGGGGGGCATATGTCTCCGACCGCTGGATTTAATAAATCCAGATAATCTTGTTCAGTTATAATGTAAATATTTACTGCAGATTAAGAGCTCGTTACAGAGACATATACTGTGTACTCTATGATGCGTTTTCAATATATTGTTTCTTTGCATATGTGTGCAAAATTTCCCCATTGGCCTATTAAAATTGATTTGTACTTGTGTCATGATCATGACTACGTTAACCATTGTTTGGTAATAACATTGTAAGATGATGATAATAATAATTCCATGCTATGCTGTGTGTCATGTTTTCTGCGTATTTTTATAAGTTGATAGTATTCATTATAATTTAGTTTCATACTGCATATATTGTAAAAAAAATGTGTTATTCTATCTCTACATAATTCCTCTTTGCTATAAGATTGTAGTGGGAAACTTGTTCAGCTTTGTGTTTTACAATTTTAAATATTAAACCATCACAAGCTTAATCTTGTTAATTTTGTAACTAATAGATTTTGGTTTGTATTTTCTTTTAATACTCAAGCAACACTTGGCGTGTTTCATTTTTGAATTACATGTAAAAGATGTTGTTTAAATAGAGGAATATTAAAGTGCCTAGGCAGTGACATGGGGGATTGGATGACAGATTAAGATTTTTTAATTTGAAGATTGACTTTGCCAGAGTTTTTTTTAATTCAGATGTTCATTTTGTCTCAAAAGGAATTACTTGCAAGAGACATATTTGCGTGTTTGTGCATTTTCATTTGTAACAGAAACTGTTTCGGATAAAAGAAAATTATGCAACTATAATTATATTCGTATGAAATGCAGGTCTGTTAATAAATGTGTTTATTGCTAAATATTTGTATGAGAATGTTTAGAACATAATAAATTTCATTGACATTTATTATTTTGGTCACGAAATATACCAAGAACTTCATACCATAACATTTTTAGCATAGTGCATTTTTGGTCACCATCTTTTTTTTCTTTTTTTTTTTTTTCCGTCCTCCTACTGGACATGTTTTGGAAAAAAATCCGAAAATCTTTTTATTAAAAAACTCTGGCCTTACATTTGGATATGACAGGTAAACTTTGAATATGACGATTACCTTTTGGATGATACTCCAAACAGGGCCAAAACACCAACTTTGGGGAAAGGGCCACAGCCTTTTTTCGGGGAAAAAAAGAAACAATTTTCTTGGTTTGGGGAATGTTTCAATCGTTTTGAATAACTTTAATTGTATAACTATCCTGCTTGCAATTAACTTATGGAAATTATCGCACTGAACCGCTCTGATGAGGAATACATGTAATAAACACTGACACGCGAGTTTTTTTACACCTTTATTGACATTACACAACAGATTAACACCAATTAGCTGTCAGTGTTGTTTAACCTGAAAGCGATTATAATCCGTTCAACGGACGGTTGAATAAAGCAATCAACATGTGATTGCCGCCATCTTTGAATTGTCTGAAAATACATGAAGTTGCATAATACGGATTTTTATCAGAAATCAAATGGAAGGTTGGAGAAAAAATGGGATCCAAGCACCCCCCACGTTATATTGGATTCAGCGTTATAACGGAGCACGTTATATTGGAGTTACAGTGTATATCCATGTATAGCCATATAAGGAAAAATGCCCCGCCCCTTGGCTGCCATGTTTTTCAAGCAAAGGTTACCATTTTTGAACTCATCCAAGATATCAGTGGGACAAATCTTCTGAGCAAGTTTCATGAAGATTGGAAAATAAATGTGGCCTCTATAGAGTGTTAACAAGGTTTTACTATGGCCATATTAGGAAAAATGCCCCGCCCCCTGGCAGCCATGTTTTTCAACCAACAGGCATCATTTTCAAACTCATCCAAGATATTATTGGGATGAATCTTCTGACCAAGTTTTATAAAGATCTGACAATAAATGTGGCCTCTAGAGTGTTAACAAGATTTTACTATAGCCATATAAGGAAAAATGCTACGCCCCTTGGCAGCCATGTTTTTCAAGCAAACGTAACCATTTTCGAACTCATCCAAGATATCATTGAAATCTATCTTCTGACCAAATTTCATGAAGATTGCACAATAAATGTGGCCTCTAGAGAGTTAACAAGACAAATGTGGTCGCCGCACAACGCACAACGGACAAAAAGCGATCACAAAAGCTCACCATGAGCACTTTGTGCTCAGGTGAGCTAAAAAAAAAATTTTTTGGAGGGGGGCAGTGTTTTTTTCAGTTTTGGGGGAAAGGGGTCGGATCCCCTGAGGGGGGAAAATTTGCGCGTAAAAGGGGAAAAAGGGGAAATTACAATGCTTTGCAAGTAACAGTACAAAATCAAGTTTTAACACTATAATTCACCATACATAGAGAGAAAAACATTATTCCAACTCTTTTTCATCAACATGTTATGTTCATGTTCAAAGTTCATATACTTTTTTAGTTGTTTATGAAATAAAATCACCATGATATAATTATCATTAGACACTTCTATCTAAAAAAAATTATTTTTTTTTGTTTTTAAACTACTAGAGGGGATTTTTTTAAACAAAATAGGGAAAAAATATATACTCTTTCTGGAGGGGAATGGGGCTGAATAACGCCGAATATTACATCCAAAAAAACACTTGGGGAAGGGGGGGGATTTTTTTAGCTGAAATAGGGGGAAAAAAGTATACTTTTTTCATGGGAGAAGCCGCCGATAATCCGCGGTAAAAAGTGCCAAACGAGGGCGCTGCTAAACATTTCAACAACACTGCCTGGTTACCTTTAGAGAAGACTGGTTGCTGGCCGGTAAGCTGCTCCAGCACCTTGGCAGCGCGGGTCAGCCTGTCACCAGACTCCCCCACACAAATGTTCAAACACAGCTTCACTATGCGCAAGTCACGCATAGGATTCTTCTCTTTGTCCTTTGTTGTGTCCTGTAGAAACAAATATTTAAAATTATCATCAAAATGATCGGGAAAACAGCGACTTGCCCAGTGATATTTTTACAATTTTTTTCTCATCTGAGTTCTGGGACTCGATAACTTGCAAATCTACGAGTCCCAAAATTGAAAGAAGGAGTCCAAATATTAAACGATATCATTTTTTGAGAAATGTCAATGCATTTTTGGGACTCGCATAATTTGAAACTTTGCACCCCCAGAGGTTTTTGTGAGTCCAGGACGCAGGACTCGCAGGTAAAAAAATCACTGCTTGTCACAAAACTACAATTAGTCAGTCTGACAAATCTTCATTTTATTTTTTAATGTTGCTCCCAGTTATTTATATGTTTTCACTCAATTCTGATTGGCTTACAAAAGGTAGTTTTTAATTAAAATGGTTCTGAGTACCTTTTCTGTCTAATAATAATCTAAAGCAAGCAATTAGAAAACTTAGAAATTAATTGGCGATTCTCTTAAATGGGCATAAAAAAATCAATACCGGTATCTGTATCTTTTAAAATATTGTACCGTTTGATTGCAAACGCAATCTAACCCTATCCAGTGATTAGTTGTTCTTGATTGCTTCGAGCTTTTATGAGTACAATCTTACGGCTAAAAGTTGTTCCTGATCAATCAACCTAATACATCATAACAAACACAAAAGCTGTTATCAACATCAACTTGAGTGTAAGGGTATCATGATTAAACATTTAAACCGGGCGTTTCGTGTTTTGCTCAATAACATTTACCAAAACAATCAACGTTTAAACAATAGTCAATATCAATATAATAAATGCTTGAGTGAAAATAACGTAGCCAACTAGCCATACGAAGTATATCAACGAAGAACTGAGAAATCCCTGTACTTGCAGTAAATCCAGGCTACCCAATTCGGCAGTAATTTATTTCCGATTGGTAACAGTTAGAGGATGGCACAGACATGACCGGAAACTAACAATGTGTCAACAAACGATCTTTCAGATTGTGACAATAACGTAGTCACGTCACCATCTATGTATAGAATGCGTAAACTAACGGAGAATCTTTGCTACTTTCCGAAAATCTTACAACATGGCAACGAAACAATGCATGTGCCACCATCGTGAAATATTTTAAGTGATTGATTAGTAAAACACTGCAGTTGCATGTTGAAAAGCAATATTTTAACCAAATTATATATTTATTACGTTTTTGCTAGTTAACTGGTTTTTCATTTTCTGCGGTCAAACAATATGCACATTGTATTTCACACACTATTGTTAGTCTTATTTATAAGACGCGCAAAGAATTTAGAGATTCTTTTTATATGGGCTAAATTCTTTGGAACGTCTTATCGGGGAAAAGTAGAAAATGTGTTGGAAACCAGAAAGTTTAAATTTTCATCAATTTTGCGTAAAACTGCAAAATAACATTACCAACTCATTCAGTTTTAGTTCAGAAGTCCATTTTTACCTCAAATATCGTTGAATTGAAGTTGGAAACTTCTGCTTAAATCGCAAAACAATCACTGACCTGTAGCCCTGTCATGAAACGGATTTGAATATGAACCAATCAGAAGAAGGCATTACGGTGTAAGGTGTACGCGTAATTTTATTTAACATGAGCTTTTAACACCGACTTTTATCGAACTCATGGTTCAAACAGAAATCTCAAACCTAAATTCTAGCACTTTTCAAGGCCAAATTTTCATTTTTAAGGCCGAGAACCGTTCGTTAGTTTCCTTAAAAAAATGCATTTTCAAGCAAGTTTAACACAGTAAATATCATTAATTTGCTCCAACAAATTAAAATTATTCCACAATAACTCATACATGTTATTTTTATATATTGCATACATGTTTTCCATCCTTAACTCAACGAGTCTCACATACAGTTTGTCAACCAGTTCCGGATTATCAGCAGTTCCGATTAATTTGAATTTAATTTTCCATAATGCCCCAATAAAAACAAAATGATAAGTGTCTAAGATATACATTAAGTAAAGGAATAAATCAACAAAGTTTTAGCAAGAAATCTTTTGTAAATAGCTAACAGAGTGGAAAAATGCAGCAAAAAGTTAACCAGAACTGATTGAAGGAGTTATGTTTTGAAATGTGCATATGGATATAGAAGGCTTTATTATTTTCAAATAAACTTTTTGCTGATTGAAAACAAATGCTATGACAATGTTTTGAATACTCATTCTGTAAGTTAAATGATTTTTAATAATTTTCCGACGGGTGAATTTAATTGGCTATTTTTGACAAAAAACTGCATATGCCGTCTGGCCTACCCTGTTATCATACAAAATAAATGTTACCCTTTATTTTTCCATTGACACTAAATCCCGAAAGAAATTATTGTGGTCAAAAGAATAAACGTTTTTGCCGGGTGATTATTAACTGGTTAAATGACTGTATGTATTTACTTTTTAAAGTTATTACAAGCAAACAAATTGCTTCTCAATTTCATGTTTTCTTTGTGGGTTTCCTCTTTCTCGTGGCTTTTCAAAGCACTTTCCCCCATCCCCCGACACCAATGGTCTTCACACAGACCCGACAATGTGCTTTTCGAATGACCTTTGTTTTTCTGTACCCAGTAATATTCAGTTAACCACCCTGGTTTGAAACGACACTTCCCCATCGCTGCGTTTTCACTCGCAAAAATTTATCACAATGGTGAACCTCTGACGTAGTACACATAATCTGTGACGTGTACGCATAACGTTTCGTACTCAATCCTGTACGAAACTTATATTTCGTACTCAACTTTTTGCGCGAAGGAATTTATGATAAATTTTCGTAATATTTCCCTTAAGAACGATTTAAGTTTATAATTAAAGCGATGATATAAGTAATTTTGAGCAGAAATAAACATTTTCAAGGCTTTTTTAACATGAAATAAGCACTTTTCGAGCACTTTTTCAAGGCCAACCTTTGTTCAAGGGCTTTTCAAGCCTAGGACTCGTTTTCAAGCACTTTTCAAGCCCTGTGCGAACCCTGTAACTAGATCTAGTATGCTAATCTTTGTCGATTTAATAAGCATATGTTCAAAACAGATATGGAGCAGTTTCTATTCACTGTTCTAAGTTTCAGCAAGTTTTTATGCATGTCTTTTTCGCACCTCTGTCTGTGTTGTTTTATTTACTTACATTCTACGTTACATAGGAGGACGGTATACTGTACGACCTGTATCAAAATTATTTGTGTACAGTATAAAAATAAAAGATGTAATTTATTTCAGAACTTTTTAATTGTCAATTTAGAAAAAAAACAATGCTAAATTAATCCAGAAAAGTATAACATCCGTTTACTATGTAACCCTCTGCACCACAACAAACTGTATTTTACGCTGTTTATTCTCCCACTTTAAACCAGATTCTTTACATCGAGGTCATGTTATCGATTTATATCTACACAGCGAGCGAATCGAGGGATGTTGAAAAATTGAATAGTGGTTGGATTTAAAATGTTCAGGCGTGCAAAATTCGAAGTGTCATTACATAATTTCTACAGAACATTATCGAGAAATGAATTATCTACACAGGTATGTAAATATTATTGCAATCTGTTGATATTAAGTGTCTAATATCGGGGCTTGAATGTTGCGCACAAAATCCTTGCGCAACAATATAGACAAAGAAGAAAAACATTCCAACACATTTTAAATGCTAGCCCGGTTCGACGCTCCAAATATTACCAATATAAAAAGTAGCTTAATATTTGAGAGCGTCAACAAGTTCGACTACAGAATTGTCAGAATATTTTGTTCTATTTTTTTGCCATAGCAACCAGAATTTTCGACATAGGAACAAAATAAAATGATGAGCATAATCTCCATATTGCCATCTATCCATGTTTTAAGTTTCGTGAACAAATATGAAGACCTTTTAAAGTTATCGCAGGATCCAGAAAAGAGTGACGGACAGACGGACTGACTGACACACAGAGCGCAAACCGGTTTCACCGGTATGGGGACAATAAATCTTCCATGTATACCAAAAAATTTACAAATAATAACATTGTCTTACATAAAGCTAACGATGAAACACGTTTTTAATAGAAGTTGACATCCACCGAGTTCACCGCAATAGAAAATTTTCAAAATTTCAGTGAATAAAGTATATTGTCTATTCAGTAATTACTTATTGGAAGATCGTGTGCAATAATGCAAAAGAACGTTTAACATGTTTGTCTCACAGTTATATGTTTATTTATTTAAAAACATAGAATTCGCGAGTCAACCAATTTTGTACAGCTTCCTAACTGAAATTTCATAAAGGTTTGGAGGTTATTTTTCGAAACATTAAATGAAAGAAGGTGTGAAAAGATTTCCATATGTTGATCAAGCGGTTGACAAGGCTAAATAAGTACGAATAATATGGATAAGAGTGGATTTTTTAATGAACGTCAAATAATACGCACCGCCATGTTTATATTTAGACCGGAAAAGGAAGCGAAATTGTCAAAAAAGTCTATAAGACGGTTCTTAGAGGCTACATTACACTAATTGGTCGTCTAGCTACTACCTGGTTTTCCAGTAATTCGTGTCGTTCAGAACACAGGTGGTCAGCGTGTGGCTATGATATAAATTAGTGTAAACATCAGTTTGAATGATAAATAATCATATAATAACCAAAAAGAAACTTTTCCGAAAAAAAATCACAATTATATATATATCAGCAGGGATGGAAATTAACATTTTACAATTGGTTGCCCACACGGGCAACCATCTTTTGTATTTTGGTTGCCCAGCTAAAGACTAACGTACCCAGTACCATGTTCATGTAGTGTCATGTGTATATAAGACTTTCTTTACATATAAATTAAAGATAACTAAACAACAACATTGCTTCATTGACAAACTGTCTCAGTATTATGTCATAAGTCTGAGTTTAATCATTTCATTGGCTTTTGATAAATGAATTTTATTAAATTAACTCACAGGCGCCACTTTTATTAAATGTTTAATTGCAATGAATTGTTTCAAGCTTAAAAGCAATTTGCCCAGCCGGACTACTAACTTTTGAATTTGAGTTGCCCAGGCCAAAATGTACTGGCCCCGGGCTCACGGGCAACAACAAATTTCCATCCCTGATAAGTGAAACTCCAGCTGCTGGAGCAGTATTGAATTCTCATTATATACACTAAGTTGGTCCTTTATTTAAGGCAAGTGACCAATTGCCAAAACAGTACAAAACTGCACAATACAAAACAACATACATAACACATAAAAGAATAAAGCTGTGGTCACCGCCTTGGAACGGTCAATGCAAAGTATTGGGTGTTTAAACCGGTCTTAGAACGCTCAACCTCATACTTGGCCCAGCAATATTAATGATACATTTTAGTGTAAATAAAATTTAACCTCATAGCATTGCAACTCAAATTAAACAATTATAAAGGGAATTAAAGCGCATTCAATTTAATTACCATTTAATTACTCAATGGTAGGAAAGAGACCAGAGTTACAATTTTTTGAGGAACGATGAAATGAAACTAAGAACCAGTGTCAACTACATTCCTTATTTATAGAAAAAGATTTAAGAATATAGAATCATAAAGTTAATATTTCAGATCATCATTGCGCAAATACATGAAGAAGCAGCCATAATGGGTCAAAAAGTTCCATATTACATAGCTTGGTTGCTTATGTGACTGCTTAAAAAAATCAAACAAGAAACGCCTGTCAGAGACAAAATAAAATAAAATTGAACGCTATACACCCAATGACCTATTCATGCAGATTTAAACAGTGATCGTATGAAGCAATATAGAAGCGATGACGTCACAAAAATCAATGTAGCCAGGAACAGAGAAAGAGTATCGTATGACGTAATCGACAAGCGAAGACACGATGACGTGAACACAATCCAGGGGCAGTACTGTAGAAAAAAAAAAAGAGTCGGAACGAAAACAAATGAACCATACCTACTTCACAGTCATGAAATAGTTTAAAATACTTGCTTTTTTGTAACTGGAGAGAAAAAACCCATATAATACTACTACTTTACATTGTTGTTATACTCATTCAGAATCATAATGAAATTGTAGGAAATTACTGGCAACTTCAAAAACGTGAGTATTTGCGTTTTACTGGCACCGGATAAAGTCCGGAAACACAACACTGTATAATACACGAAATCGATTGATACATGTACAGATTATTACGTGCTTTTCCGCATTTTTTTTTAAACAACATGTTCACATCGTATGTTCAACGTTTAATATAGTACTTAAAGTTGGTGACGAATTTTGAACTACCGGTATGGCTGCAATTTCCAGCCATGTGCTTGTAACTGAAAGATATTCATAACGACATGCGTATATAGGTTTCTAGATTGTGGGAGACAAAAAAACGTACCGTAATCATTTAACGCAGATATTTGTTATGCGTATCATTTCTTGTAAGAAAAGCTTATGATCTTAACTTCCAGGTAATGCGCAATAGACATTAAAACACCCATGAAATGTCAATTCACTAGTACCACCTGGCGTATATTTGAATTCCAATTAACCGCTAGATCATTTACATTTTACTTTGATTTTAGGAAAATGGTTGCATTAATGTTATTTGTTTGGGTGTATATTTCTATTTACAGAAATCATGCATTTGATTCACCATCGAAGCGCGGAAAGCGGCAACGAAAATCTAAACAGTCCGATACAAGTAAACCGAATGAAGTCGCAAGGGGCTGTTTGCCAATACGCTGCCAACACAAATGTGATGAATCGAAGATTCTGCCGCCAACCACTCGTCTAGGCATAACATTGCAGGACAATAGGATATTGTATATTTTATTCTGTCAACCTAAAAAGAGACATTGAAGCTAACTTAATTAGGTTCGAACCTGCAACTTCCACATTAGGAGACCAAACTGTTCAACACGGAATATAACGAACTATGTTTGACACTGTAATAAACAATTTTATTCAGTACAATGTTTTTAGTTCATTCATGCTTGCATGGATTATACCAATAGTTCATTACTTTACAAACACTCACAGAACGTTTATTTTCAAGTAATAGACAAGTTTTAAACGCATAACTACAAAATTTCAACATATTTTGTACAAATCAAATTCAATAATGTTAATTTTTACCTCAAATCATACACTTTTTCCACGTAGTGAAACTCTTATTGTTAATCAAATCAAATTTTTGTTTCAACTATTAATTAAATATAATAGAGAAATGAATACGCTTTTATCAAAATATTTAAGAGTTGATAACATTAATTTTAAAATTATGTCATTTAACAATAAAAGATGTCTGAAATGGTAACAAGTAGTACAGTACATTGTAAACATGACAAGATAAGGGATATCATCTATTCATGTTGATTTATTTTTAATTGATATGAACACTGTCTACTAACAGTATTAAGAAAATAATTATGGAACTCGACAATTACAGGATTCCAATAAGTACTACACTGTATACCACTGTCAGCACATCTTCACTATTTTCATAAGAGTGATAAATGATTCGGTCTACCCACATGCACGTAATCAATTACATATTTCCAAACATTATTGAACTTCTGGTAAATCTCTATAATTTCAGTAACATTGGCCTTGACAGACTTCAACAAAATCTAAAGACAATAACAATACACAACAAAAATTGTAATTATGTTTTTGGTATCTACAACAAACCTTAAATTTTGATGCAAAAAAATGTTTTACAGGCTAAAACTAATATAACATATATATGGCTTACTAAATATCGTTTGTAGCCAGTTTTTTTCCTATATTTGTTGTCACATATTTTGCACTCATATCATTATAATTGTCGGCAACAATTTCAACTGAACATTCTACATGTAAACAGCTATCTAATGGTTGCTCGGTGGCTTTTTTATCTTCATGATTGTTGCAGTCCACCTCAAACAATAAATTATCCACTCCAGACTCAACATTTTGCATCTGTCTTCATTAATAGGGGGAACAGTTACAGATAAAAACACACAACTCTCCTGCTTCTCTTCAGTCTCTGCAGTTTCAAACCCGAAAAATCATCGGTCGGTCGTGACATTCTGAAATAAATTATCATAATTATAGTAATTGACATGTGCTAGTGTTCCGACGTCATGGGTTTGAGCCTATCAACTGGTACACATTTCCTCCGTTGTAACTTTACACATGCAATTGGCATAGCAGTTAATCAAATCACGATTATTGTTCCAAAAAAGTATTAACTTAATGATAGTCAGAAAGACTTTCTGAGAAAGTATACAATTACTCATTCCACTGCTATATCCAATCCAAGAAATATCGAACAGTAGCCCTAAGTCCATTGAATTAACTTATCAACTAAGACCATACTAACCATATTCTATCTCGAACTTCTAAGTTAGGGCACTGAAGTCTGAAACATAATGAATACAGTACAATAATGATAATGAATTAATCCAAAAACGACAAATACCTAACTATGTGTGTATTTGAAGAGCGAAATTATAAACAAGGGAAGTATCACGATTGGGGAAGCATCTCTAAATTTAAACCGAAGGTTACACACAACATATTCCCCTAATATTAAATAATTATAATTATAATCCCACAAAAGTAAACAAAATGGTTAAAAAAGACTAATTATACAACAATCATATTTTACAATTAACACTGCTGAACTGGTCTTAAAACTTTCTTTTTCAAATTGTTATCGAATCGTGCATATACATTTTACATTTAAACAATCAACGGGTTCTTATATCTTATAAACATTATTGCTGAATTGGTCGTTCAACAATAGCACGCGTTTGATACATCACATTTTAAACAACCAATGCCATGTGTAACCTTAAATGCCTAATTTTAATAACCTTTTTCAGTGTAGGGTCAAGACATTTTTCATGCGTTAAAGGGGCCGTCCAACAGATTTTGGCATGCATTGAAGCTTGACATAAAATGCTTTAAATGCTTTATATTGATAAGTTTAAACATTTGAACTATAAATCTCCAGTAAAAAAACAACAAGAATACAATTTACAAAAAGGAAAAAAGTAACCCTCAACAGGGTTCGAACCACTGACCTCTGGATTCCTGGAGTCCAGTAGTAAAAAGCCTCTCTCGTAGACCACTCGACCATCCAAGCTCACATTCAGAACGTATGTATTGTTTAGCTATATAAGCAATCCTCGTAGTTTTCCAAAATATCGAATCGCGTCGATACGACGCTTTATCTATTGGACGGCCCCTTTAAGACAGTGGTCAGGGCTGAGGGACGAGAAGTAACAGACCCATTTCACTTAACAATATATAATCAAGAAATCCTTTAAATGATTACCATATCAGCAGAATCCAATACATTCTTTAAACGTGCTATTTATGTATTTAAAATTCATTAGTCTCGGCTATTATCCGGTGCCTACTTCATGCATTATCCGGTGCCAGCAATTGACATATACAATACATTTTTTTCTACAAAATAAACCGTCACTCATCATGGCAATGATTAAACAATAATTATGCTGCCGTTTTCATCAGGAAACTAGCTCAGAAATTGGAATTTCGTTGTTAATATGGACCAATATCTGCATTTGACTTCCGTTTTCACAGGTTTTGTGCATAAACTGCTGGACAATATAGGTTCCCACTCCATAATGTCGTTTTTGTTACTGAGCACGAGTATACAATTTACTGAATGAATGTCTTAGTTGTTCCGTGAAATACAAATTTGGTGAAAAACGTTAACGTAAAATAGAGAATATTGAAATAAACGAGTACACCGCAAAACAGTCAATATATTTCTGATATGATTCAGTGCCGTTTCGGGTATTATCCGGAAACGTTCAAATGTTTCCGATATTATCCGTATTGGTAAGGCACCTCGTATTATCATATTAATGTTAATTTCGAATGTCTTATCGATTTATTGACTAAACACATGCCTGTATTCATATGTTTTACGTTACTGTAACCAGGGCTTTTGCCAGTAAGTGCGCATGGGCGGAAAATGCCGAGTGTATATTATAACAATCAACTGGTCTATATGATACATGTAAAGTTCTTTAGTTTCTTATGATAAACCTTTGATTTTTGGTTAATTGCTTTCGGTTTAAAAAGATAAAGAATAAATGGTGAGGGGTGGGGATGGGGTAGGGGTCCAAACATGCAAAATGTTGACTACGAGTAACCTAACGTTTGGAATTAGTATAATATAACCTTGTTGCAAACTTCCGGTAAGTTCTGCGTTACTTTCTTTTACGCATTAAAAAGTAATAAAATATTATAAAATTGAAATAATATAATCCATAAGTTATTAAGTACTCTTATTTGAAATATCTAAGATTCAGTACGAGTGACACCTAAATTGCTGTAGCGATTAACATTTACATGCAATGTGCAATATGTTTTCGCGATACACATGTTTCTACACTAGTCTCATACATGAGATTTTTAAAGGCCTTAGAGGGCATATTCCCACGCTCAAACTAAATTAATGGAGCTGGGACCCTCACAATGGAAGACATTTAGGTTATAATATACTTAACTGGATGATTTATTTATTCGGGACAATAAACACTTAAAAGCAACAGTTCAGTGTTCGACACTAACTATGCTATGTTCTCGTACATTCGTGCCCATTAACTATGTATTTCGCGCATGCGCATACAATGACAACTATTTTAGCATTGTATAACTTTTATATCCTCAATAAAATACTATTTCAGTATTAAACTAGTTCTGGCTACCATAACTTAAAATGTCGCTTGTTATGATTTTTGACTGGCGCGACTTTATAGTTATGGACCAACCCCAGTAGGAAAGTCAACCAGAAATTCCCGAAAAGTTGACAGTTAACAAAGACCGGTCCAAAACAGCTTATTTATGCAGTTATTGGCCCAAATCAGCCACTTCATCCGAAAGATTAACATTTTTCACTTTTAACTGGTATATTCTTTCACAAAATACTATCTTAAACATTTAAAATTTATCTATTCTGCTCTTACATATCGAGAAAAACAGCGATGTGACAGACTTTCTTGAAATGCAAATCTCCCGAGATTTCACGGTCATATGATATTATTTCTATTTTTAGTAACATACCATGTGCTCAAGTGTTTTCAAATTCAGAATGACATTTCCCGGCATTTTAGATTATTCTGGCTTGTTTTGTAAACAAATTGTAGTGTTAATACAAACTCAAAGTAAATATTATTTAAAACTACCTGATTCACACTGAAATCAGTCTTATAATCCACCATAAGTTAGTTGTTAATCACAAATAATAAGATTTCAGAAAACGAAAGTAATGTTTACAATTTCAGCAAAAAATGTCAAGGTCGATCCGAAAGTATCCAAATGAAAACTCGTCACGTGACAAAGCGACAATGGCGTCAAAATTGTGAATTTCAGACTGATGAGAGTTATTTTCATCTATTGTAAGATGCATTTGAAATATTTGAACCTTAAAATATTCCCAGATGCAGTAATTTATATTCATTCACTAATATATGTAGAAATGTATCCAAGAAAATGAGCTTTCTTTGATTTATAGCGTGACATAAATATGTTACGACTCTGGTTGACTTTCGATACGGGGTTCGCTTCAGCGTACAGGTCTGTCAATACTATATAAACTGTACGCTGAAGTTTCTTTAGCTAGTATTAAACCAGCTGAAAATCGTCTTTGTTTACATATTGACTATTTTTTTCAACTCGTGAAGGTGAAGGCCAATGATCTGCATCATCCAGAAGATTATTCTCATTGGATTGGTGCTCCTCGCTTGACCGCGATCTAAATGGGGCTCCCAGTGGGGAAGTAATTTTTTACATAAAGGATTGCAATGTCCTTTTTCTAAGACACAATTGAATGTGTATTTAATAATGAAAGCAATTTATTTTCAAATATAAAACTCCAAATAAGAGCATGGATGTAAATATTTTTAACCATGGTTACTTTCAACAAAACAATGCAAACGTGTTAATAATAATTGAAATATAATTGTCTCGCACTTCTTGCAAATTGAGATACAATACCTTGTCGGGTACCTCTCAGTGCTCCGAATTAAATAGAGCGTGGCCTTCCTTAGAAATGCTAATGCCACTTGCACAGAATTTCTTAACTTTTTTGTTTTAAGTGCTGGCGATTTATAATGCAATAATACTCTGCAATGGTATTTTTTACCACCATTTAAGCAATATCTATGTCTGTGTGGAACATTTCTTGTTTAAAACATCTTTTCTCGGCAAAATAGTCAGCAGTTGTAAACGCTCGATCTACTTGAATAGAATCCTGACACGCGAAGTATTTGGTGAGAGCGAAAATGGCGTATAAAAATGAGCACGAATCCAATGAGAAGACACTAAAGTATGAGAACGACACATAATCTGAGCAAGGAGTCCAAGGACTCCTAACTATTGATATTTAGGAGTCTGGGCAGATTTCAATGAGTCCAAAAATTAAGACACTTTTATATTATATTTTCTGTTAATTACACATGTCAATCAATGAATTGATAAATTTGTATTGTATGTTTGTTTTCAGATCGAAGTTGTAAGTGACAACTGTTCAATATTTGTTATATCACATTGCAAAATATTTTACATATTCCAGTAATATTTAAATTAATAATTTACTTAATTATTGTAAGATTTCAACATATACAATTTTGTATTATGCATTATGATAACCTGTTTAACCGTGACATTAGCGTTAAAAATATTCTCAGAGCCTTCTGTTTTGTTAGTGTCATAGTTAGTAAATCACATCGTAAGGGTGTAACAACGCTATATTTATCATTGTTTTATATATATTCTTTATAATATTTCCAAGAACGTGGAAATTGGGAAATGCAATATAATTATAATTTTATTTTAATTTCATAATGGGTTTTTACACCATGAAACATGTTTAGACAATATTTTGCATGCAAAGCACAATTTCCACGAGGATTACACCCTGTTGCTATCATCAGTCTCTTAAGTAGTTTGCCACGATTTTATCGCAGAGGAGTACACGGTAGGAACCAATTAATGTGGTTGGTTTGACAATGCCTACAAACTGCAATAACCCACTGAACTCATCAATTGATAGTGACACGGGTCATTCACGCTCAAATGATTCACAGCCGGTCCGATCTTCAGTACCTTGAGGCCATAAAACGTACAACGTGTAAAGACATTCGGGTATTGTGATGATTTTTATAGAAATGAGAAACTGTTTGGCAAAGCTAGTTTACTACATCAAAATTATCTGTGAAAAAAAAGAAAACGGCCATGATCGTTTCATAGTTTGCATGTTCCCCTTTTACTACACGCACGGACAGTGACAGGGAACCAAAACAAATAATTTCGGATTCTTTTGTTTATGTCCATGTGTTCAAGCAGAATATGTGGCACATTTTTCGGATCCTCAAAACGTCAGACATTTTGATCTTGCAAAACAAAAAAGGAAATTAACTGATTTTTTTTTAATTCAATGATGATTTTAAAGGAGTCCGACGGACTCCCCTGACGCAAAAACAAGGAGTCCGAGTCTCATTTTAAGGAGTCTGGGACTCCCGTTAGTGTCGAACCCTGCAGTTACAATTTTTTAAAGACTGGCACTTCTTCTTGTGTTGGGTATTTTTGACAATGTAAGGCTTTTATTGATGAATGTTCATAAAAAAGCCAAAAAAAGCAACAAAACAATTAAGTTGGTAATTCAAAACAAATATATTACCAAATAAGCTTAGGGAAATACAAGATAACTTGTTAGAGTTTGTTTACTTCTGAACAAAGTCACTGTGCATTTTCATCGTGTCAGGTAATTTTGATCTCAATCTACTCTATTATACCCCTAGCTAAAGAAACTTCGGCGTACAGTTTATATAGTATTGACATACCTGTACGCTAAAGCCAACCCCCTATCAAAAGTCAACAAGAGTCTTAACATATTTATGTCACGCTATAAATCAAAGAATGCTCATTTTCTTGGATACATTTATACATATATTGGTGAATGAATATAAATTACTGCATTGAGGAATATTTAAAGATTATGTTTCAAATGCATCTTAAAATAGATGAAAATAACTCTCATCAGTCTGAAATTCACAATTTTTACGCCATTGTTGCTTTGTCACGTGACAAGTTTTCATTTGGATACTTTCGGATCGACCTTGACATTTTATGCTGAAATTGTAAACATTACTTTCGTTTTCTGAAATCTATTATTTGTGATTAACAACTTACGTCTGGTGGATTATAAGACTGATTTCAGTGTGAATCAGGTAGTTTTAAATAATATTTACTTTGAGTTTGTATTTACACTACAATTTGTTTACAAAACAAGCCAGAATAATATAAAATACTGGGAAATGTCATTCTGAATTTGAAAACACTTGAGCACATGGTATGTTACTAAAAATAGAAATAATATCATATGACCGTGAAATCTCGGGAGATCTGCATTTCAAGAAAGTCTGTCACATCTCTGTTTTTCTCGATATGTAAGAGCAGAATAGATAAATTTTAAATGTTTAAGATATTTTGTGAAAGAATATATCAGTTAAATGTGAAAAATGTCAATCTTTCCGATCAAGTGGTTGATTTGGGCCAATAACTGCATTTAAAAGCTGTTTTGGACCGGTCCTTGTTAACTGTCAACTTTTCAGGAATTTCTGGTTGACTTTTCTAATGGGGTTGGTCCATAACTCTATAAAGTCTCGCCAGTCAAAATCCTAAAAAGCGACATTTAAAGTTATGGTTGCCATAACTATTATACCCCACATAAAAAGTCCATTATCCCTCTATCAAATTGCCTTGAACAATTTTGTAGTGCAACTTGAACTGGAATATCAATATAATTTCAAAATTGTTTAATTCATTTTCATACAGTTTAATCCGATAATCTTTCGCGTCCGGTAATCTTTCACACTTCGCAGTTGCGAATTTCACAGACAAGTAATGGTTTTCTTTAGTGATAAAAGATGGAATTTCACATTTTAAAAAATTAACAGATTTAAAAGGTACGTGTTCCACTCAAAGTAAAATTCTATCATTACATTTTAACACTGGTTGCCTCATCCCTATACATTGTACATGTATTATAAAAACTGACCTACATGTACTTACTGCTTAAACATTTTTGTTCATGCTAGAAATCAATCATTTTATTGCTGTATTGTTTCTTTTGCTATTACTAGTCAGGTGTTTTTTACCTTATATAACTAGTGTTTTTCCCAGGCCATTTTAGCGTGGCGAAAAGCCACGCCGCCCTCCCGGGTCGCCACGCTGCCCTTTTCAAAGGCAACTTTCGCCATGCGCCCTTTTTTTCAAAGGCAAATTTCGCCACGCGCCCTTATCGATAACATCTTTATTGCCTTACGATCTAACTTGGTCTGCAAAATCAGCTTCCTTGATTGTCTGTGACGCTCCGACTGTGCTTAATTTACTCGAGAGACGTCAACGTCTAATCGACTATATTTAATTGAGCAGATTTAATCTATAACAGTGCTCGATTTATAGGTAGGTCTTACTGACTTCTCCAAAGCTGTGAATTAGTCATGGTGAAAAACCCCGTGTCAGTATCAATCGGTAATGCCAGAGGCTATGTTATATCAAGGGCATTTTTTGCTCGGCAATGTGTACTCCTCCACGATATAATCATTTCTTCGGAGGCTTTTGATGAAAAACTCGATGTTATTCTCGTGGCAATTGTGCTTTGCATGCATTATTCAGTTATATCAAAACATATATTTTTACGCATAATTACATTTAAATTCACAAACAAATTTATTCTTTATCGTTTTCGTCTTTAAGATAATAAGATCTTATTATTGAAATAATTACTGAGACGTATACCAATTTAACAAATGCGAATCGCGTATATGGTTTAACGTTGCTATGCGCACCTGTCGCTTACATCACTCGACATTTTATCAACATGGCGGACTATACAGAATTAAATTGTGACTCGTCAAAAATGGCAAATAACGTCGTAAACGATCGAATTAACGATGGAGATTATACATTAAGAAGGAATTAATGAAATGTCTGTGATAATCAACGATGCATAAACATGTTTTAGATAGCAACAACATTATTCATTTATTTGTAATCTACTCGGCGGATGTATGTCGCGGAAACGAGTGTTTGCATATTGTAAGCGATCAATTTACTCGCAATGTTATTTTAAACATCTGTCGAGATTATTGTTAGAACATGGGATAAGACAAACATGGTTTCATTTATATGTTAGTGGATCTGTTAAAATCAGATTCATATCATATATTGCTTTATTATGTTTGTCGTGCTGTACAGTTTATTGAAACAGCATGGAACTTAAATGTACATTGCAAGGTAAATATATTAATATAAATCATAGTAAGTTAAATACATCTATTACCATTAAATGTGCTTGTTTATATGTTATTTTTTCCACAACTGCTTCTGATGTGTTTTTATGTTTCCCCGTAATTCAGGTATTCAGGGAACGTTTTTGCCCTTTTTTGCCTAAACTGCGCGCTAAAATGCCCTTTTTTAAAGTAATGCGACATGCCCCTTTGCCCTCCTGGGAAAAACACTAATAACAGACACCGAATATCGGCGTCTTCCCCCACCAAACTAGGCTGGTTTTTTCCCCTTTCCAGACCAAAAAATTCCCCCTAAAAAGAAATATATATTAAAAAGTATTAAAACAGTTTTTTTTTCCCCAAATATGTCTCTTTCGCCCTCTATTTTCCCCTTTCGCCCAGCGTCCAGCGTCTTCCCCTTTTTCTAAAAAAAAACCTGCTAGTGACTATATTATTTGTTGATTTGTAGTGGAAAAAAGCTGCACTAGAAATCCACATTTTTTTTTAATGGTTTTACAATAGAGCTGTAACGATTCAGTTCGATGCATCGAAAAACCGGTTCCATGCCGCCGATTCGATTTCGATACCAATACGGCCAATTTCAATTCGATTCACTGTAATCCTTACTGATCTGCATTTTAAACCTTACTTTCCAAATCCGTCGTCTGAAATTTCTTGTCATTTGTAATACATCTTGTGATTGGTCAATAGCCAATATGGCATCCAATGAATGAGTTAATAACATGCTGAGCATTACATCAGCCGGTAAAATGGCTTCTTCAACCACCCTGAAAGACGCACCGTCAAAATTAAAATAAAAAGTATGGGACCATTTCGGGTTTTGCAAAGGTTCTGATGCAAAGGCAACTTGCAAAACGTGTTTTGTTGATGTAAGTTACCCTAAATCTGGAAGCACTACAACTTTGAGGCAACATTTAAAGAGAAAACACGCGGTTGATATTTCAGATGTGAAATCTTTATTTCCCACGACAAGCTCTTTTAACAAGTTAAAATTACTAAATTATACCCATGTGATTTTTTCATCAATACATATGATTTGTTTACTAAACTGTGTGCATTCTGTCTGCATTTGATTGCTCAGGTGAGCTTTTGTGACCGGTCTTTGTTCGGCGTCCGTCCGTAAACAATTTTTCGTAAACTCTCTTACTAACTCTAGAGGCCACATTTATTGTCCGATCTTCATGAAACTTGATCAGAAGCTTCGGCCGAATGAAATCTCGGTCGAGTTCGAAACTGGGTCGTGCCCGGTCAAAAATTAGGTCACTAGGTCAAAAAAAAGAAAAAGCTTGTAAACACTGTAGAAGTCACATTTAATGCCCAATCTTCATGTAACTTTGTCTATATGTCTGTGTTAATGATATGTTGGTTGAGTTCAAAAGTGGTACCGGTCGATTGAAAAACTTGGCTGTCAGTGGGCGGGGCAGTTTTCCTTATTTGGATAAAGAGAAACCTTGTAAACTCTCTGGAAGTCACAGTTTTTGCCAAATCATCATGAAAGTTGGTAAAAACATTGGTTTTATTGATATGTCGGACGAGTTCGAAAATGGTCAAGATCGATGAAAAAACATGGCCACCAGTGAGCAGGGCATTTTTCTCTATATGTTTATAGTGAAAACATGTCAACACTCTAGAAGTCACATTTTTGGCCCAATTTTCATGAAATTTTGTCAGAACTTTTGTTTCCTAGATACGAGAGTTAAGTTTGAAAATGGTTCCGGTCTGTTGAAAAACATGGTTGCAAGGGGGACGTGTCAGTTTTCCTTATATTTATATAGTAAAAAGGCTTGCAAACAATCATGAATTAAGGTCATGTAACATGTGAGACAACTCTTCTAAATATTGCATTTAAGAATACAGTAGTTACTCCCCTTTGATTATTAATGTTTTCATAAAAAGACAGTGTAGTTGTTTTTCATTTATGTGTTAATTGATATTCAAGGTTGGATGTTTTAATGCCCCCTTTCGAAGAAAAAGGGGCATATAGTGATCGGACTGTCCGTCCGTCTTTCCGTCACACTTTGCATATAGGTTTCCAAAAATGCTCATAACTTCTATGTCCCTTGAGATATATCCTTCATATTTGGTATGCATGTGTATATGGACAAGGCCTTTTTTACGCACACATTTGTTTAGCCCCTTGACCTTGAAATTAGGGTCCGCGTTTATGTTTCTAAATCTGCGTTTAGGTTTCGAAAAATGCTCATAACTTCTATGTCCCTTGAGATATAACCTTTGTATTTGGTATGCATGTGAATATGGACAAGGCCTTTCCATAAAAATCTGCGTTAAGGTTTTGAAAACTGCTCATAACTTCTATGTCCCTTGAGATATAACCTTCATATTTGGTATGCATGTTTATATGTACAAGGCCTTTCCATACACACACAAATTTTGACCCCTGTGACCTTGACCTTGATATTAGGGTCCGCATTTAGGTTTCGAAATCTGCATTTAGGTTTCGAAAAATGCTATAACTTCTGTCAAAGCGTTTATAGGGGACATATGTCATCCAATTGTGACAGCACTTGTGTTTAGCTCACCTGATTGCTCACAGATTTTAGTCAACCATTTAACCTCAAAACTTAACTTTTCCAAAACTGAAGCAAGAAGATTGGCTATAAGAGAGCATGTTCAGTCATCTCATAAGTCATTCCAATTAGGATGACATGTACATAATTGACTACAGTGAAGTTGATTCATTATTAGATTTGTTAGGAGAGCAGGATGAGGAGGAGAAATTAGGGTATAGATTTTCACTCATTTTTTAGGTTATTTTACATTAACTTCTTCATTTCTACATTAAATTACTTCAAATTTATACTGAACATCTCTTATGACAATGCGGTCAATCTCAACTATGCATGGCCCCATTACCAACCCTGGGGCGCCCCTGTGTCGAACATGCGGCGTGGGGATACGCGTCGGCCTCTGCTGCGCTATTCTAGTTCTAAATTGATTAGTGTAAAACAGCCTACTGTTGAATAATATGTTTATAAAATTATATTTAAGTAAACAGCAATACCTTTAGTGAATTGAATTACAACCAATCAGTGGTGTCATCCTGACCAGAAATAAGCGTTTGTCGAGTAAATATTTCCGCATGACATAAGTGCTGACAAAGTAACATAACCCGTAACCATCCCGTGACCGGTTCACTTGCGTAAGCAAACAAGACCGCAATACCACACCTGTATACGACAGTTGAGTTCGAAAATGGTTTGGATCGGTAAAAAACATGTCTGCCAGGGGGGTCTTTTTCCTTATATTTATGTAGTAAAAAAGCTTGTGAACACTCTAGAAGTCACATTTTTTGCCTAATCATCATAAAATTTTGTCAAAACATTAGCTATGTGGATGTCTCGGACGAGTTTTAAAAATGGTCTTGATAAGTGGAAAAACATGGGCACCAGGTGATTGGGCAGTTTTCTTTATATGTAGAAAAGTGAAAACATGTGAACAGTCTAGAAGACACATTATCTTCATGAAATTTGGACATATCTTGGAGGAGTTCAAAAATGGTTCAGGTCTGTTAAAAAAAACATCATGTGGGCAAATTTTAGAGGGGCGCAGCGTCCCTCTATTTATTGCTAGCTGGAGCACTGACATGGCTGCCAGGGGGCCATAATATGTTGTTCATTCTTCATGAAACTTGGTTAGAACCAAGTGTTTCATTGATATCTTGGGCTGCAAAGAACAGGTCATTTCTTTTTATCTCAGGTGAGCGTCTTTGGGCCTTTCAGGCCCTCTTGTTTAATATTGATATTCATTAATATCACAGACAAATGATTTAACTTAATTCTTTTTAATCAAATAATGTACTTCTATGAGCTTCACTTTATTTATTGCATTGAGAGCAAGTTAAAAATTACATTAAATACTTGTTTTTTTCGTGTTTTTTTTTTTTTACTTATGGTTTGCGTTCCGTCAGTCTTTCAGTCTGTCTGTCAGTCTGTCCGTCACACTTTCCTGGATCCTGCAATAACTTTAAAAGTTCTTCATATTTGTTCATGAAACTTGGAACATTGATAGATGGCAATATGGACATTATGCACGTCATTTAATTTCGTTCCTACGTCAAAAATTATGGTTGCTATTGCAACACATAGACTAGAAATACTGCTGAAAATTGTGGTTTTCTGGATCCTGTGATAACTTTGTAAGTTCTTAATATTTTTTCATGAAACCTGAAACATGGATAGATGGCAATATGGACATTATGCACGTCATTTCATTTTGTTCCTACATAAAAAAATTCCGGTTTCTATGGCAACAAATATATATTAAAAAATCTGTATTTTCTGACAATGGTGGAGCCGGTATGGGACTTATATTGCTTGACAATAGTTTTGTTATTCATGTTGCATAACTGTTTTGTTACTCCTGTGCTGATGGGACAATTTGTGGTAATTGCACAATGACCTTTGTTTATGCCCTGCTTACATACAAATTAATCTGATAAAATGGGAGCCAAAACGCACATGGTTGACTTGTCTTGAATCACTTTGCGGAATCATACTCATATAGTGATGATGTAGAGTCAGTGTATGTTGCTTTGACGATGCTGCAAAACTCTTTGCATACTTTTGTTTTAACCATAATTTTATTACCGGAAACAAGGTCCTGCAATATAAAAATAATTTCCGGATTTTCCAAATTATTATCAGAGCTCCAGATAAGGAATTGTGAAATTAGTAACGGTACTACCACTGACAGAAAGAAAAGGAGTAACGCTTAAAATCAATTAGTACCTGTACTTCCATATCCAAAAATACAGGTAGTACTGTACTACCCGTGTTCTTGGATATTTAAGGGTGTATAACTGACTTTACAGAAACATTTGCAGCAATTATAATAAATATATGTAGCTTCTGAAACAGTTACTGTATTAGGTTTTCCATTCTGAATTATGATGCTAATACAACTACAAATTAAAACTCATGACTAATACTATTTCTTCATTTTTCTTGACAAGAAAACACAAGCCAACTAGTAAGCTAAGTAAATGAACACTTATTTCACTGTCTCGTCCGTTTCCCATCGTGTTTTCTAACGTTTTAAGCCACCGATGCAATCAAACCGTTTAATATCGGGGCGACAATGTCTTTCTGGGTTTACAGATTTAATGTCAGGATGGTTAGACGACACCGTATGTAGTCATTATATGACAACAAAGTGTTGTTTTGAACCACTTTCGGTTAAACCGGCATTCCATTGCGCGCAGACATAATGTTTTTGACGGATTTACAAGTTACAGGAAATCACGCGACAGAATAGACAATAATATATGAACCCAGTCTACAACTTTTCGGTAATTTAAATTAACGAAAAGCGCCGTTAGGTTAGAGATCAGACCTAATGGTACGGCCAGATTTTTTTCGTAAATGCGACGCAGCGTAAAATGGATGTTAATGTCGTAATTATACGTCCAGTTTATAAAAATAAATCTTCATGAAAAAGGCGTATTTACGGCTGTACGGCCCTTATCTGGAGCTCTGTTATTATCGAAAAAATCCTGACTGTATTTTAGAAAGACTGCAGCCTGTAGCGCGGGGAATAGGGGCCAGCTAAGATGGTCCTTAAATCGCACCCCTGAAAGTGTTTTAAACATGATATTTGGTGTGGTCCAATTTATAGAGCTGGAAAGGGAAATTAACTGAATGTTGGAATGTATAACAAAATATAACAATGTGGAAACCTAAATTAGTTGGGGAATTTAGTCAGTCATTTGGGAAATAAATAACCATTTTAAAATTGGGAATAAGTGCACATTATTGCCCAAAATGTACCAAAAAAGTACATGTTGACTGATGAGACAAATTATAACATGTATTGTTATGAGTAGTGTTTTAGGAAAACTGGGCATAATGCATGTGCGTAAAGTGTCGTCCCTGTGCGGAATGCACAGGCTAATCAGGGACAACACTTTTATTACATTTTTTTTTTAAATAAAGTATCTTCTTAGCAAAAATCCAAGTAAGGCGGAAAGTGTCATCCCTGATACGCCTGTGCGGACTGCACTGGCTAATCTGGGACAACACTTCACGCACATGCATTATGCCCAGTTTTCTCAGAACCCGACTCTTATGTTTGCAGGGAAGAAGACCACAATGGAGACACCCAGGCCTGAAGGAGATGTGGCCCCTGTTAAACAGCAGACCATGATCTACATCTGTGGAGGTGAAATATTTGAACCTAGCTCTGGGGAAAAGGGGCTTTATGCATGTCATTGTGCATAAAGTGTTGTCCCAGATAAGCCGTGTCATTTGTGCAAGCTAATCAGGGGCAATACTTTCCGCTTTTAATCCTTTTATGGGTTTTTTTGTTAAAAGAACATCTCTATTTAGCGAAAATCAAGTTCAGGCGGAAATTGTAGGTCCTGATTAGCCTGTGTTGACTGCACAGGCTGATTTGGGACACCACTTTATGTACTTGTACTTATAGGCCATTTTTTTCAGAGTGAGATTCATTTGTAAGTCTTCCAAAGGCTTTGTACACCTAATTATGCTACCAAAATCTTACACGGCCAGCTTTAACACTTTCATATGCTGAGGTGGCGCCTTATAAGAGTGACAATTGCATTGTAAATATAATTTTTTAGCTCAGCTGTTTTCGAAGAAAACCCGAGGTATTGTCGTAGCCAGCTCGTCGCCCGCATTGTGCTAAAACCCTGACATTTTGCTCTAAAAATCAAAAACATGGTTCGCACAGACCTTGAAAAGTGCTTTAAAATCAAGGTTTATCTTGAAAAGTGCTTAAAAACGATATGGAGTGCTTAAAAGTGTTTATTTTCAACCATAGCCTTGAAAAGTGCTTAGAAAGTGGTTGGAAAAGTGCTTGAAAATGAAATAACAACAATTAAAAATGTTAAAAACAGATTAATTATTTCCAAGCTTTCAGATAATTTCACGTCATATCAATCCGATGATATTGATCGTTCCACCTATTTGATCCACGCCAATTTTCGCGCGCTTTTTATCAGAACAAAGAAATTCATTTATTTCATGTAGAAGTTGTAACCTAAAATAGCTGTACACGATGCGTGCAAACCGTGTCAGATGATTTACACATGTTGCAATACAACTGTCCCGATTGGGCGCTTATTTCATCAAATCTTTAAATAGAATCATATGAGGAAATTCATTTGATACTTTCGAAAATTGCAAACGTTTTGTGTTTATGACTCTAATCGTCTATATTACCCACCCATAATTTTATTTTAAAAATGGAAATCGGGCATATATGGGATTATTGAGTAATGAATAAAGATGGGAGAAGTTGCATGTATGCGATTGAGACAGTTGAAACGTATGTATCGGGGAATCTGGAGACTCAGGATAATACGATTACTACAATTAGTTATGAGTTCTCCTTGGCTTCAAACTGTTGATTGAATAATCAAACACTCAATTAACACTCCTCCAGGTGTAGTATCCTACAGCTAGGTGCAAACACTGTTTTCTTTTATAAGCGGCGTTTTATAAGACAAAAAACACTGTCATGGGCATGGGTGTGAAATACATTATTCATTATCACTATAAATGAAAGGGAACAATACAATACGTTTATGTTGCATTATTTTTGATGAAATCGGCGGTATATATTATGGGTCTGCGGTGATTCGGGTGTTGGCCTTATGGTAAACGGCCCGCGACATGTGATCTGAACACTCATCGCGGGGTTCATATTTGTAAGCGAACACAGTGAGATGAACACCGCAGCGAGTGGCGTTTGTTTAAGTACACGGTGCCTGTACTAAGGACAAAATACATATTTTCATGTCTTTTCCATGAGTCCGAAGTCGTTTTTGCGAGATTAAATTTATGACAGTTCCAATCTGTTTATACTAGCAGGTACTGGATCGGTACGGGTTTTATAATGTAAGGGAGGTAACTACTACTCATCTGTCGCCAATTGATCTACTTGGTGTTTTTTTGTATGCATTATGCAATTACGGTGCTGACAAGTTGAAATATGCCAGTGAATAAGTGCATTTTTAGCAGCTCAGGTGAGCTTTTCTGACCGGTCTTTGTCCGTCGTATGTCCGTCCGTCCGTAAACATTTGCTCGTAAACACTCTAGAGACCACATTTCTGTTCCCATCTTCATGAAACTTGGTCAAAAGCTTTGCTCCAATAAAATCTAGGCCAAGTTGGAAACTGGGTTGTGCCGGGTCAAAAACTAGGTCATTAGGTCAAAAAAAAGAAAAACCTTGTAAACACTGTAGAAGTCACATTTTATGTTCAATCTTCATGTTACTTTGTCAAAATGTTTGTCTTAATGATATCTTGGTTGAGTTCAAAAGTGGTTCCGATCCATTGAAAAACATGGCCGCCAGTGGGCGGGGCAGTTTTCCTTATTTGGCTATAGAGAAACCTTGTAAACACTCTAGAAGTCACAATTTTTGCCCAATCATCATGAAAGTTGGTCAAAACATTGGTTCAACTGATGTCTCGGACGAGTTCGAAAATGGTCGAGATCGGTGAAAAACATGGCCGCCAGTGGGCGGGGTATTTTTCTCTATATGTATATAGTGGCAGTTTTCCCTATTTGGCTATAGAGAAACCTTGTAAACACTCTAGAAGTCACAATTTTTGCCCAATCATCATGAAAGTTGGTCAAAACATTGGATTTATTGATATCAAGGACGAGTTTGAAAATGGTCGGGATTGGTGAAAAAACATGGCTGCCAGTGGGCGGGGCATTTTTCTCTATATGTATATAGTGAAAACATGTGAACACAGTAGAAGTCACATTTTTGGCCCAATTTTCATAAAATTTACTCAGAACATTTGTTTCCTTGATACAAGAGTTGAGTTCAAAAATGGTTCCAGTCAGTTGAATAACATGGCTTCTGGGAGGGGGGCAGTTTTCTCATTATGCCCCCCCCCCCCCTTTTCGAAGAAGAGGGAGTATATTCTTTGCTCATGTCGGTCCGTCCGTCCACCAGATGGTTTCCGAAAAATAACTCGAGCGCTTATGCCAAGGATCATGAAACTTCATAGGTACATTGATCATGACTCACAGATGACTCTTATTGATTTTTAGGTCACTAGGTCAAAGGTCAAGGTCATGATGACCCGAAATAGTAAAATGGTTTCCGGATGATAACTCAAGAACACGTATGCCTAGGATCATGAAACTTCATAGATACATTGATCATGGCTCGCAGATGACCCCTATTGATTTTCAGGTCATTATGTCAAAGCTCAAGGTCATGGTTACCCAAAGCAGTAAAATGGTTTCAGGATGATAACTCAAGAACGCTTATGTCTAGGATCATGAAACTTCATAGCTACATTGATCATGACTCGCAGATAACCCCTATTGATTTTCAGGTCAATAGGTCAAAGTCACGATGACCCGAAATAGTAAAATGGTTTCTGGATGATAACTCAAGAACGCTTAGGCCTAGGATCATGAAACTTCATAGGTACATTGATCATAACTCGTTGATGACCCCTATTGATTTTATTAGGTCACTAGGTCAAAGGTCAAGGTCACGATGACCCAAAATAGTAAAATGGTTTCCGGATGATAACTCTAGAACGCTTAGGCCTGGGATCATGAAACTTCATAGGTACATTGATCATGACTCGTAGATGACCCCTATTGATTTTCAGGTCACTAGGTCAAAGGTCAAGGTCACGGTGACCCGAAATAGTAAAATGGTTTCCAGATGATAACTCAATAACGCTTATGCCTAGGATCATGAAACTTCATAGGTACATTGATCATGACTCGAAGATGACCCCTATTGATTTTCAGGTGACTAGGGTAAAGGTCAAGGTCGGGTGACCTGAAATAGTAAAATGGTTTCTGGATAATAACTCAAGAACGCTTATGCCTAGGATTATGAAACTTCATAGGTACAATAATCATGACTCGCAGATGACCCCTATTGATTTTCAGGTCACTAGGTCAAAGGTCAAGGTCATGGTGACCTGAAATAGTAAAATGGTTTCTGGATGATAACTCAATAACGCTTATGCCTAGGTTCATGAAACTTCATAGGTTTATTGATCATGACTTGCAGATGACCCCAATTGATTATCAGGTCAAAGGTCATAGTCACAGTGCCAAATAACGTATTCACACAATGGCTGTCAAGGTCACGGTGACTCAACTTAGAAAAATGGTTTCTGGATGATAACTCAAGAATGCTTACGCCTAGGATCATGAAACTTCATAGGTATATTGATCATGACTCACAGATGAAATAATGATGAAACTTAACCAGGATGTTTGTCTGGACAATATCTAGGTCAAGTTTGATGTTTGGTAAAGATTGAATGAACCAACTCCTCTCAGGTGAGCGAACTAGGGCCATCTTGGCCCTCTTGTTCAGAAAGGGTTGTTTTTGAAGTACCCTTGGGTTATTGACAACCCCAATTCTAAGTATGCAGAACAGATAGAGATGGCTAGTATGGGGGAATCCGCGTTGTAAAGTCACCAGAAGAGTGAACATTTAGAATACATATTCAATACAAATAACGGGTTTTGTTTTGGTATGTGTAATGCCTTTGGTCAATTAAGGTACTAAATTATCATAATGAAATATCTTACTTTTGATTAAAACAGTTGTTATGGTATCAAGGTAGTGCAGACTGTTGTAAGTCACAAAGAATGTTAAGCAAAAAGGGACCAATTTAGAGAAAAATGTTGTCAGTATTGGACACTAAAATAATATACATTTTTCAGTATGTTGGAATAAAAAAGTGCGTGAATTTGGATTTTTTTCCTTTCAAAAGTGCTTAAAAAGTGCTTGAATTTCATTCAAGAAAACCTGTATGAACCCTGATAGTGCTTCCACCTACAACTTTTAAACTTCGTATGTGGATGCACCTTAATGAGTTCTACATGCCACACCCATTTTTGGCTCACTAGGTCAAAGGTCAAGGTCACTGTTACCTCTTAAAAAAAAATAATCTGACAATCTTGCATTTATTTAAAACAAAACTGCACCTGCAGCCGAGCGTTGGCACCCGTTATGCGGTGCTCTTGTTTATGCTTACGGCTTAACCAGATTTTAAATGATACGTTGAATTTGATGATTCGTCTGTCTGTTCAAGGTTAGCCCAAAATGACCTGTTTCACATTAATAATGCTTCCATAACAGCTTTGATACATGTACTTGCATTGATGTGTTCCATCAGCACACCCTAACCTCAAAGTTTCAAATTCTTGGTAAACCAAAATAGATGCATTTTTTCTAACGTCAATACTTCATTCTACAAATCTTTGATATTAACTATGAACGCTGAAAATCACCTGACCTTCACCTTGATTCTAGTTTTGGAGGGTGGGGGCATCATTGATTTAAAGTGCATTTTAATCCACTTTGTGAAGGGGCTTTTTAATACATCATTGTAGCCCCATCTTCCAAATAATCCTCTGTGTAATGTTTTTATTTTAATATATTTTCAGAGTGCCACATGGAGAATGAAATCAAAGCCAGAGACCCAATCAGATGTCGAGAATGTGGTTACAGAATCATGTACAAAAAGCGTACAAAAAGAAGTATCCTTTTGATTAGCTTAATGCAGACTACTGGTCACAAATCAGCTGTCAAGACTCTGAAATTTAAAACTAAAAATATGTTCCAGGTATGACATACTCTGTAAAATTAACAATTTAGTAATTAGCTTTTACATTTAACATTGCTATTTTTTTTCAGTTATAAATACATGATAATTAGTTAAAGAATAATATAAAAAAGGGTTAAAATTTAGTTGGAAAAGGTGACAGCTTTCCAATAATATATATTATATGCAAGTTTGCTACTAAATTAGCAATCGTTAATTGGTGATCATAATGTATACATGCAAACTCTAGGTATTTTTTTTAGCTCTGCTGTTTTCTGAGAAAACCCGAGGTATTGTCATAGCCTATTAGCCAGCTCGCTGTCCGCCATCCTGGTCGTGCTAAAACCTTGACATTTGTCTCTAAAATCAAAGCGATTCCACCTACAACTTTGAAACTTCATATGTAGGTGCACCTTGATGAGTTCTACACGCCACACCCATTTTTGGGTCACTAGGTCAAAGGTCAAGGTCACTGTGACCTCTAAAAAAAATTAAAAAATTTCTGACAATCTTTCTTTTATTCAAAACTGCACCCGCAGCCGAGTGTTGGCACCCGTTATGCGGTGCTCTTGTTGAGTATAAGAATATTCGTACTTCTTAAGTCTAAGAAAGGGTTTATGAATACTAGGTCTCAGCTTTTGGTATGTGTACTCAGAAGTTGGACACCAGCTTATTTAGAAAAAATATTAATAGTACAAAACAGCTGTGATATTACTGAAATGCTGTTAAAGACGACAAAAAACTTAACAAACTTAAAAAAACGTATTGCTTATTTTTCCTTGACCTTCATACAGTGATTGTCTTTGATGCAAGATGACCTGTGAACAGACAAACAGAAGTAAGGGACATAGTGAAACTAGTTTTGGAAAAACTGAACTGGGTGTATATATCAAGAGTCTTTCTTCTGTGGCTTGATGGAATTGAAAACATTATTCAAGTGTTATGCGTAACTTGTTGACGTTTAAAAACCATTTTCAAGTGTTATGGTATATGTATAGCTTGATAACGTTTTGACAATTTTCAAGCGTTATGGTATATGTATAACTTGATAACGTTTTGACAATTTTCGAGTGTTATTGTATATGTATAACTTGACAAAGTTTTGAAATTTCAAGTGTTATGGTATATGTATAACTTGACAAAGTTTTGATAATTTTCAAGTGTTATGGTATATGTATAACTTGACAAAGTTTTGAAATTTCAAGTGTTATGGTATATGTATAACTTGACAAAGTTTTGACAGTTTTCAAGTGTTATGGTATACGTATAACTAATCAGAGTGTTGAAAATTTTCAAGTGTTATGGTATACGTATAGCCTAACAAAGTGTTGATAATTTTCAAGTGTTATGCTGTATGTGTATAAACTTAAAGTTGAACAGAATTTTTGAGTGTTATGCTGTTTGTATATCTTGACGAGGTTTAAAACAATGTTGAAGGGTTGAACTATAATGTATAACTAAACCAAGTTTAATGCAAATTTCAAGTGTGAGGCTATAAGTACAATATGATAACGTTTACGCAACAGGTGTTCATTTTCAGATATTCACTTCATGCAGATTGATTTACACTACTTGCAGTTAAACGTTTTCAACTGATTTGTATATTGGAATATTTCATGCTAACAAATTATAATTATGATGTCCTTTTGTTAATGCAATTTTCTCTTTATATTTTGCAAACAGAATGCAGGATTTGTTAACCTGTTCATGGCTGTAATGTGTTTCCAACAACCTTTGCTATGAAACACAAGAATGAAATTTTAGTGAAATTTAGGTAACAACGAACCTAATAATGTTTACAAAATAAAATCTGTACGTACAAAAGTTCTTTAAAGTGAAAAAGAACAACACTATTTCATTGAAAATGTCATTTTTAAGAGATATTAAAATATTTCCAATAGACCATATGCAGGTTTTACACTGATGTTAATCATGTTAATTCCCTGATTTTTTATGTGAACAATTATACTATTTTCTCTAAGTCAGATCATAAAATGTATTTGTGTTCACAATGATAATGGTAAAAAAGGAATTTCGTCCTTACACACTGACTGACATGTATTGCCAAACAATGTCCAGTGCAAGACCTTTGGTCAATTTTTCTTTTTATGTATTACTTAAATGCCTATTGTGCACAGAGTTTTTAGTATTATTTCAGGTCAACACTTGTGCATGATTGGTGCACTGGTCTTGCTTTAATTTCTTAATTTTGTGTCAAGTATCACTTATTTATAATGTGTGTATAATTAATTAAATAAAATGTATGACTTCAGGCTGTATCTTGTGTTTTTGTATGTAATTAAAAACATAATTGTCCAGCCCATGTTCTCAATATATTTGGATCAGAAGGATGGGTTTAAACTTTTGTTTTTTTGCATCTTGTTCAGACTGTAACTTTATCAAATATTATTTTAAATGTTAAGCTGAAAATATTTACCTGTCGGTTTCGCATCTCAAATTTGTGCCCATAGCTCAAAAGTCAAGTTCAAAGGTATAAGTCAAAGGTCAAATCTCGGTGTTATGCAGCTTGTCTGTTAGTTGAACTGTTCATCATGCTTGTATGAAATAGTTTATCACAACAGTTATTTATGTGAAGACGGTGCGTCAAAATTCTAGGTCAAACTTATACCTCATATACATTTTTTGCAGACTGAACCTTTATCATTCGAGGGATAATTAAAAATAACTTGCCATAAATGTTCATACTATGGTAACTCCATGTTTGGTGCAAAGCCTGTATCATAGTTTATGCAATGCTAAGGTCAATACTCAAATTATTAGCTATATGCACATTTTGCCATTACTGCATTTAAAAACATAAAGTTTATCTTTTAAGCTCACCTGAGCACAATCTGATCATGGTGAGCTTTTGTGATCGCCTTTTTTGTCACCTGTCGTCAACATTTGCGTTGTTATCACTCTCAGTGTGGCCATACCACGTGGTTTGTGACGTCATTTTGGCTAGCACGCTAAGTAGAAATTTGTCAACATTGGCCCCGCTTAGAAATTTCAAATCCACGTAAGTATCTTATTATTTACTCTTTTTTGACGAAATAAAGCGCAGGCTAAGGGAAAAGATGAGCACTATTCCCGGTTATATAAATATTTGTCACCAGATGAGTAGTTTAGTCTATCATTCAAGGCAAATTCCTAGTTTTTACGTTACAATGCACGCAAGCACGACAAGCACATTTGAAATCGTCCAAAATATCTGTTTTATATTCCTTTTTGCAGTTAACCAATATGTGCGGACGTGATTAATTCCATATAAAATGTGTTTTGTCCGAAAAAATTACCTGAAAACACCACTTAATGACATTTCTAATGTACATCAACACTTTGGCTAACACGACAAGCAACGAAATTCAAGGCAAGCACGGCAAGTCGATATTCAGCTAGAACGACTAGTTGTTATTAATTATGTTTCTGAAGCGATGTTATTGTTGTGGTAATACACACAAATTTAATTAGAATTTCAAAACATTTTCTTGGTCCGGCACAGTAAACACAAAAATATAATGTCGGACAATAACTGCGATGCTGTCTTGCACAAGTGCTATAAACAAATTTGAAACTTTCACCGAGAACAATCCTCGGAATGTAACAGAGATACTATATGTCTGAAAAAAGTTCCAACTAAATGTGGCGAATGTCTGACACACCCTTTTGGAGTCAGGTTTCAATTAAATTTTTTGATTTCGATGAACAGTCCACAATAACTCAACCATCGTTAAATCGAACTGATGCTCATTGTGTCATTTTCGACCTAAAATGGCCCACAAGTCATCCGGGGGTGACTAGAAGCCGATTCATGTCACACTATGATGACTTTTGTCAACCGGGGTGACTAGACGCCGATTCATGTCACCCTGGGGTGACATGAAGCCGATTATAGTCACCCGGTGATGACTAGCGTCGGCTTGAAGTCACCCAAGGGTGACATGAATAGGCATTTAGTCACCCCGGCCGACTTGTGGGCCATTTCAGGTCGACAATAAGCCGATCTTATTGATATAAAATGCAACATTTGACGCAACATATCAACACATGTTCCTTTGATCGTTTTATCCTTAAGTGACAGATGCTGACGTATGTTAGCACTTGTATTTTTGGTAGGATTACATAAGTAATATTTGATTAGAAGCATAGTGATGTACGTTTTGATAAAGCAATACCCAATGCACACATAGATTAATAACACGTGATATATCGATCTGAGTTGCAGTTAGCTTGACTTTCGATTAATCATACTGTAGGTTATGTCCATGTTCTTTCCAACTGTTAAGGCCATTGCAAGGATTAAACTATACTGTTGTTAACAATGTTTTAAATTGTTGTAAAATGTAGATTTAGTAATGCGCCGTTGTCTTGTAATTATTTATGGCTAAGTAGATGAGATATTTGAAACGGTAACACACATGACAAATACATTATATGATTGTAATACTCTAATGGTGACAGCACGGTGAATACATAATAACAAATGCATAATTATTTATTTCAATTAACATATTTGATGTTTTTAGATACACATGATGACGACCGAAGAGCGATATATTTGTGCCATATGCGCCAGAGGGGTACAAGCACAGGCGCTATTTGGTTTACCATGAAAGAACACACGCTGGGATGTTAACCTTTAACTGTTGCGGCGTTGGGTTTTCATCAAGACGACAATTACAAAGACACAGGTCATTATCATATAGCGCTTTTAGTCAGTAGAAAAATCACAGTCGGCTGTCTTATTTTACTTGCGATTCTAAACATTTCGAATTGTGTACATTGCAGTTTCACTACATAAACATTATCTTTAGAAAGCTGTGATAAACAGTCTTAACAAAAACGCGTTATAGATGTATAAGATACACATTTCCCAAATCATTAACTGGTTAATTATTGTAAATAAGTAGCAAAGAGTGTACGTGTAGGATACATGTGCTTATTATGCTAATGAATGCTTACAGGTGCAATGTACACGGTGACGGAAAAACTATCTTTGCCTTTATTGTGGAAAAGAATTCGCAACGAAGGTAGATTTAGATGGCCCGAGAACAGCGCACTCGAGAGATCGAGTGCCAGATATGCAACCACAAGGCCACAACACGGGCTCATCTCCGAGAACATCTCAAAACACACAGCGAGGAAAACACACACGTTTGCCATGTGTGCAAAGCCGCCTATAAACACATAAGTTCACTGTATAGGCACTTTGGGCAAAAGCACAAATGACGTGTATACAGTGGTTTTACTTGTTTGTGATTTACCCGTGATTTATTTGTGATTTACCCGTGATTGAATTGTTGCGATAAAAGCATAATCATCAGATCTCAAGCATAATTAACTTTTGAACCGTATCTGTTTATACCACGATGTTTACTTGTTGCGTTTTTTTTTACTTTTTATTGTACTTTTTATTGTTTTTTTTTATGTTTTGTTAATGCTACTGTTATATTATAGCAGTTGTGATTTGTATTGTGATTAAAATGTAATTTTATAATTGTGATTAATGCTTTATAATCAGATCTCAAGCATAATTAAGATGTGAATCGTATCTGTTTATACCACGATGTTAACTTGTTGCGTTTCTTTTCTTTTTATTGTATTTTATTATTTTGTTAACGCTACTGTTATATTATAGCAATTGTGATTTATATTGTCATTTGCATGTGATTCAATGATGCCATTTAACATTGTTTCATTAATTAAAATTATTAATTAAACATACACTGCGTTGTGTTAATTTCTGAAACAAAATCTTGAACAATCTTCGTTGTTTGTTAACTGCATTGAGCAAATCAAACGTAAAAAGCAAAGACAACTGAACATTTGTGTCATATTATACTTTGCTTTTATCCACAATTTCTCAATTATCTATGTGACACACAATGCTTAATGCCGAAATATAAAATGGAGTATTAAATTAGGGCAGTTTAAATATTGTACAGTTTTGGACAAAAATAGAGTTATTAAAACAACGTTTGAATCAATGCTGTTCAAAGCTTCAATCAATTATTTGCAACCAATTATGATCGGATTCACAAAGGCGAAAATAAACACATACCATTAGCATTTATTTGAGTGAGATAAATATTCAGCACAATTTTGTCGTGTACTGAGAAAACTGGGCATAATGCATTTGCGTAAAGTGTCGTCCCGGATTTGCCTATGAAGTCATCACAGGCTTAAAAGGGACGACATTTTCCGCGTAAAGTGTCGTCCCAGATTTGCCTGTGCAGTCAGCACAGGCTGATCAGGGACGACACTTTCCGCCTAAACCAGATTTTCGCTAAGAAGAGACATTATTTAAACGAAAAATTCCATAAAAGCAGAAAATGTCGCCCCTGATTAGTCTGTGCGCACTGCACAGGCTAATCTGGGATGACAAATTTGCGCACAAGCATTATGCCTAGTTTTCTCAGAACACGACACAATTAACTTAAATACGGGAAAAAAATAACACTATGCACATGAATAATTATTTATATCTCGCTCAAGTCAAGCTACTAAAACACGGAATTCTTCAGAAAGGCGATTTCTTATCAAATTTCTTCTATGTCTAGTCCAATTCTGTACGTAGGCAATAACTTGCTTTCGTTTCTCCTCGCACAGTCCCACCGTACACCTAAAGTTTCCCTGGCAACGGCATTTCGACTCGAGTCCATTTTGGCCTCTTTTGCCTTCGGTTTCACGCGCAGTCTCCCCGGGTTGTCAAACTCGTGGTCACTAATATTGAAATAAATACAAATAAATACATTACTTCAGTTGAAATAACATGTGTTTTTTTCTTTTAAATTTTACTTAAAATATTCCGAATGGACATATTACATGTATTACCATAATACAGTTTGTGCACGACTAAAAAAGCTTTACGGACAAACAAAATTACCGAATATCGGAATAGCTCTTGATGTTTGGTTCATCTTCACCTTTGCCATCGACGTTATATTGACCAACGAGTTTGTACACATTCTTTTTCGAGGTTGTATAGAAGAAGTGCCTGAAAGTTTTAACAATAGTTTGAGTTGGAATCTAAATGCATCGGAGGTCAATTTTCGGCATAATATGAAATAAACACGACTTATAAGCCTGTTATCCGCGAGTGACTATATGAAAATGGAATAATAACATTTTTAATCGTTTTATTTTTTTATGAAACAATAACATCGCTTCAGAAACATAATTAATAACAACTAGTCGTTCTAGCCGAATATCGACTTGCCGTGCTTGCCTTGAATTTCGTTGCTTGTCGTGTTAGCCAAAGTGTTGATGTACATTATAAATGTCATTAAGTGGTGTTTTCAGGTAATTTTTTCGGACAAAACACATTTTATATGGAATTAATCACGTCCGCACATATTGGTTCACTGCAAAAAGGAATATAAAACAGATATTTTGGACGATTTCAAATGTGCTTGTCGTGCTTGCGTGCATTGTAACGTAAAAACTAGGAATTTGCCTCGAATGATAGACTAAACTACTCATCTGGTGACAAATATTTATATAACCGGGAATAGTGCTCAACTTTTCCCTTAGCCTGCGCTTTATTTCGTCAAAAAAGAGTAAATAATAAGATACTTACGTGGATTTGAAATTTCTAAGCGGGGCCAATGTTGACAAATTTCTACTTAGCGTGCTAGCCAAAATGACGTCACAAACCACGTGGTATGGCCACACTGACTCTTGATGCCACATTTATTGTCCAATTTTTTAGAAACTTATAGGATTTGTCCCAAATGATGTCTCAGATGAGTGTGACGCTGGGTCACGTTATGTCAAAAACTAGAAAACTGGGTCCAATTAAAAAAAACAAGCTTGTTAACATACTAGAAATCATATTTGTAGCTAACCTGAACCCAATGTGCTCATTTAAAGCTTTTGTGATTGACTTTTGTCCGTTGTCCAATTAAAAGACAAAACTTGTTAACACACTAGAAGTCATATTTGTAGCTAACCTGAGCATAATGTGCTCATTTAAAGCTTTTGTGAATGCCTTTTGTCCGTTGTTGGTCGTCAGCATTTAGCTTGTAAACATTTTTGAGGCCATATCAAGGTATCAATCCTGATAGTCTTGTATGGTAGTGTCTTCAAAATTCCCGAGTGCCTTGTATGCGGTTACAAAATACAATTGCGTCATGCATTACATAATTTTATTTGCGATTCTCTTAGTAACTTTTATAAGGACATATTAAATAGCTGAGTGTCTTTTTGTTGTTCTGCAGAATGTTTGAAACATTCATTGAGTCATGTTCTGAGAAAACTGGGAATAATGCATGTTCTTTAAGTGTCGTCCCAGATTAGCCTGTGCAGTCCGCACAGGCTAATCAGGGACGACACTTTCCGCTTGTATGGCATTTTTCGTTAAAATGAAGTCATGAGGTCTCTTCTTAGCAAAAATCCTATTTAGGCGAAAATGTCGTCCCTGATTAGCCCGTGCGGACTGCACAGGCTAATCTGGGATGACACTACGCACATGCATTATGCCCAGTTTTCTCAGAACGCGACTCAATTAAGCAAACAGTCCGGTAGTCTTCCAGTAAAGACTCATAGAGGTTACACAGAGCTGTCCCCAGCGGACGCATCAAAGCACAGATCGGTCTAATCAATATTCCCCGTCGGGTATCCACCATCTCGACTTTGACCCGCCTGTTAACAAATCAGCATTTCTAAGTAAATTCGCTTTATGCAATAAAACATATGTATGCAATGAACAGAGGGTAATTCACGTGATGGCAAAGTCCATGCCGAGGCAGGTATTTTTCGCCGTTTTATACCATTTACTACTTGTAGTAATTTTATTTTAATATCGCTCACTTTTCAGCCATATTGGCGAAGTTTTCTAAACAGGATGACCTTATTAGGGCTCCACTAAGAAAATGAGCGGGGAGTCAAGTCGAGAAATAAAGCGAAATAAACGCCAAACATCTTTTTACGGATATGGCTGGAAAGTGAGCGTCATTCCAAAATTAAACAAAAATAACAAGAAACCGTCGGAGACGGGTGATGCTCCCCAAAGGTTTTTTTTTGGTCACAATATTGCACTATATATTCAGATTAAAGGAATCGTCTTGAGAGGCATAACTTTGGACAAAACAATACGATGGATGGTTTAGCAACTTAAAAAATTCAAAGGGCCATAACTCATCTAACCATAACCCACTAATAACATAAGCATCTCCTCAAGGTAGTTAAGTTTCCCATAAAGCTTCATTAAAGTCCAGTCAGTAGTTGGGGAGAAATAGCCCGGACAAGAATTGCACTATATGTACAGTTTATAGAAAATTTCAAAGGGCCATAACTCTGTGAAAAATCATCCGACCATAACCGGCTCATAATATGCACATCTCCTGTTGGTAGTGAAGCTTCCCATAAAGTTTCATTGAATGCCGTGATAAATTTCTGAGAAATAGCTCGGACAAGAATTGCACTATATGTACAATTGAAAATTTCTAAGGGCCATAACTCTGTGAAAAATCATCCGACCATAACCGGCTGATAATATGCACATCTCCTGTTGGTAGTGAAGCTTCCCATAAAGTTTCATTGAATTCACGTAATAAGTTGCTGAGAAATAGCCCGGACAAGAATTGCACTATATGTACAATGGAAAATTTCAAAGGGCCATAACTCTCTGAAAAATCATCCGACCAGAACCGACTGATAATATGCACATTTCCTCTTGGTAGTGAAGCTTCCCATAAAGTTTCATTGAATTCCGGACATTAGTTGCTGAGAAATAGCCCGGACAAGAATTGCACTATATGTACAGTTAATGGAAAATTTCAAAGAGCCATATATCTGTGAAAAATCATCCGACCAGAACCCCCTGATAATATGCACATCTCCTCTTGGTAGTGAAGCTTCCCATAAAGTTTCATTGAATTCCGGTCATTAGTTGCTGAGAAATAGCCCGGACAAGAATTGCACTATATGTACACTTAATGGAAATTTCAAAGGGCCATAACTCTGTGAAAAATCATCTGACCAAAACCGGCTGATAATATGCACATCTCCCTTTGGTAGTGAAGCTTTCCATAAAGTTTAATTGAATTCCGGTTATTAGTTGTTGAGAAATAGCCGGACACAAATTGTGCACGGACGGACGGACGGATGGACACACGGACAGACGAAGCGGCGACTATATGCTCTCCCCCCAAAAATTTTTGGGGGAGCATAATAAAGCGTATAAAACGGCGAAAAACCCGTCTCGGAATGGATGTCGCCAACTTGACTATCACGTGATTGCCCCCTCTGTTGAAACGTGTACACGTGGGAGGGGGGGGGGAGTTAACCATAGTACATATGAAGATATATTATTTTAAATACATGTATTGCAGAAACATGGTTGTGATAAACAATGCTATCACAAATTATGTTCAGAGTAATCTTTAAATTTTCATAACTACTCCATGCATGAACGTTTTTTAAATTACCATTCCGGTTTTAAATAATTGATTGCAATATCTTAAAAGTAAAAATCACGCAAACATGCATTGCAAACTTTACATTTTATGTCTTACCGATGTTTTATCTGTTGGTATTCCCTTTATATTATTTTCAACGTCATATTGTTATTTCATGCATGGTATGTATTTCACTTAAAGATTTTAACAGAAAAAAGATTCGAACTCTGTTTATTTTTGTCAGTAATTACACAGGATTGTTTCCGATTTTGATAATGACTCTTATGTACCTGAAATCCAATCTGGTGGGAAACAGAGACTTCATCGTCCTTCGTTCGCTCCTCAACTTCCGGTTTGTACTTCCGGTCCTTTTGAAGATATTCTTCCACGCGGCGCTGGGTTTGTCCAAAAATGCAAGGGAGACAATCTTGGAGGCATGATTTGTTTGCCGAGGCGGATAGGGCGTGGTTGGATCGTTGTTGTGACTTACCGAGGGTTCTGTATGGTTCTGGCTGTAGATCTGTTCAGTGATGTGATGGTTTTGTGTAAGAGTTTAAGCAAAACAATTACTTATAAAGCACGAGTATGGACATAAAAATATTAGATTTAAGCGTTTAAATTTATTCACTTTAAAAATACGGCCTCAGATTGCAAATCGAAGGCTTAATTTGGGGAAATAAAAAATTCATTTAGATTTTGCAATTGCCACCAAGATTGCTTAACAGTCAAGTGCTGTTTGAATCTTCCGTGTATATGCGTTAAAATATAAACAAAACTTAACACATTATAGCTTAAACATGAATTTTGAAATGCAAATTTTGCGAATAATAAACACTGGCATATCTGGAAAACTGGGAATTATTATTTTTGACTTAGATCTGTTTTTAAATAAATGACTTTGAATGTTTATCTTTAGTTCGTTGTCAATACATATGGACCGATATATAATGTGTTTAAATATGCAATGAAATGCCATTTATATCTGCATTATGAGCGGACAAAACGAACCGAAAACGCGTGCGGTTTGACAATCGGATTATCGCCAAAGTCTTCAATCTCATTCGTGTTATCAACGTTCTCCTTTGATATATCATCGAACTTGATCTGAATATATAAAGCATGTGCGGTGGGTATAGGATAAAATATGAGGTTAATTCAAACGACGCTTTAAACTGATCGGCGAACAAAATAATTTAGGCACAAACAAATAAAAAGTCAAACAATATGAGCACGCACAACATTTTTGCATTGAACATAATACAGCGATAACAAAATATAAACTGAATGTTCTTAAAGGTATCCGACATAGCTAAAATGTTAAGGTAAATAATATGTTGTTTGTGCAATGCCTTGTGTGCACAAATACGATCTCACATCAATGTCGTCTGTTCAACAAGAAGGGAATTTTCGTAAAACATTAGGGATAATGTTGAACTAATATGTACATAATAGATGCAGCACAAAATAACGTAAGAATGATAGTTAGTTCAAGGGACCAGAGGCCCAATTACAGAGAGTATTGAAAGTAAGATAAATTCTTTATCTTTATATAGCACTGTCAGGCTTCGCCCATGAACGGTCTCAAATTTTACTAAACTGCCTAACAAACCTCTATTTATTTACAGAATTTATAACGTTTGGGTTTTTTAATCGGCGTATAGCCCTCACCTCTGGTTTCTTGTGGAACTTTTAGATGAGAAAGAAGATGATAACAAAGACGTCCACGAGAATGATCAATAATAAAATACCGCCCATGGCCAGGATAATGTCGGGGAAAATCGCTGAAACACAAAACTGTCTGTTTATAGAGTAAACCATCATTTAACTAGTGAGCAAACTTGTTAGTAAACATATTTCAAGTTAAGAGTAAGAGATTCAAGTATGATTATGTAAACATGTGCTTTTAGTAATGTCCAGTATATAAACGCTCGTTTGGTCAATGTAGTCTTGAGCAAACAATGTAAGGTCACTCAATTGATTTAGCGACCGCACGAGCGGGCAAACGCCCAACATGAAACATTGCAAGTGAACGGAGCCAATCGTGTTCTGATTAAATTAATCATTAATTAAATGTATCAGTGGACTTGCCATCGGAACATTAGTTTATAATCAACTTGATGATAAAAAGGTCGAGCTGCATGATCTACCCAAATGCTGTTAATCTAACTGACAAGGTGAGGGGATTAGAACGTCTGCGTGTTCACTCTGGCTGCCGATCTCTTGGGTGGCAGCGGCTCAGCCTCTAGCTTAGAATTCACCTACTTGCTTGACTGTCTTATGAGACGTTCAACAGGTATGCAGTGTACTGGATGTTTAACACAGGGCAATAATATTTGTTATCAAATATATCCTTACGAATACGTATTATACGGGGTAGGGCTTTGACCTAATAAGAGTATTTCGGTCTTATTACCAAAGCCGCAGGCGCTCCATCTGCCCGTGTATTCGCACTTCCGTATGGAGTCCCCGGCCAATGCATAGTTGTTGTGGCATACACATATGGAATGGGTTCCCTCTCAAAGGCCGCCGGACATATCCACGTAACCGTTCTTGATTTCTGGTAACATCTCGCATTCTGTAACGCTGTTCATTTTTTTACAAACTCTAATCCGTACCGTTGATAAATATCGTACCAAAGACAGCGAGAAAACAATAATAGGGGGACTTTGTACCCAAAATCAAAGTCAATGGTAGGTATACCCGTGTAAAGGAATATAAAAAGTGCATTTCGTTTCAAAAAGGACATTCGTATGAAACATTCTTAAAAACGGAAGTAAATTATTATTATTTTAGTAAAGTTTGATTTCATACGGCTGCTTGACATCAGCATGTGACACGCATGTATCCATCGTTCATAAAATGTATACATGTAACAGTAAATATGATTTTATTTTGTTCAACTGTGAATGCTTTTATTTGAGATTTCCGTTGATAGTATTATTACTGACACTACATTTGCTCGTGGCGTTGTTTGTGATATGGAGTTTTCCTAGTGATCAGGAGCTATAAGGTTCAATCCTAACTCTAGAAGGGTTCTCAAGATCATTTCAAAAGATACCAAGTACTGGTTATACCCAAGAAACGGAATCAATAGTCTTTCACTTAGTACGGGCATTTATGCCTAGCGTCTAGAAAAAAGGCCGCGGCGTCTCATCTGGCTCTGCGCTGTTTGCCTAAAGGAATTTCTGTAAGAAATATTATAAATATAGAAATAAGTATACATGTACTAGCAATCCATAATTTTGGAAATAAATTGATCCAATTTAGAAGAATTGGAGAGTCGATTAGGCATAAATGGGTTAAATAATTATTATAAAAAAAACAGAAGCTATGATTCTTTTGCATCTGACCAAAAGCGCATGTCGGCTCCACACCGGTCCACGCGGAGTCCTGCTGGCACACTCGGAACTCCTCGCCTCTCAACGCATATCCGGGCTTGCAGCTATACCGGATACGATTGCCGGCGACGATTCCCTCCGAGGTGTTCACGTAAACGTTTAGGGGATTGGCCGGGAACGGACAGCCTAGGATGGTTATATTGGATAATGATAGCAATAGACTTGCTATGAAATAGAATTGCTAATAGCATATAGTTAATTCCTCATGATAATTTATTTCACCAAAGTTTTATGTCGAGTTATCTACCTTGTTAACATATTTTAAATACATCAGGATTCGCACCATGTCTCGAGTTCTTCATTCGTTTAAACAATCGCCAATTAATGAACACGGCAACGCTACACAAACAATTGGAAGGATAACACATGTTGCAGATTCAGATTATCAATAAATATCTTGGGTTTAACACAAAAAAACATTTGTCACGTTAACATATAATAGATTGTATAACATTTTTAATACCATAAACACATATGTAATGTAAGTTTGAATGTTCTTATACCAAATTTCAGAGTTTCGTCTTTTTTTTAAATTAATACTCAAATGCTGTGATGGACATACTCTTGCAAAACGTAAGTATAAATAAGAATAAACCATGCGTTCAACAGCAAACCTTTACTAAAATGTTTAAATATTTTTTAACCGCAATGGGAGAGTAGGCTATATATTATTTCATAACACGAAATCTATAAAAACTACCAAAACGAGCACTTTGATTCCACGCCGCTCCAGCGTCCATCCGACTGGCACATGCGCACTGACTGCCCGTGCAAAGCATAGCCGCTAGCGCACGAGTACACGGCGATCTGGCCGGCCGACGGAACTTCCGGGTGAACCACCGAGCCGTACGGGAATGTTTGGGCCTCCGGTAGGTGACTGCATACTGAGGATGTAGGAAATGCCAACATCATCTCTTTTCCATATATTATAATAATAATAATTTAACGAATAAGACTGTACTGGTATTTGAAAAATGGCTGTATCACAACTGCGACCGTGCATAAATTCGTATACTTCCTGGCCTTCTACCTTGGCTTTGCTCATAAAAATCAATCTTTGGACAATACTGCGCGACCCATTTATTCGAAAATACGTGTATATTTTATGTTAGGGCTTATGCATATGATTTTAATCACGCAGTAAGCGAATCCTTTGTTTAGATTTACCCCTTTTCTATTCTATATCCTTTTCTTGCAGCACACTTTCATATAAGGGTAACTTTAATGACCAAATAAAATCGTTGTTTGATTTGATCTTTGATTTTCATTGTCCAGATGTTTCAGATATGGCTTGGAATAAACCAGTTTTATTAAGTTAATTCTAATAAATGTGTTGTGTATGTGTCTCACAAACACGTTTGCACGTATACGTACTTCTGAGACAAGCGTACGTCTGTACGTCATACAGCTCACCGCTAGCAGCGCAAACACACTTGTTCTGACCGCCGTCTGTCTGGCATGTAGCCTGGTCGGTGTCACATTGAGACGTGGAAGCGCATGTGTCGCCGTAACCACTTCTCACTGCAATAAAAAGAAATCAATAAACATTAAACTGACAAACACATGTTCAGTCCGATTACACCAGACAGAACTTTATTACACAACTTATGCAAGTAGACACTCGCGTTGTGTGCCATTTTATTACACGTTTAACCCATTTATGCCTGATGGACTCTCACATCATTCTAAAATGGATCGATTTATTTCCAAATTAGGGATGTCTAGTATATTTATTTCTATATTTAGACTATTTCTTACAGAAATTCCTTTAAGCAAACAGCGTAGACCCAGATGAGACGCCACATCATGTGGCGTCTCATCTGGGTCTACGCTGTTTGCCAAGGCCATTTTTCTAGACGCTAGGCATAAATGGGTTAATATTACGATGCGCCAAGATGTGCTACTTAGTTGCGTCTATATCGCGTCTTGCTAGACTAGTTGCATTTCTTAATATTTTTGCTTAACCCATTTATGCCTAGTGGACTCTCCCATCCTTCTGTATTGGATCAATTTATTTCCAAAATAAGGGATGTCTAGTATATTTATTCCTTTTTTAGAATGTTTCTTACAAAAATTCCTTTAAGCAAACAGCGCAGACCATGCGAGGTCTCATCTGGGTCTACGCTGTTTGCCAAGGGCTTTTTTCTTGACGCTAGGCATAAATGGGTTAAGTCGTATTACAGTTATTTTATCACATATTCGATTTCATTATATTTTTCACACTAAATCTAAACATATTGCTCAGTGTGTGAAGTTCTACATTTTTTTAAAAAGGAACTACATGTACACTTCTTTTCCAAGTGCATCATACGTACCTATATAACATAGTGGCGGTTTTAACCACAGCCCACTTGTCTGGCACTGAATGGAGGCACTTCCGCTCATAACGTTACCGTGGATGCACGTGAAAATCGATGTATCCCCCCACCAGCGTCCTTGTGGGTATGTTTACAGTACTATGCGCAACCAACGGCGGGGCTCCGCAATCTAGGTCGCGATTTAAAGAAACACCACGGGAAAGCTTCACAATTTGTGAGAACATTTTTTATTTAAGCTTCGCTTTTCTTATATGTTCCATTATATTATATGGGTTTCATGAAATCAGATCATTTTTGTGACAAGTTCATCGTTTGAAAAATGATTATTTTGCCGCCAAGAAAGTCTACCCAATAAATACAACCTATTGTTTTTATTAAAATTGCTGCAAATTTAAAATAAACGCCGATTCAACCGGAAAAAACGCATACATGAACATAAGATGCTTTATGTCACAACTTGCATGTTAACCCTTTGCATGCTGGGAAATTTGTCTTCTGCTAAAATGTCGTCTGCTGAATTTCTAAAATTAGCATTTTCTTCTATTTTTTTCAAAGAATGCTATCAGAATAGCAAACAGTTTGGATCCTGATGAGACGCCACGTTCTGTGGCGTCTCATCTGGATCCAAACTGTTTGCAAAGGCCTTCAAAATTCGGTTCCCGCACTGAAAGGGTTAACATTAAAAAGATGTATACGTACACAATTTGTAACCTTAAGGTATCCTCACCTTAGCTGCAAATCGGAAGCGGTCCCCAGAAGCCGGTTTCCATACAGGTTACAGCACCTGACTCTACGAGTTCGTATCCATAGTAAAATGCATAAATCGAGACAGAGTGCACGTGAGTGGATGTGTAGGTGAAGAAACCGTTTGCGAGCGCTTTAGGAATTCCGCATGCTAAACAAGGACCATAGAACTCTTGAGCCAATATACTGGAATCAAACCCTAGCCAATATAATGGGATCAAACCCCTAGGATCATAGAACTCTTGAGCCAATATACTGGGATCAAACCCCAATATACTGGGATCAAACCCCAATATACTGGGATCAAACCCCTACTATGCTTAAAAACAACATTGTCGAATTCCTTAAAATGAAGTTTCGGCATACAAACTATTAGTAACGTGACCATACTTACGATTGCGCATGGTGTTAATGATGTATTTTTATGATTTTGTATATTAATTGCAAACCCTTATAACTGCAATGTATGATCTGTTGATGTATACGACAGTGTGCTTTTTCCGTTATGCTGACTGGTGCGGGAGTAGGGGGGATATGTGCCTGAGAAAACACTCAGAATTAGGATCAAATTCACAAATCGTTTCATATTATAATACAAGATAAGTATTGATGCAAAGCCTCAAAGGGTGTCGGGAATTTCAGTGTAAAAGGCACTCAATGAGTTACATGGAACGATTGTTTTCCTACTGTAAATATCAATATATTGGCCGATTATTTTAAACAAAATAGAAAAAGATACAGGTATAACCATAATCTATGATTTTGTGTTATAACCCCCAAATAACCATTATTTATGATGTTGTGTTATAACCTCCAAATAACCATTATCTATGATTTGGTGTTGTAACCCCCAAATATTTCATAGTTCATTTTATTTACATTGGTTTCCTTTTTTTCTGGCATTAGTGTGCAGTTTTCATTAATGGAACAGAACTGTGAAGGTTTTAAAAAATCTGCTTCATCTTGTAAGCGTAATTTCATATTGTTCTCAACTTCAAGGGGAGATGATTCTGAAATTATTCTTACGTTGCTCATTTACGATAGGGGTTGAGAACTAATTGATATGAAAACACTGTAAAAGTTTTAATGTGTTTACGAACCCCCCCCCCCTCTCACACATATTTCATGGGCATAATAAAAACAAAAAATGGTTACAATAAAACAGCATATTTATTTAAACTAAAATTTCTACATCAAAACAAAATGTTAACATAGAACACAACAAAAAAATTTGATTCTACTGGGGCTCGAACCTAGGGCCTCTCACATGTGAAGCGAGCGTGTAACCACTACACTACGGAACCGCTTAAAAAATCTCCTTTAACTAAGATATTAATAAGCTATTAATAGTCGGTTTTAATGTAAATCCGTAAGTTTAAACGCTGGATAGTGAGCAGGGTTAAAGGTTCATACCAAAGGGTCCATACCACTGCCAAGATACGGGTCAGGCCTGCGGCCTTCTATATGTGGTTCTTAAAAACCTGTAGGAGGACTTGATAGTAATGAGATTGGGGTGCTAAGATGGTGCATCTCATTGATAAGCGGCTGCTTCCTTTATCAAGACTCATTATTACAATTAATAATACGTGTCGCGCTTTGCGCTCTATAGTTCCTTTATAGGTCACTATGTGGTTGCTAGGATAGTGGAACAAAGAAGTTTTTTTTTTTTTACAAAACCAGAAAGTTTCACCGGTTCGCGTATTTGCCCAGTCCCTGTGATCTTTTATTATTGCCCAGTATCTGTGATCAGTTATTCATTAAAAGAATTAGCTTTGCATTGTTGGCAATAAATGTTGTAGTAAATGTAATAGGCACAAATGCAGTACTTATTTACACTAATTTACACAAAAAATCACCACAGTGCAAGATATTCTGACAACAAAAATATGTACTTTGATCCGTAAATAACTTCTCCCATAAGCGAAAAAAACCTATTACATACTAGTCGCCGCACTTCAGTGCGACGCCTATAAAATTGAAATGAATGCGGAAACGGTCTCGAGTTCAGATGCTAAAGAATTATAGCGTATTATTTTGTTAAACTATGTATCATTTTCGATTGTGCAATTCACGTTTAAAACATATATATAATGATAATAATAAAAAGAAATGAAGAACAAAAATATTAGTATTATTATAAAAATGTATAAATAATAATAGTTACATTGGACATGACGATGATGATGATGGTGGTGGTGGTGGTGTTGCTGGTGGTGGTGGTGGTGATGATAATGATGATGATGATGATGATGATGATGATGATGATGATGATGATAATGATGATGATGATGATTGTTATTTGTCGTAAAATAGATATATCATAGTTGTTCGTTTACTTATACACGATATGTAAATTTTAATAAAACTTTGACTGCTGTTTATGATAATTTTAAAACAACAAAAGTATATACACAATTCAGTTTTCTTTTAAGCAACAAAATATGTATACGCCTTATACACACAATGTGAAAATATTTATCATTGTGTGACAAAGTGGAACTATTTTCACTATAGATTGAGTACAATTGAATTGATGTTTATTGATTAGTACAAAGATGTTACACGTGTAATGAACATGTAAGAATTTATTTTTAATGTATTTGTTTTTGTGTTTATAGTGTGTAGAATATGTTGTTGGTTAACATTAAAACGCATACATGCTAATTCGGCAGCCATTTAGACCAATTGTTTGACTGCCATTGTAAACTAATAAGTGTGTTTGTATATTTCAGATTGTTTGAACCATAAAAATAAATATAATTTAATACAAAAATTGATTAGCAACGAAAACCTAGAATAAGTTCTGTTGTAAACTTCTGGGTATGTCTCATTGAAGTATATTTACATATACCATTAATTTTGCTTCTAAAATGAATAAGAACACATTGATTTTTATTTATTTTTGTGTTTATTAATTACAGTTCATTTGAAAATAATGAAAACTTGATTCCAGTCATTAAAATTGAACATATATGTTAAACAACTAACACGTTCACATGTTTTTATCAATTTTATTTTATTTTTAGAGCAAAGCTTTTATGAACCAAATGTATAATAACTCTTAATTTATTCAATGTTTACATTGAATCACAATTAAAATATGCAATTTAACATTTACGACAGTTTAAACAGAAAAAAATCCCAAACATCTACCTAATAAAAGTAATTTTGCCTTTTTAGTATATATATTTTTTTTATTTTGGCGGCCATCTTAGACGCCAGATTGGATTACTTAGCCCGAGCACATTTGAACCAAACGGTGTTTAGGTGATCGATTGCTAACAACTAAGGTTAATAGTGTGTTAAGAAAATCGTACTGGAAATTCACTACTATAAACCAAATCACTACAAAAATCGAAGATTGACGTCACACTGTTGTATTTGTTTAGTTTTTTCTTTGAGATCCAATAGTTTCACACTCACACCGCATCCGCGCGAGCAAAAATTATCTGTGTAGTATTATTCTTTTTTTAGATACAAAAGTTTTACACTCAACCCGCATCCGCGCGAGCAAAGATTATCTGTGTAGTATTGTTGTTTTTAGAAACAAAAGTTTAACACTCAACCCGCATCCGCGCGAGGAAAATATTATCTGTGTAGTATTGTTGTTTTTAGACACAAAAGTTATACAGTCACACCGCATCCGCGCGAGCAAATAGTATCTGTGTAGTATTGTTGTTTTTAAATACAAAGGTTTTACACTCAACCCGCATCCGCGCGAGCAAATATTATCTGTGTAGTATTGTTGTTTTTAGATACAAAAGTTTTACACTCAACCCGCATCCGCGCGAGCAAATATTATCTGTGAAGTATTGTTGTTATTTAGATACAAAAGTTTTACACTCAACCCGCATCCGCGCGAGCAAATATTATCTGTGTAGTATTGTTGCTTTTTTAGATACAAAAGTTTTACACTCAACCCGCATCCGCGCGAGCAAATATTATCTGTGTAGTATTGTTTTTTGTTTTTTTTTAAGATACAAAAGTTTTACACTCAACCAGCATCCACGCGAGCAAATATTATCTGTGTAGTATTGTTGTTTTTAGATACAAAAGTTTTACACTCAACCCGCATCCGCGCGAGCAAATATAATCTGTGTAGTATTGTTGTTTTTTTAGATACAAAAGTTTTACACTCAACCCGCATCCACGCGAGCAAATATTATCTGTTAAGTATTGTTGTTCTTAGATACAAAAGTTTTACACTCAACCCGCAACCGCGCGAGCAAATATTATCTGTGTAGTATTGTTGTTTTTTAAGATACTTAAGTTTTACACTCAACCCGCATCCGCGCGAGCAAATATTTTTTGTGAAGTATTGCTGGTTGTTTAGGTACAAAAGTTTTACACTCAACCCGCATCCGCGCGAGCAAATATTATCTGTGTAGTATTATTGTTTATAGATACAAAAGTTTTACACTCAACCCGCATCCGCGCGAGCAAATATTATCTGTGTAGTATTGTTGTTTTTTTAGATACAAAAGTTTTACACTCAACCCGCATCCGCGCGAGCAAATATTATCTGTGTAGTATTGTTGTTTTTAGATACAAAAGTTTTACACTCAACCCGCATCCGCGCGATCAAATATTATCTGTGTAGTATTGTTGTTTTTTAGATACAAAAGTTGTACACTCAACCCGCATCCGCTCGAGCAAATATTATCTGTGTAGTATTGTTGTTTATTTAGATACAAAAGTTTTACACTCAACCCGCATCCACGCGAGCAAATATTATCTGTGTAGTATAGTTGTTTTTTTAGATACAAAAGTTTTACACTCAACCCGCATCCGCATCGAGAAAAGTTTCATGTCGCGGAAGAGTATTTTTACATAATTAAATTTTTGAGTAATTTAATTCAGCGTGAGGTAAACGCTCACATAACTCCATTCATAAGGCCCTGGTTTATGGTGATGTAAAATTTAATTGGTTGATTTTAAATAGAATTTTGCATATGCTTAAAATAAGAACACACTTATATTGTTTGTAAATTGAAAACATTCGGGCTAGTTGTGCAAGATGAAGGACGTGTTTTTGTCAAGATGAGCGAAGGAAAACAAATAAACTTGTGTGAAAATCGCGTAGGTAGTGTGTAATACACAGAGTTTAGTGCAACCTTAATGAACTATAAATACGGAGAAGGTTTGCTCGATACGTAAATATCGTTTGGTGGAGGGAAAGTTCCGTGTTCTTTTAGGTTGTGATGTTGCTTCAGATTCCCGCCATTTTGAATTTGCTGACTGCTTTTTAATCCATTTTTATTTCACGTACCTAGTCTTATGAATTGCTTTTATAAATTTTTAGCCTTTTACTTTGTGTCTTGCAGGCCGCACATCCACGCCTTTTAAGTAATTACTTATTTTTAGTGTGTTACAATTTCATGGTAACGTGACCACTGTTGCGTCTTCCCTTGCGAAAGCTTTTATAATGTTCAACATTCGCGTGTGCCAGCCATCTATCTACCAAGTCGACCTATCGTCTTGAGTACTTCGCAAAGTCATCGGAGGAACCTAGAAACACAACAACAACAATAATAGCGGCATATTTTGACTATTACATGGAATACCCAATCCGATAACACTTCTTAACTCCGCCCATCAATAACATTTTCAACTCATCCCACATTTCAACTAATCAATCAAATTGGTAGCGTTATATGTTTGTTTGGTTCCGCCCATTCTGAGAACTACTTTTTTGTAGGCGTGGAATGTTGCTTATGTTGTTAAAATGTTTACAATGGAAACAATGAAACAAATACGATTTTGTTTCGCTACCATTCATTTGCTGCTGACGAACACTAATAAAAACAGTAATGATAAACTTTTAACTGTACACAAATAGACTTAACACGTTATAAATTAAACAAATAATATGAAAGATTTGATAAAAAAAAGAAGTAGACAAAAACATCCCTTAATATCTTGTCTAAGATTACAAAAAAAATGTAACTTATACTTTACACATGCAAACGCTTTCCTAGGAAGGCAAACATGAGAATAATATACACAATGAATTAACATTGAGAAAGTAAAATACTTAATTCTTAATTTAGATGCTCTGTCAATACATTTCATGTCTAATAATACATAAAAATTTCAATTATTAAGTGTCCGACATCAAAATTGCACATAAAAATGGTTATCTCTCCACATCTTCAACCAAATAGGAAATTTTGTTTGATCTCTTAGTCACCCTGAAATGAAATACAGAAATTTGTATGAAAACTTCATAAAACACTCATTACACAACTGCTTTAATAATAAAAATAGTCTGAATTTCACATACTTCCGAAATATTCTCACATGTGGTTGTCTCCACATTGTGAGGCCAAACATTTCCAAACACTGGAAACAATAAAATAAAAAACGGTAATAAATTAAAAAGAAAACAACAACATAAGTTGATGATATGAAAGTATTATACTATATTAAGTGTTCAGAAAAAATAATTTATTTTAAAAAGAACAACTATTTGTATGGGACATGATTTTGAAAGTGAAAATTATAAATGTCGTATGCATAATAATTATACCATCACATTATGACACTGATTCGTTTATGTTCATGTTTTGATTATTAATATCATGCTTTATATATATTATAAAATGTCAGGCTCTTAAACCCTATGCATCAACAGAAAGGTATGCTGACTATTCCCTAAACATTCCCCAATTATTTTGTTAAATTAAATAAAAGTAAATGCTTTCACGTTAACAAAGCGAACTTTGTTATTGACCAGATATATTGTAAATGAAGATATTCGGCGTTGTTAATATGGTGGATCACTCATAGATTCTTAATGCGTTTTCAACAGTTCCATGATAAGTACCAGTTTTGATAAATTTATTTAAAAATATTCCACCATACATTAAGTATTGTATTGTATTGTATTTATTTTGACCTTGCGGTCAAGGATAACCCATGAAAGTGCAAGCACTTATTTTCAATGGGGTCCTTTGGTTTTGCTGAAGAGACAGCAAGCAGAAGATACAGTATAGGGATACAAGGAATCCGGGTGCGATACCCTAGCTCTTTGCAAATAGATACCTTGGTTCTTTTACGTGCTCAGTGTATAGCACCGATACACGCGAGAATTACCTGGTACCCAGTACATCTCTAGTTGGGTGGGAAACACTTGAAGCATTTCTGAAATTTCCAGTGCCCCGGCCGGGATTTGAACCGGGGACCTCTGGAATGGTAGACAAGAGTGTTACCACTCGACCACCGCACGATGATTCCCAATACTAAAATAAATCGAAACAAATAACTATGTCCGACAAACCACTAAAACAAGTCAGTTCGAAGAACGCGTATAATGAAAATCCAACACTTAGGAGGGCATTCAGACCGGCTTGAACGGCATCATTTTCATTATTAATGTGCTATATGGTATCAAGCATGTCCATCTGTTATGAAACGTGTAGTACATTGTGAAAGACCGATTAAAAGGCAGAACAGGGCCACGGAACAGCAGTGCGGGACTTAGGAAGGGCAGGGCGGAGCGCCCTTCAATTTAGGCCAACCAGGAACACTGACAATCTGGAAACAATTTCGAGCCAAAATACCGTTAGGACATATGTTCTGATCAGGTTTCATGAAGATTGAATAATAAATAAGACATCAAGAGTGTTAACAAGGTTTTTCTTTAGCCATATAAAAAACCTGCCAAGCCCCCTGGTGGCCATGTTATTCGACGGACCGAAACCATTTACAAACTTAGCTGAGATATCATTAGGACAAATGTTCTGACACAGTTTCATGAATATTTTGTAATAAATGTGGCATCGAAAGTGTTAACAAGGAAAATATTAACGATATACAACGCACAACAGATAAAATGTGATCACAAAAGCTCACAATAAGCAAGAACGTTGAGCTCAGGTCAGCTAAAAAAATGAAATTTTGCCTACTTAAGTGTTTTGGCTTCATCTATGTGATCTTGGGGATCGGGTATCCAATATTTTTTTAAGTGTTATGGATATTACGCAAAAACATAGTATTGAATAAGAACGCAAGCTGATATTCAAATATAGCTTATCATTTTGAAAAGTGTTGGTGTGTGTGGCCATTCCACCAGTAAACTTTTAGGTACACGATGAAATATCAAGAAAACAAATTAGTTTTATAAATTTATTGAATAGCTTTGTTGTAAATTGCCTTATAATTGATAACTGTAACGGTCCCAAGTAGTTCAATCAGTCCTAAATTTAAAATGTGAACAGTTATGTACATTCATGACCTAGATTCATAGATTGCAATAAAGATATGATAACAAATAGAGGATAGCCATAAGAATAATTTCATCTCCAATCCCCGCAGGCATAGTTGCCAAACTGGGAATCGAACCTGCAATTCTCTGCTTTGGAGTTTCTATATCTTGAACACTCATGCCTATACAAACTAAACTATTAATGTTTTGACTAAAACCAATGTTTAGGAATGTAAATACTGTACATTTACAAGCTGGCCAGTGTGCAGTGGCTTGTGAAGGCACAAATAACATCTCTACATTGATGTCCTCTTGAGCAGACCAACTGTCTGTCATCCCCCTGGCTAGCAGACTCAAATATCCATTGATTATCCGAAAATAAGGAAAGGATTTCAATAGATGGTCATGTGTTATTCATAACTAGTGTGTTAACAAGGTTTTATTATATATATAGCAATATATTTAAAACTGCCCTGCCCCCTAGCCGCCATGATATTTAGACGAACCACAAACATGTCCACACTCGGCCAAGAAAATTACCCACCACAAGCAACTTTATCATAATAATATAATAACTAGAAATATCAATATTGCCTACATAGTGTTGGTCTGACAAATCACATGTGAAAACATACACCACGACTACCATTTTCATTATCAACCTTATTGCATAGATCTACTTAAAATTGTTCTGAACAATCTAACCGGAAGTTATAACCATGTTTTTATGAGAAAGACAAGTCACCATCATATCCACCTTCATCATCATTGCTATTGTATACATGGGGTTGGTCTGACATATCTCATAGGCAGTATTGACTATGTAATCATGTCACCACCACTACCACCTTTATCATCATCCTAATTGCATACATAGGGTTGATGATACAAATTTCACAGGAAGTTATAATCCTCTTCTAATGAAAAAGACAAGTCACCAGCACAACCACCTTCATCGTCATCATCATTATTGCTAAATAGAAGTGACCTGACAATTTGCACCACATGAATTAGTTGTATGAAGAAAAGATGAGCGAACCATTGGAAATACATGTGGATCCAAAATAACACCCAAAACATAAACATCTCCAAACCTATCACTGACAAAATACATCAACCCAAACACTTACCCTTCCAACAAATTTAAGTTATATTTGTATTGCTGACATACTCATCTTGGGGAAATATGAAAGGTATAATGGCTTTTATTGATAACAATGATGACAACTTAGGTAAGCTATACCTCGGGTGGCAAATTGAGAGAAGCGCATAATGCTTGGATGGAATACGACTATGAGGGCATTTTTGTGTCTGATTCTCATAATACAGCGTTTAATGTGTGTAGCCAAAATATCCATATTATATTTATTAAATGGCTGTCATCATTTATTTAACATGACTATATATTGAATGTGCATTGAATGTGGACTTCGCAAACCCTGTAAATAGACAGTCAAACTGAACAAATAAATATGGTTGTCAGTCAAATATTATGAATGACCGATATATTTATCTTTATGCGATTTCTGGAATTTAGATTGCATGTATAAGATTAATACTTTATTCCTGAAAAAGTTTACTTATATGCTGTGTAGTTTTGGTTTTATTAGGTACAACAGTCTTCAAAGTAAACTGAAAGCATTATTTCTGCTAAAAAAAGACTGTACTTTATTAACAAAAATAAGGTGGCTGACGCCTTACGTATACTTCTTGAAAAAATAACAGCAAAACCTGTGATATACAGTGATATTGACACCTGATATTTATTTTTCTCCAGTCAAGTGTATGGTATTTCTTAATATTTGTATAACCTTTCCTCATATTTCATCATTAAATATATCATCTTCATTAAACCTGTGGAAGAACAAAGTATATGCATTTTAGAAGTTGTGTAAATACAGGGAATTTTGCTATTAAATATCATATTAAAGCCCTGCATTCGTATTTTATTTTGAATTATAAATAAATAAACGACAATATGGCTATGATTCAATACAATATAGTTTCCTCTAATTATTGTAACAAACGTTAATTTGTGGTACATGTTACTATTTAATGAGAAATTTGACAAATATTTTTGAAAACGTACCATTTGGCTTAGAAAATATTCCAAATATATATATGTTCGTAGCAATATATATCCTTACTTTCATCGTATCGGCCCTCCTCATAGTATCGCCCCCTTAACAAAAACTCTTCATGAAGTGCTGTAAAGTTAATGTTTTTCAATTTTTAGAAGTTGTAATTTATTTGATGGTTATCCATGACTATTACGACGATCATTCTCATGATTTCCGGTAAACATTGGAAAGTAGGTCATGTTTATTCCAGGGCGATGCTATGATTTATAAATTACGTAACTCACAAGTAAGTAGTTCGTTATTGGATTAATAGTAGCCTCATCAAATGTGTTATATGCCGCTTATTTTCCAATAAAGTGTTAACGTATTTTAAAAAAACAAAATGAGCAAGAGTTTCGGTTTTCCATTAAGTTACTATTTTAGAACAAGCACATGCACATAGTAACAAATCTTAACAACCAATCAGATGTGACGATACTATGAGACAATGTGTAGATGAAACAGATTACTAAAGGGAGCTAAGTCTTACCAGTATTTTGTCAAAACATGGCCGATTTAAATGCAGTTTTCGTTGTTATGTCCAAGAATACGCATTTAACTATATTATATTGACATATAACACATGCGTGTTTTGTATGTGTTCCCTTTCAAAATTCGTATGTATTCATTAGGAGGGCCGATACCACGGATAGACATGCTATATATATATATATATATATATATATATATATATATATATATATATATATATATATATATATATATATAGTTATGCGTATTTTATCAATTTAGAACATTGATAATAACTGAAGCTTGTATGGTAATTCTTCATGCCTAATATTAAACTGCAACATCATGCTCATTGTACTTTGTTGCACATAAATATATACATAGATGTTGGTGAAGTGAATGTAACCGAAGTCTGGAGTGAAGCAAGCCGTTCTTTCACCATATTTGAAAATCCAGTTAATTTTATCTTATTATTTGTGTACAATTACATTGAATTTGTAAATATTTTTTATGTTTTAAGAAGAAGGTTATTCGATTCCATATTTTCTACAGTTATTTAGCGAAAATAAGCAATTGGAGAGGAAATACACTGTAGTTTCTTTATACATAACATCCCGTTTTATATATCACGTAACTTAATATTTAAATAAACAATTTACAGCTGTTTTTTTATATTTAAAGATTGGAATATAACATACATTTTAAGCTATTAGAAGAAATAAATTCAACACATTTAAAAAGGCACTCTAACCATTCAGAGCATAGTGTCTAGCATTTGGATTGACGAAAAATACGAAAGTATAAACATTCAGAGGTTTCTATATCAACTTAGATTGAACTCGTTTTAATTACACACTCGAAGAAAGTACGTAATGCTAAGGCATGCCGTTTTAATTCATCACACATAAGAAATCGGAGAAATAACGTTATACTTAATTCATGTCAATAAGTTGGAGGGTGTCGTTATACATGCCGGTGGGAAGCCATCTATAGGAGTTTGCCATGGAATTAAATATGAATCCAAGTTTCAAATGTGTCAAAATGTGTCAGTCGTGGAAGCCTCTGGTGGTCCCGAGAGTTAATGATACCTCAGCCACGCGCTGGTATATAACGGGGAAATAATTAGGCGTAGACAGCTCTGTAATTTAATGGGAATTCAAATCTCAAAGTGCCAAAAGGACATTCTACGAATGCACTTTTTAAAATATTTTGGGAGTGAAGACATACCGCTGACAAATTAGCGTCTGATTCGTACTTATGATATGTCTTTAAATAAATTTATTTCATCATCATTTTATACACATCGGAAAATGAATATGCCCTTATGTTTAAATTACTCATCAAAAATAAATGTCTTGCTTTATATAACACATGTATTTTTCAAGGTTTATACATACACCCAAGACTTGATTTGCATTAAATAAACATGTTTCACTAAACAACTGCGCTTTCATAAGTTTACAATTCAACAACTTAACGCCGTTTTTTTTTCTTTCTTATTATATAATTAAGAACATAACTTGGATATTGGATATTTCGTTTATTAATTTTAAATCGATAATAATATTGAGCAATTTTAATAAAGTGATTTTTACAGAACACAAACAGCCTTTCATGGTGTTCTGTGATTTTTAACCGTATCTTATATCGTTAATTTAGCAATTATATACATGTACTCTGTCAGCTATGTACTAAGTGTATAATAACGGTTACATTTACTTTACATCTACAAGTATGGTATCGGTTAAATATATCTACTGAGCTCATATATATATAAGTAAAACATTTATAGTACTGGCATTTGTCATTTAGCTTGCTATTTGATACCTCTACTTTTCTCTTAATATGAGGCTTTCTTCAATAAAATATAGGCTGTTTCATAAATCATCTGCATGAGTCATAGCTGAATTCATTGACGACAGAAACGAATATCGATACCACAATCGGAAAACTTTGATTGGAATAGTCTTGCAGCAATGGCGAACGTAAGCGGAATTAACCGAACGACATTCGCATTTGACCGTCATCGGAAATTTCCGGACAGCGCAAGAATATCTAAGAAATTCCAATACTAAAAGAGTTCAGAACTGTCACGGTTTTCTGTGTCACTGGTTATCTGAGAGCATCATTGCAGACTCGTTCAAATTGTTAAACTTTAACGAAGCCACTTGTTGGTTAACGACTTAAATTTGGACGTTGCAACGTTTGCTTGAGGACCAAAAGAGACCAATAATTATGTGAAGCGCAAGAGAACGTGAAAAAATGTTTTAGATATTGAGAGTGTCATAAGATTTTGTTCTAAAACGAAGACGTAACTTCCATATACCAGATATGAAGGAGAAAGGCGATGACTCATGGTATGTGAAGTGTGTATTGTTTATTCATCGTGCCTTTGAATATATATTTGTTTTGGACATTATTGAACATTTGTGTCATTGTTTTTTTTATCACCAATGTTTAAATGTATTGTTTTAAGAATTGTTTATAATGTATCTTTCATATCTAGCTTTCGGTCACTCTGTAACTAAATGCACAGAAAGTATATACTATATAAGGAAACAATTTATAAGCCGTAAATTTTATATAAACCCATCTGAATATAAATTTAACAAGTTATTAGTTTCATGCGAAAAAAGAGATTTATAATGAATGTAAATATATCAAAGAAGCTTTGGTGGTAAGAAATGCGATTCTTAATAATTCAGTTCAATAATTTAATTACCGCTTTGATAGTTTATTAATACGTGTATTCGTAAATTTCTGTTTTACGTTATGTAATGTTATTGTGTTATACCTAGCTACGTGACAGAAAATAATATGTATACTTTAGTATGAAGACGATGTACTTGTGTATATGTCTGAATAAAATGTCTGTCAGTCTGTCAGTCTATAACCTCGCATACATATTGCTTACATATAGTGTACTTTCAAACAGTAGGCCAAATGAACATATTGAAGAGCATATGCATAAACCGGTTTACACACGAGATTCATTATTTTAATGTGGATGTCCAGAACATTTTTTAATCATGATTTTAATTATTACTAAACGAATTTTATTGTTAATTTGTGTTCAAAGTTTCTGTTAATATTTTACAATATTGCTATTGTTAATACTGTACATAATAAATGCCACTTTTTTCGCAAACTGCAAGCATCGTAACTATCGCATACAAGCGCAACTCCGCCTAGTCAATTGCAAAGAGAAATTTCCCTGTATAACCACGATGATATAATTAGGTGCACTCATCTATTCACATAAACTTACGCATACTCATCTTTTAAAAGTAAATTAATGAGAAAATGGACAACTAAGAACATGTTATTACTTTAAAACTACTTGAATTTTACTCAGTACGCTTCAAGTAATGATGATTCTTATGCTCTGACAGTAATAGTTTTGCAAACTTATCTTTTCGTGTTATTATTATTAAGGTGGCCGGTAAAATTGTTAAGTTTTACTGTTATAAACAGAATACGATTTGGAAATAACAAAATCTCATCTACCCTTCAGTGAGTATATTTCTCATTAAATCAAATATTTTCTCCGTTACAGAATATTGGAACAATACAGTCGTCCAGTACTTGTCTTAAATAAAGCGCATATAATTACATTAGCAACAGCAAATTGGGTTCAACGTAACTGGGCGAAATAGAAGACATTCAATTAAGTTATATACAAGTAGGAACACCATTAAATTACCAAAGTGGCCCTGTTAATTCATCCGTTTGCATAATGTTATCCGATGTGTCACGTAATGCGGCAAAAGTATTTACGTAATTCTGTTAATATTTTAAGTTAACCATATGTGCGCAACTCTGTATGTGTGTTATGCAAATCTATATCCAGATATTTATAATTCATAGATCTCATGTATATAGAAATAAGTAAGGGTAAAAGGTTGTTCGTCGTAAACTATAGAATAATTTATTTGCAAACACTTAAGTGTGTTTTATGGCGTAGATATACGGACACTAAACATTACATATTCTCTGAAATATTTCGAATTTATAAAGGTGTCTTACTTATTTCCATCGTTATTATATAACCAAGTGTTATTTATTTATGTGTTTATTTATTTATTTATTCATTCATTCATTATTTTCTTGCGTTGAAAACTATAGTAAATGCAATGAAATTAATCCGACGACACAAACTAAATCCATCTCTAATATGATTGCATCGTATTATGAAAAACCAGTCAAACTATCACACTATGTGGATCTTTTTAAAAGTTTTTTGTTCGATTGCCAATTTTAACATTTTGATTGCTTGATTAATCATTATCATGTCGTAAAGCGAGCTCTTATATTTGCCGTGATAATAGTATTTGAAGAGCAAATCACTATTATTGCTGACGTGATGGCAAACATTACGATACGACATAAAATAAGTTTCAGATAATACATTCAGGCGTTTAAATAAATTGATTGATTTTTATTGATGTTTTTAATTAATATTTGTATAAATGAAGATTGCAATAACTATATATGAAAATATAAATAACCTTAAAAGGTATGAATATGTTATAACAATTATTGGCCGATATAAAGACATTGAAAATTTCGTCAATTTTGCCACTAACTAACTTGATTTTCGATATTTGTATTAGGGAAGTTTTTTTATTACGCAACGGTTTATAACTTACAAAACATTTGTTGTATTATACGTTTTTGTTAAATGGCCCTGTGATTTCTTCGGTTGTCGGTCGTCATTTTAAAATAACGAATACCTATTTGATAAAGCCTCACTTCTTTAATTGGTGGCATTGTACTAAATCGTTGGTAATCAGCTGAGCTTCTTGTATTTATATGTGCCATTTCTAAAACACGGTGCAATCATGAGGGAACCTAATACCCAGTCATAGAGATTAATCCGCACGACCAATACAATTAATTTAATAAAGCATATCAATAGTTCTGTGAAATACGATACTAGTACATTTGTTAATTTTACAAGCAGTTAAGGGTACATTATTGTTGAATTATTTATTGGCTGTCTTTTTGCATGGGACTCACGTGGGATTCTGTATGAATATTCGCCAATAATTGCTTAACACCATGGTACTTCCAAGGGAATTTCAAACACTGACATTGGCTCTTATTGAATTATTACTGTGCGCTTTGATCCTCACGAGCCATAAGCGTTAATGACATAAATGCGTTTATTCTCGTTTATATTATTTAAGCAAATTTTCCATCAGTTTATGCTCATCGTAGAAAGGTGACACAAATTGGAGGTCATAAGGTCATGACACTGTGGATTGAAATAAGTCCTTGGGTTATTGGGGAATATACTGATTACACAGTCATCTTAAAAGCAACACTTTTCAGTTCAAATAAGTCAACAATCAAAGTTGATTTTCGTCAATAAATATTTGATTTTTTCTTGTATTCAATTAAATTTATAATGCATATGAATGCAATTATAGCAACACAAATACAAAACTATTTTGCGAGTACTATAATATATACAAACTTTATTAACAGCACTTTAGGTTTTTAAATCATCAAAAAAGTGTGTGTGTTTTCAAACATTTTCAAATATATTATATATGTTGATATATTTCTACAATTATTGCAATTTAATTGCAAACTTAATCGGTAGTTCGCTCGCACTATAACTGGAATAGTAAATTAGCCATGGTCTCTTGTCACTTTTCCAGCTCCGTCGTTTTTGCGAACGAACAAAAATAACCCTATCAAACTTAACATGCATTCCTGTTACAACATGACGGCAGCGGTTTTGATGACTGTATGACCGTTGGGCTAGAAATCTCACATAACTCGGTTTCCATGATTCCCAATAGGACGTTCATTTGACATATTAGCTGAAGGATAGATAATTATCTGTTCTTGTAATTAACCGATAATCGAGTTGTCTAGAAATCTACACTACCCTCCTGATTACTTTCATACAACAAAATGTAAAATATATGATACAGTTTCTGGTGATAACATGGTTAAAGTACGTAATTTAATAAGTCGCGTTCTGGGAAAACTGGGCATAATGCATGTGCGTAAAGTGTCGTCCCAGATTAGCCTGTGCAGTCCTCACAGCCTAATCAGGGACGACACTTTCCGCTTTTATGACATTTTTCGTTAAAATGAAGTCTCTTCTTAGCAAAAATCAAATTTAGAATGAAAGTGTCGTCCCTGATAAGCCTGTGCGGACTGTCCATTATGCCCAGTTTTCTCAGAACACGACTCAAATCATACAGTAATACTAAATTCGTAAATACTTCCAACCTTTGTTACTAAAATTTCTCTTCATTAAACACAAGAAATACATGTCATATCTCTTTTGCAATTTTTGACTTTTATCAACAGATAAGATATAAAGGTAATGCTCCACGCAGTATATGCATTCCTATAAGTCACGTAGTGTTATGATAATCTGTGTTTTGTCAGGATTGTGTATTACAATTATGCATATATTTTTAAAAGTATGAAATAATTGTGTAATATTTTGATTACTATACCAGAATGAAACTTTCTATAGATTTTTAGTGACAAAACGGAATAAAACAAATCAGTATAAAACATGACTGACAGAACTGTATTCATTTGATTGAATTCAGATCAGCAGTTATGCAAATATGCTATATTATTATAACGTGCGGTTTAAATTATTTATGTGAATTAGTCATTCTAGTTTGTTATCAGTGCTAAATGCAGTTAAATGTATTTTTTATTATTAATACCTAAATACAGTTAAAATTACATGTATGTACCCGATGTGAGTATTTATCTACGACAGCTTCGAATTTAACAAGTCAATATTTCTATAAAATACATATGCACCTATAAAAAATGTTCAACATTTCATATATATAGTTGTAGCTGCGAGTTATTTAACCCATTTATGCCTAGCGTCTAGAAAAAAGGCATTGGCAAACAGCGTAGACCCAGATGAGACGCCGCATGATGCGGCGTCTCATCAGCGTCTGCCCTGTTTGCTTAAAGGAATTTCTGTAAGAAATATTCTTAATATAGAAATAAATATACTAGACATCCCTAATTTTGGAAATAAATTGATCCCATTTAGAAGGATGGGAGAGTCAAGTAGGTATAAATGGGTTAAACCCATTTCTCGGAAGCAAGCAAACCTCCTGTAATGTATACGTATTATATGTCCGCCCAATCGAGCATGAGTCATACAGACGTTGACTAAATATATTCAATCATCGGTGAAGCAAATGCCAGTATCGAATACCAATAGGGCAAATAATCCCGTGCAGAGCGTACGCAAATACGGCGCGTTGGAACCACTAACAAACGTTTGCAAGCTCGATTGTACGCACTTAATTTCCAACAAGTCACCATTGGGTCATTATTTTGGTTTTATGTTGATGTACCAGTGCCTTAATTTGACACTTTCTAACACTGCCGTGAAAATCTGAATACGTTTGGCGTAAAATATCATTCATGTGATTCACGCACCACTTTATTATGAAATTATTTTATTTTTTTTATAGTTTTAGTCTCCACCTTCCCACCACAGGTGGTTAGCGTGTGGCTATGATATTAATTAGTGAAAACATCATTTTGAATGATAAATAATCATATTATAACGAAAAATTAACTTTTCTGAAAAAAAAATATTTCACTATCAAATATATATATAACAAGGTATGCAACTCAAAATCAGCCCAAAACGGGGTGCATCGCTTTGAACAGCCATATCTTCATAAATTTTGCAGCGATTTTCACGATCTCGGTCTTATTCAACGCAGAAATGAATTTCCTTTCTGGAAATGTATATGTCTTGCAATATTTTAACAAATGCTGGGTCAACTTTTAAGAAATAACACGATACACAACACGCATGACCCAGTTGACAGTGATCATGCTGTCTTTAAGACTGAAATCTTCACGGAGTAAAGGGCAACTTCCCTACAAAGTTCATGTAGTTCGATACCAAAATTCAATAAAACGTATGAAAAAACATTATTACCGTTCTTGTCGTTACATTCTGCATCAAGACTAACTGTCCAGCGCCGTTTGAAACCTTTGTTTACATACATTTCAACTAACTGACATTTTAAACATACGAGTGATTTCATTGGTCCAATGCGGAGGTGTGTCTTTACAACTGGAGATTTCATTCATAAAGAATACATGATCACTGTCAACTGGGTCATGCGTGTTGTGTATCGTGTTATTTCTTAAAAGTTGACCCAGCATTTGTAAAAATATTGCAAGACATATACATTTCCAGAAAGGAAATTCATTTCTGCGTTGAATAAGACCGAGATCGTGAAAATCGCTGCACAATTGATGAAGATATGGCTGTTCAAAGCGATGCACCCCGTTTTGGGGTGATTTTGAGTTGCATACCTTGTTATATATATATTTGATAGTGAATTTTTTTTTTTCAGAAAAGTTAATTTTTCGTTATAATATGATTATTTATCATTCAAAATGATGTTTTCACTAATTAATATCATAGCCACACGCTAACCACCTGTGCTTCCCACACTTGTTTCGTAGAAAATCCACATTTTGTGTATATTCGCGATTCGACTGTATTTAACTTACAGGAAGAAATTCCAATATCGGTGCTACATCGGCTTGTAAGAAATGCATTTGAGTCCTGACGCATTTTATTAAGTGGTGAAAACAAGTATACGGTAGAATGACAATGGGATGTCTGATTTTAAATAAATACCAACATTTCTCTAAGTACTGTTTTTATTACAAAATTATCTTACATTTTGCTGTTGTAATGGGAACAACATCATATGTGTAAGTGAGCTTAGCTCAGAATCCCTCTACCATTCTCTACGTTTTTCTTTGCGTAGTTCAACAGCAATCATTTTGATCCGCAAATGCCTTAATATGTTCATTCTGAAAAATCCTACACTTAAGGTATGAAGTAGAAAGGGGAAATTGAAGTTAATAGGTCCGTTTCTATTCGTTTTTGTTTCCTCAAAAAGTTTAAAAGTCTAAATCTCACGTTTGATTTTGTCAGTTAAATTTCTGTAACGGTATGAACATATGAGACGCGCTCTGAGAAAACTGGGCTTAATGCATGTGCGTAAAGTGTCGTCCCAGATTAGCCTGTGCAGTCCCCACAGCTAATCAGGGACGACACTTTCCGCTTTAATGATATTTTTCGTTTAAAGGAAGTCTCTTCTACACAAAAATCCAGTTATGGTGGAAAGTGTCGTCCCTGATTAGCCTGTGCGGACTGCACAGGCTTATCTGGGACGACACTTTGCGTACATGCATTAAACCCAGTTTTCTCAGAACACGACACATATTAATATTAGTGCAGCAGACAAGCACAGGTCAAATAGTATATTCAATATTAAATATGCTTGGCAATAGCTATTAACAACCTCTTGACCTTTTCTTCTCAACAAATATTGACCGATTGTCTATGACCAACCACTGCCTCAATGTCATTTTCATGCAAATACAGGCGGCGATGCCGTATCAAATTGTCCGTTTCCCGTATGGGATTAAAACCGATATTCCGACGTTCGGCGCGCGCATAGATTTATGTCAATTAAGAAGCATTAATGATAATATTCCACGACTCAATGGCACAAATGTGATGGAAGATATTTCAGTTCGTTCGTCTCATCGAAATTCCCCGATATCATGTTTCTTATCAATTATTCAAATAATGGACATAATATCAGTAAGCATAAATATCATATCTTTCATATCATTTGATTATTAAAATGCCGGCATATCGAATACAAGAAGCTTACTAAAAGAACATGCGCTTACAGGTTAATACAAAATGCTCACAAAATACCCCTTTTGTATTTCTTCACAGCGACTAAGACCACTTTTCCTTATCGTTAAAAATCGTAAACTGTTGACAACTTGACGGCCTTTATTTTTGTTAAAAGTAACCCGTTAATAAAGCTCGATTGGTCATTGTCGGCTCGGGTACTACTTACATGTACTCCGGGTACTCTTAAGTATACTTACATGTACCACGGGTACGGTAAATATACTTAATAGTACCCGGTCGATATTAGACTGTACCCGAGTTGTATTCCCGCCTAAAATCCGATGTCGTAAAACGCGCTACCGATTATCTTCAACGGACTTCTCTTTTAAAAAACTGCGTCAACATGCTTTGTATGAGTTTTGATAATATACAGGGCATTTTACAGAAAATTGACATAAATGTGAATATAATTAATTTAATATAAATAGCCGACAACGACCGATTTAGCGTTTAATTTCAAGGGTACGTTTTAGTATATTTACCGTTTCCGGCGTACATGTAAGTATACTTAAGAGTACCCGTGGTACATGTAAGTAGTACTCGAGCCGACAATGACCAATCGAGCGTTAATAAACGGCTCCTTTTTGTGAGCTTAACTGGCGTGATTAACTGGTACAGTACTAATTGATAAAGAATATTGAAACACTTTTATTAAGGCAATACAGCGATTTAAGCCAAATATAAAAGGTGGTGATAATTCACCAGATCAGTTTCAAAAACAACAACACATAACAACAAAAAAACTTTGCCCCGTAAGGATTACTGTTTTGCAAAAGACGTGAAATAGTGTGTCTAATTCTTATGAATATTGATTTCGTATTCGCGTTGGTCATTCACCGTCTGTAAAATGCATGATTAAATCGCAAGTAAGATGAGAGATAATACTAAATAGTACGATAGCAGTTTAATTTAATAAAGTACCTGAATTATCATAGAAATGAGCCGCGCTCTGTGAAAAGGGGGTTTAATGCACTGGATTTTTGCTAAGAAGAGCCTTTCTTTAAACGAATATATCATACAAGCGGAAAGTGCCTAACCTGATAAGCCTGTGCAGACTGCACAGGCTAATCTGGGACGACACTTTACGCACATGTAACAAACCCCCTTTTCACAGAGCAAGGCTAATATATGAATTACGCAAACTCATATAACCCTGTCAGTGCAGCGATTTAGCTATCCAGAAGCAAACAATTATTTGTTTTACTATTTAATATAAATCTCTAAAAGCTGTATCACATCACAAAAAAATGCTAGTTCGCAATCATTAAAAGTTTCAATTTCTTAAGACTTTCGTAAAGCTTTGCGGCAGGGGACACCAAGCATAGATCTATTATAGCGCCGACTCATGCTATAGACGAGAGAGGGAAAGGAAATGTCAAAATTGTCTTTATTTGCAGCTGTGGTTTCTTCCTCCACTTCTAAGACAGGTTGAGTCATACAGCTCTGAAAATGTTTCCGTTGATGAATAGAATCAGTGACTTATTGACGTTGTGTCAAGAGTTCCAGATTGAACGCTCGTATTTATTGAGTTTTGACCTTCCGCTTGGAGAATGCCGTATAATATACTTGCCGGCTTCTATATTGATGTAAAAACAATGACATTTTTATGAGATTGATTGATTGAGTTTTATATCTTGTCCTTATTGTCCGTACATAATAATATTGCCATAACGACCAAATAATTTTTTTACTGTTTAAGTACTCTTTTATAGTTGCTTTTACTATTTCGTGGATTTAAATATAGGCTTTTGTAAGCATTTATATGTATGAATACTGCATTTAACGTTAATAAACGTAAATGTCAGAAGCTAGCGTTAATAACTTGTTTGGGTTATAGAAGATGAAATTTAAACATTTAGTTTCAATTATAGTGCACACAGAAAACAACACAATGTGTATAAATCCGAAAAACGCTAAATTGAGAAACGGGTGGAAATTATCAAACAAGGATTCTGAATACATGGCAATAGGAAATCATGGTGCATTCTGTATGACAGAAATTTAAAGCGTACCTGGTATAAGGAACTGATGAAAGTTAAGATTCACTTTATCTACAATACAAAATGCATTGATTTCATCACATACTAAAATAAACAACTAAGTTTATTGCACGTGTTGATTCGATATATCCAGGGATATATAAATTTCTTGAAGTGCTAACGTTTGGGCCAACAATAAAAATACATTTGTTTGCGATTGCCTACCGAATCAGCGATAGTGTTTCTACTCAATAAACAGACAAACGAGCGAAGGAACGAACGGACGACATAAAGCAAGAGGCAAAACAACAAACACAATTATCAAACATACCTACATTCCGAACCAATTATTACCGAAATTCATGGGAAGGAAATGGCAAACTAGCTCGGCATTGGTTGTATTTAAATAATACAGTTATCTGATAATCATTTATAATATCATGTATAAATATCTCTATTGAATCTGTTTATTATATGAGACAGCACCCCCTAGATAATTTGTTGTAAGACATTTTGAAAGAAATAAATGAAATCGTGTTATTTAACAGAAATCCCACGTGTACCATTTCATTTGTATACACAAATAGGCTTCTGAAAGGGGGGGGGGGGGTCAATACTTGGTATTTATCAAACCGACTAACATGAATTATTTGATTTCTAGACTGGAAGCGCTCCCAGATAATTCAAGATGAAGTTCAGGAAGTTACATTTCCGGTTGTTTCCAAAGATCAGATCCAAGAAGAAAAATCGGGCATCAAAACAGTGTAACTATGACTACGCACGTGACATAGGTCTAGACCGGAACTGCAATTATTCCAGGAACAGCTATTACGATAATGTTGTGGCGGAAACGCAATTACCATACGACAAATGTCTCCAGCAAACAAATGAAGATAGGTACCGTAAATTGGACAGTTCTGTAACTTATTATGACAATGCAAGTTACGGCAAGTTGTTGCGATGCTCATTTCCGCTTCCGGAACTGCGCGTGAACATAGACAGCACCTGTGGATGCATCGATTGTGCTGGCAATGGCTTCGATCAAAATCAAATCAACAATCCTTTTTATCCCTACCCACGTGATGCAGGCTCCGTGTGGATCCAGGTGGAAACCCCGTCTGATTCATGTAGTACAATACCACGTGCTCGAACTCGAATAAAGACTAATCCATGGCTACCGTCACCAAAAGCCACGCCTTCGGCGTCCCCGACTGGTACGTAATTGTGTTACAATAGTCAACGTGAATAAGTTTTTTATTACTATTTCCGCGTCTTTGGCTATTTATTTAGTTTTTGAAATTGTTGTCTGTGTACAGACTTAATGTGTGTTGTTCATAATTTTTGTGAACAACTGGCTCAAAATGTTATGCATGCATTTCACTGTTAGTTTTGGTTTACGAACAGGTGAACCGATTGATAATAATGATGCACGATATCTTGAGATGGGAATGAATACTGAATTGGTATTCAAATAATCGTTTTTCATTATTCGAATATTTGATTTTGTAACCTTAGAATCATATGTCCGAATTTACGACTGTCAGAGACATAGAACTTTTCCTGATTGCAACACATAACCATAAATATCGTGTCTTACATGCATTTTTTGAAAAATGGATATATATGTAGTAATCTTTTAACCATTTGTCCCACAGTATTCGAGACAATACACACTTATCAAATTTAACCTTTCATTGCAACATCGCCTCGGAGAATTTAGAACAACACTATCAGAGAACAGTGATCGATTTGTAAATCTTATCTCTATAATTATAGCTAATGTTTACAGTGAATGTTTACTATGGAGTTATTTTCCATTTATTACAAATATTGGTTGTTAACAGAATCGCCCACTTTTTTCCTGAGAAATTCACGCGCGTTTTACGAGAAATGTACGCCTTTCAATATCGTTTAATATTCGTTTACCTACTTTGAGTATTGTGTGCCCTTTATTTTCTACAATGCTGCATAATATTCAATAGTATTTGTAAGTTTATAATCTGCATAGAGCTTCGTGTGCACAAGTTATAATATTATAATATAACAACCGATGAAAACACCAAAACACATAGCTATCCGCACAGGCTAATCAGGGACGACACTTTTATACCTGAACTGGATTTTCGCTAAGATTCCTTTTTACAAAAAATAAAAGAGGAAAGCGCTGTCCCTGGTTAGCCTGTGAGGACTGCACATGCTATTCTGGGCAGACACTTCACGCACATGCATTAAAGGGGCCTTTTCACAGATTTTGGCATTTTTTTCAACTTATTCATTAAATGCTTTATATTGATAAATGTAAACATTGGATCATAAAAGCTCCAGTAAAAAATCTAGAAAAAAAAATAAAAAAGGAAAAGAACATTGCCCGGAGCAGGTTTCGAATCAGTGACCCCTGGAGTCCTGCCAGAGTCCTGAAGTAAAAACGCTTTAGCCTACAGAGCTATTCCGCCGAGTACACATTCTTGACTTATTTTATACCTTATACCTTAAAACTTACGAATCTGAAACAACTTTTTTCAATTTTGTCAATTTACCAAAGCGTGAAAAGATCCCTTTAATACCATTTTCATAGAGCCAGGTATGTTAACAAACGGCGATCGGTCGAATGACTAACGCCACGAGCGCACAGACTGAAATATTCATGGAGTAAATGGCATTTTCCCTGCAGTGAAAAAACATTATTTACTCTCTTGCCGTTACATTATGCATCAACACTAACTGTCCAACGCCGTTTGAAGCCTTTGTTTACATACATTTCAACAGGCCTGCATTTTATACACACGAGTGATTTCATTGGTCCAACGCGAAGGTGTGTCTTTACTCCTGAAGATTTCATGCTTGAATCGGGTCTGATCGATGACGAATAGGTGACGCGAGTTATCGTGTTATTTCTTAAAATATGACCCAGCATTTGTAAAAATATAACAAGATTATAACAGAGAAGTTGGTGTTTCGTTATAATTTGATTATTTTCTATTCAAAAATGATGTTTTAACTAATTAATTGCATAGCCACACGCTAACCACCTGTGCACGTGCGCACCACGCGTCTTTGGACACACAAATTATAATAATCACAGTGTATTGGTTACTTGCTCTACCCGATCGACATACTTATAGAATGAAATGAGGTATTAAAAGCGTAACTCAATGACATTTAAGACGCACCACGACATTCGATTGTCATTTCAATAAATAATACGATATTACACAGCACGATTCTCGTTTTTTTTATAATATTGGGAAATTTAAACGTAAACTTCCTATCTTATAGAAATTAAATGATACAACTAGAACTTTACGGAGGTTAATTGGTTTGTAAAATAATTCGCATAATTTAGATGTTATATTAAAAAAGGTTTAATATTAAATAACACATAACAGTCACGGCTTAAGTATCTGAAGAATTGAAGTACGCTTTAAAAGTTTACAGTGCGGCTCAGTTTCGTAGCATATTTTTTAATTTCAATATTAAGTGGATATAATGACGCAGTAAACACGCGTGCATGTATAAATAATACAGTTTTAGAAAATTGAACAAATGGTATAGTATGCCCGTTTAAACACCATCGCTCCTTCCAACGACAGCCCGTCTGAATAAAAAGGCCGCCGTGGCGTTCTTTATTTGTTATTTGCCGGGAGGTCATGGGTTCGAACCCTACTAATGAGCATTCTAAAGATCCTCTAAAATATACGAAGTACTGGCTCTACCCTGGGAACAGACTCGATAGCGTTGTTTATACGCCAATCGCCTTCTATATGTCTGTACTGAATTTTGAATGATTGACCTTTCAATAAATGAACTTCTTTGAGAAGGTTGAAGACAGGTTGAATTAGAAAACGTTTTACAGTTCTAAAAGAAAATTGCCTACATGGAACGTGTTAACGTAATGACATTGCTGCTCCAATTAAAAAAATCGGAAATTAAACTAGTGCAATTTTCCTGAATATATGTTACGTCTTGAAATGATTTGACCGCCAATCGTTATACAAAGTTTCTATTTCGAAACATTGTATTGTTGACCGTTTGACAATCATCACTTAATGATGCTTTCCAATCGAGAGGCTGACTGACATTTGCACGTAGGAATATAAAACATTAATTATATACTGCTCAAGCCGCCCTGTGGGCAGTAAACTTTTGGTTAGGTGGGTCAATTGACCGGTCAATTTCTTCCAATCAAAAGAGCCAATCTATGGTTTTCTCTTTTGTCTCAATGCCGTTGTAAAATATTTTCACCGTCATCAATAGCGCTAATGACTGAGTCCGGTGTATTCAGCCAAGGTGAACATCCTGTCACTTCACGTTGTAGCAATTTCAGACATAAATTATTCATTTAATTCCACGTTCTATTTGACTCGGAAAGCAGATCTAACATAGTAGGTTTTAAGACCATGGTTAAAATACAACATGTAGTTAAATCCATTGACTTAAATTTGTTTGTTTCTTTATAAAACATTAACCTGGCTGTCCCTGATCAAGAGATTGGAGTACCCTAAATCGATTTCTTAAGCTGTTGTTCATTCAATATGTATAAGTATCGGCCATGCTGTTGGGAGTATTAAACACTCAGTATTACTTTCATCGAGGCTGATTTTGAACCATCCTTAACTATAAACAGTATCAATATCCGTGCTATTTGTTTCATTATCCACGTTCAAAGACCGTTCGGTGACAACCAGTCCATAAATAATTACATTAACTTGCATAAGATATTAACTTGTATTGATAGGCATATTAACGGAGAATCGCTTCTTTGTACTTTTTCTGTTCTTTTCTAATTAGTTTTCCAATTATAATTCGAAAATCAGTTCAACATATTAATATATACATAAATGTACGCTTACATGCATAAAGTTGACTTCATTATTAAATATAAAGTTATAAAATTCACTGTTATACACATAATTTATCCCTGTAATTCAAGACACTGTATACATTTACTTTCAGATCCAATAATCGACTTCTTGCCCGTTGATGTCTGCAACATGAAAGCTAGCAGAATGTCACTTCCGCTTCCGGTGCCCGTTCCCAAAGGTCGAACTGAAGTTGCTGCACATGCGGGCAGTTGCACAATACCGGGTTTCCATGAATGCACTGATGATAACATTATGTATTCCCAACCTGTTCTCAAAACATGCCCGTTCAAATCCAAAATGAAACGCTCCCAAAATTTGGATTTCAGGTCACTTCAAAATGGTTTAACCGGGAATGACATCCTTTCTAAATACCGTGCTCGATCTCCCAGTGTGGATGCCTATGATACCGATATTTCCAGATCCCCCTCTCCAGTCATTGATAATTCGATTAATGAATCATTTCATTTAGGTTTTATTTATGAGGACACCATAGATGACTTGCTTGAAACGTCTACCATTGTGCGAGATGATACATTTGAGTCATTAAAAGATCAAACGAAACCCAAAGAAGACCCCAACCAAGACAGAAACAGCCCACTACTCGAAAGCAAATACCATAGACTTTATTATCCTGTTGAAAAGGACCTGTCTCCATCTCCTTCCGCACCATCTTGCAGCATTTCTGAAAAGTTGGAAACCACGTTTGACGAATCGGTAACGCAAAATATGCAAGCGTCTATTGACACCGGTTACGCTAGTGGAACGCCTCATGACATTGATTCTGACAGCATGTCGTCATCTGGCGACCTTGACACCATTCCCGATCATGTGAGCGAGGTGGAACTGGAGTGGGACAACGATCCCTCCACTCACACACTTCTGGCTGATTCGCCCATCGCAAACAATCTGACATCACAGGTCAAACCACCCTATCTAATGTCACATAAGAACATTACAGAAATAGATATCGCTTGTGTAAAGAACGAGGGAACACATAATGCCATGGTGGATTTGTACTGTGTAACACATAAGTTTGAAGATAAAAACAATGAAAATTATGTTCAATGTACATTTACCATTCCAAGAAAGCATCAAAATCCACAGGTAAGTGTGGGCTCCAAAAAATACCGTCGTAGGTCAAGGTCTTTGGCTGACCTCGACCTAACCTTGGAAGAAAAGGTCATTATGCTTCGGGAAGAAAAGGCCATGGTCCAGAGAAAGATCCAGGATTCCATACTAGAGGATAGGAAACGTCGTTACGAAATAGATAAGAACAAGTCGGAGAAGGCCGAGTACAAGTCGGAGAAGGCCGAGTCTAAGACATTGCTCTGGAAAACACTGCAGGTCATAATTATATTGTTCATATAAATTTCATAGTTTGGTTAAGTGGTTAAGTTTTCAAAATTATTCGTAACTGGATTTATTTGATTTTAAATCATTTCTCAATCATTAAATGTTAATAGTAGTTAGGAAACAGTGAATCTTTTCGAAGATCATAATCATCATATATAGGTAGAAATTCACGTTTACGACTAGGGTCCTAAGCAGCGTTCTGGTATATTCATTATTTTAGACAAATGCTTTGTTGTCAAAGAACTTAAACCCAAAAAAGCACCTGCATATGATACGTGATTTTTCTAAGAGAACATGACACGGCTTATGTGTTTTGATTTAAGATAATTAATCTTTAAACAATAGCAAGTTATGAATTCAAACTGCATGCTAGACAAGCCCAGCTTTTTCAAGAGACTCATCTCGGATTATGGTTAATTTTGGAAAACCTTATCAGTAAAAACAAAAGTATTAACGTTTTTTTTTGCCGTAGAGAAGCCTACATATAATCCAGCCGATTCATTCACAAAAGGAGACTGTCCGATTAGCGCATTTGTTGGTACACGCGCCTCTCACATATTCGATCCGGGTTCTCTTCACGTAAGCCTGTGAGTTTGGTTGGTGGGGATTTCTTCTGGTAGTCCGGATCCCCCTATCCATCCACACACACACCATATCACAAGACATCACCAACATTGAAAATATATTTCAGTGAAAAAAAACGCATAAAGCTGGAAATTGCAGCTTTTACTTTTAAAAAATCGACATTTCATGAGTGAAATGGTGAATAAGGTAGGAGTGCTGGTACACACTCCGGGTTCTCACATGCAGCCTTATGCACCGCAGGATCTTGTACAATTAGAAATACATCAAGCAACGACCACGTGTTTAATAACTTTCATGTAGGAATAAGCAAAAGAAGAAGATTGAATCGTTTTATATCATAACGGCACTTTTTAATTATTTGTGTAGCGTGGTTGACATTTATCGAGGTAACGTCTAAAACAAATATCGAGTGACCACATCCGGTTGTAAACACTGAGGTTGCATTACACTATAAAGTTATTACAACGTGTTTATTTTGCATTACAGGATCTCAAGACGAGACTGGAGGGACAAAGTGAGCGGCTGCAATCCAGCTACCAGGCTATACAGACGCTCCGAGCGAGGTTCACACCGAGGAGACAGACGCTCACCGTCATGGAAACGCACGTGTAGTCGCTGTGGCAACGATGTGACGAGATATTTTGAAGATTGTGTTGCAGTTTGAATTTCATATCAGTTTACAAAAGACCAAATTAAGAACTCAACAAATCCCGTATTACATGCAACAACTGATTTTCATTGTTGAACACACGGGTCAGATGAATATTTTTCATGAATAAATGGTATAATGATATTGTAATTTGAGTGACCTTTCAAGCACCATTCTTTAAATATAGATTTGATAAATGTAGCGGATGGCCGTTTTGGCTTTCTTACGAATAACAACTTTAAAATGAAAAACCCTACTGCGCAACATATACGCTGCAGAATTTTTTTGTATCAGGGGAGATAACCAAAGCGTTTTTGTTACTGTTGTTTTTGTTAAAGCATACATGAAAACACTATGTATGTGTATTATATTCGTGCTTTCATGCGATGTAGTTTTTTACCCATTTATGCCTAATGGACTCTCCCATCATTTTAAATTGGATCAAGGTATTTCCAAAATTAGGCATGTCTAGTATATTTATTTCTATATTTAGAATTTTTCTTACAGAAATTCCTTTAAGCAAATAGCGCTGACCCTGATGAGACTCATGCGGCGTCTCATCAGGGTCTAGGCTGTGTGCCAAGGCCTTTTTTCTAGACGCTAGACATAAATGGTTTAAGGCAGAACATTTGTCTTCTAGAATGGATGAACAAAAAACAACAACAATATATTTGGTTTAAGTTTACTTCAAGACATAATAACAGGATTAAAAAACATACATGTAATGTAAAATAAATAACATTATATTTTGATTTTCAAAATCTGTTTTTGTTAAATTTTTCTTATTAAAATAAGTAAATTATAAATGCGTTTCTCTGTATTCGACAGAGCTTTGGTCCGGATGTTGTCTACTTTATACTTTCTAATATGAGTCGCGCCATGCGAAAATGGATCTAATGTCATATGCGGAAAGGGTAGCGCCTGATCAGCCTGTGCAATTGCTCAGTGCGTATGCACAGACTGATCTACGTTAGGTTCGTTATGCATAAGACCCATTTCCACATGATGTGGCTCATATTTGAACAGTAATAAATGTGTATTAAAATAAATTGCAATATACAAAATGGCTGCATTTTTTAAATATAATTTTAGTTTAACACGAAGTCATATATTAAATTATCTAATAGGCGATGATAACATGTATCATTTGAACGAAGAAATTTGTACTTTAAACCGAATTGCATTCTTATATTATATTCTGGTAAAATTTAGTTTAAAATGACAGTTTACGCAACCAAGATGTTTCCTGTAGTGTTTTTTTTAATGTATTATAACTAAACTGTAACGTGTTATAAAAACCTTTCATTTCAAAATGCATTTGAATGTAGACCAAAAAACATTTGAATGTGAGTTGAATATACTTAAATGAGTTGAAAATTTTCTCACGTTTATTAATCATACGATAAAATATGGCATTTGTTGACACTATTGATTTTAAAATAAATAAATATTGATTTTAATCTTATGTATGGTATATACAATTATTTAATGTGTGTGAATATTTAAAATAACATGTGTTAATGTGTAACTATCCACAATAAATGTTTCCCCAATATAAATACTTTGCTTACTCAGTTGTTAACCAATCAAAATCAAGGAAACCAGTACCAGAGCTAACATACTTTATTTCAGAAACATACGAACGTGTTTTGTCAAAAGTCAATGCCACACAGTGAAGAAAGTTCTTGTTTGTTAATCATGTTAACCTTATCTGTGAACAGTCTACATTTGCATTTGAGTCGTGTTCTGAGAACACTGGGCATAATGCAGTCCGCACAGGCTAATCAGGGACGAAACTGTCCGCTTTTATGACATTATTCGTTTGAATGAAGTCTCTTCTTAGCAAAAATTCAATGAAGGCGGAAAATGTCGTCCCTGATAAGCCTGCGCGGACTGCACGGGCTAATCTGGGACGACACTTTACGCACATGCATTATTTTCTCAGAACGCGACTAATTTGATTTTAAATCGCAAAACGATTGTAAAACAAATACCATTAAACTTGTGACACCCGTTCATGTATGCAAGTTATGGCACTATATACTAGTAATAATTTGCAAACGAAAAATTGTGCGTTTCAATTGATTGTGTTTACATTTCAAAACGGAACCTTCATATAAACAGATTTCTCATAGTTTTTTTCCCAATAGTTCTAACTGTTAATGCTGTCAATTAATACATTTTTTTTGGAATTCAAGCGAATGACAAGAATGGATTTCATAATGACTGCCAGGTCATCTAAATTTAGTTTGGCATCAACATCACCAGAAACCGATTTTTCTATATTATTTACAGCGGCCTTGAACTTGACCCGACTGACCTACTTGTAATTCAAAGCTGCCTGAATGCTCCATATAAATTAAATTTTAGTGTAGTACCTTTACCAAGACAAGACAAGACAAATTTTTATTCAGACTCGCACTGTGTACATCGTCTAAATACTAGATATTTTACATACAATTATGTCACAGAGATAACCATAGTAATAATATAAACATTAGCAATATCGTATACGGTCACGAAAACACAATTATGATAACAAATACAATTTACCCAAACCAAAGTTATTTAGTGGAAACAATTTATCGAGTTTATAAGTTACAGTAACTTGACGAATAGCCCAATAATCAATCACATTCTACAAGCAAGATCTAGACTTACTTCGCGAATGACGGATTTGATCACGCTAACATAACAAACATAGTCCAGTCGACAAGGCGGCCATGGGCACCTTGGCACTCTTGAGACCAAAAGGAAATACACAAATATTAGAAGTGAGTTCTAGAGTGTTAACGAGGTTTCCCTATAGCTGTATCAGAAAACTGCCCCGCCCATTGCTGCCATGTTTTCGAACAGACCGGAACAATTTTCAAACACGGCCCAGATTTTCTTAGAACAATTTTGTTTGATCGATTTCCATGGATGTAAAACAAAACATGAGACAAGACGGAACTAAAATAATGTAAGTAACATCTAGAGTGTTAACGAGGCATCACTATTGTCGTATACGGAAAACTGCCCCGAACATTACTGTCGTGTTCTCGAACATACCGGAAAAATTTTCAAACACGGAAAAGATTTTCTACGAATAATTTAGATTGACCAATTTCCATGAATGTAGGACACAACAAGAGACCCGAAGGAACTTACAAATTATAAGTGACTTTTAGTGTGTTAACGAGGTTTCACTATAGCCGTTTACGGAAAACTGCCCCGCCGATTTCTTCCATGTTTTCGAACAGACCGGAACAATTTTCATGGCCCAGATTTTCTTATAACAATATTATTTTGACCAATTTCCATGAATATAGGACAAAACATGTGACTTCTAAATTGCAATCAAGCTTTTACTATAGTCGCATCATTAAAAATGCTCCGCCTTTTGGCTTTCATGTGTTTCAACAAACCATAACCATTTTGGAACTGGGCCCAGAATTCATTAGAACAAATGTTCCTGCAAATTTCATGAATATTTGACTTTAAATATGACTTCTACAACGTTCATACTGTTTTACAGAGCCATGTACGGAAAACTGCCCCACCCTGTTGTGGCCATGTTTTTCAACGAACTGGAACCCTTTTTTTAAAACTCAGCCGATATAATTGAGCCGCGTTCTGAAAAAAACTGGACTTAATGCATACATGTGCGTAAAGTGTCATCCCAGATCAGCCAGTGCAAGTCCGCACGACCTAATCAGGGACGACACTTTCCGCTTTTATGGTGATTTTAGTTTCAAGGAAATCCCTCCTTACCGAAAACCAAATTTAGGCGGAAAGTGTCGTCCCTGATTAGCCTGTGCGGACTGCACAGGCTCATCTGGGATGACACTTTACGCACATGCATTAAGCCCAGTTTTCTCAGAACAAGGCTCAACGTATTAAACGGCCGTGCTTCTTTCCTTACTGCAGTAATTTGCTAAGGAGCTTGTCACGGTCTATGAAGTCAAATGCATTCTTGAGGTTTATATAGGACACATTTGAGTTGCTTTTTACAGTGCTATTCAGAGCGAAAACATCTTCCTTGCACATCTTCTTCGATCTTTTGAATGTAATTTTTCTCCTCATGCGATTGTAGGTTGTATTTGTTTTGATATTGTTTGTTTCAACAGTTTCAAGAGTTTATTAGTACTCAGCACATACATATGTGATTTGAGTTTACAATTATATATACATATAAATGCCCAGGTTGTGGGTCTTGTCATGTTTGAGAAAGTGCAAACATATGTGACAACCTGAACAAATAAACAGGTACAAAAACATTGTGGTAATACATAATATATGCACTTTTGTTGATTTTATTTTTATTTAGGTATTTGCCAGGTGGCTATTTTTGACACGTTTTAAGATAATTGTAATCATTTTTGCAAGATTGCAAAGAACAGTTTCATTTTGCTCAGTCATAAGTAAGTCAAATTTGACACAGTTTACGTTCGTTCGATATTTCTTAACATTTGTTTCGTGGCTCATTAAAAGATGTGCATTTGAAAAGGTAATGGTATTCGTCACCGATTTCATTTATTTAAATTGCAAATTTGACATTTTCGTTCATTGCGTTCAATATTTGACCATCTTAATTTTTCTATTGGCAAAAGATTGTTACACATTCTAAAATTGACAAAATGCTGTATATAGAAACAAGGCAAGATATCTAGATAGGTTTTATATTTGTGTTCATTTATATATATACGATAATTTAAAGCCTTAGACGAATTGTAAACTTGAGAGTGCCACGACTGTCTATATTGGTCTTTCAAAGACTGTTCAACAAGACGTAGCAGGACCTCTTTGGAACCATCAAACATTTGCTTTGACCAGATATAACTAAGACCGCATTCATCCAGGATTGATTTAACTAAATCTAACCACTTGTATGCTGAGTGTCTATTTAATTAGCAGAATGCATAGATTTATACAACAGTGATGATAATTTGTAAGGATTGACAATAATATTATAACAGAAACCAATTTCTCGTTATTTAATCTCCGTTACTATCAGAAATGTACCAAGATCGCCATACAACATAATATGCGGAGTGGAAGTTTTGACATTTTATATGTATTTCAGATAATCAGTATGGACTTTTTCTAGTAAATTAATATCAACATTTCCTCACACTTCACAACCATACATTAAAATAGGTATAATAGTAGCTTCGAACAATTTAATCTGACAATCAATAGATAAATCTAGATTTCTTATTTTCCTCTTCAATCTTAACATTGCCTTTTTTGCTTGCTCTCACAGATGTTTCTTTGCAGAAGCAAATTGTCTATTTTTAGAGAAAATGATTCCTAAATATTTAAAAGAGACAGCAACTTCTATTTGCTTTCCATTGACTGAGAAAAATCTATTTCTTTTGAATTGTTCACCAAAAACCATAATCTTAGTTTTTTTTCAAAATTTATCTCAAGTTTCCAGTTGCAACAATATTGATAAAATGTTTTAGTACTGAATTTAATTCATCTTCTTCGTTGGCAAATAATACAGTATCGTCAGCATACAGAATCACAGCGAATCTAAGATACATATCTAAATTTTGATCAGATATATCAACGCTGACATTGTTATTAGATAGTAAGTAATTTTCTACATCATTTTAGTAAAGAAAAAATAGGGCAGGTAAAAGATCTTCACCTTGACGTACACCTCTTGCACATGGGAAAAATTCTGAATATGTATTGTTTACAAAAATGCAAGATTTTATACCGTTATACATATTTTTAAGAATATTAAAAAAAGCTACCGTCAATATTATAATTTAATATTTTTCTCCACAGACCGACCCTCTAGACTGAATCGAAAGCCTTCTGAAAATCAACAACACAGCTTTTTCTTTTTACGTTTACAAACTTCAGCCAGAGCATGCAAAACAAAAAAATGATCCATCGTTGAATGGCCCTTTCTAAAACCAGCCTGATTATCGTTTAACAAATTATTTTCTTCAAAGTATTTCGTAATTCTATTATTTAACACATCTGTAAATAATTTACCTAAGCAACTTAGTAGTGTTATAGGTCTATAGTTTTGAGGATCTTCAGTATCCCCTTTGTTTTTATAAATTGGTACAATACAACCAATAAGCCATGATTCAGGAATAAATCCGCTAACAAATACCGTATTAAATATTTTTGTAGCTGCTTGTTTATAAGCGAACTGTTTACTTTACCATGCATTGTAAATGGATGATTCAACGGAAATTTAGTGGCACTCCTCTGTCACCGTACAAAAAGTGTTCACATGCATTCCAATGTATTATTTGTGGAATCACTGATTTGAAGGCAAAACTTAACACAACGGATACCGGATGAGCTTTCGGAAAGTTCGATGCGTTCAATTCCGAAAGGCTTCAGTGACCACTAGTGTACAAAAATTTGTGTTTTAATTTAAGTTTTGCAACATTTCTCAATTAAATTCATATAATTTTTGATATTCCATTGTTCAGCAGCAACTCTATTATTCGGGGAACACAGTACATGTCAAATGGACATTAATTCTGCTTTTAAACACAGTCATGCATTCTGACAAAATATCTTGTAGATTCCACTTAAAGTGGATCGGATGTGGATACTTATTTTGTAATATTACCTTCTTAGATAAAAGTATATATAAGGTAAATGTGCAGAATGTTGCTGCTGCGAACAAACGCCATTCACGTCATCGAGCAAAAGTATTGGTTCACTTACATAGGCTATTTCGTTTGTTTCCTAACATTTCCTTCTAATCTTAAGTAATGTTTTTATGTCGAATGCATAACCAATGCTTTTCGACCCAAATGATTTTTTGTATGTATATATGCAATTGAGGATTACAATTTAACATGTATGCAAAGACATTGTGGGAAGAAATGACGTAACACAAAAACACAGATAATGCTTAATTTTAATTTAAAAAATGAGAAACTAGAATCATGACATATGCGGAACGTAGCGTGTTGTTAAGTAGCACTCATAGCAATTATATTTCACACTTTTCTATGTAGACTTTAAAAAATAAAACAGAAACACTACAATCATCAGCTGTACATTTTTTTTTGTTCGCGTGTTTTTATATGCTGTTTTAGTCCGGCTCTTTTGAATAATTCTTTCTGGCACATTTTACATTAAAACTCATGTGACCCATGAATGCGGCATTACAGGTTTTACAGGCTGATGTGTGTTATATAATTGATTCATCCGCGTTGCCGGAAAGACAATTAATTGGATATTTTCAAATGCCGAAGCAGACAAGAGAGCGGGCTATTCGTAATCGTGCTGAATTTATTCCGCGTGCGAAACTGTCAACTACATGTTTGCCTGAGCGTTATTATGTGGATTTTTTTAGTTAACGATACGTTTTATGAGCGCGGCGTTTTATCAATTGAAGCCAAAGCAAAACCGAAGACAGACAACAATAATAATTGATTACTGTGAAAATTGCTGTAGCCAATTAAGGTATGAAACAACTTATTGTTGTCGCGAGCCTTTCGGTAAACTGCAATATTATATTTTTAAAGATTTAAACTTTTGCACCAAAACTAAGCATACAACTTCTAAATGGCGTCCAAAAATTGTCGAAATTGTCGAAATTGTAGATTCTCATATAAGGCCGAGTTTTGCCTGGTTTCTGATTGGCTGAATCTCGTATTGGCCGACCTTTTTCCGTATTGGCCGTGTTTTTCCATATTGGGCACCTTTTTCTCGTATAAGGGGAGTTTCGAGCTTTATTGGCGAGGCTCAACTTGTATGAGGCGAACAAATTGAACACATTCTCGTCTAATATTTTAAAGTTAATTAATTACATACAGACAGTGAAACCGGAAGATAACCTTACAGCCGTACATACAGACAGTGAAACCGGAAGATAACTATACAGCCGTACATACAGACAGTGAAACCGGAAGATAACCTTACAGCCGTACATACAGACAGTGAAACCGGAAGATAACCTTACAGCCGTACATACAGACAGTGAAGCCGGAAGATAAACTTACAGCCGTACATACAGACAGTGAAGCCGGAAGATAAACTTACAGCCGTACATACAGACAGTGAAGCCGGAAGATAAACTTACAGCCGTACATACAGACAGTGAAACCGGAAGATAAACTTACAGGCGCGTTAGCAGGCGGACAATCAGGCATATACTACTATTTTCCTTTCTCGGTATGATACCAACAAATGTAATTAATTGCGATGGCTACATTTATTTGGATGTAACGGATGCTAGTGCGGAGGATAGTAATATTATTATATCAGGAAATTAGCGTTTGACTTATAACGATCATGATTCAACGATAACAACAAATACGATTCGAATCCAGCTAGATACAGAGTAAGCGCCATATGATAAATCATTGATGATAGTCATTGACATTTTTAAAGAGCGCACTCAAAAAATCACAAAACCTCTTCAGAGATGAAGCTTCAGACAAACTTATGAACGCCAATTTCAGTAATGTAAATACGCGTTTACTTTTTAATTGATCCAGTATAATCAAACATGATCTTTTTCGCAAAATTTTGAGAAGTGATCCGAGTAGATAAAATATAGTCAAATACGTCGAGATAAATGAATATATTCAGAAGCACTTGGTATATTATGAAATCCTCGTACATAGAAACAAGTTGTCGCACGTGCATACATTTACCTGACACTGTATCGTACAAATAATTTCAATTAGATGTGAATTGTATATGCCTTTATTTTCCATGTAGTATATACCTCACGGTTCGAACAAGTTAATTTATTTTTACTTAAACGTTGTATCGTGATTGATATGACAGGCTATAGGCAGTAAACAGACCCGTACATACATTTGTAGAATAAACACACTTGAAAATATCATGAGCGTAGCTTAACCGGACAAATTTGATAAACTGAATAAAATACTAGTAACATGCATTTCTATTTTTATTTAATTTAATAACAGTATAGAAAACACATTTTACAAAATCAAAACTTATTTCAGCAAACATAACACAATTATAAAAGTGTGAATGTATCCTCAGTTAATATTTATTTGCCCCACATGTGTAATAAGCTGCCAGTGATTTTGTTCGTGTCAATATCTTTACTAGCGACATAAAAACAACGGTTTAGAAATTGATGTTTATACTTTAGTATTGTTTATAAATACGATAATGACACATCGATTTACTACCCTTTGCTTAACAATTACAATGCAACACCATAAGAGTAATATGATAACATTCTTTAAAAAAACTTGTTTATAACTGAAATTCCAGATTCAGGTCTTGCAATCTTATTAATCTGTGATTAATTATGATAAATGATATAATTAATTAATTAATTAATTATGATGATTGGGAATCTTTCCTTAATACTCATAATATATAGATAACCTAGATTGCTTTTCCGATTACGCTTGTAGCGTTTCATTACTCGTGTATTCGCCAGTCAAAGAATACAGCAATTCATAGTTTAAATAATTCAGTGTTACTCCGAATTGTTTATATAAAAAATATATACTTCTAAGAATAGTCTGAATAATGACGAAATACAAAAATTTCGTGACAATCATATATAGACACGCTTCAAAGGCTGTTGGAACGATGAGCATAGTGATTATTGTTAATGTAATTTCTTGCAAACAAAAGGTACGAAAACAACAATGGAAATGATATAGTGGCTTGTTGCATCTTCATTAGGATGTCAATTATAAATTCTCATTTAGACGGCATATTCTCATCATATAAGGCTAAATCGGCATAATATCATGTTTTCTTTATCAGGACGTTCTTACTTTATACATAATTTTCTTATGAATGCAACTTGTACACTGACATATCGCCTTCATATATTGACAAATCGGCTATATGTATTGCTATTTTGATACAGCGCTGCACATTTTGTACGTGAAGTCAAACAGGATTCCCTTTCTTAATTTGAAGAGCGCACATGAAACGCTCAGAAGCTCAAAGTTTAAATAACAATAATTGAATTGTGTTGTGTTTCTTACATTTAAATAATTTATGATAGATGACGAGTGTTAGATCACATGATATGTATCGTAGGCGTTGTAAGCTTAAAACTTACTGTTGATTAAACGAAATTGCATTAACAATGCAGCTGGGATTTATTGTTTGTTTTAATTTGATCAATTTGATGACATGTGAGTTTTTATTCTTATGATTGAAGTCTTAACTGTTCATCGCAACAAAAACAATTCATTATAAAGACATAAAGTACATTTGCAATAAAAGCCTCTTTTAAAAATGAAACATTTCCGAGCTTTACTCGATTACGTGTATTCTTAGCGATAATAGTGATGTGCCCCGCACATTGTACTCCTAGCACATTGTTGTTGTTCAACAGTTTACCATATGTATATCATTTACATGTAACATTCATAATTTGTTTAATGTAGCCACTTTTCCTATGGTTTCGTTCATTTAATATTTTGAACAATCGTATGCGCATAAATATGAAACAATTCAAAGAACATTTTGTATCATGAAATAGAGAAATATATGTTTGTTAGAATAAATAAAACAGTTTTTATAAACAGATTGTGTTAACGCTAACAATAAGAACAACATATACATGACCTACACTGTATGACTCACCATGTCATTTCCTGTGGTTTCGTGAATTTTGATTGGTTGCCAAATTGCAGGTGCTAGATGAGGCCCGTACTTATTAAAATGCATCCATATATCGTCACACACACAAAACGAGTTAACAACAATGAAATAATTGATTCAAGTGCGCTATATTAACGATGTCAAATAAAAATTAACTAGAAATAGTTAACTAGAGGGAACTGAACGATTCGAAACAAATCTAAAAATAAACAGTTATGAACAGTGACGACACATGTACACGTCTCCTCGCCGCAAAACTACTGTTTCATGGCAAAATTGTAAATGGACCCAGTGTCCACATTGGTCACATTGGTACGGCCTCTTGTCCAAGTTCAGAGGAGACGTTTTATTGCACACACAGCATGTGTCAGAATCGTCCATCTCCGAGTCGTCATCGGTCTCTGTGTCCGTGTGCGTGTTTCGTCTGTCTATTTGAATGCAGCTTGTGGATGGAATAGGGCTTGCAATAGCGTTGATGGTGTTGATGGTGGAATTCTGATTTAATTGAGGCTGTACTGATATTCCGTTTTCCTTGTTTTCTTCATATCTATCCAACTCGGCAATGAATGATGGGCTGGTTAATTCTCTTCCACCTGCACTTGGTCGTTTTTTTGCTCTAGGTGCATTATTTGATGTGCACGTGCAGCCGGCTTGTTGTTTCGATGCAAGCTTCTTTTGAAGATACTGTTCTACTACATCTCTTCCAGCTCGCATTGCCTTGACCTTCAGCACTGGCGTCGTGTCACGGAATGACTCACATGGGAGAAGTCGCTCTGGGGCTACCGTGTCTTTTGCTGAGTGGGTGTATGCCCGTTTTTTTGAAAGCTAACACAATGTTCCATGGAGACATTGCATTCAAATATGCCTTACTTGCAATGGCTGCCACTTCATATCTAGAGATAACCGTTCCCATATGCTATTTCATGTCCGCGGCGCACTCACTGTAATAATAGCGCTTGAAGGGGGCGAACACTGCAACATCCAAAGGCTGCAGTACGTGTGAAGAATGGGCAGGAAGCATAAAGATGTGGGCGTTTTTGGATAAAGCCCAGTCTATCATGCTGCGCGACGTGTGTGTGGTGTGCCCGTCGAGAATTAACAAAATCGGTTGTTTGTCTTCCGGATCTCTACGTACGTATTTCAGGAAGTGGTTATCCAAATAGTCATGAAAGACAGAGGCTGTTGACCAGCCGGAATCGGACATGACAGCACGAGCCCCAGGTGAAGTGTTTTTCATTCATCCTCTTACCTGTTATATTTGACACACAATATAAAAATGTAAATTTGGAGTAATTTGTTTGCATTACTGTTTATTCTTTATTAACATTTTTTGCATAATATTAACTGATACGTACAACGTAGCGCATGAAAAGTTGGTTCGAAATGAATGATAATTGAAAAATTATGTGAATGTTAAGAGTGACTTTATTTTGAAAACTAGTATGTGCAGTAGAGGGTTTTAGTAAAGCAAGTATGCAACATATATGTATATAGACCTTTGAAAACAAAGTACGGCGGTAGATACGTTCCTGCTGCGTTTACGCAAGCAATAAAGGTTGTAGTGGAGTATCTCGGAGAAGTAACAGCTTGTGCTTTTTCTCGCACAGAGCTATTATGTTGGTAGGTCTTTGCTCTGAATTGATGCCCGTTTCATCGAGGTTATATATAAATTCTGTTTTTTCGTTAAGACCCAGATTTTCGACAGCTTCGTTCAGGTTTTTGAAGTATAGATCTACGCTTTCTGGCGTTACATACTTTGCTCTATTTGAATCCAAAGCTGCTGGTTTCAGTGATGTAACGTTCTCTTTCCAACGATTAAGAAAGCTGTTCAACCACGAGTTGCTTAGTGGCTTATCTGTTGGCCGCCTACCAAGTTCAAATGCCATCTCGCCGGCCGTTTTCTGAAGCCCCGTGTTGGAGAAACCATACCCTAAGCTGGCACAGGATTGCAAGTGCTCGACAATGGCAAGCTCTTCTTCTTTACTAAATATAGTTTTTGTGTCATTTCCATAGTTGTCTATGTCAACCTTCCCAGTAAGTCTATCTCTAAGTGTTTGGTATGGTACGCTGTACTGCAGAGCTGCCTTGCGTACACTGATTTTGTCTGATTTTACGGCGCTATAGGCCTTCACCAAATTGTCAGAATTGTACTTCTTATAATTTGAGTGATATTTTTAGGGTTTAAGCTGAAGAAAATAATAAAAAAATCTGTGTTACTAAATGAGCTTAAGAGAAAAGTATTCATTTCATTATGATTAATCAAATAGATCTAACCACATGACGGGCCTCTTGATAAAAGTTATGTCCCTTACGATCACGTGATATACCGAAAACCGCTGACAGCGTCTGCTGACACTGGTGAAAGAAACAAATGACATAAATCGCGAAATAAAAGGTTTTTATCTTAAGGAATGGACATTTGCATTACAAAAAGTTTGAATTTACAGCATGGGGTGTGGTAAATAGTGTTTAAAATACCTGTTTCTTCCGCATTTCACTGTTTTCTGGAGAGCATAATACTTACGGTAAAAGACGAATAGAATTCGGACTCGCGTGTGAACGTGCAGTGGTTTTAAATTGCGTCATCGATAAGTTCACGAAACCATACGAGTGAACGAAACCATAGGAAAGAAGGATACTTACCTGTTTACTTGATCCAATTGATCTTAGTGTCCACATCTCCATTATTTTGCCGATAGTAACAACTCACAAATACATGTTTACCTCATGAGCATATTGTATAATCAATCATTTAGGCAAAATGTACAGTGCATTGTGTTAAGTTTGTTAGTTTTCCAATGATTTTGTCGTTTCATGTTTGAACACTTGTTGTTTGATAAAGATTATTCCCGTGCTATAAATATACGACACTATTCGCTCAAGTATTTCATAAAACTAATAATTATAAAGATAACTGCTCAGTGTTTATTGTAAAGCACTGTATTTTACCCTTTTAAATCCAATTTTATTGCCAGAAAGTTCATTGTTGTCAACATGTGTTCCACCATTTTGTCTTGAATGCTGGGACGTAGGTTAGTTGCAATAATTCAACTCTCAGCTTTATAACCCAATGGTTAGCTGAAAGTTGCAATGCGCCGGCTCTTGCCCATGGGTGCAAAATTTAATCAACAATGCAATGGTTAAGGAACACTGAAACTGCAAGATCTTATCAACGTTTACCTGTCTAAACCACAAACTCATACGAATGGTACCATTAAAACAATAAATAATTGCTTTTTATTGACTTAGTTTTGCTTTCGCACGCTGTATCCGCCATATTGGAAAATTGACCCAATATTGGTTAGGTCGCAGTACACCGATATTTTGCACGTCGGGTTATGTGTTGGAGCCTACAAAGTCGATAACGATGTGTTATTCGATACAGAATACACTGCTTCAAATTTAAACATAAAACATGCGAGGAAAGTGTGTTGAAACATCGTCGTGTTTTTATAGGGTGCATGCAAAGTATAACATCCGTAGGTTGCCATTCAGGTAAATTTAACATGTTTATGAAGTTTATTCATTATTTTCCTCAATTTGTCTCGAACGACGTCTGTTTAGTGAAGCGCACGGATTCTCTGCGCTGAACTGCACCCATGTTTATGAAGGGATGCATATGGACTGCCAGAGCCGCCATAGCAAAAATTATCAAAGGCTCTGGCAGTCCGTTTATACGGACTAGGACGTAGGTTAAATTCTACTGTATTTGAGTCGTCTGAAATATTTTAACTTGCGGAGAAAAGATGAAAAGATCGTTCTCTATTATGAATTCTGTAGGTTTTACTGTCAAATTTTGATTATTTAAGTAATTTTGATAGATTTTTTTTATCGATTTCCAATATGGCGACTGTTCTTGTCCGCTTCCTCCCGGTATCCATGGAGCGCGTTCCATAAATGGGTTATTTTTGGGACTGAGCTTTCTTTTTGTTGGTCATTATTTGGGCATTTTGAGGGATGGGACAAAAACGGGTTTTAAGTGGGTTTTATTTGGTCTCTTTCCAGTTTGGGGTTTTTGCCCATCCATGAGTATAAAAGGGTTTTCACTATTCAGAACACTCTTAAAATTTTCATAACTTTAAACACTTGTCGCATAACATCTTAAGCGAAATATTAAAGTAACGGAAACGATCATTGTTAAAGTACGTTTAATTGATAAATCTGAATAAAAATAAGAAACATATTTAATTTAATTGTAATTCGTTTTCGCTTTTGCTAATATTTTATATATATAATAAGCCTGTCTCATTGCACTTAATTTATTAGTGGGCTGTAACCTTATTAAAAGACGACGTGGACACTCAAATCGTTAAAACACATTGTTTATTTGCTAACATCATATGCAAAGAACTGTAACAGTTGAATTTTGACGCTATATAACAAGCCATTAAATGGCAGAGAAATAAAAAGTAAAGCGTCAACAGACTTGTTTTTCATTTACACTGACGTTACTAACCAACAGTTACAAGCCCTATAGAGCTGGGCGCTACATTATGGTGTCAGAAGTGGGATCTTTATAATAAATAAATATTCAGCGATCTGAACCTACGCATAGAGACATAGTGACATCAAATTAAAATGACATTTAACACTTGGCATGAATTTTCGACATTAGTCTTATTGGCTCTAATTTAGTACATTTGAAAGAAATTACTTGAAGAATATAATTTGCTATCGATTTAAACATTCTGTTAAATTATGGCAAATAACTCAATAGATTGCGAGGGTGAAATAACACAAAGACCAAGTTTGTTTAACTGGGTATTTGTCAATCGAAAATGATGACAACAGAAACATTTCTGATGACGAAGCTGCTACTGGAACTGAAATAGATGGACAATTACCTTGCAGTGGAACAAACAAGGGGCACAGCACTGATGAAGCTAACCCCTTTACAACGAATGATGTGGCCAGTATTTTGCAAACAGTTGTTCAAGAGTTAAGATAATTAAAGCAGCAAAGTCAGTACAGCAGAGGTCCACAACAGAGAGATTTGGGATACGGTACTGAGGAACGTGGTGATAGTCATACACAGTCGTGCAGAAGAGATGGCAATAGGGACCAAGACTTCAACAACTGTCACTTCAATGACAGACAAGACATGGTTAACATACCATTAGGTGACAATAGAAAAGATTACCAGTTTAGAGCGAGGCAGCAAAGCAGAAGAAACAACGTACCAGCGCCAAAGATACCTCCATTTACGGGAAAAGAGGACTGGAATGTATGGCACTCAAAATTTGAGGCAATAGCCAGACGGTATGGCTGGGAGGAGGAAGACAAGCTTGACAATCTGTTACCAAGGCTTGAAGGTCAAGCAAGTGAATTTGTATTCACACAGCTACCAACAAGAATACTTTCAGACTATGCAGAACTGATAAGCGAAATAACAAGCCACTACAGGGTGATTGAAACGCCAAGGTCATTTGCCGCCAAGTTCAGTCGAAGAAGCCATCGACATGGTAAAACCGCAGAGGAATACGCCGCTGAACTGAAGAAACTGTATGACAAGGCATATGGATATAGGGATCGTTTGACAAGAGACGAAGACCTTGTTAGAATATTTCTTGACGGAATGCTCGATAAAGAGGTTAAGTTCACGGTGGAGTTCCACAAAGAACCTAGAGACATAGACGAAGCTGTATTTCATGTGGTCAACATGATCCAGACAAAGAATGCTTGCCGATCCGATAGAAGCAACAAGCATTCTCTAAGAACAGTAGCCACGACTGAAGATGGGCTTGAAGACAGTGACAGCGAATACCAAGAGCCAGTGAATAGAATACCCTTTAAACAGGCAGAGTCAAACAGTGGTCAATAAACGCAGAATCCCAGACATCAAACCGTTAAAACGGATGAAACCAGAATGACCTAATAGCCAAACTTCTAAAAAGGATTGAGAAGCTAGAGGAAACACAGCAAGCCAAAGACAGGAAAAGGTCAACATTTAAGAGAGATGTAGAGTGTTTTGCGTGTTATGACAAAGGACACTACGCCAGAGATTGTCCTAAAGGAACATGGGGCCAACCAAAAAAGGAGCAACCGGCTTTAAACATGCAGGGGGCTTCTCTCGAGCCCAGAGGGAGGTCCTGTTAGAAGAAGTAAAAGACAATATTGAGGGCAACAAAAAGCGAACCGAGGTCAGCGAGGAAAAGGCGGATGCAGCCTGTTTAGGAGTGAAAGATGGAGAGGTGTTGAGTACTGGCATTTACATCAAAGGTCTGATTGGTAAAACGCCAGTGACTTTCATGGCCGACACAGGTGCATCTAGAACAGTAGTTTCCAGTCGAGTATATGACCAACTAAGTCCGGAGGACAAACTTGTCTTGAGAGGGTCAGTCAACTTGCAAGGTACTGGAGGTTTACCAATCAGGGATAGAGGAAAAGGCATATTTAGAATGACCCTAGGTCCTGTTGAGGTGACCAAAGAAGCAGTAGTAGCTGACATTGAGGATAAAGTACTGTTAGGGTTGGATGTACTGGCTGGAGGTAATGGGGAGCAAACAGATATCTTCCTTAGCAAGAATGTCATACGTTTAAAAGGGGAAAGAGATCCCATTGGTGAAGGAAGGCAAAATACTAAGGAAGGTTACAGTTGCCGAGGATCTTATGGTTCCCGCGCTCTCGGAGGCGTTGGTGAACGTGTACGTGGAACGCCAGGAGGCAGATGACTATGACCAGGAGGCAAATTATGTCATCGAGCCACCTAAACGGTTTTCACACACTTATCCACTGATAATGGCAGCTACACTTGTGAACATTAACAGGGCTCTTACATGCAAAGTAAGAGTACTAAATCCATTTTCATCTAACATAACATTGCGGCATGATGCAGAAATTGGGGAAGCTGAAAAGATTGAGAAATGCGCAGGAGTTATATCAGCCGAAGAGAACATAGAAGAAGAAGGCAACCTAGCAAAAGTGCGACGTGTACAGCTCAATAACGTTAGCGCACACAGTTGTTCTACGGCTTTACCAGTTGCGAACGAAAATGACGTTTCACCACATCTGAAGACCTTGTTTGAACAGTCAACTGTTAATAAAACCGAAGAAGAAAAACGGGTAGTAGCTGGTCTTCTGGTGAAATTCTCAGACACCTTTTCAAAAGACGAGTGGGATCTTGGACTGACCCATCTGGTAGAGCACACAATCAACACAGGCAATGCAATTCCAGTAAAGCAACGCCCAAGGCGTGTTCCATTAGCGTATGCAGAGGAGGAAAAGAAAGCGCTAGATGACTAGCTGCAAAAAGGGGTCATACAGAAGAGCACTTCACCATGTGCGAGTCCAATCGTTCTGGTGAAAAAGAAATCAGGCGCTATACGCCCATGTGTTGATTATCGGTGTGTTAACGCTCTTGTTACAAATTGTCTTTGAACATTACACCGAGTTCTTAGTATCTTTTATGAATATATTTTAGTGTTGCTTTCCAGTTGTAATCTACATGCATAGGTCATTGGGTTTATAACGTTCAATTTTATTTATATTTTCTCTCTGATAGGCGCTTCTTGTTTGATTTAATTATTATTATTTTATTTTTTAGCAGTCACATAAACAACCAAGCAATGTAATCTGGAATTTTTACACCCATTATTGCTGCTTCTTCCTGTGATGATTATCGGAAATATTAACTTAATGACGCTATATTCTTAAATCTTTTTCTATAAAGAAGGAATGAAGTTGACACTTGTTTGTAGTTTCATTTGATCGTTCGTCAAATAGTTGTAACTCTGTTGCTCTGGTACTTTCAATACCATTGAGTAATTAAATTGTAATTAAATTGAATGCGTTTTAATTCCCTTTTATTATTGTTTAATTTGAGTTACAATGCTATGACGTTAAATTTTATTTACAATTAAATGTATTATGAATATTGCTTGGCCAATTGTGAGGTTGAGCGCTCTTTAACCGGTTAAAACCCCCAATGCTTTTCATTGACCGTTCCAAGGCGGTGACCCCAGCTTTATTCATATTTTGTGTTTATGTTGGTTTGTATTGTGCTGTATTGTGCTGTTTTGTACTGTTTGGGCAATCGGTCACTTGCCTTAAATAAAGGACCAACTAATTGTTTATAATGAGAATTCAATACTGCTCCAGCAGCTGGAGTTTCACTTCTTTATATTGAGTCGATACTTAAAAGCCATTTATACAACATAGCTATTAATACAACTTTATGACTTAAATTTAAAAAAAAAAAAATAGTATCTGATAATTACTCTGAACAATTGTCCCGTTAGTTACGAGTAAACAGTGAACTATATAACTTGAGTTAAAACTCAAAAGAAATAAAACAACCTGCAGCTGAAACGACATCTTTAAACAGTTTATCAACAACAACGAAACTACGTTAAAAACGTACACAAAACACCTTTAAATCAAATATTTTCAATACAGAGACACTGTGGATAATATACTTTAAACTTTGAGAGTATTCACATATAATGCTATACCAAAATGATCTGATATAATTAATATCCTAAAAATCATCGTCAGTTTTTTTCAATGCATATATAATTATGCAAAAGACTGTAATTCACTTTGGGAAAATATGCCTATAAAACATAACGTCAACAAACAAGTGCATGTGTCCCGTAAGTTATGTTTAATTATCGTTGAACCCTTTTAGATCAGGTCACACTATAGCGGGTTATGTCGATACAAGTGTCAAAGTACATAATCAGTTATTCATCAGCTGCAGAACATCTACTGGAAAAGTGAACATCCGACCTGTTTTACTCCTAGCAATCGGATCTGCTATTACTTGAACAATATCTTCTGTGTTGATCCATACATCGTCTTCGACATTCGGCCATTTATACCGACCTTCAACTTTTCCACATTCTGTCATGAAGCTGATATGTACTGTATTATCTTCGTTACAAATTCAACTGACTTTGCCTACGTAACACTTACCACCATAGCGTGCAATAACAAATTTCTCAGTTGCAATGTCCAAAGCTTCGGGTTTCTCTTTAGCTACTACCTTGTTTACTGCTTCAGTTTGTCCTGTACTGCAAGACTCAGCTTCATAATTGTTGAACTCTCTTCTGGATTTCTCGGGCTGGGTTGCGGAACTGTAGTTATTTGTTGTTTTTAATCCAATTAAATAGGGTCCATTGGTGAATTGAAAAATGGTAAAATCACATTTCTATTAATTTCAAAAATGTTCTTCTTGTAACAGGTAAATATGATAAATAAATAAACTATGTAACTGTAAAAAAATGCATTCATATGTATATAATCCAATTATTGAATATCACTGATGTTTTCATTTTACTAGTAGCTAATTTAGACTAATTAAAACAGAATTACACTTTCCTTGCAAAGTAATTCACCAGAATTGAAAGTACAGTTTAAAAATAAACGAATAAAGAGCAAAATTGTTGAAAACTAACGAACATTTAAATTGATACTAACATAAGACCGTAAGACTGAACAAAATAACACTTAAATTTTAAATCATAACAATAATGTTTACTTCTAAAACAAATTCTTCATTCATCCGCGGACTTCTTTGTGTTGTAGTCATAAATGCCTCCAAATGGAGGTGTGTGATGTGTCTTAGTATAGAGGTGACAATAACGTAGTGACGTCACCATCTATGTATAGAATGGCCTGTGTCATTGTACTTAATTTATTAGTTGGCTGTAACCTTGTTAAAAGACGACGTGGACACTCAAATCGTTAAATCACATTGTTTATTTGCTAACATTATATGCCAAGAACTGTTACAGTCGAATTTTGACGCTATATAACAAGCCATTTAATGGCAGAGAAATAAAAAGTAAAGCGTCAACAGACTTGTTTTTCATTTACACTGACGTTACTAACAAACAATTACAAGCCCTATAGAGCTGGGCGCTACAATACGTATTGACAACCTTACATTATTTTGCCATCGCTCTAATAAAATTTTGAACACTTCAGTAATTGAACATAAGTAACATTGACTTGCATGTATTGGATTGCATTTAATTTTATTTAAAATTGTGTATTGCCTTTTATTTTCTAGTGCGTATAAAATGATTAAAGTGATAAATGTACTGGTATACAGGATTAAATCCCCAGTCAATGAAAACTTAGTTCTAAAGCGTCGATAATTTAACAGTTGCAATTTTTATTTCATTGGAATTTACTTATATGTGAATATGTCATTTTAGGTCAGGGATTAGAACTCTGTGACGGCCAGCTGAAGGCTCTTCATCGTGGATTTGTTGGTCGAAACTGGACTCTAGTTTTCGAACCAACGAATTTTACTGGTACTATGTCTGTACAGTGGTGGATGGGATATATGGACCAGTGGTCTTCTCTTGATAGAATTGATAAACGCTTTTCGTTTTGGTCGGATAAAAATGCCTTTATGATGACGATCAATAAAGTTGGCTTATTTAATAACGGCTTAAGATTTATGGTGCGGATGACTATTGAGAATAAAATCTGTGATTCAAATAGGCTGACTTTATCGGTCGAAGGCATGTTCATCAGAGTATTATCGTTCAGTAACTACACTCACGGCAAACAAATGAAAGTTTAACATCGCGAACCACTTTTTAAAGGGAAATTGCTCAATTTTGAGCTTAACAAAACATTCTGCTTAAAAGTACCTTATTTTATAGCGATTCTCGAATTCTATAAACGATTAGCTATTTAGAGTTTTAATGATAGAACATCTGATACGTTTGGTAAGACAAAATTGTGTATAACCCTTTTTATTGTCAAGTAATTTAATATGTGTATGTTTATGTCAATACAGAAAACCCTTGCGGTTCGGTATTCATAAACAGTCAACGGATGAGTTTAACGATTGTTAAATAAACAGATGCTTACATAAACTACACACCGAGTAATTTCATACTGCAAAATAGAGAAGCATTTACCACTTCGTGGGTACAAGATCCAACTGGGGATGGAAGGTAGACGAAGATGATGGAAAACAACAGTAGTTACACGATTTTACAAGAAAATGATGGCCGCACCAGTGTTATCATACGACGTAAACACTATTTGCGTTAATTAAAATAATATTTTATTTTAGCTGTATTAATTAGATAAGGAACTTCATTTCCACGATGCACGCATGCATCCATTTTAACTTTAATTTGACCGGCAATAGCAAAGACATAAATCATTCGCACAATACATTAGAGCTAGTAAACAAATGGTATCTCTGATGACGTTTCGTCATCGTCATCATTCCGTCGTAAATCCGTAAGGCGTATTGCATTGTGGATGCATTTCGCGGTGTTCAATAAGCATGTTTATAAATAATAAAAAACTTAAGCACGAGTTTGAAAGAACGGTAAAATTTTTACAATTAAACATCACGTACGTCAATAACATAATTTGCATAAAAATTGAGCTCATATATATTTATTTGCAGAATATATATCATTGCACGTATACGATCGTGAACGTAACATTCAAATAATTATGCAATTGTAGTGTATCAACGTATTTAACCTCAGGTCCGTCTCCAATTATAACATCCAATTTACGAATGCATGCATAATTTTAACATACCACGACTTCTAAAATAATATATCCTGATCAGGCTGTAACCTATATATGTATACATTACATGACCATGGTTTGTGTGTGGTCATAAAACAAACAAAATACATTGGAAAACTTTTTGTATTGTAAACCAAACGAAAATTGATCAGCAAGTATACAAATGGGCCATAGATTACCAAAGTTAGTACAGTGATTTTTTTGGTAATACAAATATACGGCGTTATTAGGCTCCATTCCCCCATCTCTAGAGTATATATTTTTCCCCCAAATATTTGAAAAATTCCCCTCTCGGAAGTGTAATTAAATTTTAATCAATACCTCATTTAAATACGTCTTTCGTTATGAATTTATTTACTATAATTTTCCTGAACTGCCGCTTCATGTTGATCTTTGAATATGAATATAACATGTTGATGAAAAAAAGAGTTGGAATAATGTTTTTCTATCTATGCACGGTGAATTATAGTGTTAAAAGTTGATAATGTGCTGTTACTTGCTTATCATTGAAATATCCCCTTTTTCCCCTTTTACGCATGAATTTTCCCCCCTCAGGGGACCCGACCCCTTTCCCCCAAAACTGAAAAAAACACTGTAGAACCATGTATACGCTTTTCATTTGATTTAGAAAGCAAACCACCCGTTCACTTCGAATAAATATCCATCTAAATGTGTCGTTGTGCATGTTCGATGTACTTAAATTAACAACACACGGAAGCCAAGGTGACAGCACCCTTTCGATTGATGTTAATAATATCGGATTGATACTATTTACTGTCACCATCGCGACCGTGTGTTGTTTGTATAATATACCCCGCGTCAGCAAAATTACGATAATATCATGGAATTTCATAACATCGATATCATATTATAATCGTTCGACGCCTTAAAAAATGTACATGCATACCTCATTTAATATTGGCTTATATATTGCAGCACATTATTTTACGAAAGAAGTATATCATAACATAACTATTTTGATAGGGATGCGTTCGGAGCTAAACGGGTATTATGGAGTCAGGTGTTTTGATATCGCAAACAGAACGGAAACTTTTGCAAATACAGGGCCTGTTATTATGCCAGGTAATTTACCAGCCTACTCTTACATTTTGTTTTCACATATTTGTGTACATTAAAATATGTGTGAACGGTATTTGATAGTTATATGAATTAATTAACTGACATCATTTGCGCATATAGCAAATTATGTACATATGTGTTCGCATTGATCTGAATGTCAACTGATATAATTATTGAACACAAAATAGCAAGTTGAAAGCAGGTGCAAAGCTTTTTAAAGAGAACATTGGTGATATTGTTAATTATATATTTATTGCAGACAAACCAACACAAGGAGCCTTTTGTTTTGGTGGACAACGGAAAAGTGGTTTTCTATTTGAAGAAATGTTCGCGATCCTAAGTTTCAACACTACCGTTATCTGCAACACAACGGCCGGTACAAGTCTTTACATGGTCGATGTACTTCTTGACGGGAATCATGTTCAATAATTAGTCAGCGGAGATTTAAGAAAAGCAAACATTCGTTTTACGGACAGCAATCAGCCCTTTCACGAAGTGGAATGTGCTGCCAGATATAGCGATTACAACTACAGTTTTTCTATAATAAAGAAACTGCATGTTATCGGTGGGTATTGTCTTAATGTAATACTTACACTTAACATTAATATTCAACTGATACATGCTGTACTGCTAACACAAACGTTGACATAATATAAAACACGAATATTTCAAATTTCGGACGCGCTTTTGTAACAAAGAATTATGTATTTAATGCATTAAAATCATAATTTATATTTAAACTGATTGATAGACTATTTTAACAAGCATGTTCATCTGCGTTTGAACTGTTGTGCTTGTGAATTTGTGAGTGAGATATGCAGAGCTTTCGTCATTTTTTGCTTTGTTTAAAAGAAATAAACTGATTGGTTAAAAAGGACCTACATTAAAAATTCGCAAATATTCATTGCTTTAGACGTTTGTTTGACTGAATGGTCTTTCTATCTACTTGAAAAATCATGTAACGCAAAATATTAGTTGTTTGTATAAAACTTAGCTTTTTTTATTTCCTTATTTTTACAACAGTTGTTGTTTTAATATTCATTTAAGTGCCTGTAGAAAAACCGGAGATGCTGATAAGCGAGTTAAAGGACCATTCTATAAATATCACGTGTAGTTTAATTGGAAGACCAACTCCATACCTCAGCATCCTTATTGGTAAAGAGGTAGGGCAGGATCTCATCCAAACAAATAAGTTTGATTCGTCAAGAGAAATGAACAAGAGTGTTATTTTTATGAAAGTCAACCCAGGCAGTTGAATAATTTGACTTGTTGCTCACAACAAATGGTGGACATAGTGGGTTATCAGCGAAACGTGTGCTCCGACGCAAGGGAGATCAACATAGAATGTAAGACTTATTTTATCAAACCAAAAAATTTTTTATTTAGATGTTCACAGTACTTTGCCTCATGGGGTTCAGAGAAAGCATAATTACACACAATGGGTGTATACATATAAGAACATATTGTATATATCAATGTCCTAATGTCATATATTCATGCCAAATTATTGTATATGATAGCCATGTTTTCATGTTTGCCAACCGGACATTACATTATAATACTCCTTCTATTAGCTCAAATCAACCCCGACGTATAAAAGATAGTTCATCAATGTTAACGATGTTTAATAAAGGATACCCGCAACAGCCATATAAAACCAATCTCTATATCACAGAACATCCAAACTGTTATTATTTAAGGTCATTTGGTTCACGTTTTTTTAGAAATTATATCTCATAAAAATATAAGTAAATACGTATGGTAAACCCTATAAAACATCGTTACAATTATACGAACATTTGCTTATCGTCGTGACTCAACGCATCTGTTTGTAACGGATCGTATTAATGACAGCCTGATGTATATTTTTAGTATTTGGTCGGATTTATTGTAGATTCAAATTATTGGCTAACGATTTTTTTCCACCATGCAGTTTGTTGCGTTGTCATATTCGTTATTTAAGTAATCGAGTTTGAGACATTTTTATATATCACGGTAAAATCAAATCATATACTTTCTCTTTGACATCCAATTTAAACGACGATAAATAACTGCTTGTTTATAATAACGAACTGTTTGTAAACACTCGAATCGGCCTATACGGTAATAGTGAATAAAAAAGTTTTATACGAAGACTTAGTACTTTTCAATATTTATGAAAATATTGCAACACAATCACCGCTATAAGTCCTGAAGAAAGGAAATCCTAATCTGGAATCGACAGATTTGATATATTTGCAATGTGTTGTTTCATTAAAAGATTCAATAATTTAAGATAAAGAAAGAATGATATGATTTGAAAAGAATATCTATACATCTTTTAATGATTCAACACATTGCAAATATATCAAATCTAAGTCTTAGAGAGTGAGAGAGAGAGAGAGAGAGAGAGAGAGAGAGAGAGAGAGAGAGAGAGAGAGAGAGAGAGAGAGAGAGAGAGAGGAGAGGAGAGGAGAGGAGATGAGAGGAGAGGAGAGAGAGAGAGAGAGCGAGAGAGAGAGAGATAGAGAGAGAGAGAGAGAGAGAGAGAGAGAGAGAGAGATTGATAATTTTATTTTCTCTGGAGAGCTGTCTTGTCTAAGGGACATTAAGCAGAGCAGATAAGGGCCAATATTCGACATTATATGTACACATAAAACATACTGCAATAGTATAGACAACTATACCCGGATCGCTATAGTAATGTCTAAGTATTCCCATATTTTAGATATTTAAATATTATTGTTTACTGTAATAGCTTCTTTCTTACAGTGATAAATGAACGATGCTGCGTGTATATGTATATGGAAAATTGCACCTTTTGAAAATATTTGATTTTACTCTAATAAAAGTAGCTATACTCAAGCTTTTACAGCCGACAGTAATATTTCGACACGTAAACAAAAGATTGAAAAACGATAGTGTTTTAATTTTTCTTCGCGAGATCTGTACTTAACACAATTCATCCGAAACGACTTTTAGTGTTTTAGACCTTCTCAAGCGTTTTGATATGTTGCGCGGGCTGATTCTCACCCTATCCAACCTCAACATTTCGCGATCTCCTGCCACGTTAAATGCCAATATTGTGAAAGACGTCTTTCAATTAACGGATATAGAAAACGAAAATGTTTTAATATTTAGTTTTACATCTTCAAAATCAAAAACCAAACCTTGTAAATATATACAGCATATATGATTGTTTTATTGTGTATATATGCACATTTATCATAATACGATACTTTTAATGGTACGAGTATTTCTAGTAGAATGTTTTTATCATTAATGTAGTATACGTTAACACGCTTTCTTCTCGGTAAACGTTAAACAAAACGAACTATTTAAGACCGCGTATTAAGAAAAAAAATCATGCGAAATGAACATGCGTCAAAATTGAGTTAGTTATTTAGAGAAAAGAAAAGGCATCACCAATAAAGCTTGATAATATTAATAGATTGGTAGAACTCTACTATTGGTCATTGTTGTGTGTTTATCTTTGAAAAGTTAAGACCAGCTGTTTATATATATAGTTATAAAAATGATACTACAAATTTACAAAAAATGTATGTCCTTATTTACAAATAATGATTGTTCAAAGCTTTTATATTAATACAACTTGTTTCTGTATTTTACTTTTCCTGTTATTTACAACGAACATGTTACGCAAACTTTTAAGTTTTATTCGTTATTCTAAACATCCATAGGATTGAAAGCTTATTCAATTGTTCACGTAAAATTCCGAAGTATCAGACATAGTTTCACATTTCGTCCCATAGAATTACGTATTTGAAACCCAAACACTAGATACTACAACAAATAATGTTCACATTTTTTTTGCCGATATCGTTTGCTGGAGGACGTTCATTGTTAAGTTTTTTTTTCAATAGCATAATTTCATTTACAACGTATACAACTTTACTAATTCATAAATCCTGATTTACGTTACGTTATCCATCATAATTGGATTCTTGCACTTTTTAATGTGATCTTGGAGTCAAAAATGACAAAATGAACGGGACATGAAACGAACAAACTTGTGGGAACGCAAAATTGATCCTCGCGGATGGAGACTGTTTTTTATAAGTAAACATTGAACTTTTTCGTCCGTAATAATTTTTAAATTGTTTGTACTTCGTATTGTTTTCAGGACAATTATTCAAAGTTTCGCGACATAAATACACTACCAGTACCTGAGCAAGTCGGTTAGAGCACCCGACTAGAAAGCCAGCGAACTTTAAAGACGTTAATATACACAAGTTGAAAGACAAGGTGCCTTAACATAGTTGGTGATGGATCGGTTTTGATTTCTGGTAGGCAGGCATGCCTCAGCATTTATTTCAATTAAACAAAAATTAAATATTTCAGCCTAGTTGCAAGGAAACCCACAGTCATGACTTATAGAATTTGTAAACAGCAGTTAGAAAATAAAGTACACTAACTGGGTTGATCACACAGTAACTGTGATGTTGATCACTCAGTAAAGTGATTTTAATATAGGAAAAAAATCCTTTGTTGCAGTCTGACCTAAATTTTAATACAGTTTACAGCATATTCTGTGGGATATATCATTCTTCTGTTTATTTATTTTTATTAAAACATTTAATGCAAGTTTCATGAATACTGAGGCATTCCTACTTGCTAACTGGCAAACAATTTGACCGGCATTGTGCAAAATAAAGGGAGTGAATAATTGAAGATTGTAATTTCTTTATATAAACCAGTTGATACAAGTTAAATATTAACAAATATACAGTATATCATACAAATAACAAATTGTCATGTACAACATGACAACTAACTGTGATATTAATTCACATTAATCAAGTTTGATTTTAAATAATGTTCTGCATGTTTTAAAATATGTCCTGATTTGTCAAAATACATTGCAATGACCATAGTATGCTTGAGATGGACCTTTTCAATTCAGACTCCAGTTAATAAATAATGTTCACAGTTGAAACTTCTTAAATGTGAAACAGCTCTATACTATAATATACTACATACATATACATTTCATTCATTTAATATTTCGTATAATAATTTTCACACTTTACTGTTATTAAGGATAAAACTTCATGTAATGTTACGTATATTGTCTACATTCATTGACCCAGTCTGGCCTTAATGTTGTTTTAAGTTACTGACAACTAACTCGCTGTTCATGAAAATAAAGCCTTGCCACGAAGTACGCGCTAAGAGAATAATTCTGGAATTACACTCGACTTGTAGAATGACAACAAATTTAGCAACCATTTCAGTCCATACCGCTTCGTCAAAGTAAATCCTTTCTACAGAATGTCCTTTCAATGTCCACACAAAAAAATCACACCACTTTCTACCACTTAACCCCATTTGTCCTTGAATTTGAAAGAAGTAGGAATGATTCCTTTTCAATTTCATCTCATTTCCAATAATTTCACAACAAAAAAGTTGTGTGTCTACATGCTTCTTTAGGGGAGGGGGGACTTCTCTGAATTTAAAGGGGCATTTGATCTCCAGTAAGCCCTGTCTGTCACTACACCTTTCGCAGCACTGAACAAGTCCATCGGGACTTGCCCCAATATATGGATACTTTTCTGAGACGATCAGGCCACTGCTGAAAACTTAAAAGTTAGGATGTGTGGTCTGAATTGTTCGTGAGTAAACTCTTCTAGCAGCAGGCTCATGACTTCGTCCCCACTTAATAGCGGCAGTATCAAATGTAGTATAACCCAAAACTGATTTTACTATCGAGTCTGGCCGAGTATCTTCCTTCTGTTTACAAATTGTTCCGAACACTGAACTTGTAAATCTACCTCTACGTGCCTTTTTCCAGTTGTTACATTTAGACTGGGACTTTGTGCAAACCTCTATTTCCGAGCACTCCACCTCACTACATTTAAGTTAATCAAAATAGTTAGAAAACTGCTTTTGACAATCCATTGACCTAAGATCTACATTATCTGCATACATAATTGGTACATTATGTAATAAAGGTAATTCCTTTTCATTTGATTCAGGTAATGGCTTTAGTAACAATTCACTGTCACTCAAAAGAAAAGCGGCATGAGGTGCACAAGACTTCAATTTGGTTCCAAATGATTTAATATTTAATGGTTTCACTTTGCTCCAATCTTATTGTTTCTGCTCGTTTATTTTCGGAGCTGAAGGCGGTGTTTCATCGTAATATAAGATTCTTGAACACAAGATTTTGAGATTTTTGTGGACTTTGCTTTCTTTTCCGAGGCTAGTTCAATTTACATTTTGTAGATGTTGGCGCAGTTAAACCACCCTTTTGCTTACTTGTATAGCAGATGCAGTGCTTTATTTGCCTGTTGTTCAATATGTGCTCTAAATTGCTTTTAGAAAACTTCCACTGTGACTAAAGTATATGTCCCTAGATACTTCATGATGTTCTACTATTTCGATCAATTTATTGTTTATTTTGAATGAGTATTTTTTCCACGATCTTTTATTGGTGCCAAATATTATTACTTTAGTTCTCTACATTTACTGTTAATTTCCATCGTTTACAATATTTGTCGAAATCGTCTAAACATTTTTAAAAAGTTTGTGGGGAAATCTGACAAGAGAATGGTATCGTCGGCAAACAAACGAGCAAACAATTAAGGCCAGCGATTGCATTGTTTCTCCATCCTGGTACTCGATTTGAATTCCGGTGATGTTACTTCTTCTTCTTCTTCTTCTAGTAATGTACAGGTCCCCTCTGGGGCAATTTCGTACATGGGGTTTATGTACAGGGACGTGTGCACGGCGCGCAACTATATACAGTGCTGATTAAAAGGTTAAAAACATCTGTTTCTCGGGTCTACCGCTGCGCCGACAGGCCCCTCTTGAAGGCCTCTACGCTGTCAGCTATGGTGCCCGGCGATGGGTGCTGGTTCCACAGTCTGATGGCGGAGGGGAAGAAGGAGTACTTGAAGACGTCTGTCCGACAGAAGGGTAGCAAGAAGCGTGAGCAGTTGCCCCTTGTGCTTGTGGTAGTCGGGTGGAAGAAGGTCTCTGGTTGGATGTCAATGATGAAGTGTGTTATTCTGTACACCATTACAAGTTTGGCGTTGGAGCGTCGTTCGGCAAGGGGCTGCCACCCTAGGTTTGCCATCATTTGGCTGGTGCTGCTTGTAGTGTGGTAGTCACCCTTAACGAATCTGGCTGCTCGGCGTTGGACAGCTTCCAATTGGTTGATGTTTGTCTTAGTGTTGGGGTCCCAGGCAGTTCCTGCGTACTCTAGGGTTGGCCTGACAAGGGTCTGGTAACATTGTGCCTTTATATCCTGTGGGCAGCTTGTCAGGTTTCTCCTGAGGAAAGCGAGGCTGTTGTTTGCTTTCTTTGCGATAGTGGCTACATTCGTGTTCATGGTCAGCTTCTCGTCGATATGGACTCCGAGGTATGTTCCTCCCTTCACTACCTTGAGATCCCTACCATGGATGGAGTAGGTAGAACGGATGGGGTTTCTCTTCCTTGTGATCTGGATGACCTCACATTTAGATGGGTTGAAAGACATCAGCCAGTCCCGTTCCCATTTCTGCAGCTTGTACAGGTCCTCTTGCAGGGCCTTTGCGTCCTGTGCGCAGCGGATCTCCCTGTACAAGAGGCTATCGTCTGCGAAGAGGCGAGTTGGTGATGTTGTCTGTAGTGGAAGGTCATTGATGTAGAGGAGGAAGAGAAGTGGGCCGATGACAGATCCTTGGGGCACTCCAGAAGTGACGGGTGCTGTGTCAGAAGACTTCCCTTCCACCAGGACTTGCTGGGTCCTGTTACTTAGGAAGCTGCGAATCCACTGGAGCTGGCTTCCCCTGATACCATAATAACTTAGTTTGCTGGCGAGTCTTTCGTGTGGGACCTTATCGAAGGCCTTGCTAAAGTCGAGCAAGATTGCGTCGATCTGTTCTCCCTCGTCCAGAGCTTTGGCTAGGTCATTTATGGTAAGGATGAGTTGGCTCTCTGTGGATCTCCTTTTCCTGAACCCATGTTGTTGGTCGGTGAGGATCCGATGTTTGTCGAGGTGGGTCATTATTTGGCTGTGGATGATGTGCTCAATCAGCTTGCTGCAAACAGAGGTTAGTGAGATAGGCCTGTAGTTGGCGGGGTCACTGCGGTCACCTTTTTTAAATATTGGGATGACATTGGCATGTTTCCAATCTGATGGCACTTTACCTTGGTCGAGTGAGGCAGAGAAGAGTAGTGTGAGGACTGGTGCCAGTTCTTGGGCGAAGTCTTTCAAGAACTTGGTAGGGATGCTGTCCGGACCTGTTGCCTTGTTTGGGTTAAGGTTCGCCAGAAGCTTCCTTGTTTCTTCCTCTCCAATGGTGATGCTGGGCACGTCTGGGAAAGGGGTATCTCCAGGTGATGGAATTTGTGTTGCGTCCTCCCTTGTGAATACGCTGCAAAACTGGTCGTTTAGTATGGTCGCTTTGGTAGTTGGGTCGCTGTGTGTCAATCCATCTTGCTTCAGGGGCGATATGCCACAACTGTCGCATCTCTTGGATTTGACCAGTGTGTACAGTTTCTTTGGGTTTTGGTCTGTGGTCACCATGTCCCTTATGTATGTGTTGTAGGCCCTCCTGCACTGATGTTAACAACGTGTTAAGGGTTCCCGCTAAAGCCCGCTCTGGCGATAAGCCCTGCACACTAACTATCTAGCAATGCAACTGTAGAGACGCTTATATGCTACCTGTAAATATGTTAAATACAATTATAGATTAGAAGTTCGTGTATCTTGTGATATCGCCTTCACTTTAGTGTTGACATTCACATACCAAATACACAATATACAACAATTACTACTACCAGTCTCGCAGGCTCTGTGTTGCAAACGTGAGCACGAATCACATTGCAACGTTAATGTCGCACACGAGCACGCACATTACAACCAACACAAGTATCATCTGACATTGTGGGAATGATATGAAATGCTTTTTTAGCCTTATATACCATTTTTATTGTCAATTTATTAAAGTGCTTATATCTAATTATACCAAACTATTTATGGATCAATTAACTAGCCCTTTAATTTATTGCTATTATACTTTGATTTGGCCAACAGAGGAAAAATACATCACACCTACTTTAAGTGGCATGTGTATATACTTTGCAAACTGATTGAACATCATTATGCAAATGCCCATTATGCTGTTTTACGGTACTTTATATATTTATATATACACCCTTTCACATTCGCATATAAATTATCATTTCTCACTGTTCGATTTTCTTTTGGTTTTCTGTCTGAAAGTTTTTGCATTTGCGTTTTGAGGATCTGCGTTATGCTAAACCACGTACATTTGAAGTTGTATATTACCCTGTACCGACGCTAAAAATTCACAGACGGGTTTCAATTGATGTTAATGTTGTGCAGTGATTGGAAGCAACAGTAGAAAACCAGTCAGTAATTTTAAAAGGCGACCTGCGGGCTTTGTTCGCCATGATGTAAATATCAGCGAGATAAAGTTTGCTTGTTTTGTTACTGCTGTAAATCTAACATTCACACATAAAGGTAAATATTTATTTCCGCGTTAAATAGTTGCATGCGCAGGACGTTTTTATATCAGCCATGTAAAGACATCACCAATTGTGGTAGCAGGCTCTTTCGGCCCACAGGTAGTCCAAATAATTAGACGTAAGCTACCCCGCTTACGTCTAAACGGCTACCGTCGTTTTCCTATAGCAAATTGAGTTCAACTAAAACTTCAGTTTTTCTCGTTAAATCTTTGCTAATGCATAAAATTATCATTAATTAGACATATATGTGAGCGATTACCTCTTAAAGGGATCTTTTCACGCTTTGGTAAATTGACAAAATTGAAAAAAGTTGTTTCAGATTCGCAAATTTTCGTTTTAGTTATGATATTTGTGAGGAAAGAGTAATACTGAACATTTACCATGGTCTAATATAGCCATTATATGCATCTTTTGACGATTTTAAAACCTAAAAATTATAAAGCGTTGCAACGCGAAACGATTGAATAATTTGGAGAGTTCTGTTTTTGTCGTTAAATTTTGTGCAACTACGAAGATTGCTTATATAAGGTATAAAATACGTGGAGGAAGTGTACTCGGCAGAATAGCTCAGTAGGCTAAAGCGTTTTTACTTCAGGACTCTGGTAGGACTCCAGGGGTCACTGGTTCGAAACCTGGTCCGGGCAATGTTCATTTCCTTTTTTTAATTTTATTCTTGATTTTTTACTGGAGCTTTTACGATCCAATGTTTACATTTTTCGATATAAAGCATTTAATGAATAAGTTAAAAAATGCCAAAATCTGTGAAAAGGCACCTTTAAATGTGTAAAAATTGTGCTTTTAAACCACTTATGTACATTTTTAAAAATAAACATACACAACACACTTCGTGTGTTTGTCGTTTATAGAATTACATTGAAATATCTTGAACGAAATTATTTTTTGAATAGGTTACACATAACCAATTGTTGTTGTACAACAAACCACATCACTTTTTAGCTTTCTGTACTCTTTAATTAAATGGAACCTATATGTGTGTGTTAAATCTACCAGTTGTATCACGGAGTGTATATTGTTAGGAGATGAATCGAGTATTTGACCCTTACTGTAGTAAATTCAATCTTATGCAAAAACTATTCATCCGATTTTATTGGTTTATACGTTATCTTGTTGCTTATTAATTCCTCTTTCAAAAATATATGTTTTAGTATATTCACGTTGTTATTAATGGATTTATAGCGAGATAAACACAAGAAATAAACATTTTATGTTTTACCACCGCGCGTTTTACCGTATGGTGGCTATCGATTTTGTACAATTAGCGTACAGCGAAGCGCCGAGGTTATACATTTTGATGTACCCACTCACGTCTTTTGTTGAATTATAGTTTCATTTCTCGGCCAATTTTGACAAATTATATATCATTAGAAAGGTTACGTTACGTAGTAAACAGATATATAAATATATATTAAGTTTTTCTTCTGATTTCGACAGCCCGGCGAGCTATAACTTTAACTTTTTCAAATATCATACCGTTTTGGAGTTTTAGAATCTAGATTTACGGTTGACATGTTCGTGCTTAATACCAATTTGTAGCGTTTATATTTGGAGTTCAGTTTTAAAAATTACATCTTGCTTAGGAGAATAGAATTCTGTATACGATAGAAAAAAAATTGTTTAAAAACGAAAGTAATTAAGGAATGAAGGCGGAAGAAAGTAGCGCGCGTTCCTAACGCACTGAACTGATGCTACGGTCTCGGCGATTATGCTTTTGTTTAGAAACCGGCCATTGAATTTCCTTTGCCATGATTATTATATTTTTTATGATATATTGTAGTATTTTGTTCACGAAACATATCAATAAAGCTTATTATAAATAAATCTTAATAAATTAACTATTTCAGCTCTTGTTTATAACACAGAAAGGGTGTTAAATTTATGATGAAACAGCGTATATAGCGGACCCTCTCGATTTTATTCGGCTTTGCATGCATACTTGAAATAAAATGGGTGTCAAAAACATTAATCGTTTGCTGTTAATTATCAACGAGGGAATTATGTATAATTATATGAAATGTTATTTACCTTAAATTATCAATTTATTATAGATTCTTGAAAATCACGGTCGGTGTTACGCGGGTCATTTCGTATTTTGACATCAGGGCATCATGTCCAACTATTCAAAATCAGATTTTTTTTCACTGGGACGATGACGGCTTAGATTTAGACAGGCAGACAGATAGTTTATTCAGACTTATACAACAGTACATCGTCTTCAACTCAAATATATAAATTATTTTTAGATGAATTGTTAGGTGATTACACATATAGCAGTGATGATTCTGAGAATGTTGCCATGTTTCTTCAGCGATTTTCCTCCTTCTTTATAAAGTACCGGTAAACGGCACTTTCCCAATTACGAAAAAGATACAAATTTCCCAATTGCTGTCCTTCAATTTCCAATTAAAGGTAAAAAAAACAAAAAAAAACGGGGCTCCCAGCTGGCACAGCTGCTGATATTCAGATCTGAATACTTAAACTTATTGAGACCTTATTCTTAACCGTTGCGCGTTTTACGATATCGGATTTTAGGCGGGAATAAAACTCAGTGAAACTATTCAATTTCTTACACAACATTAAGCATATTAACAGTTATTGAGATTAACAATATCAGCGACATCTTTTTAAAGACTAAACACCTTTTCAAGTATCGAATTTAACATGTCAATAAAATATATTAATACCAAAAAAGGTTTCATTTAATATTGTTCACATTAAACCTTTAAATGAAAGTGTCGCTTTAACTATTTTCCGTGTCTTATTAAGCCGCGAATCGTTTGCTAAAAACAGTTAACAAAAAGGGCTACACGTTCTAATTCTTAATGAAATACAAAAATAAGTATAACATAATTAATAACGTCCATAAACACACACAGCAAGATCAAAGTTTTAATGGAAAACTAATATGACATTCCACGTAAATTATTATTTTCGTCTTAATCGAATACTATATATAGAGAAACAATGTATTTATAACCGACCAATGAGGTAACATTATGCAACTTTCAATTTACACAGTGCTATATGGCAACAATATGGAATTTGAACAGTGGTAGTGTTTTAAGGTCTGGACTATCATTACTTGTAAGTTTGTATAAACATTTTTCTAATGCAATTAATAAAATAATGTTTATATTTTATGTTTAATAATTTATTGCATGATTATTCTGTGCTGATATATGAATTTATGCCGTTAAAGCTTCCGACATGAATTCATGTCGGAACGATGCTATTGCAAAATAACGTTAAACGATATGAGGTCGATGTAAATCGACCTCATATTTATAGGAGTAGCCAACAGGCAGAAGTAGTCAATATAAATTGCCGCCTAAGAGTCTTTTGATGATTTTTGCTTTGGCAGACTCTTGGCTTCAATAGTCCACTCTTTCTTTTTAATAGCGAGAGTTTTCCTTCTTTGTCTATATTGATGCGCAAGGAATTTGGTGCGCAACATTCGAGCCCCAATATCAGACAGTTAATATCAACAGATTGCAATAATATTTACATACAGTACACTCCACGCGTTTTCCCCAAAAAACGCGCTCCCTCCGCATATTTTTTTCTGCTAGCGAGTGTTCACGCGGCGTTGGAAGAGCGAGGTGAACTCGATAAAACGCTCGGCGTTACGCCGCGTTCGCTTATTCCCGCGGAGGTATTACTTTAGGCTAGTCGGTAAATGCAGACACTTTCCGTTCTTATCAGTGACCGCCGCGCAACGCCGCGTTAGCAGTGTGCTGCTGGGCATGCCAAAAAATAAAAACATTGTTATAATTAATTGTTTAAATACTGTGGTACATGTATAAAAAAGATAATTGTATAGAAAATTAATACGTATAAAAATAATGTTTTTTAATTCACAGGTACGTCTACAATATGAATTAGTCTAATATAATACATTTGACAAATTAATATTTAAATCATAACACATATGACACAAGAATAATGTTCCGTAAAATTTCCAAATGAGAATAATAATTAGTAATCCGAAACACACTACAATTTTTAATTGTTAACACGACGTTTACAAATGCTTCCAATATACAGTCATCATGTATATATTTCCCGACACAAGCGCGCAAAAATTATGCTGCAATGTATAGGGCTGCAACAATACGCCAAAAACCGTATTGCAATATATTGTCAGTTCAAAAACCCGTATTGCAATATATTGCGATATATTGCTAACTTGTGCCAGAATTATTAATCACCAGCTTATCACCAAAACCAACTTAATTTAAAGAACATAACCTTTCTATTGTATGTTTAAAGCATGTTTATTGCTCAGTTAACAGTTAAACTATGTAACATAACACAATTGTTAAAAAAACTCATTTAACTTTACTTCATGTTTTTCTTAAGAAATATTAGCATGTCCACTTTGTCCGAGTCCATGCTTACACGCTGGGCACTTAAAATGTCCCCTGCAGTGCTGAAAACACGCTCAGAGGGGACACTCGTAGCTGGGACACACAAATACTTTCGTGCAAGCATAGCCAACAGTGGCAAACTACCCTCATGTTCTCTCCACCAAATGAGTGGGTCAAGTTCTAAACCCAATAAATCACACTTCAAATACTGAAACATCTCCTCTGTAGCTCGCTGAAGTCCTGAAGGAACTGCATTGGTAGGCTTTGAAGGTTGAACAGCCATGACATCACTCAGGAAGGATGCTAAGCCACCTGCTCTAATCGAAATCTGCTTTCCCTCACTAGGGTCAGCTAGAACTGCAAACCAATGGAAATAATATTGTGTTATAAAAAATATAATAATGGTTATAACTTATAATATTAAAGTTTTACATCATGTGTGTGTTCTGTATCATACTATTTTCATGATAATGGTGATATTAAATTATTAACACATAGTCACACATAACATTTAGTCATTTACTAAAAAATTGAAATGCTTTCAATTATTAATTTGATGTGTGACTATATGTTGATATTTTAAATGTATTCTCTATTATTGGGATTAGCCTGTGTGGAACAAGTATTCTGACCAATACTAAGTAACTAGTATCTAACTACTAGCTAGTAGCTATACGCTTTATCAATAACTTTCACTGATTTTAAATAAATTACAAATACTTTATATTTTATTTAAAAAAGTATTATTAATTAATATCTAAAAACAATAAAGTGAGTGTTACTGTGTTAGTGCAACAATGTCAGTCACACTACTCACAAAAAAGTGACATTACTGATTACTGAATACATGTAACTGTTAAATGCTTTCTCAATTTTAATACCAGTGACTTTCTGTTGTGATGAGTCCGGGCTAGGGTCATCCACTACGCTAGGTACTAGACTTGCAGCACTAGAAATGACCCTGTTGCTTACAAGGAGACCATGAGCGTCTGACAAGTATGATGTTTTGCATCTAGGATCAAGCAAAGCAACCTCCTCTAGAAACATCTTCACACTGGCGCTGGAATATCTGAATAAGAAATAACACATTCCTAAATCCTCATAAGTAATAAGACATTTAAATCTGAAAACATGGGATCCGAGATAGTGATAGAATGGTTGTATAAACTTGTCTGGAGTGTTTTGGTGACTTTCTCATTTATTCAATCATTCATATTTTGCTATAGTATAAAAGCCTATGCTAACTGTTCGGGATGGTGTAGTGGATGTGGTGTCCGCCAAGTAATTGGGAGTTCGTGGGTTCGATCCCTACTCGGGTAGCGTTTTCAACGTTTCATTATCTCCGATTCTCCTCCATGGAGAACACATACTTTTATTCCCAGGAAAAGGACTCGATAGTGTAGATAAAAGCCAAAGGCTTTCAATGCAAAAGAGCTTTAATAAATGGGTTAAAACAAACTGTTGGGGTTTCTTATGAATATTGGAAATCAAAAGCACCAAAAAGTTAAGCTACAATGTTACCTTGGCTTCAGGTCATCAGCAATTGTCTGCTTCAGCTGTCTTATTGCTGGCGTGTCTGTGTCATTGAAAGTCAGGGCTTGTTCTAACAGCTTCTTTTGAAGAGGCAAAATCAGGGACGCAGTTGGACACGATTCTTTGCAGAGACCTGTAGACACTGTTCTGAGGGGGGTGAGAACAGACATTACATTTTCAGCGAGGGTCACATCTGCATCAGTTAAAGTTGTAACATCCTTTTCCTTTGAACGAATTTCTTTGCTCATGAGAGCAGCATACACTGCTGGTTGCAACTCCAGGAAACGCTCTAACATATCAACGGCAGAGTTCCATCGTGTACTGACATCTTGGATTAATTTTACTGATCGCACCCCAACTACCTTTGAACACTCTTTCAGTGCAGCGGCTGCAGTTGTGCTACGATGAAAAAAGACACAATTCTCAGGCTTGGCGAAATTGCCGGTCCGCCGGTCCTGACCGGCAGATTTCAATTTGGTCCGGCAGGTTTAACAAGAATGTCGGTCCTGGTGACCGGCAAAATGTGAAATGATTGCAAACAAATCTTTTTTTTTCAAGTTGAAAATTCGAAGAGCTAATCGCTTACTACATCATGAAAATGAAATCGCTCGTTGTTTTGATGTTTGCTGTAGGTTTGTTACGTACAATTAGCAAATCCAACTTGTTACACAACACCTACTATAAACTCGTTTGCAAAATCGCCAACTGCGTTCTAACAAAAAAGATCTTGATAGCTTTTACATATTTTTCGAGTAGGATAAGGACAATAAAATATGGTATCGTGATCAACACAACCATATGCATACGCCATTTTTCATAAGTGTAAAGAGTACAGTGCATTATGGGGCAGAGCTTTCATTGGACGAGCGAATTTAAATTTAGATTGAATGCAATACGATACATGTACAAAGAAATGTTTTTATTGCATCATATGCAGTGCCATGTAAAAAAACGTGCTTCCCGGGGACTTTCTGATACTGGTCAAAAAAGAAAATGAATCTCTGTTAACAATTACACTGCGTTAGCATGTAAATAAATCGTCTTTTTTATTTAATTAATTACTAGTAAACGTTCTGAAAAATGAAATGCCTTAATCATTAAATGTCAGGTAACGTGTTTTGTACTGTGCGCAGTATATTTTAACAGCCGCTCCAAACTGCAATCATATTAAAGTAAGAATGTTTAAATCGTTTCGAATAACTTAAATTTGATAAATATTCGGCTTGCACATACGTTATTGAAATTATCGCACCGAACCGTTCTAATAGGGAATACATGTAATAAAAACTGACACGCGAATTTTTCACAACATGATTGACATTACACAACCGATTAACACCAATTAGCTGCCAGTGTAACCTCTAAGCGATTAAAATCAATTTAACGGCCGGTTGAATAAAGAGATCAAGATGTGATCGCTGCCATTTTTGAATTTTCTAGTTAAGTTGTTGTTGCTTTACGGTCCGGCTAAATTTTCTCCGGACCGGCACATTTTCTGAAATGCCTGTCCGGATGACCGGCAGATTTTTTCTAATTTCGCCATGCCTGAATTCTTCTTATTTGGCCTAGCAGTCGTGACACACTGTTAATTTTCAATCCCTTTTGAGCAGCTAAATTCAGAGTGTGTGCGTAACAGCCCAAGTGATGCTGAAAGCCAACAAGTTTTGCAGCCACCGACATATTAGCAGCATTATCAGTCACCAAAGCGGAACACTCTGGCAAACCCCACTCATTGATAGCATCTTTCAAAACATTGGCAATGTTTTCTCCTGTATGGCTTAGAGGAAGTTCCCGTGTTTGGAGAACATAATTATGAATTTGCCAGTCAGCTGAAATGTGTGTTGATGTAATGGTTACATACGATTCAGTAGCTCGACTGGTCCAACCATCGGTGGTTAAGGCCACCGATGAGGCTTTGGACAACTGCAATTTTACATCTGCTTTAACTTGATCATACATATCTGGGATTGCCGTTTCACTAAAATAAGTACGAGATGGCATGGTGTACCTGGGATCTAAGGTCTGAACAAGTGCACGGAATCCTTCATTTGACACAACACTAAACGGACGAAGGTCTTTGACAATGAACATTGCAATTTTGTCAGAAATGTGTTTTGATCTTTCAGATGAAGGTCGATATTGGTCAAGTTTGTGGCACACTTCAACAAGTGTTGGCTGTCCTAACATGCGTCGTGGTGCTTCGTCCGATTGTTTACCTTTTCCATCAGATTTAAGGAAAATTCGGTGGTGTCGCTCTAAGTGAGAAAACAAATTTGATGTTCCCCCACTATATTTTACACCATCCTTACACCTGTTGCAATATCCGATTCCTTCTTCGATTTCGTTCGTTCCCCTCTTCCTTTTCAAACGAAAATACGGCCAAACAACACTTTTTCCCTTCGAATTGTCAATAAACTCAAACTCCGCGTCCGTATCGTCTGCCATTTTGAGAACCATTATAAAAGCCGACAAGAAGAATAATAACCCGAAAGAGACTTTGGGCTAGATTGCACTTAATTTTTGTTGATAATAACATCAATTTACATTTGTTTTGTGTAATGAATTGTTTTGTTTGTTTTGTTTTTTCGTATTTTCACAGCTTCATCTGAAATTTTACAGTATGACATGCGGAAGCATATCGTGCGGACTCCCATCACGGACTCTAGACAAGACAATAAACGCTCCGTGCTCCCATGTAACGAAGCTAATCCGTACAATAGACTTTTAATTGCTACTTTTACGTAACATATTTTTACTTACCACCGATTTGTTTTGTTTACCGTGTTATCATTATTTTAGATGTTTTTTCCGGACGAAATGAGGATTCTTTTTTTTAGAATTTTCGTACCGGTATGATGAAAATCGTATCGCGATACGATATGCGGTTTGCGTATTGCGATATATACCGATATACCGGTATATTGTTGCAGCCCTAGCAATGTACAAGGTCAAGGTACAATGTATACTCCTGCAAAGCGTGCGTGTATTGATTTTTTTGATACAAACTTTGTTGCGCAGAGAACATTGAATTTTGTTGATTTCGGTTAAAAGTTTCTTTGGTATTTATTAACGAAATTATATCGCGAATAAGTTGATATTTCCTCTAAAATAATTTCAAATCGAACACGCCGAATCTTTATCTTTACGGTATTTTAGTAGAGTAATTATTTTAACACTAATTGTATTGTAAACTGAATAAAGAAGACATCTGGGCGGAACTGGATTTTAAGTGTTTGACGTTATGAAAACACGCAAAGCTTGTCTACTGACCAATTGTGTAGACTGCTGTCTGCGGTGTTTTGACAAAAGGGATTAACATGTGTGAATGTCACTCTGCCGATTTGGTCCATAATTACTGATAAACATTGTTTAGAATGTCGACGCAACAAGAATACAACTGTGAATATTAAATGCAATTATCAAGTCAATAGTTACCACCTTTTAGCAATCAATGGAATAGCCTACAAACAAAGAGAAAATCAATGCATTAGCGAGCAGAGAATTGACTTTGTTCCGACAATTAAAACCATTCCTTATGCATTTGTTGAACGTGTTCACTTGAGTAAGTTATGCCTTTAGACAGGAAGCGGCTTTTCTTTGATTACGTCAAACTGTCAATTCACACAGATTTGCGAGATTTTTAGGGTCCTTGGTCATTTGTATACATGTTCAGTATAGAAAATCACCTGCTAACATGAAAATTTTGGATTAAATTATCAAAATAAAAACAATGTTGCAAACTGTGTTTATATTAATTGGTAAGTATTAGTTAAAAGACGACGTTTTGTGTGTCGTAAATCAACGAGTTTTCTATACAACAACAACTACTTCTACAACCACGTCGGGATCGATCTATCTTGGTTGTTTTTTTTTAATTGTAAATATTATACTACATGTACATGTATGTACTTGTAATAAATGTAATTTTATTTGAAAATCAGGAAGTCAAACAAAATTAAATTGATCGTTATCTCGTAAAACGCGGAGTTTCCCCCGCGTTGCCAACGCCGAGGGCCGCTGCGTCGGCTTATCAGTTTTGCCGATCGTTAACGGCCGCGTCCAAAATCATGCAAACGCCGCGTATAGCGGGATTTTCTTAATCTCCCTCCAGGTCGAAACCCGCGGAGTATGGAGGGAAATTGGGGAAAACGCGTGGAGTGTACTGTACATGTACCTGTGTAGATAATTCATTTCTCAATAATGTTCCGTAAGAATTATGTAATGACTCTTTCAATTGTGTATGCCTGACCAATTTAAATCAACACACTACTCACATTTACAATTCCAATCGCTGTGCCCGCTGTATACGGCAGGTAGATTTTAATCGATAACGCAGCCTATTACACCGTAATGCCTTCTTCTGATTGGTTGATATTTAAATATTTCATAACATGGCGAGAGGTCAGTGATTGTATTGCGATTTAAGCAGAAGTTTAACTGAAATAAATTATGCCTTTTAACTTTAAATCGACGCTATTTGAGGTAAAAATGGACTAATTAACTAAAACTTTATGAGTTGGTAATGTTATTTTGCAATTTTAAGCATATTGATATAATAGTATTGTATTTATTTTTCGTTATGGTTTTTGCAGACCGGAGTTTCAGCGTTCAGATTTATTCTGAAAGCGAATTATTTCAGCTAAGGCAGAAGTATCATAAATTTACCCCCCCCCCCTGGACCCTATCCCCCCCCCCTGGACCCTATCCCCCCCCCCCCACCCCCGGAGCTTACCCAAGGGGTTTCAGATTGTAAAATGTACACCTATTTTGCATGGTTTTACTTTTCAACAACGAATATTGACAGAAATACATAGTTTGAAAAAATAACCCTCGTATAGGTATTATATATACACAAGGTATGAAACACACTATATGCCTATTGCTGAAAGATTATGGAACACCGGACATGACATTTTTCATCGCAATTACACATGTACCCACGCAGTCGACGACAAAATGCAACTGGATTCGTTAAAAGACAGTAAAAGCAACGTGATTACACAACTATCAGATCTTCTGCTCGGCTATTAAATTTAATATTTAATAAAATTTGACTTTCTCGCTATATGTCACTCGGTGTTTCATCTACACATGTACACCATTTAAATTTGATAACGCGTCATCTGGTTGGTTGTTCTCATTGTCTTGACCAAGCATATGGCGTTTGAGAACCGAGCATTCGATCGACAAAATATGGCAGCAAAACACAGACATGTAGCGAGAAAGTCGGATTTAAATGAATATTTAAGTTATTAGCCAAGCAGGAGATCAGTAAGTAGGGTAAGCTCGTTGCTTATACATTATACATCATCATATTTATTGAACTCTGCGAATGCTTAGTGCTACATTGATATACTCGTTTTTTTTTCAGCAAAACAAACACAATGTTTAATGGCTTTAATATATAGGCAATGATGTTATAACAACATATTATATAACATGATGTCATATAGGGCTGTCACGATACGCCGTGAGCGTACCGCGGTATATCGTGGTACGGCAACACTGTATCGCGGTACGTACCGCGATATTTTACAGAATATGTATCTGTGAAGAAAACAGCAGAATAACAAGTTTTACAAACTTTATTAAACTCAATAATCAGAAAACACTGGTATCATAGTATGACTAGAAACTGTAAAAGAAACTGTAATAAACTTGATAGAAGTAGTCATTGTTATTGTTCGCGTCTTTTTCTAAAATGTCCGCCATGTTGTTAACAATAGCTGTGACTACGATCTGTGTAAATCGAACGCTTCAAGGGCATGTTCAAAATGCCGAGTCAGCGGGCCCAGTATTGAAAATCCGTAGCGTTCTGACTCTTCCTCGACTTATTCAGAATCTTAAGATAACATGATTCGGAAGTGCCATGCTTTGAACGATCGTATACTAAAGAAAGAAAATAAGAAATAGAATAAACATTTTTTTGATAATTATGAATTTATTTGCAAATGAAATCTGTCCCTTATTCCAAAAAAGGTACGGACCCATACATCGCCGTATTTTAAACGTGAAAGTTAAACATCTACAAGTGGAAGTGCTTGCTTGACCTGGATATTAACGGATTATTTATTTAGCCCTTTTGAATCGCTTCTACATTTTTCAAAACGATATCTATATCAAAATAATTATGTAATGTAATATCTGTGTTAATATAATAATATTAAAAAAACCGGTGCGGCAACGCCGTACCGCGGTGCGATTTTTTTCACGACATGCACCGCGATATACCGGTATACCGGTGAATCGTGACAGCCCTAATGTCATAATAACATGTACTTAAAAATAAAACAGTAATGTATTTCCGATTTCCGGCTTATCAAGCATTGTGAATGTATATACAACGCTCGGAAAGTAATGCGAGTAACACGAGTTATCCGCATTGGAGCCTGAAACAGAAAATAAATAAGTATAGCATAATTTAGTCCAAATAATTAGACATAATCTACCGATTACATTTAAACTTTAAATGAAAGTGTTACTTAAACAATTTTCAGTGCCTTAACCCTTTCCTTGACAGGTACGGGTTTCTACGACCCTATCGATTCCCTTTCAAATACGCTTATCTACGCCTGTATCGATTCCCTGTTATCTACGCATTTCTACTACCCTATCTATTACCTGATATATACGCGTTTTTACGCGTCACGATTTAATTTGCTATTTAAATGCTTAAAATGACGTTTTAAGTGTAACAGAAATGCATATACACCTGCGTTCATCATTTTTCTTAACTGTCGAGTAAACATCCGGTAATGTTGCTATTTAAAGTTATGATGCAATTGGCGACCAATCAAGACGAGGGTTTTACCATTTGACATGCGCAAATCACGTTCCGGGATGTGCGCGCTTCAGGCATTTCATAATGTCCTAAAATAACTGCTATTCTCGAACCATATTTAATTTGGACATTTTCCGAAAATGTATTAATAACTCGTTAAAAATGTCGCAAAAATAAACACGTCCCATAGGTATATAATATCATTTGGGTGTAAATCGATTTCATTCTTATTGTTGTTTGATTCCAGTATATCGTAAATGTTTGTTTCTGAGATCATGTACGAGAATTACATCGATATGTTAAATGGCATGTACACTAAAATGTTTTTACAAACGACACGTGCTTATCTTAAGTTTGTGTTTCGTAATACACAGGATATTGGATTATCGGTGCTTGATTGGGCAATAAAACAAAGACGCAGTCGGCGGTCTTCAATATGCCTTTGAACTGACCAATAATAATTAATAGTGCACATGCTAATCTAACATTTAGGGATAAGAAACACGGGTTCTAGACACTTTGAATAAACATGTTTACCGGACGCAGCAGTAGTCTTCAGATGACATTGGCGCGCGTGCCATGTTACCTCGGCGTTTTGTAATTTGGTACACAATTACACGGGTTTGTTGGCGACTTCTGGGTTATAAAGTTATATGTCGGCGATCAGATAAACTGGAGTATTTGATAATAAACTTGGAATTTTGCAAATAAATACACAAACTGAAGACTTATTGAAGACGCCGACGTTGCCGGATTTCGATCGGTAATAAAATGCAAAATGCAAATTAATTATATGAATATTCATGGCACATTATGCAACATCCAATTAAATTGTTACCAGTATCTATAAATGTTTATAAATCATTTGGTGAATTAATGTAATAGAAATACCAAGTATCGTACGAATTTTATAAGAAATAATACAATTTATTTTGAAAATGCATGAAGTTGTTTGAGAAACTCTGTGTTTTTCTATAGTTATTTATAAGAATTTACATGAATTTTGAGGCTTGCAGAATGAATTTATGAAATAAAAAAATCTTCAAGAAAGAAGAATTGTAGTTTGGAAAGTAAGAAAAAAAAAATATTCCAAAATATAATTATTTGTATTTGATTCAACACACCAACTTCGCAAAGTTTCTATATGAGCTGGAAAGAGATTTGCATTTAAATGCAGTAAAACGCACAACGGTCAACTTTGCATGACTATAACTGACCAATAAATATTAAATTCAGGTATAAACATACAGTTTACACCACAGGAAAGGAAATTTTATTAGCTTAAACTTTCATATTGTGTATTTTTCAATAATATTTCAATTTTTATGAGAATATCAGGTTTAAAAGCAATGAGGGTCATAAAACAGCGTTTTTCCAATAATGCCTGTAAAGATGGGGTACTGATATTGATAAGATGGCTATCAGCCACTGGTCAGCACGCAGCTATGTCTTGTGGTAACTGGAGAGGCTTATATTGGCTAAATGGCTGTCAAGGAAAGGGTTAAGGCGCGAATATTTTGCTAAACACTGTTAACAAAAGGGCTACACGTTGTAATTCTTAATGAAATGCAAAAATAAGTATTAACATAATTAATAACGTCAATAAACACACACGGTAAGATCAAAGTTTAAAAGGAAAACTTATATCATATTTCTCGTAAATTACCAAATTATTAGTTTCGTCTAAATCAAATATCATGTATAGAGAAACAAGGTATTTATAACCGACCAATGACGAAACACTATGCAACTTTCAATTTACACAGTGTACGCTACATGTATATGGCAACAATATGGAATTTGAACAGTGGTAGTGTATTCGGGCCTGGAATATAATTGATAGTAAGTTTTAATAAACATTCTGCTAATGCAATTAGTTAAATAATGTTTACATGTTATGTTCAATAATTATTGCATGATCATTCTGGGCTGTTATATTAATTTGGAGCCGTTAAAGCTTCCGACATAACTTCATCAAGTTCCATGTCAGAACAGGAGTATTTTAGCTAATACGCCCATTGTATACAACAACAACAAAAGCTTTATTATCGCAATGTAAAATGTTAGTGTATACATATATGTTACATGTAATGTAGTGTAACCCTCAACGTAAATCGCTTAAAAAGGGTAATCACGGCGGTTTGCGGTGATTTGCGCTGATTCGTGCTGATTGCGCAACAGCGAGATACATCGCGCGATGGTCGCCGAGACATCACCCAAATTTTCTTGTCGTTGGAAACACCGCGATTTGTCACGTTGCATCGATTGGGGTGATGCGAGAATCGCGGCAAAAATCACGGGTCGCGTAGTGTATATCTATTCCTGTTTATCTGAATACTATACATGCAGCGCTTCCGTTAGCTTTTAAAAGTTAGAAGTCCTGACTTCCAAGCCTAAAATTTTGGACGTCCCAGACATAAATTTTGAAGTCCCACTTTTATTTTAGAATTTTAATATACGTACATGTTCCAACTCTATCCATTACCCGATAATCCAGTAGTATTACGATTTCTATTTTCAAAACCAAAATATGGACAATATTGACGTCAGCTACCATCCGCCATTATACGCAAGTTGAATTATGGGATGGGGGAATTCCCATTGAACATGCGTTAATCACGTGACGCGATTTGAGAGAAACTAGCGAAGATATTTCGTCAATTGCAGTCCATGTCAGTACCATCTGCTGACAAATCGGAAATAACTAAATAAAATACCGGAGAAAATCGGTACCAAATGAACATTTCCGAAATGCAGATTTCATTCTCAAATGATCGCGCACGCGAACAAATTTTCGTAAATGATAATTTGTCGGTTTTTTTCCAAACTGTCTTTTCAGATTTTTGCTCTCTCCAGAGCCGAGATTTCATCGCATTGGCGATCAGGGGATGGGTTAATTATGCAGACTGCTTATTTTCAAATGCTTATAATCAAAGTATTATCCGAAAAATTCAGGATTTTACTATTCATGAAAGTTACGAAAATTCGTATTTCGTGTACAGATGAAAATCATGCAAAAATTAGACTTCATGCACAACGTAACGTCATTCTTCCGCGGGGAAAGCGTGGACTCAAATATTTGATTGCTGAATAAAAACTTCGTAACGCAGAGGTCGCTAATTTTGCTAATATTATTGTATACAGCTTCACGTGGGGTCGGCGTGTATTCGGTTGCCTGAGCACTGATTGGCTGATGCGCTTACCAAGAAGACTTTGATTGAGAGCTGGAAAAATCAATATTGGCCACTCGCTGAGAAATTCATTGAAAACAGTAGCTCTTGTGCGGAGTTAATGGTCTGAATAACCCCATTTACTGTTGACATTTGAACGTGTTGTGTATTAGAAAATAGCGTACATACATGCGGATTATCGAACGTCCAAGGGACTTCCACCATTTGCATAATGGACGTACGACTGCCAATTTCGGGCGTAATTTACGCCCGGACGTCCACTAACGGAAGCGCTGTACATGTCCGAAATATGTACACTTGAGAATGCCTTACCTGTTTTACTTTAATTATCCAAATTTTCCTTGTTGTTATCTGGTTTAACAAACCTTATCAAACATTTGTTAAATCCAGTTAATGCTTTATTATTGAATCAACATTACTTGTTATTTGAATCGCCAGCTTTGAATTGAACGCTGGTTGAATGTTACAATACGTCCGCTATTTGCAATGTCGAAGGTCATGACATAGCAATTTAATTCTACTTGGATATTTTATATTTTATCGAGCAACTGTGTTTTCTCAATGTCTATTGTGTAGTATTAGGACTTGTTAGTATACAAATGAACTGTGATTCCAGTTTATATAAGGTGGGTGTTACTCGTAATTATTAGTGGATTAACAAACTGACAAAACTCGCTGGATCTACTTAATTAATAGACCTTTGATCAATTTGTTTTTATGCTTCCTTTTCAAAGAAAAGGTGGCATATAGTGATCGGGCTGTCTGTCTGTCTGTCTTTCCGTCACACTTTCAGCGATTTGCCTCCTTCTTTATAAAGAACTGGTAAACGGCACTTTCCCAATTACGAAAAAAATACAAATTTCCCAATTGCTGTCCTTAAATTCCCAATTAAAGGTAAAAAAAAAAAAAAAAAATTTTTTTTTTTCTTACGCAACATTTAGTTAGTTTCCCTTTGCAGCTCTATAGCTTGAACCTAGGTTTATATAATATTGACAGCTTGAAAACACTTAGTTATCAATTTGAAAGTATTTGGGAGCAAACAATCAAATACACCAATTTCCCAATTTGAGGTTTTCACGACTCGATTTTTCCCAATTTTGAGGTTTTCACGACTCGATTTTTCCAATTGGACCGGTACGGGTACTTTTCCCAATTGGACAAGGAAAATCGCTGACTTTGCGTTTAGGTTTCGAAAAATGCTCATAACTTCTATGTCCCTTAAGATATAACCTTCATATTTGGTATGCATGTGTATATGGACAAGGCCTTTTCATACACACAAAATTTTTTACCCCTGTGACCTTGACCTTGAACGTAGGGTCCGCGTTTTGGTTTCAAAATCTGCGTTTAGGTTTCGAAAAATGCTCATAACTTCTATGTCCCTTGAGATATAACCTTCATATTTGGTATGCATGTGTATATGGACAAGGCCTTTCCATACGCACACACAATTTATACCCCTGTGACCTTGACCTTGAACTTAGGGTCCGCGTTTAGGTTTCGAAATCTGCGTTTAGGTTTCGAAAAATGCTCATAACTTCTATGTCCCTTGAGATATAACCTTCGTATTTGGTATGCATGTGTTTATGGACAAGGCCTTTGCATACGTTCACAAAATGTTTGCCCCTGTGACCTTGACCTTGAACTTAGGGTCCGCGTTTTGGTTTCGAAATCTGCGTTTAGGTTTCGAAAAATGCTCATAACCTCTATGTATCTTGAGATATAACCTTCATATTTGGTATGCATGTGTATATGGACAAGGCCTTTCCATACGCACAAAAATGTTTACCCCTGTGACCTTGACCTTGAAGTTAGGGTCCGCGTTAAGGTTTCGAAATCTGCGTTTAGATTTTGGAAAATGCTCATAACTTCTATGTCCCTTGAGATATACATGTAACCTTCATATTTGGTATGCATGTGTATATGGACAAGGCCTTTCCATACGCACACACAATTTATACCCCTGTGACCTTGACCTTGAACTAAGGGTCCGCGTTTAGGTTTCAAAATCTGTGTTTAGGTTTTGAAAAAAGCTCATAACTTCTATCAAGCGTTTATAGGGGACATAAGTCATCCTATGTTGACAGCTCTTGTTCTTTAATAATTTTTCCGACTTTAACCGTGCCGTCTGCCAAAAACCTGCAATAATCGGATGGTCAATCAATTATCACGTAATCATTAGACAACTTAGGCCAAGCGCAAAGAGGCACGGGTGTATTGTTATAGCAACCAATATTAAGCGACTGCTTTGTCACGGCTAACTAGCGATCTGTGCGGGGGGTAAATTGTGTAACCTTTAGATAAACAACTAACAATAAACTTGCTAATCACCTGCAGGCGGTAGCACGCTTTCGTAAAAATAATAGCGCGGCTTGATTTTCGCTTTTCCGGTCTTGCTTACTAAAAAAATCGGGTGTCTTGATCTTCGCTTTTCTGGGCTGGTAGAGCGAAATCACGGTTGTCATAATGAAATTATCGCTCTAGTTGCCCGTAGGGTAGTCTATGATAACATACACTTATTTAATGTACGAATGTAACGTTAAATGTTTAAACCAGTCAATGATTGAGAAGTCAAATCGGCAGAAACTTAAAACGGTCTCGACATACGTCAAGTTGGCGTTTTCGCGGATTATTTACTCTATTTTGATTGGTATTTTTTGTATTTTTTTGGCAATTGGGAAGGATCCGGTTCATTTTGGGAACGGGTCCGTAGGGGTTCATTTTGGGAACGGGTTCGTAGGTCATTGGGAAGGGTCCGGTAAAAGAAGGAAAAAAACACTGCTTTAACCTATGTTAAAGTTTTGCAATAATTTTTGCATTATTGAAGATAGCAACTTGATATTTTGCATGCATGTGTAACTCATGGAGCTCCACATTTTGAGTGGTGAAAGGTCAAGGTCATTCTTCAAGGTCAAAGGTCAAATATATGGCTTCAAAGCGGCGCAATAGGGGGCATTGTGTTTCTGACAAACACATCTCTTGTTTTTATTTTCAAGTATTTTAAATCGTATTATCCCTGGGTATTTTACAAGATAATTTAATTACTTTTTGAAGATTTTTGAGCCGATGTCTAGTAAATACACTTAATATGAAGATCAATGTGATTTAATTGTACGGTAATAAAACAAGAAATGTCAGGACTTTAAGTGTACAAATACCTTTTATAGTCCATATACATGTAAACGTACTCCCACTCCCAGTGCCTTTGATAATTTTACTATGGAAACTCTGAACACAATCACAGTTTTGTGCACAGATTCGTGCGCATCACTAAACAGACGGCGTTGCTTACTAATTAAGGAAAGCGATGAATAAACTTCAAAAACACATTAAATTTACCTGAATGGCAACCTATGGACGTTATCCTCTGCATGCAACCTTTAAAACTAGGGATGGCATAGAATACCAAAATCGGTATTCGAATGTTCGCAAATTCATTCAATCGAATATTCGCATAAAACGGCTGGATTGATTTTACCTTGTTATGTGTTAATTTCCATTGGTTTGTAAGTTATATCCGTTTGCTAAATACGAGGCTAGTTATGAACGTTGCTATCGAAAAATTGTATCGCTGTCGACTAATACTATGACCGATACTGTGATCGGGCACAAATAGAATGAAAAACATCGTGTCATAGAATTTTATGTTTTAATGATTCCACAGATTTGTAGCAGACTGCGCATATGTAAAACTAAGTTTACACACATTACACGTTGCGGTCTTCTTATCCACAGACCGTGTAAAGTATTCCATACTGCAGAAGGGGCTGGTGGCATTTTCAGATTTGAATTACCGGTATGATTCCTTGATGATTGTTTAGTTTATATCATCTGTTACTTTTGAGTAATTCACATATTTAAATGTCTGTTTAAACTGTGATCACAAGAACTAAATTATTATTCGCAAGTAAATTGAAGCCCTTAATTGGTACCTAATTGACAAACAACAGTTCGGGCCCTTTCTTATAGTAAGTATATTGCATTGCGCGATTTGAGTAATTCACACATTTTAATGGCTGTACATACTGTGATCACAAAACTTAATTATTATTCGCCAGTCAATTGAAACCATTAATTTGCACCCCATTGGCAAACAACAGTCTGGGCCTTTCTTAGAGCGTGTATATTGCATTGCGCAATCAACACTGATACGGGCCGCGTTAATAGTTTGACACGAAGAACGTCACGTCAAACATATTACTCCAGGTGATTTCGGTTGCTTTTTAGTAAGCAGGTCATTAAATATTGGTGAAATTACGTTTGGATAAAAATGCGAATATGCGAATATCATTTTTATTATTCGAATGCTGACCATTCAATCGAATATTCGAATAATTTTGCCATCCCTATTTAAAACACGACGAAATTTCAACAAACTATTCTTTTTGACATTTTCATTTTGAAATTTCGAACGGTGTAAATATTTGACGACTGTTTGACATCGTTATCGACTTGGTTACAAAAAATATCTTAATGTGCAAATTTTAGTGTACTGCGACCTAAACTAACACTTTTTGTCAGCAACATTACAACAGTTCCCAATATGGTTGATAGAGCATGAGAAAGATTAACAAAGTAATTTAAAAGCAAATATTTCTTGCTTTAATGGACCATTTGCATGAGTTTGTGCTTAAAACTGGTAAATGTTGATAAGTTTTTGCAGTATAAGTGTTGCTTAGCCTTTTCAGTGGGGATAAAATTGTGCACCTTTGGACAATAGACGGCGCATTGCAACTCTCAGCAACCCTTTGGGTTATACAGCTGAGATTTGAATTATTGCAATTTATACCTTTTAGTGATTTAAATAAATAACTCATTTGCAAAACAATTACATGATATTGGTTTACATGCATCAACAAAGCTGTTATATATACTGTTAAAAATTCCTGCGCATTTGTGGTGTTTTTCTTCAGACTGAGAACAAAAAAGCTACACCAATTTCAGAGTTTTTTTTCACAATTTTGGGAATTGGGCCGGGTTCCTTTGGATTGGGAAAATTTGCGGCGTTTTGGCTAAAATCGGGATATTTGTGTTGTTGTTTTGCTAAAAAAAGCTTCAAAATTGAGTATACGAGTGTTTTCAGTATAATATCTACTAAGGTGGAACTTACATGGACGGTAGTTGAGAAAAATATTGAGATATAAAATTTTATGCTTTTCTATAGGGAATTTTTAGCTCTCATTTGGGATAAAAATATACTTTTTTCCTTTGGGAACAGGGCCGATTATCAGACCCGATTTTGAATGAAAAAACACTTAATTTGCAAACACTTGTTTCCCAGTCTTGGACGTAACCCACTCGACCCTCGACCGAGTTGAGTGATTTTTGCGTCGGTCGAGTGAAAATTCCAAGCCGGTAGCCTGAACGGTCAAGTGCATTTTTTCGTGTCCGAACTTAGTAACATGTCAGAAAAAGATTCATTTACACGCTTATTCTAAACTGCATTTGTTATTTCCCTTGAGCACTCATTGATTAGACACTTATCAAACAGTGTTGTAAGTCAATCTATAACTTTTATTACTTCTGGGTGGAGAACATGCGGGGATAAATTTATTATCCCCCGCCAGAGGCGGAGGGATATTGTTTTGGAGTTGTCCGTCCGTCCGGCTGTCCGTCCATCCGTCCGTCCACCCGGCACTTTTGTGTCCGGAGCCATATCTTGGAAGTGCTTTGGCGGATTTCATTGAAACTTGGTATGAGTATATATATGCATAAGAGGATGATGCACGCCAAATGGCATTGTACACCATCTGTTAAAAACAGAGTTATGGCCCTTTGTATCTTGAAAAAATGCTTTTTACTATAGGCACTTTTGTGTCCGGAGCCATATCTTGGAAGTGCTTTGGCGGATTTCATTGAAACTTGGTATGAGTATATATATGCATAAGAGGATGATGCACGCCAAATGGCATTGTATGCCATCTGTTAAAAACAAGAGTTATGGCCCTTTGTATCTTGAAAAAATGCTTTTTACTATAGGCACTTTTGTGTCCGGAGCCATATCTTGGAAGTGCTTTGGCAGATTTCATTGAAACTTGGTACGAGTATATATCCCCCGCCAGAGGCGGAGGGATATTGTTTTGGCGCTGTCCGTCCGGCTGTCCGTCACTTTTGTGTCCGGAGCCATATCTTGGAAGTGCTTTTGCGGATTTCATTGAAACTTGGTATGAGTATATATATTGATAATAGGATGATGCACGCCAAATGGCATTGTACACCATCTGATAATAACAGATTTATGGCCCTTTGTATCTTCAAAAAAATGCTTTTTTAGTGTCAAATATAACACTTTTGTGTCCAGAAGTATATAGGCGGGGGATATCAATTCAACGAATTTGCTTGTTTTAATATCTTTTCTGCGTTATTTTGAGCGCGCAATGCACACACATCAACTGTAAAATGAGAATGAAGGTTGCAACAAAAATTATTAACATTCAATGAAACGAAAACTGCAACCGTTATGGAAGAATAATCAGTCATGGCTTCGTTTTGATGTCTCCAATTATTGGGGACTTCGATTCTGAGCCATTATTGCTGACTGGCTGGCTGGTAAGTGCAATTCATACATAATGTAAGCAAACAACATGAATTAAATATCATGCACTAACTTACAAGTATAGTTTTTAACAGATAACATTTATCTGTAAATTTACGATTCCTGACATCAAATTCAAATGTTTTATAATACTGCATTTTTAGATGCTGGTACAATTGGCAACAAAGCAAATGTGGCTTAGGCAATGGAACTACATGTACTGCTAAACAAGTAGTTTAATATTAAGCCGACTCAGAAGTTAGGGCAGAAAGTTACCTTCTTGTTCTACTTATTATGCACAGGTATAATTGCTAGTTTAACATTGCATTTACTTATTCAGATGTTTGAGTGGAAAATTCATACGTTATAACATTTTTTTTGTTTTCAGGCCGCCTTTAAGAGCATACCTGACATGTCAGACCTGGATGTCGGTGACTTGGACAATGACCATGAATGAATATGTCTTGAGACCTTGTGATAAATTTTTTGTCTGATATTAACTGTGAATAAAACAGAATCAAGTGTTTATTTGTTTAATCTTTATTGTTCTATGTTTCTTCAATGCAAATATAGCTAAAAATGTAAAATAATTACAACATTCATTTCGGGCTAGTTAAAATGGATTGGGCTAGTAAAATTTCCAAGCTGGTAGCCTGGCTGGGCTAGTGCCTTAAAAAAATTAATGCCAAGACTGGTTTCCATATCATATATCCACTATGTAAATTACTTATAAATATATGTTGTTTGTAACAATTAAGGCAATTCAGATGTTATTAATAAGGGGGCGTGGCAGCTTTTGCCTTTGAAAAGGGCGAAGTGGAGCTTCAGAACAGCAGGAATGTTTGATCACCTTTAATCACAAATTGAGACAAATGGTCTAAACATTTGGTTGGGAAAAGTACTGTTTAATAGTACAAACTTAATACAGGGGTTTTTCAGCACTGTTGGCGCCTCCAGAAAACGGAGGCATTCCCAATGCAAACGGACCTGATCCCAAACTGAAATTTAAAAAAAAACTCCCAATTTACCCCCCCAAAAAAAAATATTTTTTTCTTTTTTTTTTTTTAGAAAGAAGTGTCTTATTACTTATGATTATTAGATTATTAATGTTCCAACTCGTCCAGCAAATGTGTATCATACCAACAAACACTAATATGGTTGAGCGAGGATTCAGTACCATGAACCTGCTGTGCTCCACATTTCACAGCACATTCACACAAACCAAACTTACTCATCTGATGCTTACCAGCATTTAAGGCCAAAATAACAAATGAAAACAAATTTATTTGTTAAACCTCTGACTTATTTAAGCATGATAATTTCACAATATTTTCCCAAAATGATCCGTTTCATCGAAGCAAAAATTCCCAAAATGGACAATTTTGTCGATAAAAAATTCCCAATTTGGTCAGACTCCTTTTCCCAAAATAGGCAGAAAAACCCCTGTAATATGCAGAAAAAATATCTGTATAAGAAATAAATTACAGATTTGTTCTTGATATTTTAGAAGATTGCAATATTATTAAATAGCTCCCATTCCAGGAGGTCCACGTGGTCACAATGGCAGCCCCAGACATGGACGTTATCAAGGAGGTGCCAGGATACAAGGTCATTCTGAAGGCTGTTCTCAAGAGTCAGATACAGCAGCTGGTGGGTAGTAGCATCAGTCTGTACTTTCATTAGATCAATTAGCAGTTTTGCGAAAACTGGGCTAAATGCATATGCGAAAAGTGTCATCCTGCACAGGCTTTAGGATTGTATTGTATTTGTTAAAAGGAATGTTTTTGCTTATCAAATCCATTTTTCGTCCTTCTAGCTTTTGTGGACTGCACCGGCAAGTTTTAAACGGCATTTTAGGCAAATGCATTCAGGGCCCTCAATCTATCAAATCTGCTGCCGAATTTCGGCCGCAGTCGCCGACCTGAAAAGTATACTTTTTTCCCCCTTTTAGGAGAAAAATTCCCCTTGATTAATTTTTTTTTTTTTTTTTAAAGATGTGTCTCATGATTATTATATCTTAATACTATTTCAATTTAATCTTGTCAAACATACTTAATTATAAAAAAAGAAATGAATATAGTGCAAACATGTACAAATGTAATAATGAGAGAGTAAGTAAAAAAATCCCCCAAAAAGGGAAACGCCGCGAAAATTCCCCCTCATGAAGGTAGCGACCCGCTTCCCCTAAAATGGATTGAGGGCCCTGGGATTAAGCCCAGTTTTCCCAGACGGATACTCAAATCCTCATGTCCACGTGGTCTTTGTTGAAGGGCTATATTTTGGAAAAGTTTGTTTCCCCATTTTAATGATTCTTGGTTATGACACTGTCTTTAAAGTGTATATTTATCCCCCACACCACACCCATTTTGGGGTCACTAGGTCAAAGGTCAAGGTCACTGTGATCTCTTTAAAAAAAAATTCTTCTGACAAGCTTTTATTTATTCATAACTGCACCCGTAGCCAAGTGTGGCACCCTATATGCGGTGCTCTTGTTAAAAATTATGATAATTTTTTTCTAGACCCCAATTTATTCTGCTTGTGAGGACTTTTAGTGTAACGTTGCCGTTTCTTGTGCCAATATCACAATATTTTCACAAATGACACAATTGGCGAACTACAGTATGATAGCTGCTGTTCTATTCAAGCACTGCATGTTTACAACCAGGTTGAGCAGTTGGCAGCGTCTACAGACGAGGAATCTGTGATCCTGACAGCCAGTGTGTCTGATGGGACGCTGAGTCACCTGGGCTCAGACTCTGGCAAGAACTTCCTGGAGGATCATGAGGACATCAAGTCACAGTTCCTGGGCTTCTGTCTCAAACGTAAGGCTATATTGCCACTGTCAAATGGCATTGCTTTATTGTCAGGGGGCATAGCTATGTTTGGTCTACCACAACTAAGAAAAAGGTTGCTTTTAATATTTTCTGTCTGAACACCCTGCAGCCTTTTGAAATTAACAAACCTTGAAGATTTGTCCCAATTATATATTGGACGCATTCAAAAATGGTTCCAGTTGGTTGAACTAGAAATGGCGCGGCAGAGGCCGACGCGTATCCCCACGCCGCATGTTTGACAAAGGGGCGCCCCAGGGTTGGTAATGGGGCCATTCATAGTTGAGATTGACCGTATTGTCATAAGAGATGTTCAGTATAAATTTGAAGTAATTCAATGTAGAAATGAAGAAATTCATGTAAAATAACTTAAACTTATGAGTGAAAATCTATACCCTAATTTCTCCTCCTCATCCTGCTCTCCCTAACAAATCTAATAATGAATCAACTTCACTGTAGTCAATTATGTACATGTCATCCTAATGGTAATGACTTATGAGATGGCTGAACATGCTCTCTTATAGCCAATCTTCTTGCTCCTGTTTTGGAAAAGTTATGTTTTGAGGTTAAATGGTTGACTTAATAGTAGCGTCTCAGAAATTTTCTATCGCAATTTTGTACACAACAATGAAAATGTTGAATTTCATGTCTGTCTTTGATGTGCCTGTTCAAAGTCCATCTTGCTTTAAATTGTTTCTCACATTTTTCCCACTTGAACATTTTGACAGATTTTCAGTAATGAGTCTAAAATTGTAATTGCACAAATTGAAAGTTTCAGCCCTTTTATAGATTCTTGAGGCTCTATTCCATGAGTTTCTCATGCTTTTTATGCTTGACTGCATTCTATCTCTTCACTCATATACAGGTGCCCCTTTGCGCCAATATTTTATAATCCCTTGTATAAACATAAGATGGATAAACTAAACCATTTCTCAGATGAGTTAACACAAACAATTGAATACTTAATTCATCTCTGTGCCACTACTGTGTAACGCTATGCGCCAGTTTAATTTATTTAATTTTTTAGCCGGATTTTTTTCGAAAAAATCTCGGCTTATAGATTGATGTTGTCGGGCGGGCGGGGGGCGGGCGGGCGGGCGGGCGGGCGGGGTGGCGGCGTGCTCGAAAATGTTAAAGTTCTTATTTCATGGTATAACTTTGGTATGCTTGGACCTAGAGTCTTCAAACTTGACATGAAGGTTGGCCAGGATTAACAGATGACCACTGGTCATTTCAAGGTCATTCATTTGAAGGTCAAGGTCACTGTGACCTTCAATATAAAAAATGTTAAAGTTCTTATAACTTTGGTATGCTTGGACCTAGAGTCTTGAAACTTGACATGAAGGTTGGCCATAACTAGTTAGTAACCACTGGTCATTTCAAGGTCATTCATTTGAAGGTCAAGGTCACTGTGACCTTGAATGTAAAAATGTTAAAGTTCTTATTTCATGGTATAACTTTGGTATGCTTGGACCTAGAGTCTTCAAACTTGACATGAAGGTTGGCCAGGATTAACAGATGACCACTGGTCATTTCAAGGTCATTCATTTGAAGGTGAAGGTCACTGTGACCTTCAATATAAAAATGTTAAAGTTGTTATAACTTTGGTATGCTTGGACCTAGAGTCTTGAAACTTGACATGAAGGTTGGCCAGAACTAGTAAGTAACCACTGGACATTTCAAGGTCATTCATTTGAAGGTCAAGGTCACTGTGACCTTGAATGTAAAAATGTTAAAGTTGTTATAACTTTGGTATGCTTGGACCTAGAGTCTTGAAACTTGACATGAAGGTTGGCCAGAACTAGTAAGTAACCACTGGACATTTCAAGGTCATTCATTTGAAGGTCAAGGTCACTGTGACCTTGAATGTAAAAATGTTAAAGTTCTTATTTCATGTTATAACTTTGGTATGCTTGTACCTAGAGTCTTCAAACTTGAAATAAAGATTGGCCAGAAATGATTGATAATGAAATTGATGGAAACTTCAAACAATATCTTACTAATTTGCTAATAAAAAAATTGAGATCAAACTTTCCTAATTGTCAATTCAAGTTCATATTTGTGACCTTAAATGTTATTGTTGTTCATGTATATGCATGCATTCAAAACATAACACAAGGTTTGCTCATGCCTTGAAAAGTACTTACATTTCATTTTGACCTTTGAACAATATTTCAGTAATTTAAGTATTGCATTGACAAAAACACGAAAGGTACTTTCCTGTCATTTAAATCAAAAATCCGGCTTCAATGCGGTCATCTCCGACCGCGGAACTCTTGTTTATATCATTTGGCAGGTTATTTACTTACCTCCCTTTAAAGCTTATTACTTCCCTTGGATTTGTTTTTTTTAACCTTTGACCTTGAAGGATGACCTTGACCTTAACTATTCACCACTCAAAATGTGCAGCTCCACGAGATACACATGCATGCCAAATATCAAGTTGCTGTCATCAATATTGCAAAAGTTATGGCCAATGCACCATACTGGTGGCATAAAAATAAGGGAAAATCTCTGACCCGGCCCCGCCCTAACCCCCATAACTTTTGACCCAGGGGTCAGATCAAAATTCCGTCACTGTCACCGTTGCACATATGCTCATACCTACCATGTATGTAAGTTGCAAGGTTCTAGTGCTAATAGTGTAGGAGGAGCAGGTGGCCAGGACGGACGTACAGACGGACATCACCACAATATCCCCACTTTTTCTCCAAAAAACGTGGGGATAAAAACATGGCTGCCAGGGGGCGGGCACTTTTCCATATATGACAGTACATTTTTTTAACACTGCAACGTTTTTCCTCACCACTTTGGGAATGGTACTGGTACTGGTCAAATTGGGAAAATTAATGGCGTTTTCATCCAAATTGGGAAATTTATTAATTACGCTGAAAACATTTTAAAACATGTACAAATAATAAGTTGCATATTGACATCAAAGTGGTGAGTGATTTCCTACGAAATCATGTTTCTATTAACACTAAACAATCAGTTTATTAATCTTAACACTTTTACTGAAACCGTGCTTGATAGTTAGAGCTGCAACGATTCACCAACAGCTCAATTCGATTCGATTTCGATTTCAGACACTCCATTACCAATTTTTTCGATTTGATTCATCTTCAAACCTAGTTTTATCATATATTCACTCTTATGCATCAAAATTAACATTTCTGTTCAAATGTGATTTCAATAAAACACACAAAAAAGAATAGCAAATTAGGACTCAATTTTAATATAAAAACTTCTGACTAGAAGATTGTGTTGATTACACAATAATATAAAAAATAAATAATCATAAGAACGTATCTGGAATCAGTTGAATGGTAGTACTATCACTATTACACCTTTACCCAAAACCGCTATAAGCATGTCTACCACTGTGCCATGACAGCATCACCTGGTACCTGTAGGACAAATCACATTCTCTAATAAACTTAACAAAACTCCAACAGAAATAGAACTACTTTTCTGGCTGGCGACTTGAGTAGTTGCACTTGTGCGACCTCTTTGTCTTGCTAAATCAACGTTATTTTTGCGTTTGACATATTGCATTAAATTAGATTAGTGGTTGAGCCGGAATTAGCGTACGCCACATCTGTGAAGCACAGTTTACACGTTGCTTTATTGGTAGGGCTACCATCCCGAAACCCAAAATACTGCCACACTTTTGATTTTAGCTTCTTAGGCGCATCTGATAATTTCAATTTGTCGGCAACAACTTGTTCAGCCATTTTGACGCTTTTTCCGAAAGTAGACCGTAACGGGCTTATTGATTGGATAACTAAAGTAATAAGCAACCAATTGCGCGCGTCGTAATTAAAGATAAAACCTACACCTTCCTGTGTCAATAGTCAGAATACAGCGCGCTTTACGTATCTATGTATATATATATGTATATATGTTAAAGAATCGAATCGAATTTGGTAGGTTTGGTATCGTAATCGAATCGAAGCATTTCGAATCGATTTTCGATGAATCGGATCGAATCGTTGCAGCTCTATTGATAGTATGAACTGTCTAAATCGGGACTCGTAGCCTCAGGTTCCGTAGGATAACCTGCCTCTGATTGAACCATTTGTGTTAGTAAACTTGACCATCGGTGAAACGCTGCTATTATCTACATCTGACAACTATGCACTGGACTCGATAATTAATACATATTCCCCAATTTTTAAAGTCCCAATTTTTAGCTCGGCTGTTTTCGGAGAAAACCCTAGGTATTGTCATAGCCAGCTCGTCGTTGTCGTGCTGTCCGCTGGCGTCGTGCTAAAACCTTGACATTTTGCTCTAAAATCAAAGTGCTTCCACCTACAACTTTGAAACTTTATATGTAGATGCACCTTGATGAGCTTTACAAGCCGCACCCATTTTTGGGTCTCTAGGTCAAAGGTCAAGGTCACTGTGACCTCTAACCCCTAAAAAAATTTAAATAATTTTGACAAGCTTTCGCAGCCGAGTGTGGCACCCGTTATGCGGTGCTCTTGTATTAATGCGCGAGTGATAATCAGCATCGGTTATTTGTTTGGCTGTTTTCGTATTACACCAAAATTGGTTACAAGGCACTGAAGATGCAAATGATTGTGAATAATTTGTGCGTGAATAACACAGTTTCACTACCAATGGATAATGTCAGTGGCTTTGTGGCAGTTTGTTGGCGTTGCTATACCTACCACACTTCAGGGGTTTTTCAGCACTGTCTGCGCCTTCGGGAAACGGAGGCATTCAAAAGGAAACGAACCCGTTCCCAATCGAATTTTGATTGCATTTTTCCCAATTTCAAAAAATAAAATCCTCCAAAATCGTAAAAAGTAAACATAATTTATATCGAAAGAGTGACTTCCCTTCATTCGCGAAGAATAAAGCCTTTAGTGACACAGATTTTTTGGTGTATTTGCCGGATGCATTTACTCTCCGCGATGACGTTCGAACTGTTCGGCATTATACAAGAGTATATAGAGCCGCACAATACACATTCTATACCATATCTGTAGACGCTTATTTTCAATCGTGGCTTTGCACAATAGTAAATATTACATTAAAAAAACACAAAAAATAGACGCTTAAGGATGTGTAACGATATCATCGATGTTTTCGAAACGCTCAGAATCTTCCGAAATTACTGCCGCGAGTAACCCTGAACAGACAGGCTCGGACGATACACAGCAAAATGTAACAGCAACAGAAGTAATGCCAGGGCCGTCAATCATAAAATCGGCAACTGAATGCTCAGAGCCTTGTAAGAAAGTTGTAGTTCAATCGTCATTTAATACATTAAAGTATGAAATGAAATACCCATGACTCTATTTTATCTCGGCCAAAAATGTTGCTGTAACTTGTGTTTGGGCAGTGTTTGTTTTGCATGTGTTTATATAAAGAAAATTGTTAAACCACAGACTTATTTAAGCATGATTAATTAAATTTTTTTTCCCAAAATGAGCTGTTTCACGAAACAAAAATTTCCAAAAGGGCAATTTTGTCGATAAAAAATTCCCAATTTGGTCAGACTCCTTTTCCCAAAGTAGGCAGAAAAACCCCTGCACTTATCAGTCATTACGGTGTACTCCTCCACGAAAAAATCATGGCAGTTACTTATAAGACTGCTGATGGCAACCTGGTGCATTCCTCGTGGAAATTGTACGTTTCATGCTTAATGTTGTCAAAACATTTATTTCGTATTTCGACACGTAAACGTTTTTACAAATAAATATTTTATTAATTAACTAAAACTCAAAATGTTCGGTTGCATTCTCAAATGACCGTTATTACCCCCCGCCATAGGCGTAGGGATATTGTTTTGGCGTTGTCCGTCTTTCCATTTGTCTTTCCATTTGTCTTTCCATTTGTCTTTCCGTCCGCCCATCCGGCACTTTTGTGTCCAGAGCCATATCTTGGAAGTGCTTTGGCGGATTTCGTTGAAACTTGGTATGAGTATATATATGGTCAGGGGTGTGATTTTTCCGCGGATTTCAGCGGATCTGGTTGTCAGGGGTAATTTCCGTGATTCGTGTAAATTAAAAAAAAAATGGGTGAAAGTAGGACGGAATCCGCTGGTGTATTTCATAAGTGGCCCGAAAAATTGGCGGCCTGCTAAAACTCTCCGCATATAACACTGGTATTCTGTCTTAGCATTTTTTGAAATGAGCGATGCCATTGGCTGTCGTTTTCTAATCTTCCAATTAAAATCGGTCTTTTAAAATGTGTTTCATATTTCTTTGCTGATTCGATTGAAAATGGCGCCTTTGTGAAACGTTAATGAAGACAAACGAACGAATCTCACAATATGTCGGAGATTTAACAATTATTTAAAAACAAAATTTAATGGGAAAAGGAATAGACAACAGTGGATATAAATCAGAAAGCGAAGTGAACATTGATACCTTTTTATATCCCCCACTATAGTAGTGGGGGACATATTGTTTTTGCCCTGTCGGTTGGTTGGTTGGTCTGTTGGTTGGTCTGTTGGTTTGCGCCAACTTTAACATTTTGCAATAACTTTTGCTATATTGAAGATAGCAACTTCATATTTGGCATGCATGTGTATCTCATGGAGCTGCACATTTTGAGTGGTGAAAGGTCAAGGTCATCCTTCAAGGTCAGAGGTCAAATATATGTGGCCCAAATCGCTTATTTTATGAATGCTTTTGCAATATTGAAGATAGCAACTTGATATTTGGCATGCATGTTCAGTGATTTTTTTTGCCAGAAATTACAGCCGATATTCGGCTGCTTCCCAATTGCAAAAAATGACGTTTTTTCCCAAAAATTTGATTAAAATTTCCCCAAAAAAGACAACATTTTCCCAATAAAGCCAATAAGATTACAATGTAATTTAGCAATAATTTCGAACGAGTGCCGATCGAGTTGCCGAGTCGTCGCCGAAAAACAACTGACTTACGTATTTTTCGCGAATTTAGCCGAATACGATTTTACTTTGCTTTACACATCTCTCTCTATATTGCGGAGGATACCGACGATAGTCGATGTATCCCGATTGTAAACGCCTGTTTTTACACACGCCCAAGATGGCGGCAAGCAGACGAGAAATTTGCGATGCGCGGCGAAAATGATAAATAACATTTAAATTAACAACGGATATCATATGGTTATTACGGAATAATTTAATGCGTGTGTCAATTAACGCAAAATATAACGTTTGAGATAAAAACAACAAATATTTATTACAAATCTTCACAGTGAATGTGCATCACGGAAATCAGTGTTGGGAAATTGGAGTTAGTCTACCGTTACTCACAAAGTTAATGCATCTAAGATGAGTATCGTTCGAAAATGGAAAGAGACAAACGTGATATGATTTATATGTTAGTGGATCTGTGTAAAATCAGATTCATATGCATATTCTGCTTTATTATGTTTGTCACGCTTTACAGTTTACTGAAATAGCATTGAAGTGCAAGATGTTGAAAGGTAAAGAAATGAAATAAATTATTTTAACTCCATATAATACATCATTAACATAGCAAGACCACTAAAGCGTTTTTTTTTATATATATGTGTTAATGTTTTCACCATATGATATTTAATTTAAAAGAATACTGAATTAAATTCTTACTATTAAAGAGGTTATGATTAAATGGTATATTTAAGAATCTCTATAGATTATTGCAAGTTCAATATGAATGTGGAAGGATATTAACTTAACATTGTCTTCATTGTAAGAACACATTAAATTAGTACTTTATAATATAAAAATGCTGTCAAACATACTTTAATAATTTTAATTCTGTTCTTATAATCATATTTATAATGTTTCCCAATTTCATGGTTTATCGCGCTATTTTTCCCAATTTCATGGTTTATCGCGCTAATTTTCCCAATCCAAAAGGCACAGGCTGTAAGAAAAAAAAGCAAAAAAAATCACTGATGTTTATGACATGGAGCTGCACATTTTGAGTGGTGAAAGGTCAAGGTCATCCTTCAAGGTCAAATATATGGGTCAAAATTGCTCATGTAATGTCACTTCTGCAATATTGAAGCTAGCAATTTTATATTTTGAAATGCGTGTGTATTTCAAGGAGCTGCACATTTTGAGTGGTGAAGGGTCAAGGTCAAGGCCATCCTTCAAGGTCAAACGTCATATAGGGGGACATTGTGTTTCACAAACACATCTTGTTCTGAACATTGTTTTTTTTTCAGTTTTGGGGGAAAGGGGTCGGGTCCCCTGAGGGGGGGTGGGGGGAATTCGCGCTTAACAGGGGAAAAAGGGGAAATTTCAATGCATAGCAAATAACAGTACAAAATCAAGTTTTAACACTATAATTCACCATACGTAGAGAGAAAAACATTATTCCAATTTTTTTTTTTTTCATCAACATGTTATGTTCATGTTCAAAGTTCAACATTTCTTGGCTTTTCTGCCAATTTGTGCAGACATTATAAGTCTTATCAGGGACTCAAGTGTAGCTGACTAAGTTGTGCTTGTTTAAACACAACATCAATTTTTATGTCCCCCACTATAGTAGTGGGGGACATATTGTTTTTTCCCTGTCTGTTGGTTGGTCTGTTGGTTGGTTTGCGCCAACTTTAACATTTTGCAATAACTTTTGCTCTATTGAATATAGCAACTTGATATTTGGCATGCATGTGTATCTCATGGAGCTGCACATTTTGAGTGGTGAAAGGTCAAGGTCATCCTTCAAGGTCAGAGGTCAAATATATGTGGCCCAAATCGCTTATTTTATGAATACTTTTGCAATATTGAAGATAGCAACTTGTATTTGGCATGCATGTGTAACTTATGGAGCTGCACATTTTGAGTGGTGAAAGGTCAAGGTCATCCTTCAAGGTCAGAGGTCAAATATATGTGGCCAAAATTGCTTATTTTAATAATACTTTTGCAATATTGAAGATAGCAACTTGATATTTGGCATGCATGTGTATCTAATGGAGCTGCACATTTTGAGTGGTGAAAGGTCAAGGTCATCCTAGGTCAAATATATGGGTCAAAATTGCTCATGTAATGTAACTTCTGCAATATTGAAGCTAGCAATTTTATATTTGACATGCATGTGTATCTCATGGAGCTCAGGGCGCTCACACTATTGGGGAAGGGGTCCGCAGCCCTTAGGAGGGGGAATTTACGCGGCGTTTCCCTTTTTGGGAGATTTTGTTACTTACTCTCTCATTATTTCATTTGTACATGTATGCACTATATTCATTGCATTTTTCATAATTTAGTATGTTTGAAAAGATTAAATTGAAATAGAATTGAGATTTAATATTCATGAGACACATCTTTCTATTAAAAAAAAAAAATTTTTTTTTTTTTTTTTTAGGGGGAATTTTTCCCCCCAAAAGGGGAAAAAAGTATACCTTTAGGTGGGGGACTGCCGCCAAAATTCTGCGGCAGATTTGATAGATTGAGGGCCCTGGAGCTGCACATGAGTGGTGAAGGGTCAAGGTCAAGGTCATCCTTCAAGGTCAAACGTCATATAGGGGGACATTGTGTTTCACAAACACATCTTGTTTTAAGCTAAAACAGATTTTTGTCAATTTTTTTCCAACATATTTTGCTGTTGTGCGACATGGTGGAATACGTATGGTTTGCGGTAGATGTCGTAAAGCGAAAGTTGTGATGGTGAACTACGTACGGTTTGCCGTAAAGGAGTAAAGGCTAAAAGAAAGTAAACACGCGGATGCGGCAGTTCATGAAAATTTTAGTAAATAAATTCGTAACGAAAGACATATTTAAATGAGGTATTGATTAGAATTGAATTACACTTCAGAGAGGGGAATTTTTCAAATTTGGGGGGAAAAATATATACTCTCGAGATGGGGGAATGGGCCCACTGCTGAATGGGTACAGAAGATCGACTGTCTGTTGTGAAATAAGGTCACTTCCAACAGCCTTGCTGTTGGGCTAGCTCTTTAGCGACGTGGTTAAAGTGTCTGACTACCACTCTGGTGTTCGTGTGTTCAATCCCCGGCTTGAGCTCAGTATTTTCACATTAATGGCGACGAGGCAAAAAAAGAACTGTGAATGCGGGAATGGGTCTGAGCTGTTTAATGGTTTCTGGGAGGGCCATGCGGATGCAAGACATGCTGTAGTGGGCGTGTCTGGGTTTTGAAAAATTAAAAGGGGGAGGAGTGTAGTGAAATAAGGTCACTTTCAACAGCCTTGCTGTTGGGCTAGCTCTTTAGCGACGTGGTTAAAGTGTCTGACTACCACTCTGGAGGTCGTGGGTTCAATCCTCGGCTTGAGCTCAGTATTTTCACATAATGTCTTGGTAAGGCTGAGCCTGAAGTCATATGCTACCAATCTTGAACTACGTAAACTGGTAAATTGTCATTAGTTGTGTAGACCTTATGTAGAATTTAAAGGCATTGAGCTCAAACGAAAGATTGCCGTTATCGTTCACAGGTATTGGAATACTCATTGATTTTGATCACAATTAATACTGGTGACTTGGCATAACATTTTAAGTGATTTTAAACAGATTTTCATAAAAAATCTTGTTGATAAGTTTTAGATGGTGTTTATTAAAATGTCTGTTTTAAGGTTTGTCATTGCATTATGTACCCGATTCCGGTAGTCAAAATCAGTCTACAGAATTTTCCTCCTCTCAGACTTCACCTCAATCACACCCCTGATGGTGAAGAGGATGATGCACACCAAATGGCATTGTACACCATCTGTTAATAATGGAGTTATGGCCCTTTGTATCTTGAAAAAAATGCTTTTTTGAGTGTCAAATATAACACTTTTGTGTCCAGAAGCATATTGGTGGGGGATATCAATTCAATGAATTTGCTTGTTAAATTTGTAATCCAAAGCACACTTTTCAATTTTCATGTTAATGCGACGTTATCAAATTCTAACTTCACATAAACATTACACATGCATATTTCCTTTGCAGGGTTTTTTCTGCCTATTTTGGGAAAAGGAGTCTGACCAAATGGAGAATTTTTTATCGACAAAATTGTCCATTTTGGGAATTTTTGCTTCGATGAAACGGCTCATTTTGGGAAAACATTGTGAATTTATCATGCTTAAATAAGTCAGTGGTTTAACATTTTTTTTTATTAGCTCATCTATTTTTTGAAAAAAAATTATGAGCTATTGTCATCACCTTGGCGTCGGCGTTGGCGTTGGCGTTGGCGTTGGCGTTGGCGTCGGCGTCCGGTTAAGTTTTGCGTTTAGGTCCACTTTTCTCAGAAAGTATCAATGCTATTGCATTCAAACTTGGTACACTTACTTACTATCATGAGGGGACTAGGCAGGCAAAGTTAGATAACTCTGGCGTGCATTTTGACAGAATTATGTGCCCTTTTTGTACTTAAAAAATTGCAAATTTTGGTTAAGTTTTGCGTTTAGTTCCACTTTTCTCAGTAAGTATCAATGCTATTGCATTCAAACTTGGTACACTTACTTACTATCATGAGGGGACTGGGCAGGCAAAGTTAGATAACTCTGGCATGCATTTTGACAGAATTATGTGCCCTTTTTATACTTAGAAAATTGACAATTTTGGTTAAGTTTTGTGTTTAGGTCCATTTTATTCCTTAAGCATCAAAGCTATTGCTTTCATACTTGCAACACTTACTAACTATCATAAGGGGACTGTGCAGGCAAAGTAATGTAACTCTGACTGGCATTTTGACAGAATTATGTGCCCTTTTTATACTTAGAAAATTGAAAATTTGATTAAGTTTTGTGTTTAGGTCCACTTTATTCCTACAGTATCAAAGCTATTGCTTTCATACTTGCAAGATTTATGAACTATCATAAGGGGACGGTGCAGGCAAAGTTATGTAACTCTGACTGGCATTTGGACGGAATTATGGGCCCTTTATACTTAGAAAATTGAAAATTTGGTTAAGATTTATGTTTTGGTCACTTTACCCCTAAAGTATCATAGATATTGCTTTCATACTTGGAACACTCACAAACTATCATAAGGGTACAGTAAAAGGACAAGTTGCATAACTCTGGTTGTCATTGTTACGGAATTATGGCCCTTTTTTGACTTAGTAACTTTTAATATATGGTTAAATTTTGTGTTTCGATCCACTCGAAGTATCAAGGCTATTGCTTTCAAACTTCAAATACTTACATGCTATCATGAGGTTACTGTACCTGGCAACTTGAATTTTACTTTGACCTTTGAATGACCTTGACTCTCAAGGTCAAATTATTAAATTTTGCTAAAATTGCCATAACTTCTTTATTTATGATTAGATTTGATTGATACTTTGATGAAACTACTCTTACCTGACATACCACAATAGACTTCACCCAAACCATCCCCCGTGCCCTCCCCCCCCTCCCCCCCTCCCCCCCCCCCCCTAATTTTTTTTTTTTTTTTTTTTTTTATAAGATCATCTCACAAATGACCACCACACCCTCACACTATACCCCCACCCCACCCCCCCCACCCCCCCCCCAAATTTTTTTTTTGATTTTTTTTTTTTTTTTTTTTTTTTTTTTTTTTAAGATCATCTCACAAATTATCACCACACCCTCACACTATACCCCCCCCCCCCCCCCGATTTTTTTTTTTTTTTTTTTTTTTTTTTTCGCTTTTTTGGAAGATAATGTAATAAATGTCCACAACCCCACACTATACACCCCTCTTCACTCCACTCCTCCCTCCTTTGTGATTGAAAATGAGAGTCCCTTCACCTTTAAAAAGAAAATAGATGAGCGGTCTGCACCCGCAAGGCGGTGCTCTTGTTTTTTTTTGTTATTTTGTCTTCTTTATGTAAACACATGCAATATTGGGCATGTTCAACGTTTAAGTACTGCAATTTGTCTTTCAGTTTCAGTTACACTCTGAGAAAAGAAATGTACAGTCAAAAACCTATAGCAGATATTTTTTACCCAAACAAACAATGGTTAGTCACACAAGTTACAGCATGATTGTCCCCTACCAGTGAAACCGGAGGGGACTTATAGTTTGCACTTCGTCTGTCTGTCAGTCTGTCTTGTCAGTCTGTCTTGTCAGTCCGTCACACTTTTCTGGATCTTGCGATAACTTTAAAAGTTCTTAATATTTTTTCATGAAACTTGAAACATGGATAGATGGCAATATGGAGATTATGCACGTCATTTCATTTTGTGCCTACGTCAAAAATTCTGGTTGCTATGGCAACAAATAAAAAAACAATTTTTATGCCCCCCTTCGAAGAAGAGGGTGTATATTGCTTTGCACATGTCGGTCAGTCGGTCTGTCCGTCTGTCCACCAGGTCGTTTCCGGATGATAACTCAAGAACGCTTGGGCCTAGGATCATTAAACTTCATAGGTACATTGATCATGACTCGCAGATGACCCCTATTGATTTTGAGGTCACTAGGTCAAAGGTCAAGGTCACAGTGACCCGAAATAGTAAAATAGTTTCCGGATGATAACTCAAGAACGCTTATGCCTAGGATCATGGAACTTGATAGGTAGATTGATCATGACTCGCAGATGACCCCTATTGATTTCCAGGTCACTAGGTCAAAGGTCAAGGTCACGGTGACCCGAAATAGTAAAATGGTTTCCGGATGATAACTCAAGAACGCTTATGCCTAGGATCATGAAACTTAATAGGTAGATTGATCATGACTCGCAGATGACCCCTATTGATTTTGAGGTCACTAGGTCAAAGGTCAAGGTCACTGTGACCCGAAATAGTAAATTGGTTTCCGGATGGTAACTCAAGAACGCTTATGCCTAGAATCATGAAACTTCATAGGTACATTGATCATGACTTGCAGATGACCCCTATTGATTTTCAGGTCACTAGGTCAAAGGTCAAGGTCATGGTGACCGGAAATAGTAAAATTGTTTCTGGATGATAGCTCAAGAACGCTTATGCCTAGGATCATGAAATATGATAGGTAGATTGATCATGACTAGCAGATGACCCCTATTGATTTTGAGGTCACTAGGTCAAAGGTCAAGGTCACAGTGACTCGAAATAGTAAAATGGTTTCCATATGATAACTCAAGAGCGCTTATGCCTAGGATCATGAAACTTGATAGGTACATTGATCATGACAGGCAGATGACCCCTATTGATTTTCAGGTCACTAGGTCAAAGGTCAAGGTCACAGTGACCCAAAATAGTTAAATGGTTTCCCGATGATAACTCAAGAAAGCTTATGGCTAGGATCATGAAACTTCATAGGTACATTGATCATGACTCGCAGATGACCCCTATGGATTTTCAGAACACTAGGTCAAAGGTCAAGGTCACAGTGACAAAAAACATATTCACACAATGGCTGTCACTACAACTGAGAGCCCATATGGGGGGCATGCATGTTTTACAAACAGCCCTTGTTTTTTTTTTTACTCACAATCGTGGAGTTTCACTGGTAGGGGACCATATTGCTTGGCAATCTCTTTTTTTCACTGCTTTCTGTTTTTGAAAGCATCACACAGCTCCTCCAATGTTTTGTCATTCAGGTCTAGACCTTCAATGCAGGTAAGCATCGAGTAAGTTGGGTTTGTGTGGTAATGGGAGCACAGCAGGTTAATATTAATCTAATTATGATAAGTCATAAGACACTTCTTTCTCATAATCGAATAATTATTAGTCATAATACACATTTTTTGGAAATTGGGATTTTTATGTCCCCCACTATAGTAGTGGGGGACATATTGTTTTTGCCCTGTCTGTTGGTCTGTCTGTTGGTCTGTTGGTCTGTTTGCGCCAACTTTAACATTTTGCAATAACTTTTGCTATATTGAAGATAGCAACTTCATATTTGGCATGCATGTGTATCTCATGAAGCTGCACATTTTGAGTAGTGAAAGGTCAAGGTCATCCTTCAAGGTCAGAGGTCAAATATGTGGCCAAAATCGCTCAGTTTATGAATACTTTTGCAATATTGAAGATAGCAACTTGATATTTGGCATGCATGTGTATCTCATGGAGCTGCACATTTTGAGTGGTGAAAGGTCAAGGTCAAGGTCATCCGTCAAGGTCAGAGGTCAAATATATGTGGCCCAAATCGCTTATTTTATAAATACGTTTGCAATATTGAAGATAGCAACTTGATATTTGGCATGCATGTGCATCTCATGGAGCTGCACATTTTGAGTGGTGTAAGGTCAAGGTCAAGGTCATCCTTCAAGGTCAGAGGTCAAATATATTTGGCCCAAATCGCTTATTTTATGAATTCTTTTGCAATATTGAAGATAGCAACTTGATATTTGGCATGCATGTGTATCTCATGGAGCTGCACATTTTGAGTGGTGAAAGGTCAAGGTCATCCTTCACAAGGTCAAGGTCATCCTACAAGGTCAAACATCATATAGGGGGACATTGTGTTTCACAAACACATCTTGTTTAAAAATAATTTCGGTTTGGGATCATGTCCGTTTGCTTTGGGAATGCCTCCGTTTTCCTGAGGCGCAGATAGTGCTGAAAAACCCCTGCGTTGTCTCGACAAAAGCGCGCGAAAATTAAGCCGCTCATGTTAAACGTCACGTTACCGCATGGAAAGCATAGGCCTATTGATTTTTGTATAAAAACTATGTAGCGTAGAGACAATTGAAATTGTTTAATTTCGGTTTAAAAATTTGTTATTAATTTAAACTAAATTAAAAAATTAATTTCCATTAAACATGCTGTATCTTTATCGTAATGGTCTTTTCGATAGTTTATTATTGAAGCAGCTATTGTATGCTGTATACAGTACTAAGTAAACAAAAAAAACTGGATTAAGTGATGCGTGTTGTGAAAACACGCTTGGCCGGTATACTGACCTCATTGTGTAGACTAGGATGTTTTGACAAAAGGGATTAACATGTGCGTGTGCAAATCTTCGGCAATTTTTCTTTTCTATGAAATGGATTTTTTTGTTAATTCGGAATTTTTATTTTGAAATTGGGAATTTTTATTTTGAACTTGGGGAAAAATGGTCTCATTTGGAATGGTGCGGTTTTACGGTACCAACTATATAAAGAAAAAACGCTGCACTGTCATATGTACAGTATTGTCCAATCTTCATGAAACTTGGTTCATAATATTTGTTTAAATGATATCTGGACGAGTTTGAAAATGATTCCGGTCTGTTGAAAAACATGTCCGCCAGGGTTGCCATTTATAGTTCACTTTTCATGAAACGTGGTCAGAACTGTTGTTGAAATGATATTTTGGGCTGCACAGAACAGGACAGTTCATTTGTAGCTCAGGTGAGCGACTTTGGGCCTTTCAGGCCCTCTTTTTCCCAATTGGTACATTAAAGGTGTTTTTCCCAATTTGGCTAAAAAAAAAGGGACAAAAAAGAATGTGCATATTTAAAGAATGGGGCATAAAAGTGCCAAGGTTTTTGGAAATGTTTTCAAAGAGTGGGGCATAAAAATGGTGTTGGGGCCATCCTTCTTTTTGTTTATCCCTATATATAGTACTAAGTAGGTTACTGGTTGACTACTTTGATAAAACAGAAAACAAGTAATATCAAAACAGATTCTGGATTAAATGGTTTTCACTCCTTTCTAGGTCATCATATCAAGAAACAAGAGAAGGAAAGAGAGAAGCAGCAACAGAGAGAGGCCCAGGCCCGTGCTGCCCCAGTTACGCCCCCACGGTATGCAGGTATGGGTGGGCCCCAGGGTGGTACCTATATGCCCCAGCGCTCACCGCGCTTCAATGCCCCCCATCAGCAAGGGCCTCCACACCCTGTTGCGTTAAGGGTCACCACCGGTGGGCCCATTAGGGGACCCGCATCAGGGCCGCGCCACGAACCATATCCAACTCAACGCCCAGAGAGACGTGGTTCTTCTGGAAGCTATGATCAAACTCACGTACCTAACCCTAAACAGCAGCCTCTGCCTCAATTGCAAAAAATGCCCAGTGGCCCCAATGGGCAAGTGATAAAAGTGGAGGATGATGATGCGGAACAATCTAACCAAAGTGCTCCCGGTGTTACAAGCCGGGATAACAGTGAACCTGTGTCTCCTGCAGTAAAGACTTCTTTACGCTCGGATATCTATGATGACTCGAAATCTAGTGTATCTGTTCTTAACGAATCTGACCTCAAACAGGATATTAGCATTCCAGCAGGCGGACTAAGCCTTGACTCAGACTTGTCTAGTTTAATATCTCCAACCACCGCAACAAGTTCAACTTTAACCACCAACGACAGTGTTCAGGAAGGTCACACCAGTGCAATTCTTGGAGATTCTGAGGACCCCAATGTGAGTGTTAAGCTTGAAACAGTGGACGAAGGAGATATGGACTTAGAGATAACTGGCGTGGAGCTTGGCCAGGCCCTGGGGCAAGCCCCTGGAGGGGATCCCATGGGGTCCCAGGACTGGGGCCAGGGCATGCAAGGAGGGGCGGCAGGGGGACCTGGCGATATGGCAGGATACAGTAAGTGACTCTTTTCCTTTTTATTGTTAAACGACCACATCTTTGTTTCATGTGAAGGTGGAAAGCATCTGATGACTTGACATAAGTTCTCTTGTGGGTTTTAGTTTAATATTGGAAAATTCTGTTTCAAAACACAGAATACTTTTGTTAAGATATATGTAGCAGTGTTTTTTCCCACTATTTTGGGAATTAGGCCTGGTCCCTTGACTGTATATGCTAGCAATCAATTTAAAAAAAAGTAAATAACAAGAAATGCTCTCTCGTTAGTAAACAAAGATGTGGTCTTGAGTGCACAAGAAACATGTCCTTAGGCTGGCTCATTTCCATGGGGCAGATTGTCAATTGTTTGTATTACTGTGTTACCTTCAATACAGTTATACACTATGATCTTAAATTAGTTTCTTGCAATTACAAAAAAGCCACTTTGAAGTCGCGTAGCGTGAAAACATTTTTCTGATGAAGACAGGCATTTTGTATTAGCTTATCTTATCTGTTGTTTGTAATGTAAATAGGTATCACACAATACTGTTTAGGTATGCTTCTAGTGGTGCAGTGATACACAGGTAAGTGTATAATTTCAACTTGAGATAAAAAAAAATGTTTAATACTGGTTGATTACTCTTTGTCTCATATCTGTGAATATTTTATTTTTTTGCTTTTTATGTTGTTATTTTGCCTGTTTTTTCACCTATAGGGGAATGGTGGCGGGGCCCGTCCAAAGGGGAAAAACGCGTCGTTTTTTTGGAAAAGGGGAAAATTAAGAAGTCATTCTTTTATATGTAATGATATTTATTATATGAATACACATGTATGTATGAATGTTATATTAACAGCTGAATGTCTCTGTTCTTTTTCTTAAATATATATCAATGATTTGTTCAACATTAGTTTCAGTCAGTTCAGCCATCATGCACAGTATCAGTTTTCCAAGCCAAGTAGAGTCTAATTGGGATTTTTTAAATCAATAAAATGGCAAATTTGAGCATTCAGGGCCCTCAATCTATCAAATCTGCCGCCGTATTTCGGCGGCAGTCCCCCACCTGAAAAGTATACTTTTTTCCCCTTTTGGTGTGAAAAATTCCCCCTAAAAAAAAAAAAAAAAAAAAAATTTTTTTTTTTTTTTTTTTAAATAGAAAGATGTGTCTCATGGTTATTATATCTCAAATCTATTTCAATTTAATCTTTTCAAACATACTAAATTATGAAATATGCAATGAATATAGTGCAAACATGTACAAATGAAATAATGAGAGAGTAAGTAAAAAAATCCCCCAAAAAGGGAAACGCCGCGAAAATTCCCCCTCCTAAGGGCTGCGGACCCCTTCCCCCAAAGTAGTGTGAGGGCCCTGAGCATTTTTTATCAATAAAATGGGCCAAATTGGAATGTTTTTATCAACAAATATTGACACAATATAGATACATCTAAAAAAATAATTCATGCAGTCCACTGATTTGGGTAAACCTAATTTAATATAACTCTTTATAATAATAAAAAATCATATTAATTATAGTTATATACCTTGTTAGATGTTTATAAAATGAATTTGATATATATGATATCTTTCATGAGGCATTTTTTTCCAAAAGAAAAAACATTTTATTTTTTTATTTTTTATTTTACTTTTGGAGGGGATTTTTAAAAAAAAAAAAATGGGGGAAAATATAATCTATTTTTAGAGGGGAATGGGGCCGAATATCGGCCCCGAAATTGCCATAAAAAAAAACACTGGTATTGATTATGTTTTACTTTCTATTGCAGTCTAGATTACAACAACACCTTAGAGTCAAAGGGATATTTATCAGTTTTAATGGTTTGACATCTGCTTCATGGAAAATGCCAAGGGTTTTTAAATTTATCTTAAATACATACTCATATTAGAAATAAGTTTAATACAAGAAATGGCGCCGCAGAGGCTGACGCGTATCCCCACGCCGCATGTTTGACCCAGGGGCGCCCCAGGGTTGGTAATGGGGCCATGCATAGTTGAGATTGACTGTTTTGTCATACTTGTAAAAGAGGTTCAGTATCAATTTGAAGTGAATCGGTGTAGAAATGAAGAAATTATAGTAAAAGGCAATTTTAGGTGGGCGTGGCCTATATAGGCGGGGCGCCCCAGGGTTGGTAATGGGGCCATGCATAGCTGAGATTAACTGTATTGTCATAAGAGAGGTTCAGTATCAATTTGAAGTGAATCGGTGAAAAAATGAAGAAATTATAGTAAAAGGCAATTTTAGGAGGGCGTGGCCTTTGTGGGCATGGCCTATGTGGGCAGGGCGCCCCAGGGTTGGTAATGGGGCCATGCATAGCTGAGATTGACTGTATTGTCATAAGAGAGGTTCAGTATCAATTTGAAGTGAATCGGTGTAGAAATGAAGAATTATAGTAAAAGGCAATTTTGGGTGGGCGTTGCCTATGTGGGCGGGGCGCCCCAGGGTTGGTAATGGGGCCATGCATAGTTGAGATTGACCGTATTGTCATCAGAGAGGCTCAGTATCAATTTGAAGTAAATTGGTGCAGAAATGAAGAAGTTAATGTAAAATAACATAAAAAAATGAGTGAAAATCTCTGACCCGGTCCCGCCCCAATCCCCATAAATTTTGACCCAGGGGTCAGATCAAAATTCTGTCACTGTCACCGTCGCACATATGCTTATAGCTACCATGTATGTAAGTTTCAAGTTTCTAGTGCTAATAGACTAGTGTAGGAGGAGCAGGTGGCCAGGACGGACAGACAGACAGACGCACATCACAACAATATTACCACTTTTCCTCCGAAAAACGTGGGGATAATTATTGCATAGTTTTTATTAAAAGCAATTTAATTAGGTTTCATCCTGTGTTAAGTTGTATGATGAACATTTGGTGCTATTGAAGTACTTTGCTCTCAACAAAAGTTTAGTTTCTTTACAAGTTTATTTCATCAATTTAATTACCTACACAGTCCTGAAACATGTACAATTCATCTCTTTAATTCGACCAGTTTGTAGTCACTCCAGAGACCAAAATCCACAACTTGGACAAATTTCTTGTGCACTGCTTCTGTAATGAACTTTAGAGAAACTGTACCGTGCTGTCACTGCACATACAATTTTCTCCAAAATTCATAGTCTAATATTTCTAAATTAAATATAAATGTATTATATATATATTCACCTTTAAATGGTATTCTATATACTGTAAAATCTGTATTATTCTGGGACATTAATTTTGGTTGATTTTGGGAGTTGATATGTACTCATCCACAAATTTTCCGCTTTCCACAAACAGATCGGAAAATGAATGATGCAAATTTTTCCCCCATAACGAAAATTTACAACTTCATGCATGATTTTTTCTAAACCACAAAATATCATGCAAATGAATTCATATGATTTTACAGTACTTAGTTTTACGCTTTATGCTTTGTCTTCAATCATTAAGTTACTGTTTGATTCTATTTTTGTTACTGTTTGTTATATATATTTATTATTTATGTATTGCAAAGGTGTAAAGATATAGTGACAGAATTATTACCATTTTTGTCCAAACAAGGTTTTTTCCAATACAGTAGATTCCACTTAATTGAATATGGAATAATCAAATAATCCGGTTATAAGAATAGAAATTGAAAAGACCAAACCATTTGCATCTCTTCCTATTGTAAAAACATCGCCTAATCTGATAGGAAATATGGCGTATTCCGGATAATTGTAAAGCCAATTATCTATTTTACACTATAATCCAGCATAGAATCTCATAAATCTCCAAGGATACGCAACGTATCAACGATTTTGACAGACACACTCCATTGACTGCCTTTGCTTTCATTTCACACCATGCATGTATGCAGCATCTGTCAAGTGTCATGTGACTTACAGGTGTAGTATGCAGGCCAAGTACAATACAAACACTGGAGTCTCCGGTTAAAACTGACGCAAAACACAGGCGCAAACTTTCGAATGCAAACTGGCGAGTAACTCACTTCAACAGTTTGTTGCCGATTAGAAGCAATTAAAAAGTTTGTTGCCGATTAGAAACAAACTGTTGACGTGTATAACTTGACAGTTTGCAATAGGTGATGGAATGTGACGCTATATTTTCAGTTGGTGTATATAAACCTACACAACTGCGTCTCAGTAAATCATATCTTAACATGATGTCGAACAAACGAAAACGCAACACTCTCAGCCTTGCTGACAAATATGAAGTCATCAAACTGCTGGATCAGAAAATGCATCAGACACAAATAGCGAAGAAGATGGGATGCTCCCAAAGTCACGTGTCTCGTATATCCACCTATCGAGCTGACATAATGGCGGGATATGAGGCCATCGCTAATGCAACACGAGAACGTCATCAGTCTGGGAAAGCAGCTGATGTGAAAGCAGTGTCTGGGCCTGTTCTCCAAGAAAAGGCCTGTGCCTTGGCAAAGACGCTGGACAAACCCGAGTTCAAGCCCTCTACTGGGTGGTTAAATTTTGTATCTAGATGGTAAATGCGAAAATCTTCAAGAAACTACACGGCGAGAAAAAATAACAATTTGTGTTGATGTATATGCATAATAGAAGTATGAATAATTATATATGTGCCTGTACAGTCAAAACAGTATCTGTGCTTTTCTATGCGTTTATTGAATAAAACAAGTTTATTTAGCAACGTATTTAACTATATAGCTTTGAAATAGGTTAAAAAACATACACACATGTATATATAAACAGCGATAACATTGGAAATATAACTGATTCTGTATAATTGAATACTCCGGATAATTGAATATTCGGAAGCGACAAATGGGCTAGTCAATTAAGCGGAATCTACTGTACTGTCTACAGCAAATGATTTACAAATTGAGGCTTTACTTGATGCAGTTTATCGAACAGCGTTAATAATACCCTACGTCCCAAGATTTTTGTATAGAATTAGATACAGAACCTTGGGCTACTTATATATTATATATATTATAAATGTATATGCTCATTCATGTTATCATAGGTCATTAGTCCCACTAACACTCATTTTATGATTATCATTATAATATTCAACGATTTGTTTTTACTAATTGGGGAAAAGTACCGGTACCAGCCAAATTGGGAAAAATATGCCCGAAAAACCTGAAGTTGGGATTATTTGCGTCTTAAAATCTTAATATTGGGAAATTGGTGTATTTAATTTTTTGCTTACAAATACTTTAAAATTAATAACTAAGTGTTGTCAAGTTGTCAATGCTATATTCACATTCAAGTCATAGCTAGCTGCGAAAGGAAACTAACTTTATGTCAGGGCTCAACATTAACGGTTGTCCTATTGCTCCTGGAAAGTAAAAGTTGGGTCCGGGCAAGTTATTTTTTAATCTAATTGTCCGCCCGGGCAAGTGCAAAAAAAAACAAAGAGCATTTAATTTAGACTTTAATTAGACTTTTTGCTGTAATAATTTTGTTATAAGATGTGCAAACATAAAAAGGTTTTTGTGGTGTATCATTTTGATCTTTGTTTAAAAATATGAGGTTTACAGTTAATGTGATAGTTCATGTTTGGGCAAGAGGCTTTACGTTCAGGGCAAGTAGATTTTCGAATTACTTGCCCGGTATGGCAAGTTGGTTTTAAGGTTAATGTTGAGCCCTGTATGTTATTTAAAAAATAAAAAATAAAAATATTTTTTGGAAACCAATTTGGATTTTTTTTACAGTCATTGGGAAATATGTAGTTTTCTCCTAATTGGGAAAGTGCCGTTTTCTGTTACTTTATACAGAAGGAAAAAATCGCTGAATATTATAATGTACATGTAGCAAAATTCAGTGAAAGTTGAGCTGTAGTGTGCACATGTGTTTAATTAAGTTATATCAATATATGGAAATGTGGTTCTTTGTACTACATTACATTAATCTATTGTAAGATATATGCTATATACAGGATAGGCTACACAAGGTAAACTTCTCACAATTTCAGGATTATGTTGCATTGTACAAACATATGTACACAAATTTCTCCCTTAAAAACATGCAAGTTAAGTTTGCAGTTTGAAATAAAAAAGAATTGTTAATGACCTACTCAAATGATGAATTAAGTTACAACAAAATGGTGGAGAAACTTGTTTGTGTTTGAACTGCATAATACCAGAAGTTTGCAACAACATGTAGGCTAAGAAACTACGAAAAAGGTTTGTTGACTTTTTTACTGCAAAATTTGAAGAATGGTATAGATGCCTTAGAAGTGTTACATGTAACCCGTATCTGTGCAATTGTCCAAACAAATATTGTGTTTGACCGGTCCTGGAGATACATTTATATTGTAGTCACATTTCCAGTTTATGTAAAATGTATGGGATTTAAGTCCAGGCCAGAACATAATATATTGCATATATTTTCATGTTTCACAGTATGACAAAAAATAGTCAACATGTTTGTTGGACTTGTTTTCAGATTTATGCTGATAAGTCAGCTTGTTGGGCTTGAGGTTTTTTATTATTCACATTCGATTCATTTGCACTGCTTTGTATAACATTTTTGTTTAATGTATGCATGTAATATTGATGAGTGTATGTAATATTGATGTGTGCATGTAATATTAAGGTTTGAATGGCAGCAGCAGAGCAGAGAAGACTGTAGAAGGTGTAAAACTAATTCCTGCATTTATCACTTTCAGATTTGCTAGAATTTGATGGAAGATTCCTTGATGGTGAAGACCTCTATAGTGGGCAGAATCATCACGCAGTTGGCGGGCATGACTTCATGTCAGCGACATATAGCAATATGTCTGTGGTTGCGGATGTGAACCATCCAAAATACCACAAGATGCAGAGTATAAAACAGTCGTCTTATGTTCGTGGCATTTCGTCTATGGGTGTTTCAGGTTGTAAACCTGTAAGTCCTTTGACAGGTTCAAACAATTCAAAACTGGTCTCAGTGACTAATAAATGCGCGGAAGATATGAAGGGTTCAGAACGACAGTGCGATGTATGCCAGCGTGTTTTTGGTTGCAACGCACATTTAGTGATCCACTACCGAATACATACTGGTGAAAAACCGTATGTGTGCACAGTGTGCCACAAGGGATTTGCGCAGAAAAACAATCTCAGAGGTCACATGACCATGCATATGAGCACCTGTCAAATGGAACGATAAGTAAAGTTATGGTGATAGAAAAACTAGCTTGTGTTTAATGTACCAAAAATGTTGCGTTTGCTTGTACATTAATAAACAGTTTTACCCCAAGTTTGAAATTTGGAAGTGTTTCCTGTGTGTTGTGATGACTTGCAGTAGTTTGTGAGTTATCATTGAGATATTTTGCTATTTTGTTGACAAGGGAACTCATTCAGCATTATAATGTATTATTTGTTATTTTTATGTTATTTACTTCAAGTTATACATTTTCTTATCCTACAATGACCAAGTCTTGTTTATACTTGTCATGTTCTTAAAGTGCGTTTTTATTTTTAATCCAAATATATGTTGCATCTGTAAATGTTGAAAACTGTCATAGGCTTGATAAAATGTGTCATTACTGTTATTTTAAACAATAGATTTCATTGTTAAGCTTACCCATGAAAATACTGTTTTATTATTGAGTATAATTTACAACTGACATCTGTTACTGATTGAAGGAAAGTACCTCAATGTTTTTGCCAAAGTACAAATGATTTTTAGCTCCACTGGCCAGAGGCCAGCGGGGCTTATGTCATGGTCCTGTGTCCTTCGTGCGTGCGTGCGTCTGTGCGTTAACTTTTTCTTTAAACATCTTCTTCACCTTAACTGCAAGTCCAATTCTGATAAAACTTCTCACAAATGTTCCTGGGGTGAACCTCTTTCAAATTTGTTCATATTATGCCCCTGGGGTCAAATTTGACCCTGCCCCGGGGGTCACAAAATTGAAAATTTGCTTATATAAGGCCTATTTTGTGAAAACTTTCAAAATCTCCTTCATAACCATTGGGCCTAGGGCTATCAAATTTGGTATGAAGAGACATCTAATAGTCCTCTACCAAATTTGTTCAAATAATGCCCCTGGGGTCAAACTTGACCCTGCCTTGGGGGTCACAAAAATGAACATGCTTATATAAAGCCTATTTTGTGCCAACTTTAAAAATCTTTCTGTCCATAACCGTAGGGCCTAGGGCTACCAAATTCAGTATGTAGTGACATCTTATAGTTCTCTACCTAGTTTGTTCAAATACTCCCCTGGGGTTAAATTTGACCCTGCCCCGGGGGTAACAAAAATGAACATACACATAAATGAGGCCTATTTTGTGCAAACTTTAAAAATCTACTTGTCCATGACCGTATGGCATAGGGCTACCAAATTTGGTATGCAGTGACATCTATCCTCTACCAAATTTGTTCAAATTATGCCCCTGGGGTCAAATTTGCCCCTGCCCCTGGGGGTCACAAAAATGAACAAAGCTTATAATACTGTGAAACCATTTATTTTCATCAGCACGAAATTTCGTCCTTTTTAAAAAAATGACTATTTCGTCAGCACTTAAATTCGTCCATTTCTGGTTTTGAAAAAAAACGTCCGATTTGTTTGTAATGATTGTAAAACATGTAATACGCGGTTGCATTCGATGCATTCAATACAGCCTTATTGCATTCGCGTTTTACAGGAAATGTCAGTTGTCAGTACACCGTATAATGTACACCCCTTTATGTCAAAACCGGATTTTACTTTAGTCAGGGGTGTAATTTTTCCGGGTTGTCCCGGATGTCACTTCTGAGATTTGCATAAATTCGTTTTAAAAAATGTGGGGGAGAGGGGCTAACACCGATTCCGCGGACGTATTTCATAAGCGGCCCAAAATATCCGCGGCCCGCGAAATCTCTCCGCATTTTACACTGGTAGATTCTGCCTAAGCATTTTTAAAACGAGCCATATAATTGGCTGTCGTTTCCCAATTGAAATCGTGTTCTTAAAATGCGCTCAGCTGATTTGTTTGCAAATGGCGCCGTTGTGAAGAGAAAATTAAGATTATTGAAATAACAAATAGCAATCGAATAAACGACTGACATCACCTAGTCTGATAGGAATAATGAAATGTTTTTGTCAAAAAAAAGACTACGTTTTAGATACAAGCAACACATATTTTGTTAAGAAATGTGCCCACTGAATTTGTGTCACGGAAACCAGTGTTTGCAAATTTGAATTTAGTCTACTCGCGAAGTAAAACAATTAAGAAGAGTATCGTTCGAACATGGAAATAGACAAACATGATTTGATTTATATTTCTGTGGGTCTGTGTATAATCAGATTCATATGCATATTCTGCTTTATTATGTTTGTCACGCTCTTCAGTTAAATGAACTTTGAACTGAGTGAAGATGTGAAATGCAAGATATTGAAAGGTAAACAAATTAAATATATTAATTTAACTCAGTTAATTCATCATTAACACCAGAAGAAACTCAAGTGTGTTTGTTTATATTTAGTCTATTAACTGTAATTCAATACATTGAAAAACTGCTGCTATTGACCACAATAAATACTTACTTTACTGTTTACTTGGCATCCTCAGTATGTTAAATGTGAAGTTTAACAGGTTTTTATAAAGAAATATTGTTATGAAGTTCAAAAAGTTGATTATTTTAATGTCTGTTTTTATGTTTGTCATTGCGTTATGCGCGCCATTCGCGTAGTCAAAATCAGTCAACAGAATTTTCTTCCCCTCTGACTTTGCCTCAATCACACCCCTGTTAGTGTGAATAGTTGACTGTTTCATGTTCTTTGTATCAATACCATCCGGGTATCGGTACTATACGTATACGAGTCTACAAACAAGGTGCGCGCTTCGGCATATGGGTATTCGGACGTTAAAAAAATTGACCTACGGTTTAGCGTTAATGCCGTCGAAAGCATTTAGCAATATAACTCGTTTTTTATTAGCTCATCTATTTTTTGAAAAAAAATTATGAGCTATTGTCATCACCTTGGCGTCGGCGTTGGCGTTGGCGTTGGCGTTGGCGTTGGCGTCGGCGTCCGGTTAAGTTTTGCGTTTAGGTCCACTTTTCTCAGAAAGTATCAATGCTATTGCATTCAAACTTGGTACACTTACTTACTATCATGAGGGGACTAGGCAGGCAAAGTTAGATAACTCTGGCGTGCATTTTGACAGAATTATGTGCCCTTTTTGTACTTAAAAAATTGCAAATTTTGGTTAAGTTTTGCGTTTAGTTCCACTTTTCTCAGTAAGTATCAATGCTATTGCATTCAAACTTGGTACACTTACTTACTATCATGAGGGGACTGGGCAGGCAAAGTTAGATAACTCTGGCATGCATTTTGACAGAATTATGTGCCCTTTTTATACTTAGAAAATTGACAATTTTGGTTAAGTTTTGTGTTTAGGTCCATTTTATTCCTTAAGCATCAAAGCTATTGCTTTCATACTTGCAACACTTACTAACTATCATAAGGGGACTGTGCAGGCAAAGTAATGTAACTCTGACTGGCATTTTGACAGAATTATGTGCCCTTTTTATACTTAGAAAATTGAAAATTTGATTAAGTTTTGTGTTTAGGTCCACTTTATTCCTACAGTATCAAAGCTATTGCTTTCATACTTGCAAGATTTATGAACTATCATAAGGGGACGGTGCAGGCAAAGTTATGTAACTCTGACTGGCATTTGGACGGAATTATGGGCCCTTTATACTTAGAAAATTGAAAATTTGGTTAAGATTTATGTTTTGGTCACTTTACCCCTAAAGTATCATAGATATTGCTTTCATACTTGGAACACTCACAAACTATCATAAGGGTACAGTAAAAGGACAAGTTGCATAACTCTGGTTGTCATTGTTACGGAATTATGGCCCTTTTTTGACTTAGTAACTTTTAATATATGGTTAAATTTTGTGTTTCGATCCACTCGAAGTATCAAGGCTATTGCTTTCAAACTTCAAATACTTACATGCTATCATGAGGTTACTGTACCTGGCAACTTGAATTTTACTTTGACCTTTGAATGACCTTGACTCTCAAGGTCAAATTATTAAATTTTGCTAAAATTGCCATAACTTCTTTATTTATGATTAGATTTGATTGATACTTTGATGAAACTACTCTTACCTGACATACCACAATAGACTTCACCCAAACCATCCCCCGTGCCCTCCCCCCCCTCCCCCCCCTCCCCCCCCCCCCTAATTTTTTTTTTTTTTTTTTTTTTTTTATAAGATCATCTCACAAATGACCACCACACCCTCACACTATACCCCCACCCCACCCCCCCACCCCCCCCCCCCCAAATTTTTTTTTTGATTTTTTTTTTTTTTTTTTTTTTTTTTTTTTTTTAAAGATCATCTCACAAATTATCACCACACCCTCACACTATACCCCCCCCCCCCCCGATTTTTTTTTTTTTTTTTTTTTTTTTTTCGCTTTTTTGGAAGATAATGTAATAAATGTCCACAACCCCACACTATACACCCCTCTTCACTCCACTCCTCCCTCCTTTGTGATTGAAAATGAGAGTCCCTTCACCTTTAAAAAGAAAATAGATGAGCGGTCTGCACCCGCAAGGCGGTGCTCTTGTTTCACTATTTCTTTACTTGCAAAAAATACTAGTGGCTTATAACTTACCTTGCAATCTTTTTTTACTCGCATTTTGCAAGTGTGCGAGTGTTTATTTCGAGCCCTGTGTATATGCGTGGATTACGCTGGATTTAAATACCTCATGCCTACGGTAATTCAGTCTTATTTGTTTCAAATATGGGACATGATTGTTCGTTAGGATCTTGAATTCGTCCATCAGTCGAAGACAAATAATAATGGTTTCACAGTAAGCCTATTTTGTGCAAACTTTAAAAATCTTCTTGTCCATAACCGTAGGGCCTAGGGCTAGCAAATTCGGTATGTAGTGACATCTAATAGTGCTCTACTTCAAATGATGCCCCTGGGTTTAAATTTGACCCTGCCCGAGGGGTCACAAAAATGAACATGCGCTTAAATGAGGTCTATTTTGTACAAAGTTTAAAAATCTTTCTGTCCATAACCGTATGGCATAGGGCTACCAAATTTGGTATGTAGTGACATCTAATGTTCCTCTACCAAATTTGTTCAAATTATGCACCTGGGGTCAAATTTGACCCGGCCCTGGGGGTCACAAAAATGAACATATGCTTATATAAAGCCTATTTTGTGCAAACTTTAACAATCTTTCTGTCCATAACCCTAGGGCCTAGGGCTACCAAATTTGGTATGTAGTGACATCTAATAGTCCTCTACCAAATTTGTTCAAATTATTCCCCTGGGCTCAAATTTGACCCTGCCCCAGGGGTCACAAAACTGAACATATGCTTATAAAGCCTCTTTTGTGCAAACTTTAAAAATCTTCCTGTCCATAACCGTAGGGCTACCAAATTTGGTATGTAGTGACATTTTATAGTTCTATACCAAGTTTGTTCAAATTATGCCCCTGGGGCCAAATTTATATATAAAAATGCTCACCCTTCCAACTTTAAGCGCCCAGTGGGACAAGGGATAGAAAGAGAAAGTGACATGCTTGAGTACATTTCAACCCATGCGCATTGCACGCTTTTTTCGCATAAAAAACAGTGGAGCGATACAGGGCCATCATGGCCCTCTTGTTTAAGTTTTAGCAGAACTAAATAAGTTGGCTTGTACTTATGCATCAGGTAAAGAAATATACTGGTAGTAGTCAATGAGACGCTGGAAATATTTACAAGTGTGTTGAGTGAGCCATTTGTGTGGGTGTAAACCCTTTACCCTTAGATACGTTTTTTGACGCACTTGTAGTCCCTTAGAAAGTGACATTGAACTAAATACAATTCATACTAGATTCAAGCTTTAAAGTCTCTATGTCCAACCCTTAGATATGGATGAGCAGCAAACAGCATAAAACCTGAACAGACTGCGAGTTATTTACAGGCTGTTCTGTATATTTGCTGTTTGCACATAGCCTTTTTATTTCCGAACCACTATAGTAGAGAACATATGGTTTTTTCCCTGTCTGTTGGATTGTTGGTTTGTTGCTTTGTTTGTTTGTGTCAAACTTAAACATTTGCCATAACTTTTGCAATATTGAAGATAGCAACTTCATATTTGGCATGCATGTGTATCTCATGGAGCTACACATTTTGAATGGTGAAAGGTCAAGGTCATCCTTCAAGGCCAAAGGTAATATATATTGGTCAAAATCGCTCATTCAATGTACACTTGCAATAATTTTTATAGCAACTTGATATTTGGCATGCATGTGTATCTCGTGGAGCTGCACATTTTGAGTGGTGAAAGGTCAAGGTCATCCTTCATGGTCAAAGGTTAAATATATGGAGACATAGTGTTTCACAAACACATCGCTTATTAACTTTGCCTCTGATCCGGAAAGGTTTAAGCAAGTGGGATTGTTTTTTTTCCTGCCCTAGAGTTGTGCTGAAATCAAACAGTTGTAAAAAGAAGGACTTGGACTTAAAACGCTTTGTAATTAACATTTATCACATTCACTTTCCAAGAGAACATACATATATGACAAAGATACCATAGAAAATTCATTTATATTACAGGTTACACACTGGATTATTCCCCAAATGAAAAAAACAAGATGCTATCGGGAACTCATGAAAAGCAACACGAGTCATTAGTCGGGGTCAGTGGCCCGGGAATACAATGTCCAGTGTGCGGGCTGAAGGTTCGCTTTCAGTCCCATCTTGAGACTCACTGGAGGATACACACAGGGGAGAAACCGTTTAAATGTGACGTATGCGGGAAAGGTTTCCGAAGAAAATACCATCTGAAAACACACAGCGTGTGCCATATGAAGCCATTGCAGTGAAGCAGTTTGGAATACAGCTGACATATCCCATGATAATTGCAGTGATCCATGTTGATTTTATTCCTATAAATTAAAAATTAAGTTTTTCCAACGACCAGTGTGGAGATTATGCCACAGACACTTAAATATGGTCACACAAAAAATTTGGTAAAAAACACACATTTTGAAAACAAAATACAGCGTGTATTGTATATGAATAAATATGATGATATACTTGAAATAGACCTGGTTTTTGTATGCTTGCAGAATGTGTGGTCCAATGCCATCCTGATTCAAAATGTTCGCTTTCATTCAGTGGACTGAACTACAACAATCTGAATGCCTTCAGAGATTGATTTTGACTTGTATATTTTGTCTCTTGGTAGTCAGAAGTTCTTACCAGCCGTAATCTGGATATGTGCCCTTTTTGCTTCCAAAGAACATCAACTTGAATGTTGTCTCTTAACTCTTTCAGTGCTGGAACCGAATTTTGAAGGCCTTTGCAAACAGTTTGGATTCAGATGAGACGCCACAGCACGTGGCGTCTCATCAGGATCCAAACTGTTTGCTATTATGATAGTATTCTTTGAGTAAAAATCGAAGAAAATGCTAATTTTAAAAATTCAGCAGACAACATTTTAGCAGAAGACAAATTTCCCAGCATGCAAAGGGTTAAATAAAAAGAATTAAGCCACACTCTGGGGAAATGGGTCATAATGCTTGTGTGTTGTGTCATCCCAGGCTATCAGGGACAACACTTTCATGCCTAGACTTGACTCTTGTTTAAAAGGGATTTTCTGTAAAAGAACAATCCCATAAACGCAGAATGTTTCATCTGTGGGGCCTACACAATGTAATCTGGGAGGCACTTCACACACATGCATTAAACCCCATTTACCCAGAGCTCCACTAAATTGTGAAGCATGATTATCATTCTAACTTTCATAGATACAATTCATAAACCTGATAATCAGCGAACGCCATTCTTCATTTTCAGCGGTCGGTTTTCGGCATACCACGCTGCCAGCGAGGTATCATCATACGCCATCACAGTACCGTAGCCATGCAGAGGAAAGCCTAAATAACCATAGCAACGAACAGTGCTCATGCACAGTGTGTGGGCAGGTATTGAAGTCGCGCTGGAACTTGAAGCTCCACATGATGCGCCACACGGGTGATAAGCCTCATGCTTGCAGGCTGTGTGATAGAAGATTCCTGCAGAGTAACTCCCTCAAGTCTCACATGATTGTGCACATGAGGCGCGGGGAGTGTGACGTCACTTGGACAGATGTATAGGAAGTAGGTTAATGTGTAAGTTAATGTGTTTGAGCAAATTAATGATATTTTCTGTGTAAATCTGGCTTGAAAATGCATTTTTTAAAAGAAACTAACGTACGGTTCTCGGCCTTGAAAATGAAAATTTGGCCTTGAAAAGTCATTGAAAAGTGCTTGAATTTAGGTTTGAGATTTCTGTTTGAACCATGTTAACATAATAATAATAAAAGTCATAACAACTGGTACATTTGTACATGTATTTGTATATAAATAAACTGATATAAATAACAACAATGGGTATTTGGATATAATTAACTAAAAAATTACAATAACTGGGATATAAATAAGCATTGTCCCTCAAGCCCTTTGGGTCCTTAAGTTTATGCTTTGCCCCTAAAATGCATGAGAAAACTTCTAAGTCCTTTTTTTACAAAATCTATGTTAAGATCAAGTGTTGGCTGGTCAGGTCAAAATGAGTCGCAAATGGAATACCGAAAACAAGTGGTAACAGAACAAGACCTATAGAATTATGTTAATTGTTTAAACCTATGTACGGTAAAAACCCAGTCATAAGTCGAGATTTTTTACCTCCAAAATTTGATTAAAATTACAGTATCGACTTACGAGGTCGACCATGAAAAAAAATAATGAAATTCGACGAAGATTGATCCCCGCGGCAATTGTTGTTGTTGTTGTATCAAAAAAAATCTGAGAAAACTGGGCGTAATGCATGTGTGTAAAGTGTCGTCCAAGATTAGCCTGTGAAGTCCGCACAGTTCTGCTTTTATGGTATTTTTCGTTTAAAGGAAGTCTTTTACACGAAAATCCAGTTAGGCGTAAAGTGTCGTCCCTGATTAGCCTGTACGGACTGCACAGGCTAATCTGGGACGACACTTTACCCACATGCATTATGCCCAGTTTTCTCAGAATATGACTCATATGTTAGTTTATATCCCTGCAGTGACTGGGCCAGTTTTGTCACTTCACACATCTTGATGACTGCATTTATAAATTGTCTTCCTTCATGAGGGACTCTTAAGTTTTGGAGATGTAGAATTATTTATGTTATTTGTGTAAAGACCTTACTGTGTAATATACAAATAAAAGAAGTGAACAATTTGGATATCTTATTTATCATTGATTTCAAATGGAATACCGAAAACAAGTGGTAACAGAACAAGACCTATAGAATTATGTTAATTGTTTAAACCTATGTATGGTAAAAAACCCAGTCATAAGTCGAGATTTTTTACCTCATAAATTTGATTAAAATTACAGTATCGACTTATGAGGTCGACCATGAAAAAATTTAATGAAATTCGACGAAGATTGATCCCCGCTGCAATTGTTGTTGTTGTTGTTGTATCAAAAAACTCATTGATTTACGACACATGAAATGTCGTCTTTTAACTGATACTTATCTGTCAATTAATATAACCACAGTTTGCAACATTTCCATTGTTTTTACTTTCATAATTTAATCCAAAGTTTTCATGTTAGCAGGTGTTCTTTATAACTGAACAAACACGTCTTTATGCCGAGCTAAGCCTTTATTTGTCAGTCAGCATTCCGCTGAAACATGACTGGCATGTATGTGCCCTGACCCGGGATCGAACCAGGGACCTCTGGATTTTAACGCAAGCGCCTAATCCACTAAGCTACGGAGGCACTGAACGCGTAAACAAAAGATCAGGTCATTTTTAAAGTCGAGCGATAATTGGCAACCCGTGTGAATTGACAGTTTGATGTCATCAAAGGAGAGCCATTTCCTGTCAAGAAGCCATAAAGCATCACCCTTCTCGCCGATAAAATAAGATTCCTTTAATTTGTGAAGCGACATGTTTAACCAATCACGAGTTTGTTATTAACTGGTTATCGTCCAATTATGTTTGAGCACGTGCATAGCTCCACCTTTTAAACTGTTATGTAGAACAAAGGTGGGGTTAGCGGTCTATTGGTTATGTCAATCATTGTAATAAAAACGTGTTTTACCGAAGAAGTAATCAATTGTTTTGATAGATAAAAAGTGCAAAGATTTGATTACAGTGATCACAGTGTGTCATCGGATTATAAGTTTGTGGATTAATACTAGCGTGGACAATTTAGTGCAAACTTTATAATAAAAATTTATTAATTTGACTAACACATTTGATTTGTGAAAATGCCTGGAAAACGCAAACGCCATGCGAATGACAATGTGTTTAAAATACGCGTGATAGAATATGCAGAGCAATCAAATAATAATAATGCTGCTGAACGCAAGTTTTGTGTTTCGTATGTCGTTGTTGTGTAAATTACGATGTACATGTATATACGTCTTGGTTTCCTATGTTGTTGATTTTGTTTTTATGTGGATCATAATGATTTGCTTGTCTATATTTTTATATCATTTTCGATTTCCTAAATATGTATCGTATTGATTATATTACACAAAGTACAAAATACACGTGTCTGCTATGTCTATGTCGCACAGGGCTATAATGACGTCATGGTCTATGTATAGAATAAAAACTTCCCGTACATTTTAAATGGCGTCTGTTTATGAAATTCGTGAATGGACAATTTCTGACTCGACTTATGACTTGGACATATTCAAAATCTCCGATTTTCGTCTCATTTTTTACCCCCCGACTTATGAGCGGATAGACTTATGACTGGGTTTTTACGGTAGTCCTTTTTCCTGTATATTTGCCCTTTTCAAGAGTTTAAGTAACTTTTTGTACCAAATTAAATCAATTTCAACACAAATGAGATATTTGACTTAATATTGAATGTCTTTGCAACAAAACAAAGGAAAACAAATTTACATACTGGTCAGATATTTTTTCAGTTTCAGATAAATTTACCTAAAGCACTCTTACAAACCCAAATGTTCATATCTGTCATTTCAATCTGTTTAGTTTTGATATGATAGCACTACATTTTAAAATAATTTTGATATAAATCATTAAGTACATATTCTGATTAACTAATTGTCATCAGCATACATGTAATGTTTACAAGTGATTTTTTAGCTCGACTATTTTATATGAAATATATATAGTGGAGCTATCCTACTCACCCCAGCGTCGGCGTTTCCGTTAGCGTGCAAATGTTAAAGTTTTTGTACTACCCCAATTATTTTCATTGTCCCTTGACATATTGCTTTCATATTTTGCATACTTCTTTATCAACATGACCCCAACCTATAAACAAAAGCAGACAACTCTATTAAGCATTTTGTTATAATTTTTGCCCTTTTTCCACTTAGAATATGCAGCAAAAGTTTAAGTTTTCATACTACCCCATTTATTTTAATTGTCCCTTGACATATTGCTTTCATATTTTGCATACTTGTTTACCAACATCACCCCAACCTATAAACAAGAGCAGACAACTCTATCAAGCATTTTGTCATAATTATTGCCCCTTTTATACTTAGAATATGCATATTATTGATAAATCTATGTTAAAGTTTGCGTTCCATCCCAAATATTTCCTATATCCTTTGACATTGCTTTTATAAGTTGCATTCTCGTTTACCAACATGACCCCAACCTATAAACAAGAGCAGACCACTGTATCAAGCATTTTGACATAATTATGGCCCCTTTTACACTTAGATAATTGAACAAATTGCCATAACTTCTTTACTTATGATCACATTTTATTATTACTTTGACAAAACAACACTTACCTGAATACCACAATGGATTCCACCCAAACAATACCCCACTCCCCTACCCAGAATCCCTCCCCCCCAACCTCCCCCCCTCATTTTTTTTTAAAACATCTTATAAATTACCAAACCCCACATTATACCCCCCTCTCTCCCCCTACCCCCTCTACCCCCCTCCCCCAAAAAGTTTTTTTTTTAAACATCATCTAATAAATTACCACACCCCACATTATACCCTTCTCTCACCCCCCCCCCCCCCCCCCACCCCCACCCCCCCCCCCCCAATTTTTTTTCTTTCTTTCCTTTTTTTTATTTTGGAAAGATCGTCTAATAAATTATTGAATATGAACCATTTCCCCATTATTGCTTACGTTATACTGTCAAGCACTCAAATAGTCGAGCGCTGTCCTCTGACAGCTCTTGTTTTAATTATTGACATTTAAAAAACCTTTTAATAAATTGTTACAGAATATCAAATGTGTCTGTGTTTAAACAAAAAGCAACAGCATTATATGTGACTGATTTATCATAATAAATAAGTTTTATCAGAGTAATTTCCAAAACTTTTGGGGTCAGTTGAATCTAAAGGAATGGGCAACACTATCTTAGGGAAGGATATTGGTAAACAATGGTGCATATTTTAAAATGTATTGCAATAAAAGTCTGCATATTGCAATTATACGAGGTAAAAGTTATGCAGCTTTAAATTGTGTGAATAGAAAATGTATTATTATGTTTTAAATTCATGCGTGTGTTTTACAGTGACAAGCACCGAAAGACATCTTCTGCAAGGCATCTGCAACGAGACCTACGCAACCCATTGCTATTCCGAGATGGCTTTCCCCACGTGGTCACCCAGGCGGGGCAAGAGGACCAGTGTTTCTGCCCAGCAGACACCCATGCAGTTGAACGTCCTTAATCATTTTGGCGACATTGAGATTCAATGCAAGAAATGTTCGCTCAGTCTGTCCCATGTGATGAGAAGCCAGGGCGATGAGTTTGTTCTGGCATGTCCTGCATGTGGTGGAGCCCTGTGTCATCGAATGGACAACAAAATTGTGTTCTACATATGTAGGTTCTGTGCAAAGAAAGAGCGAGATTTGTCGGATTTGAATCGTCATGAGTGCGCTGTCCATTTGTTTGCCACTTTTGCCAAAAAGCATTTGTAGACCAGAGCAGGCTCGGTTGACACTTGGTTTCCAAGCATGGCTTAGATTGTAATTTAATGTAAAGTTGTGATTGTGAACAAGACGTTTGTTTGTATATTTCATTTAAACTTTTAGTTCTGAATTTAAATTTGAGATTATACATTGTACTCTCTTATTTTTGCATTCATGTAATTTATATGCCCCCCTTCGAAGAAGAGGGGGTATATTGCTTTGCACATGTCGGTCGGTCTGTCGGTCCATCCACCAGGTGGTTTCCGGATGATAACTCAAGAACGCTTATGCCTAGGATCATGAAACTTCATAGGTAGATTGATCATGACTCGCAGATGACCCCTATTGAATTTCAGGTCACTAGGTCAAAGGTCAAGGTCACGGTGACCTGAAATAGTAAAATGGTTTCCGGATGATAACTCAAGAACGCTAATGCCTAGGATCATGAAACTTCATAGGTACTTTGATCATGACTCGCAGATGGCCCCTATTGATTTTCAGGTCACTAGGTCAAAGGTCAAGGTCACAGTGATCCGAAATAGTAAAATGATTTCTGGATGATAACTGAAGAACGCTTATACCTAGGATCACGAAACTTCATAGGTACATTGATCATGACTCGCAGATGACCCCTATTGATTTTCAGGTCACTAGGTCAAAGGTCAAGGTCACAGTGACCCGAAATAGTAAAATGGTTTCCGAATGATAACTCTAGAACGCTTATGCCTAGGATCATGAAACTTCATAGGTACATTGATCATGACTCGCAAATGACCCCTATTGATTTTGAGGTCACTAGGTCAAAGGTCAATGTCATTTGAAAATTAAGTTATGAGCTTTTGTCATCACCTTGGCGTCGGCGTCTGGTTAAGTTTTGTGTTTAGGTCCACTTTTCTCATAAAGTATCAAAGCTATTGCATTCAAACTTGGTACACTTACTTACTATCATGAGGGGACTGGGCAGGCTAAGTTAGATAACTCTGGCGTGCATTTTGACAGAATTTTGTGCCCTTTTTATGTCCCCCACTATAGTAGTGGGGGACATATTGTTTTTGCCCTGTCTGTCTGTCTGTCTGTTGGTCTGTTGGTCTGTTTGCGCCAACTTTAACATTTTGCAATAACTTTTGCTATATTGAAGATAGCAACTTCATATTTGGCATGCATGTGTATCTCATGAAGCTGCACATTTTGAGTGGTGAAAGGTCAAGGTCAAGGTCATCCTTCAAGGTCAGAGGTCAAATATATATGGCCAAAATCGCTCATTTTATGAATACTTTTGCAATATTGAAGATAGCAACTTGATATTTGGCATGCATGTGTATCTCATGGAGCTGCACATTTTGAGTGGTGAAACTTCAAGGTCAAGGTCATCCTTTAAGGTCAGAGGTCAAATATATGTGGCCCATATTGCTTATTATATAAATACTTTTGCAATATTGAAGATAGCAACTTGATAAATGGCATGCATGTGCATCTCATGGAGCTGCACATTTTGAGTGGTGAAAGGTCAAGGTCAAGGTCATCCTTCAAGGTCAGAGGTCAAATATATGTGGCCCAAATCGCTTATTTTATGAATACTTTTGCAATATTGAAGATAGCAACTTGATATTTGGCATGCATGTGTATCTCATGGAGCTGCACATTTTGAGTGGTGAAAGTTCAAGGTCATCCTTCACAAGGTCAAGGTCATCCTTTAAAGTCAAACGTCATATAGGGGGACATTGTGTTTCACAAACGCATCTTGTTATACTTAGAAAATTAAAAATGTGGTTAAGAAAATAGTATACTTTTTGCGATTGGGAATATAGCCAAATTTCGGCTATTAAATCGGGCCAAAAAAAACCCTGCCTAGGATCATGAAACTTCATAGGTACATTGATCATGACTGGCAGATGACCCCTATTGATTTTCAGGTCACTAGGTCAAAGGGTAAGGTCACAGTGACTCGAAACAATAAAATGGTTTCCGGATGATAACTCAAGAATACTTAGGCCTATGATCATGAAACTTCATAGGTACATTTATCATGACTTGCAGATGACCCCTATTGATTTTCAAGTCACTAGGTCAAAAGTCAAGGTCACAGTGACAAAAAACGTATTCACACAATGGCTGCCACTACAACTGACAGCCCATATGGAGGGCATGCATGTTTTACAAACAGCCCTTGTTTACATAGTGCATAGTGCATCAGTTCCGTAAACACACATCTGCTACGATGTAAAGATAAATGATTTGTTAGATTACGCATCAACCTTGTATGTTTGGTTTTTAACAAGTGGTGTTTGAGTAAGTGTTCACGAGAGCAGACTGCACTGACTTATCTGGGATGACACTTTACCCATATACATGAATCCAAGCTTTCCCAGAGTAATGTTTAAATATTCATATAACCAGCATTCAAGAGTCTTCAACATTACTTATACTGGAGTGTGAATAAGACTTGTGGACAAAGCAGAATTCACTAAAAAAATCAAGCCAAGGTATCTTGACGCTATGCTGTGCTTGACAAATGATATCATGTTAACGGTTCATGTGCCATTCCTTTAAAATATATATACCAGACTTTAATAATAAACTTGATTCTAACCTGCTTTGATTTATGTTTTATACACACGACGTCACATAAAATGGGTTGGTTCTCTTTTGAGCATCATAGGTTTATATTTTCCATAGTTAAGGCATGAACTTTCACTATGATATATATTCCTTGCCAGATGCTGGCTAGTGATACGAAAAAAGGCATGAACTTTCACTATGATATATTTCCCTGCCAGATGCTGGCTAGTGAATAGGGTGGGTTCAATGACGTTATTAAATAATAAACTTGACACCATCATATTTTTTCTTACCAGATGATGTCAGAGGCAACAATGGCGGTAGGCTGGCCAAGGATTGTATATACCACTGTTCATACTGCAACAAGTTATGGAAAACTCGGGCCAAACTGGAGCGTCATGTACGAACACACACAGGGGAAAAGCCATATCAGTGTAAGCTATGTGGGAAATCATTTACACAGAAAGAGAGCCTGAAGTGTCATCAGTGGACGCATATGAAACAATGAACAGCAGGGCGATGTTAAACTGCATAAGTGTTTGGATGTTTGATTGTGAACTTCAGAAAAATGTTTAACTTCCTAAGTGCTTGAATGTTTGTGAACTTCAGTACAATGTTAAACTGCATAAGTACTTTGCTGTTTGTGAACTTAAGTAAACTGCATTAGTGCTTGGTTGTTGAACTTTGAATAGCAGAACATTGTAAAACTGCATAGGTGCTTGGATGTATGTGAACTTCATCACACTGTTAAACTGCATAAGTGCTTGGATGTATGTGAACTTCAGAACAATGTTAAACTTCAGAAGTGCTTGGATATTTGATTGTGAACTTCAGAACAATGTTAAACTGCATAAGTGCTTGGATGTTTGGTTGTGAACTTCATTACAATTTTAACTGCATAAGTGCTTGGTTGTTTGGTTGTGAACTTCATCACACTGTTAAACTGCATAAGTGCTTGGTTGTTTGGTTGTGAACTTCATCACACTGTTAAACTGCATAAGTGCTTGGTTGTTTGGTTGTGAACTTCATCACAATGTTAAACTGCATAAGTGCTTAGTGGTTTGGTTGTGAACTTCATCACAATGTTAAACTGCATAAGTGCTTAGATGTTTGGTTGTGAACTTCATCACAATGTTAAACTGCATAAGTGCTTGGTTGTTTGGTTGTGAACTTCATCACAATGTTAAACTGCATAAGTGCTTGGTTGTTTGGTTGTGAACTTCATCACACTGTTAAACTGCATAAGTGATTGGATGTTTGGTTGTGAACTTCATCACACTGTTAAACTGCATAAGTGCTTGGTTGTTTGGTTGTGAACTTCATTACAATTTTAACTGCATAAGTGCTTGGATGTTTGGTTGTGAACTTCATTACAATTTTAACAATTGCTTGGTTGTTTGCTCGTGAACTGCAGAGCAATTTGAAACTGCGGAAGTGCTTGGTTGTTCAACTAATACTAAATCTGTATAAACAATTATCCCTGTCAGTTGGCGGCTTTTCTTGTCTGGCTTATTATTTTGTTGTACTTAATGGTGTTTCAAAATAAATTCACACATATGTTCAACAAATCAAGACAATTTGTTGCATGCAAAACTATGTCGCTCTCTTTAAGGTCAAGGTCACTTGACACTAGAGTTAGTGCATAGTCCCTATAACTTCACATTCCCTTTTGGCTTTAACTTTGTGGTTCATTATGGGATTTCAAAATAAATTAGCACTAATAATAATTGCATCTGGAATGTGTTGTTTGAAACATCCATATCTGTTGCACCAAGGTCAAGGTCACAGTTTACCCTTGAAGTTGTGTATAGTCCATATATTGTATTAGTTATAGTAGTTGTTCATGTGACTTAAATTCTTTTTCTTGTTAGTGTATTGGCAAAATTTGTCATTTCAAAATTACATGGGTTATGCATAACTATGGTGCTTGCTTAAAGGTCAATGTCTCATGTGTGAAATAAACTTTATAGGCAACAACTGTTACAAAGGTTGGGTACATACATGCAGTATAAAGGGTTAACAAACTAGTGTCAGTAAATTTGAACAACACACTCAACATTGAACTAACAGAAGACTGCATGATAATAGTCTGAATTCCAATTACAACCATGCTTGCTCCGTCTGAAGCCTGAATCAACTGCATCAGTCGCAAAATAAATATGGCTTCCCGTACTGTGGAAAGCTGCTGCGAATGCCTTTCATGTTGAACAGCCACATGCGTGTACATATAGGCAAATGTCCCTTTGTGTGTTCAGTCTGCAACAAGGCCTTCACAGAGAAGGGGAATCTGAAAATGCATTATTTTTCGACGCACATGTACCAGTGAAGCAGGGCCACTATGCGCATTCTGTGTAGGTTATATTACTGATATAATCATTATAATCTACACATGTATACTCATCTACTATACTCATTCTGCATTGATTCTACCATAAGCAAATATATTGTTTGGTTTTTGTAAGACGTTGTAAGCTACTTTACTTGCCTTTTTTCTGAAATTGAAATTTAAGCAGAATTCTGCTATGAAATTCACACTGAGTAACTCGTTAATTATGAAATAAATAGAACACAGTTAGAGTCCAGGTGAATGGAGATCAGATTTTATAATTGTGATTTCATCCCCTTGTAAAGTCTTGTTTTTATGCCCCCGGTAGGGTGGCATATACATGTAGCAGTTGAAATGTCAGTCCATTTGTCTGTCTGTGTGTCCGTCCGAAAACTTTTACATTGGCCATAACTTTTGCAATAGACCGTTCCATAATCGATAAATTGACCGCCGCCATATTGTCAGTCACGTGACTGTCCGCCATTACACTGCTGCTAACTGGTGCGAGACTGCGATTCCAAAAGCCAAAAACGTAGAGAATACCCGCTTAACCGTTGTCGGATAAATAAATTACTTAATGAATTAATGTGAGGCGATTATCACATTTTTGTTGTTTAAATGATTGTTTGAAGTTGAGATTGATTGTTACAAATAAAATGTTTAAAATGCTTTCGTGTATTTGTTTTTTTTATATATCTGTAATCAAGTGGTAATCATCGGCGAAAATTTGCCGGTTCAGTCGCTCATACTATGTCTTTGATTAGACTTGTTACTTTTAACGTTTCACAAACAATTCACGCATGTATTGTTGTGTTGATTTTAATAGCCGCAACATCAAGCAATTTATATTTTAATTAATACTTATTAAAGATTCTCGCGCAATTAATTTCCGCTAATTGTTTGTAATTGGTCTCATGTGGTAAAAATCTACATTCCAAAATCATAACATATTATATTAAGTATGATATTTTTGATACGCCTTCCTTTATTTTTCTTGTTCTAGCTGATATCAAAGATAAAAAAAATTGTGGTTTGGATTTATATTTAATTATGGAATTTTGTCACGTTAAAAAACGAGCTTTTTATTATGAGAGAGTGATATTGATCTTGACGATCTTTTATGTGATTATTCGGAAGATGAAGAGAATGTGATCTATGTGATATATCTATATTTTCATCCGTGAATCATTTAACTGCTATAAAGCTAAAAAATACTAAAAAATGTATTTTATAGGTCTTTGAAGTAACGCAAAACATATGGATAACGACACCAAATGTAAAAAAAACTCCGAAAAAAACACCTAAATAATATTTCAAAAATATATTATTAAGCGCCAAACAAATTTATTAATACATTTATTTGCAACTTTAAAAACGCGGCATAAGCATCAAATTAAAGATTATCTGAAGACTGAAAGGCCGACAATTTGACACAACAAAGAGCTCTATGCATAAGCCGTAATATTTTTTGCAGAAAAGCTTCAATAAATTACAATAGTAATACATCTAATTATAAAAATATAATTATGAATGGCATGAGTACGTTAGTGTGATAAACACGTGAGTAATAGAAAGTATAAGGGGTGCATTGAAAATAAACGTACTACAAAGCCCTATTAAAAGTGAAGTGCATGACAGTATTAACATGTAATTTTAATTTGATGGGTTTTGGACAGAGAATGACGCTATTGAGGAATATAAACATACAACTGAAAAACACAACTTTACATGATGCAATTTGAACTGTGTATTCATGTATATTGAAAACTCGTTACTAGTGAGTATGAGTGGCAAATATCTAACATTTTAACACACATATATCTATATTAATATTTTTTTTAAACAATATTTACCCCCGTTCGTGTCAAATGTAATTTCTTGTTTTATGATGTCGTTCGTGCATTGCCGTAACATTAAATCTTCATACGAAATGACGTAGTTTTAATTAACCGATACCCGCTAAATACGTTAAATGTTATGTTTTTAGGTAAATTTTATAATTATCAAATACTTTTTTTCATAAATTAAACCAGGGATTAAACGGGCTAGTATCTTTACGGTGTACAATTTCTGATATTCTATATTGGACATAACTTTTAATTTGTACAATATGTAACATATCTAATGAACGCAACTGTTAAGTATGTCGGAGATAAAATATTAAACCAAATGACTGCTTAATACTACCAGAAAGAGAAGACATGGTGGCATCATCAATTGTGTTTAATGACCAGACTGTCATCTGCCACCCAGTGTGGTTTATGACGACCCGGGATGACGCCATGTTGTTAGTTAAGTCTGGATAATATCTGATCAAAACGAGATAATCGGATTATGCAGAACAAACGGGCAATTCAACACTGGAATGCAAAGGATTACGCGATTTTAAGATTGATGCATATTATCAAATGATAAATATTGCATTTAGTTTAATTAAATGTTTTTTTTTTAATGTGTTAACGTGTTTATTTTCCTAGACAAATACCTAAAAAATGCACGTTTTTCAAACATTTTTCTGTTATAACACTAACTTAACATCTCCTTTAGCAGAAAAACTTTATTTCATACAATTTGCATGACAAACAAACAAGTTTTACAAAAAGAAAGAAATTCACCCGTTGAATAATCGGTGCTCTCTTATATATGTTACCGGTTGTTTGGCAGTAGTGTAATGGCGGACGCGGAGAGTATTCAGGGGAGATAATTGGGTAATTACTAAATTATGGAACGGTTTATATTGAAGACAGCAACTTGATATTTGGCATGCATGTGTATCTCATGAAGCTGCACATTTTGAGTGATGAAAGGTCAAGGTCATCCTTCAAGGTCAAAAGTAAAAAATACAATCCAAGGGAAGTAATAAGCTTTAAAAGGGAGATAATTTCTAAACCTGCCAAATAATATATTAAAATTTTATTTCAAAGCAGCGCAATAGGGGGCATTGTGTTTCTGACAATCACATCTCTTGTTATTATTATAACAACATTTTATGTAACCATGTTGGATATTCAGATTGATGGAAAATTTGATATCTGTGTCTATCTTACACTTCTTCTCTTGTTGGTTTATTTTTTTGTTTAAATGTATTTTTGGTTATAAGCCACATTCATTATTTTAAGGTATACTTTAAATGTGGTTGAATTCATTCTAAATTTTATCTGTTTAAAAAAATGTTTTATATGGTAAAGCATATGCGGTTTTGCAAAAGGTTACAATAAAGGAAAACATACATAAAAGCCAGGGGTGTGATTTTCGCGTAAATTCGTTTAGATTATGTGGGGGAGAGGGGGTACCACCGATTCTGCGGACGTATTTCATAAGCTGCCCGAAATATCCGCGGGCCACGAAATCTCTCCGCAGTTTACACTGGTACATTCTGCCTAAGCATTTTAAAAATGAGCGATATAATTGGCTGTCGTTTTCCAATCTTCAAATTAAAATCGGTTTGGTATTTTTAAGCTGATTCGCTTGCAAATGGAGCGAAAATTAAGATTATTAAAATAACAAATAGCGAATTAACGACTGCCATCATATAGTTTGACAGGAATAATGAAATGTGTTTGTCAACGAAAAAGACTACGTTTTAGATACAAGCAACACATATTTTGTTAAGAAATGTGCACAGTAAATTTGTGTCATGGAAACCAGTGTTTGCAAATTGGAGTTCAGTCTACTTGCGAAGTAAAACAATTTAGAAGAGTTTCGTTCGAACATGGAAATAGACAAACATGATTTGATTTATATGTTAGTAGATCTGTGTATAATCAGATTCATACGCATATTCTGCTTTATTATGTTTGTCACGCTGTTCAGTTAACTGAAATAGCATTGAACTGAAGATGTGAAATGATCAGAAATGCAAGATTTTGAAAGGTAAACAAATTAAATATATCAATTTTACTCAGTTTAATGCATCATTAACACAAGAAGAACAAACACACTCAAGTGTGTTTGTTTATATTTAGTCCATTTACTGTAATTCAATACATTGAAAAACTCTGCTATTGATCACAATAAATACTGTTTACTTTGCATCATCAGTATGTTAAATGTGAAGTTAAACAGGTTTTTTTAAAGAAATATTTAGTTATGAAGTTCAAGAAGTTGTTGATTTTAATGTCTGTTTTAAGGTTTGTCATTGTTTTATGCGCGCAATTCGCGTAGTCAAAATCAGTCGACAGAATTTTCCTCCCTTCTAACTTTGCCTCAATCACACCCCTGAAAGCACACTAATTAGTTTTTATCCCCCGCCAGAGGCGGAGGGATATTGTTTTGGCGTTGTCCGTCTGTCCGTCCTTCCGTCCGTCTTTCCGTCCGTCCGTCAATCACTTTTGTGTCCAGAGCCATATCTTGGAAGTGCTTTGGCGGATTTCATTGAAACTTGGTATGAGTATATATATGGATAAGAGGATGATGCACGCCAAATGGCATTGTACGCCATTGGATAATAACGGAGTTATGGCCCTTTGTATCTTGAAAAAATGCTTTTTATGTCCCCCACAATAGTAGTGGGGGACATATTGTTTTTGCCCTGTCTGTTGGTTTGTCTGTTGGTTGGTTTGCGCCAACTTTAACATTTTGCAATAACTTTTGCTATATTGAAGATAGCAACTTCATATTTGGCATGCATGTGTATCTCATGAAGCTGCACATTTTGAGTGGTGAAAGGTCATGGTCATCCTTCAAGGTCAGAGGTCAAATATAGGTGGCCAAAATCGCTCATTTTATGAATACTTTTGCAATATTGAAGATGGCAACTTCATATTTGGCATGCATGTGTATCTCATGGAGCTGCACATTTTGAGTGGTGAAAGGTCAAGGTCATCCTTCAAGGTCAGAGGTCAAATATATGTGGCCCAAATCGCTTATTTTATGATTACTTTTGCAATATTGAAGATAGCAACTTGATATTTGGCATGCATGTGTATCTCATGGAGCTGCACATTTTGAGTTGTGAAAGGTCAAGGTCAAGGTCATCCTTCAAGGTCAGAGGTCAAATATATGTGGCCCAAATCGCTTATTTTATGAATACTTTTGTAATATTGAAGATAGCAACTTGATATTTGGCTTGCATGTGTATCTCCTGGAGCTTCACATTTTGAGTGGTGAAAGGTCAAGGTCATCCTTCAAGGTCAAGTATATGGGTCAAAATTGCGCATGTAATGTCACTTCTGCAATATTGAAGCTAGCAATTTTATATTTGAAATGGTGTCAGGGTTCGCACAGGGCTTGAAAAGTGCTTGAAAACGAGTCCAAGGCTTGAAAAGCCCTTGAACAAAGGTTGGCCTTGAAAAAGTGCTTGAAAAGTGCTTATTTCATGTAAAAAAGCCTTGAAAATGTTTATTTATGCTCAAAATTACTTTTATCATCGCTTTTATTATTTTACTTAAATCGTTCTTAAGGGAAATATTATGAAAATTTATCATAAATTCCTTCGCGCAAAAAAAGTTGAATACGAAATATAAGTTTCGTACACTATTTAGTACGAAACGTTATGTGTACACGTCACAGATTATGTGTACTACGTCAGAGGTTCTTCATTGTGATCAATTTTTGCGAGTGAAAACGCAGGGATGGGGAAGTGTCGTTTCAAACCAGGGTGGTTAACTGAATAAGAGGAGAGAGCTGGAAGAACTGGAAAAGGAAATCAATTCTGTTAAAGACAAAATGTTATAGTAACTGACTGCTGTTCAAATGTAATGAACTAGTCTGTTTGATGTGAGCATAGAAAGAGACAATGTGTTTGTTTGTAATAACTTTTAAATGTAAATACAGTACAGCCAATGCGGAACAAACGTATTTCGCGATCCGCGGCGGCAAGGCGAAACGAGTCGATGCCGCTTCAGTCGTTGAAGCCGCGTCAGTATGCGGCGGCAAGTCGCATTTCGCCGCGAAACTTCGCATCTGTCCGCCGAGGCATGCCGCGATCCGCGACATGATGCCGAATCGATGCGCATCATGAAATAAAAAATCTTCAATTTTTTTAGTTACATGTAGTTTACAAATTTTGAAAGAACAATTATAATAATAATTAAAATCATAATAAATGTATTGTGCGCGGATTGTCTTAGCATATACATGTAAGCATAGTTAATGTGTCTGGCCAATTAAGTTTGTTTCCCGCCCGTAGTGTATGTATTTCACACATAAACACTGTCACGTAATTATGTTTTCGCACATACAAGTGGTCAAGGCTCCAGCATATGGTTGATTTATGAATTAATTGCATGTTGATTTTGCTATTATATTTAAGCTAAGAAAATTAGCAGCTTGAAGCAACATCAATAATCAAGACGGTGACGACGTATTTGTTGTTTTGTTAATTATCAGCTTATTATAACTATTGTTTGAATATGTGTATGTAAACACGTTTTATTTTGTTCATATTATACAGTTAATATCGCTACTAATTACCCGGTAATTCTGTATATTCCAGTTTTAAAGCAAATGCTGGTAAATATTTATGATACACAAACATTCTCGATATTTCCTTAAGTATCAAATACATTTTGGCATGTGTTACTATTTATAGAGATGATGAAATAACGTCTAATCGGTGCTTTTTTTCAACTGAACACGCGATTTACGCTTGACGTGATGTTCATGTTTTTATACAACATAAAATACACCCAAACTTTCCAAACGACGTTCTACATGTCTGCATAATTTTCGCGCGCTTTTTATGAAACAAAGGATATTTTAGCACTGTTTATTTGACGCTAGAATTTGCCAAAGGTCGCGTTAGCATTAAAATTCGAAAGTGTGTTTCGGATTACAAATTTAATAATGATAATCGAACGAAACATTAACAGTTGCGCGTAATTAATTCTACGCTTCACATACATGTATGTACATGTGGGTGGAAATCTTTTCACTCGATCTGCCGCGTACGTATGCGGCGGATTTACTCCGCGAAATTACGCGAGGTTAATACAGACTCTGCGTCGTTGCGCGGATCGATGCCGATTGCCACGGCGATACGCCGCGTGAACACACGATTCGGCGGCCGCGTACTAATAATCTGGCCGTGGCGTAGCCGCGGATTATGTTTGAGCCGCGTTGGCTGTACTGTACATATGTGACACTCATTGTGTTAAGGATGGATAACCTGTATTTCTATGTAATAACTAGAAATAACACGTATGAGTTATTGTGGAATAAGTGTAATGTGTTTGAGCAAATAAAAAAATGATATTTACTATGTAAATCTGGTTTGAAAATGCAGTTTTTAAAGGAAACTAACGTACGGTGCTCGGCCTTGAAAATGAAAATTTGGCCTTGAAAAGTCCTTGAAAAGTGCTTGAATTTAGGTTTGAGATTTCTGTTTGAACCATGGGTGTGTAACTCAAGGAGCTGCACATTTTGAGTGGTGAAGGGTCAAGGTCAAGGTCATCCTACAAGGTCAAACGTCATATAGGGGGACATTGTGTTTCTCAAACACATCTTGTTTGAGTGTCAAATTTAACACTTTTGTGTCCAGAAGCATATTGGCAGGGGATATCAATTCAACGAATTCGCTTGTTATTTTATTGACAGTATTTATAGATTAACATGCACTAGATTAACATGCACTATATACCAATGTTGGTGGCTGAATTTTTTGTAAAGGAATGCAAGGTAATATAAATTGTTTACTGATAAACCCAAGTTTAATATTTTTTAAATTGTGTTATGAGAACAATGTTAAATGTTTTATCAATTATAATATTATGCTGAAGAACAATGTTAAATGGTATTATAAAAACAAAATTCCTGTCAAGTAAAGCATTACTATAAAATTTAATCTTTCAGGGATAAAATTATCCGACGACGTAAAACAGGAAACAGTGCCAGAAAACCAGTACACAGTGCCAGAAAACGAGACGCTTAAAAACCGATGCCAGAAATGTGAGCAAGGGAATATGGGGAGTCATGTCTTGTCACGACTCTCAGACAAGACAAAGACCTGCAAGTACCACACCCGATACCTGAAAAAGCGTAGGGAGACCAAGTATGGGTGTGCTACTTGTGGTGTCCACCTGTGTCGAGATGGATGCTTTGTTAGGTTTCACAACCTGTTATAATCTGTGACGGAAGTTGTATGACACTTTTTAATTATGTTTAGGACAGTTGGATGTATTGCTGCAATTGAAATCTCTAAGGTTGCAAGTATTTTTTTTATTCTTAAAAATAAGCAGTAAATAATTTACTTTTAGAGTTGTATTGATCATAACGTAAACATATCGATTGTTTAATTTAGTTTTCATGTAGCATGATTATAAAAATACACACAATCTTTATAGTGGTATTATAAAAACACTTAAATTTTGTTAACACATTTTTTTGAAAATTTAAATATCTTGCAACCAATGTTTGGTTTTAGTTAATACCGTAAACCTTATATTATTGTGTTATGTAAAAATAAGTTTTTATTTGTTTTATTGTTGCATGCTTTACAAGAATATTGTATAAAAGTGTGTGCGTTTTTTGAAGTCACTGAATAAATACTGTTTAAATAAAAAAATGTGTTTAATCACTCTATTCTTATATGATTTTTACATTACAGTTTGTCATATTAATTTTTTTTATTTAAATTGTATTTTTGTGATTGAAAGCATTCTAAATGTGATCTGTTAAAAAATGTTTTTATATGATACAGCATGTGTTATACAATATGTTATAAAGGGAAATTAAAACACATTTTGTAGGTGTTATGATATGAACTGTTTTAATAGATAAACATTCACTAAACCCAGATTTGTGTAGCTGCATCTCTTGTAAAGGAATGTACAGAAATTTCATTTCAGTTTTTGACAAGATTTATTCTACAATCATGCTGTTTACGTAAATACAATTTGTTATCCAAAAAACCATGTTAAATGTTTTATTATAACATAATTATGATCAAGGAGAGAGTTACTATATAATTTTATTTCTTTCAGACATGACATTCTCGGACACCCTCAAGCAGTTCAGCTTTCCAGAAATCGGCACACCCAAGAACCAATGCCAGTACTGCGGTAAAGTGGAACCCTCGCGTGCCAAACTGGTCGTCCACGAACGCATTCACACAGGAGAGAAGCCTTACCGATGTGAAGTCTGTCACAAGTCCTTTGCCCAGAAGAATAATCTGAAGACCCATATGATTATTCACATGGATCTCAGGACTCTAGCGGGAACAGATTCAAAGCAATAGTGATAAACAGTTTTAACCCTTTGCATGCTGGGAAATTTGTCATCTGCTCAAATGTTGTCTGCTAAATTTCTAAAATTAGCATTTTCTTCGATTTTTTTTTCAAAGAATACTATCAGAATAGCAAACAGTTTGGATCCTGATGAGACGCCACGTTCTGTGGCGTCTCATCTGGATCCAAACTGTTTGCAAAGGCCTTCAAAATTCGGTTCCCGCACTGAAAGGGTTAAAGACCTTGCAAAGTGTTATCAATCGTTAGTTTTATATTAGTTTTGCTGTGGGTACATTTGTACATGTGACTAAATGCATGAGCACAGGCCAATCTGGGACAACACTTTCCACTTATATGGAATGGTTCGTTTAAAGGAAATCTCTACTTAAGGGAAATCCTGTTTAGGTGCAAAGTTTTGTCCTTGATAAGCCTAGCAGGTGCAGACTGCACAGGCTAATCTGGGGGAACACCTTATGGAAATGCATTAAACACATTTATCTTTGAATGAGTCCAAAGTATGGATTATTCAAATGAATCGGTGGTTAATTTTGAATCATTTAAGTTAAAAAAATGAGTTGAAGTGTTCATAATTAACCAAGAATGCTCTTATAATTTTCTGCATTCAAAGTGACGTCATTCAAAGGAGTCTGGCTAGTATGGTTATACGGAATAGGAAAACTAGCGAGTAGCATTATACGGGTATTATTTCTGTGCAGTTGTATTAACGATTGATACATCTGTATTTTTTGGGAACACAAAGCAGGTATATAATAAAATGATTTATCAAAGTATCTGCAATGTTTTCCAATATCTGTACTCGGAAATCAGGCACATATCTCATTAAACATATTTTAATTCTATTGCAATGCTTGAAGAAGGATAATTGATAAGGAACAACATGAAGATTTAGGTTATTACAGTGAATCTAGTAATTTTCTTTGTATCTTTCACATGTCAGCTTGGGATCACCTGTTATTTGGGAACACAAAATTTAATTAAATATAAATTACTAACCAAATATTTTTTTAAAGTATAAAATATACAAAGGTACAGTTCATCTCAATAATTCCATTATTGGAATTATTTGTTAACATGATTGTCAATGAACTGAAGATACAAATGTCCAAAAAAATGTATATACAATTGTCATAAAACTGTAGATATAACTGTCAATAAACTGTAGATACGAATGTTAATAAACTGTGAGTGTGATTGTCCATAAACTGTTCCAATTTACCACCATGAATCTTTTAAGCAGCAGTTTAAAGAAGATACCAACGTTGAAAGTAAACCATAGAACATAAACAATTCTTAACTAGCTATTGTCACAAACCTTTCAAAACATTCACCCTTTCCTGCTTAGAAGCAAAGTGAAAATAGCTGAATGCAACCATCATAAAATCAGAACAGCCAGTGAGTAACTTGCACTATGTTCAGGTTATATGCTGTTTGCTGCTCATCAGTATCTTTGGGGTTGTAAATAAAGCCTTTACAACTGAAATCTAATTAAAAAGGTTTTTAACCTAGCGTCTAGAAAAAAGGCCTTGGCAAACAACGTAGACCCAGATGATGGGTCTGCGCTGTTTGCTTAAATGAATTTCTGTAAGAAATATTCTAAATATAGAAATAAATATACTAGACATTCCTAATTTTGGAAAAAAATTGATCCAATTTAGAAGGATGGGATAGTCTTACTAGGCATAGTTGGATTAATTTGATTTTGTAAGAGACAACTAAGGAGTCAAAGTTTGTATCCGAGTGGTTAAAGGTTAACCCTGTTTTATACTATCTGTCATTGTTCCAGGTAAAATGTTTGTGGCAGTGGCACTTAAAGGTCAGGACGTAAAACAGCAGGGGCAGGAAACTCTGCGCTACAAGTGCCAGTACTGCGACAAAAGGGAGAGAACTCCTGCTCTTGTACGCCGCCATGAGAGGGTTCACACGGGAGAGAGACCTTTCAAGTGTCACCTGTGCAGTAAAACATTCACCCAGCGGGGAAATCTCAACGCGCATCAAATCACCCATGTGAAGATGCCACCAATTTTGCCATCAACTAGCAAAGATTGAGTGAAAATCTCAACACCCATCGAATCACCCATCTTGAAAATGCAGCCATTTCGCTACAAACCAGCAAAGATTGCAGGAAAATCTCAATGCCCATCAAATCACCCATCTGAAAATGTCACCATTTTTGCCATGGACAAGCAAAGATTTAGACATTGCACCAGAAGTTTGATGAGGAAATTTAATTTCCATTGTTCATTCACCCATGCAAACAATTGTTAATGGTTGTCATACAGAGCTTCTTTATTACTGCCATTGTTTACAGAAACTATCAAAAATGGAGAATTTTCAACAGCATACTCTGGACAGTGTTCAATATGTATTAATCGTTTCCACAGAATGTGAAATTGGTGGTTATTGTACGGATTGTCTGTTGCTGCCATTTTTGTCCAACTCTAGCAAATTTTTGTACAACATTATATGGACAGCAAAAAGAGTATTTATTGTGATTGTATCATTAATAAAATTTCATATAAAATTGTTACTTTTATAAAACACTAGCTGTCAATCAGTGTTTTGTAAACAATCTTAATGAAAAACAACACAATAGTTGTCAAAATTAAAGATCAAACTATGAAAAACTATCATAAACAATGGAAAATTTGTACAAATTACATTCAACTATTGCACAGCATCATAATACATGGTATGAGAAGGCAATGCAACTATTTATAGTGAATCTTTCCCCTTAACAGAAGCATTTCTAAAATGGTTCAGGTGTTCCTGCTTTTAACTCTTTCAATGCTGGAACCGAATTTTGAAAGCCTTTGCAAACAGTTTGGATCCAGATGAAACGCCACAGAACATGGCATCCCATCAGGATACAAACTGTTTGCTATTCTTATACAGTCCACTCTCGTTATCTCGAAGTCGGCGGGAATAAGAAAATATATCGAGATAACGAGAGTTCGAGATATCCGATATGGAGTTTTTAAAGAAAAAATAAGACGAATATACCTTGTTTTTAACAAAAATATACCTTCTAAGTGGTCTAACTAAAGCCGTCACCGTGTGGCAGAATACTCTACCTGATATACATGTATACGCGTTTTTACGAGGCATGATTAAATTTAAATGCTTAAAATGACGTTTTAAGTATTACATAATTGCATGAACACATGCGGTTATAATTTTTCTAAACTGTCGAGTAAACATCCGGTAATGTTGCTATTTATAGTTATGATGCAATTGACGTCCAATCAAGACGAGGGTTTTCCATCTGAACATGCGTAAATCACGTTCCAGAATACTGAACATTTTGTAGTTTGAAATGCAAAGTTCAATCAGTTATAAAATAAAAAATTAGTCTTTCGGCCTTTCGGCAGGCGGTGCATTAATTGCAGTTAATTGATGTTAAAGTGACAGTTAAAGTGACAGGCCTTACTCCAGTTTTAATTGCTAACGACATTACACACGTGTGATCATTGATGCAATCAACGGATCGATTTCCTACCGAACAGTATCGGGAGCAGCCGGGCGAAGCGGGGCGGTGAAGTATCAAAGAAAAATTTTCTCACCTTTTGCCGACACTGGGACAGTTATTTGCACTTCGAGATAAATCACAGTAAATACATGTAAAATCTGGACTCGGGACAAAATTTTATATCGACATATCGAATTATTCGACATAACGAAAATCGAGATATGCGATGTTTATTTATATAGATAAAGAAGGAAAAAAGTTGGGACATTGAGCTTACTTCGACATATCGAGAATATCGAGATATCCGATGTCGACATAACGAGAGTGGACTGTAGTATTCTTTGAAACAAAAATCAAAGAAAATGCTAATTTTAGAAATTCAGCAGACAACATTTTTGCAGAAGACAAATTTTCCAGCATGCAAAGGGTTAATTAAACACTTTTAAGCAGTTTAATCAGTTCCCTTTTATATTTTTTAGATATCATAACCAGGATGGTGGAAGGAATAAAGATGTTTGTGTGCCGGTTCTGTGGAAAGCTGGAGCCTTCGAAGCAAAAATTTGTTGTTCACGAACGTGTTCATACTGGAGAGAGGCCATACAGTTGCAACATCTGTGGTCATGCATTTGCACACAAGAGTAACCTGACCAAACATTTGAAAAGGCACAGGAGCCAAGAAATGAAGACGAAATCGTAGAACCGCCTTTACATGTCCACATTAAGGCTTAACACTGAGACATGTGAATTAAAAGTCAGGCATTATGTGATTTTTTAAAGAATTTTTTATCTCTTATCTGTTAATTCTGATACCATACTTAACCTTATTATCAATCCTTGTTTTTTTATGGTTTTAGTTATTGGTATGCCCCAACAAAGTGGGTGGCATTTAAGATTAAAACTTGTTTGTCCGTTTGTAAGTCCAGAAGCTGGTGTTTTCAACTACTTTTTTACTAATGCCAATAAATGGTTACTCACTCAAACTTTCACAGTTGAATAACCTTAAAGTAATAATGTTCTGAAAGAAAGGAATATTTTTTTTGACAAATTTGTGCAGCATTATGGCTCTGTCTGTTGTTAATGTCCCAAAATTTGGGTTTTCAGCTGCTGTAGCTACTTGATGGATCTTGCCCAAACTTTGATAGTTGAATGACCTTCATTTTAACATGATCATTAAGAAAGGAATTTTTGCTGCAACAAGTTTTTGCAGAATTATTGCCCTTGCCCATATTCTTACATAGAATATAGATTCCTAAAATGTAACTATTTTCAATTTCTTTCTCTTTGTAAGTACACATACTGTATTTATCAAGATTTAACTTTCATAGTTGAAAGACCTCAACTTTAAAATGGAACATTAGGAATTTTAGCTGGGACAAATTTTGGAAAAATTATGGTCCTTGATGCGTTTGTAAACTTTAGAATTTAAAGTCCCAAAATTAAGTGTTTTCAACTCCTGATTTGGTGGATCATGCTCAAACTTCACAGCAAACTTCACAGAAAACTTCACGGGTGAATGATCTTTATGTGTACATATTGCAAAGAAAGGAACTAAGTGTGGGACCAGTTTTGGCTTAAAATGTCCCTTTGTCTTTTTTTATCCTATGTAAACTACATGTATGTAGTGGATATTTGTGTGTTTGAACTTGTTTGTGGGGATGTCCGTTCCCCCAAGGGAGTCAAATGACCCTTAGCTTGAACATTTAAAGGGTCAGATGAAACTTTCAAGGGTCAAAATAATGAAGCACAGAGTTATTTTGTTTGTGCATACTAGTTAAATTATCTGTAAATGTTTCTTAGTATACATTTTAGTCTAACACATGTGATTGAACAAAAGTTGTATTATATAGGATTAATTATTTATTTAGCTGTCCGGTAACATTTGCATCAAAATGCTGCAAGGCAGGTAATTTGCATGAGTCAAAAGTGAGAAATTTGCAAAATGATTGCATCAAAAAGCAGGATTTTGCTCATTGAAATCCCTTGTTCAGTATGTGTGCAAATAGTGGTATTTCACCTTTTATAATAATTTGTCAGTTCAAAGGATAAATGCATAATACAAAATATGGTAAATTAATTAAATATTGGAATACAAAATTAAATCTGGTGTGACATAATTTTAAAAACATCAGTTGATTATAAGTTAAACATGCTGATTGTATTGTTCTCTGAACAAAAAATTACAATTCAGTTGATCTACAAGTCCTCATGATACCCTAAAGTTTATTACATTGTAGGAAGTAATTTTTACAGTATTGAACATTGGAAGGTAATACGTTAAAGGTGTAATGACAAGGAGGAAAATCACTAGGTAATACCAAAAAACCCATGCCTTTTTCAGGTAAAAAAACTCCAGACACCCTATCAATGTTGGACAAGTACACGTGTCACATCTGCGGTGTCTGCACTCAGTCAACCACTGCACTTCGAGCCCACATACGCATACATACAGGGGAGAGGCCATTTGTGTGTCACATCTGCCAGAAACGGTTTGCCCAGAAAGGCAACCTTAACCAGCATAAAATTGTTCATTTACGCTGATCAAGGTTACTAAGAAGCATTTTGTCATTCATATACGCTGATCAAGGTTACCAAGAAGCATTTTGTCATTCCTAACGCTGATAAAGGTCACTAAGAAGCATTTTGTCATTCATGTACACTGATCAAAGTTACTGAGAAGCATTTTGTCATTCATTTACACTGATCAAGGTTACTGTGAAGCATTTTGTCATTCATATACAGTGATCAAAGTTACTGTGAAGCATTTTGTCATTCATTTACGCGGTTCAAAGTTACTGTGAAGCATTTTGTTATTCATTTACACTGATCGAAGTTACTGAGAATCATTTTGTCATTCATTTACACTGATCAAGGTTACTGTGAAGCATATTGTTATTCATTTACACTGAACAAGATAACTAAGAAGCATATTGTCATTCATTTACTTAGAGGCATATTGCTATTAGTTTACGCTTATCATGGTAACTGAGAAGGATAAACTCGTCCATTATGCTGATCAAGGTAATTGAGAAGCATAGACTCGTCCATTATGCTGATCAAGGTAACTGAAAAGCATAGACTCGTCCATTATGCTAATCAAGGTAATTGAGAAGCATAGACTTGTCCATTATGTTAATCAAGTTTACTGAACAGCTTATTGTCATTCATTTACACTGTTCAAGGTCTTTGAGAAGATTGAATAAACCTGTTTTCTCTTATTATACCCCCACAAACGAAGTTTAGGGGGATATATAGGAGTGAACTTGTCTGTCAGTCGGTCTGTCTGTCGGTCTGTATTAAGTGTCCGCTCTCTAATTCAAGTAGTTTTCATCCGATCTTCACCAAACTTGGTCAGAAGTATTATCTAAATTATGTCTAGGCCAAGTTCCAACATGGGCCTTGTTGGGTAAAAAAGTAGGCATTCAGCATGTTGTCCGCTCTCTTATTCAAGTAGTTTTCATCCGATCTTCACCAAACTTGGTCAGAAGTTGTATCTTGATGATGTCTAGGCCAAGTTCGAACATGGGCCTTGCCGGGTCAAAAACTAGGTCACAGGGTCACTTAGTGCGTTTTAAACATTCAGCATGTTGTCCGCTCTCTAATTCAAGGAGTTTTCATCCGATCTTCACCAAACTTGGTCAGAAGTTGTATCTACATGATGTCTAGGCAAAGTTTGAAAATGGGCCTTGCAAGGTTAAAAACTAGGTCACGGAGTCACTTGGTGCGTTTTAAACATTCAGCATGTTGTCCGCTCTCTAATTCAAGTAGTTTTCATCTGATCTTCCCCAAACTTGGTCAGAAGTTGTATCTAGATGATCTTAAGGCCAAGTTCGAACATGGGCCTTGCCGGGTCAAAAACAAGGTCACGGGGTCACTTAGTGCATTTTTTAACATTCAGCATAGTGTCCTCTCACTTATTTAAGTAGTTTTCATCCGATCTTCACCAAACTTGGTCAGAAGTTTTATCTAGATGATCTGAAGGCCAAGTTCGAACATGGACCATGCCAGATAAAAAACTAGGTTACAGGGTCACTTAGTACGTTTTACACATTGAGCATGGTGTCCGCTCTCTATTTCAAGTATTTTAAATCCGATTTTCACCACACTTGGTCAGAAGTTGTAACTAGATGATGTGTAGGTCAAGTTCGAACATGGGCCATGCCGGGTCAAAAACTAGGTCACGGGGTCACTTAGTGTGTTTTACACCTCACCATGTTGTCCGCTCTCTAATTCAAGTAGTTTTTATCCAATCTTAAACAAAATTGGTCAGAAGTTGTATCTTGATAATGTCTTGGGCAAGTTTGAATATGGGTCATGCCGGGTCAAAACAAGGTCACGGGGTCGCTTAGTGCGTTTTAAACATCAGAATGTTGTCTGCTCTCTAATTCAAGTAGTTTTCATCCAATCTTCACCAAACTTGGTCAGAAGTGTATCTAGATGATGTCTAGGTCAAGTTTGAATATGGGTCATGCTGGGTCAAAAACTAGGTCATGGGGTATCTTAGTGCGCTTTAAACCTCACCATGTTGTCCGCTCTCTAATTCAAGTAGTTTTCATCCAATCCTCACCAAACTTGGTCACAAATTTATCTAAATGATCTCTAGGACAAGTTTGAACATGGGCCATTCCGGGCCTGAAGCTAGGTCACGGGGTAACTTAGTGCGTTTTTTTACATTCAGCATGGTTTCTGCTCTCTAATTCAAGTAGTTTACATCCGATCTTCACCAAACTTACTCAGAAGTTTTATGGAGATGATCTTAAGGCCAAGTTAGAACATGGGCCTTTCTGGGTCAAAAACTAGGTCAAGGGGTCACTTGCGTTTTAAAAATTGAGCATGGTGTCCGCTGTTTTTTGTGAAGACGACATGCAAAATATTATGTGTCAATGCGGCATGTGGGGGTATTCGTCTCATCTGTAACAAAGCTCTAGTTTTAACAGATTGAACAGTAAATAAGCAGAATTCAATACAAAGCTGTATAAGTTATCCATTTCTACTCAATGAAGAGATGGATTATGAAAGACTATGCTGTATTTTTTTTTTGGCTTTTGTGACATCAGAACATCTTTCTCTGTTTTTATGCTCCCCCCAAAAAAAATTTGGGGGGAATATATAGTCGCCGCTTCATCTGTGTGTCTGTGAGTCTGTCTGTGCACAATTTTTGTCCGGGCTATTTCTCAGTAACTAATGACCGGAATTCAATGAAACTTTATGGGAAGCTTCACTACCAAAAGGAGATGTGCATATTATCAGCGGGTTCTGGCCGGATGATTTTTCAGAGTTATGGCCCTTTGAAATTTTACATTAACTGTACATATAGTGCTATTCTTGTCTGGGCTATTTCTCAGCAACTAATGACCGTAATTCAATGAAACTTTATGGAAAGCGTCACTACCAAGAGGATATGTTTATATTATCAGCCGGTTCTGGTCGGATGATTTTTCACAGAGTTATGGCCCTTTGAAATTTTCCATTGTACATATAGTGCAATTCTTGTCCGAGCTAATTCTCAGCAACTTATTAGGGGAATTCAATGAAACTTTATGGGAAGCTTCAATACCAACAGGAGATGTGCATATTATCAGCCAGTTATGGTCGGATGATTTTTCACAGAGTTATGGCCCTTTTAAATTTTCCATTGTACATAAAGTGCAATTCTTTTCCGATTTATTTTTCAGCAACTTATTATGGGAATTCAATGAAACTTTATGGGAAGCTTCAATACCAAGAGGAGATGTGCATATTATCAGCCAGTTATGGTCGGATGATTTTTCACAGAGTTATGGCCCTTAGAAATTTTTTATAAACTGTACATATAGTGCAATTCTTGTACGGGGCTATTTCTCCCCAACTACTGACTGGACTTCAATGAAGCTTTATGGGAAGCTTAACTACCTTGAGGAGATGCACATGTTATTAGTGGGTTCTGGTTAGATGATTTATTTAGAGAGTTATGGCCCTTTGAAAATTTTAAGTTGCTAAACCATCCATCGTATTATTTTGTCCAAAGTTATGCCCCTCAAGACGATTCCTTTTATTTGAATATATAGTGCAATATTGTGACCAAAAAAACCTTTGGGGAGCATCACCCGTCTCCGACGGTTTCTTGTATGTAGTTTTGTTCTCTGTTTAGTGTACTGTGTACTGTACAGGAAGTTGTTTACCAAATATGTTGATAAATGTTGAGAAAGAGATTATTTTGCGTTTGTTATTATCATTACAATTGTTTATAATGAGTTTTCAAACAATTACATGAACTGTTCTTTGGGAAACCAGGCTTTGTGTGTGTGTGTAATGTATTGTCCCAGATTAGCCTGTGCAATTAGCAAAAGCTAATCAGGGAGGACACTTTCCAATTTAATGGAATTTGTCATTAAAAAGAAGTCTCTTCTTAATGAAAACCAAGTCTAAATAGAGAGTTGTTCCAGATTAGTCTGTTGCCCCTCATAAGCTTGTGCAGACTTATCTTGGACAGTACTTTCCACACATGCATTAAGCCTGGTTTTCCCAGAAACTGGATCATATCCTTTTTTAAATGTTATTTGATTCTATGTGATTATTATTTATTAAAACAAATAGCACACATGTCATATGTCTCCTTAAATGTTCATCCAAAACACTTGCACCAACAAAACATTAACTCATATGTGACAATCCACAATGAATGCATCTGAGAAAGAAAAAAAAGTACTTTAAATTGTGAGCATAAATTCTGTGTATTTTCAGTCATACCAAAGGCAGGGCAAATATTGCAAGCTTCTAGCACTATTAGAGGAGAAAGGCTGCTTCACATCCATCAAGTGTGTGGCAAGGTCCAAATGTTGAAAGCTTCTGAAATCATGAGGGGAGATGGGCCACCGCAGATGGGTTACACCTGTCGTTACTGCGGCAAGATCCAGCCATCACCATCAGCAGTGCGAATTCATGAGCGCATTCATACCGGCGAGAAACCGTATCAGTGTGCAGTCTGCAATAAAGCTTTTGCTCACAAGAGCAACCTGGCTGCACATTCCACTGTACACTTGAATTTGAATGTGTAAAATGGGGACTTCTGGTTGGTTAAATTTGTAAAATGGAGATTTCTGATTGGTAGATATTTGTAATTGGATTGTTCAACAGATTTTATAAAATACTTGTGTTACATTTGACAGTAAACTTTAATTTGCAATTGTTAAACGTGCTTTTGAAATAATGTACTGAAATCTGGTGCTTTTGTAAATTGTGAACTTGGACATTTGTATGGGTTTGGAAAAGATATGATATGAGACCAACTCATGCTTGGATTTGTAATGTATAAGATAAATGAGCACTTTATTAACAGTTATTTCTATATTTAAAATTGAAACCTCATGGAGCATTTGATACTTTGTTTTAAATGTGTTGTTATCATTGGCATTTGTAGATTCTCTTTGGCGTGAAAGTAACTGACATTATGGTAATAACTTTATTGAAACCTTGTGCTACATTTAAGACAGGCAATAATATTTACTCTGAATGTCAAAATTTGTTTTGAAAAAAAAACGACTTCATTTTTTTATACGCCTGTTTAAAAAAAACGGGACGTATTATAGTTTCAGCTTGGCGGCGGGCTGGTGGCGTCCACAGCAGTTTCCCCTCTCTAATTCAAATAGTTTTCATCCGATCTTCACCAAACTTGGTCAGAAGTTTTATCTAGACAATATCTAGGTCAATTTTGAATTGGGTCATGCCGGCTCAAAAACTAGGTCACAGGGTCACTTAGTGCATTTCAAGCATTTAGCATGGTTTACGCTCTCTAATTGAAGTAGTTTTTATCAGATCTTCACCAAACTATGTCAGAAGTTGTATCTGGACTATATCTAGGTCGAGTTCGAATATGGGTCATGCCGGGTCAAAAACTAGGTCACGGGGTCACTTAGTGCATTTCAAGCATTTAGCATGTTGTCCGCTCTCTAATTGAAGTAGTTTTCATCCGATAATCACCATACTTGGTCAGTAGATGTATCTAGACAATATCTAGGTCAAGTTCGAATAAGGGTCATACAGGGTCAAAAACTAGGTCACAGGGTCACTTAGTGCATTTCAAGCATTTAGCATGGTGTCCGCTCTCTAATTGAAGTAGTTTTTATCCGATCTTTATCAAATTTGGTCAGAAGTTGTGTCTAGACAATGGCTAGGTCAAGTTCGAATATGGGTCATGCCGGGTAAAAAACTAGATCACGAGGTCACTTAGTGCATTTCAAGCATTTAGCATGGTGTCCGCTCTCTAATTGAAGTAGTTTTCATCTGATCTTCATCAAATTTGGTCAGAAGTTGTGTCTAGATGATATGTAGGTCAAGCTCAAATATCGGTCATGGTAAAGTTATCAAGTTGTCCAAAACCTTCAAACGGGCGTATCTTGTGACAGTTTGGCACTCTTGTTATTGTATTGTTTTTAAAAACTGTTTTCTTGGAAAATGTTATACAAAATAATTTCATTAACATTGAGATCTTAAGTTGTTAATAGCTTTATATGCTGAGAATGTTATAATTGGTATTGAATTGAGATGCAAGTATTAAACTTGGGAATTCCTGATCTAGCAATACATTGGTTGGTGATTGAAAAAAGCAAAACACAAGAAGGTCCAAAATAATTCAATAAAAGAGTGCTTTTTATGACGGTGCTGTTTATTATACATCTTTATAATATGTGAAACAACTCCTCCTTTGATAGTAACCTGTTTACAACATATGGTTTTGAAAAAGGAGCTAAATCAAAACCCAGAAACGGAAACTAAATTGCTCAAATAGTTGTCATAAAAAAGCCTTTTTCATTTTCAGGACCCAGGATATTCCAAGATAAGAACACAAAACACACCAAAAAAAATTGCTCGCACAGTTTTCATAAAAAAATATATGTTATTTTCAGGAACTGGGATATTCGTAGGTCCGACCTCGCCATCATCAAGAAAGTCCAACATTACTGGAGGCCCCTTGAAAACATTAGACACACAATGCTCCACCTGCGGAAAAATCATGTCCACCAAGGCTGCCCTGGTTATTCACACACGAATCCACACTGGTGAAAAGCCATTTGTGTGCTTACTGTGCAATAAGGCCTTTTCGCATAAAGGCAACCTAAAGGCACACTCTGTGGTACATTTGCAAGAGGCTGGAAGCTGGTAGGAACCTGTTTAAATAGATGTGTTTTGTCTATTATGGCAACTTTAAGGGCTCCTTAGAAGCGCTGTGTATAAGAAGGCAACATAAAGGCGCACTCAGTGATTCGTTTGCACGATTGTCATTTCCTTCATGTGTTTTGTATAATTATATAAGCAACTTTGTTAAAGATACAGGAACTGGAAGGATTTTGTTTTCTTACATGTGTTTTATGCGTGAATGACTATGTGAAGTAATTAAATAAATATATATAATGGAGGCAAATTAAAGCCGGAAGCTGGAAGTAACTTGTATAAATGAGCTGCGTTCTGATAAAAAGTGGGCTTCATGCATTATGTTTTGTCCCAGATAAGCATGTGATGGCTGCACAGGCTAATCAGGAACTGCAGATTCTGCTTGTATCGAATTTTTCGTTTTACAGAAGTCCCTTCTTAATGAAAATCCAGGTGGAAAGTGAAGTCCCTGATTAGCCTGTGCAGACTTCACGGGCTGATGTGACATGCATTAACTCTTTCAGTGCGGGAACCGAATTTTGAAGGCCTGTGCAAACAGTTTGGATCCAGATGAGACGCCACAGAACGTGGCATCTCATCAGGATCCAAACTGTTTGCTATTCTGATAGTATTCTTTGGAAAAAATCGAAGAAAATGCTAATTTTAGAAATTTAGCAGACAACATTTTAGCAGACGACAAATTTCCCAGCATGCAAAAGGTTAAGGCAGCTCAACTAGAAGTGCTATGTTTATATAGGCAACATAAAGACGCACTCTGAGATGCATTTTGAAGATTCACAAAAAGCCAAGCTCTTTCGTGACTTTGCAATGTGCTGGCAGTTTTTACTTGTGAATCATACATTATTATTGAAAGATGCAAGATTATTCATTTGTGCTAATAGACTTTATTAAATGAGCCCCTATGCCTATGAAGAAGAACATGGCCAGTTTCAGACAAACATTTAAGCCCAATGTGAACTAGGCACATATGGAAAGAGTTCAATATTGCATGGAGTGTTTTATTTGCAAGGCATTTACATTAATTTTTGTCTGTGATCAAGGTCACTATTTCGTAGTGATTTTTTTTTCAGAGACTGATTTTTCGATTGTTTTTCATTCAAACTGATGTATGCTCAGTTGAATTATCCTAACGGATATTAAATAATTATAACTCTCTGATTATACTCCTTTAATTGACGTTTCGGCATAATGCCTTTATCAAAACAATGGAAATTTCCATTGTTTTGATAAAGGCATTATGCTGAAACGTCAATTAAATGAGTATACACAAATTGATGTATTTACTAATTAATATCATTGCCACACCAGTGATTTTTTTTGCTTTTATATTTTACAGCTTGTGCCATTTGAATAGGGAAAATTAGCGCGATAAACCGTGAAATTGGGAAAAATAGCGTGATAAACCATTAAATTGGGAAAAATTAAGCATTATAAATATTATAAGTAACAGAATTAATATTGTTTTTAAGTGAATGTTCAGATGGTTTTCTAGCCATTTTGGGAAAAGGAGTCTGGTCAAATTGGGAATATTTTTTTTTAATCAATAAAAGCGGCAAATTTGGGAATTACCGGTATTTATGACAAAAAAGGGCTAAATTAAAGTTATATATTTCGTAGGATGTTTAAAAAATAAAGTTGAGATCTAGGGTTAAGAAATCATAATTAAGTCATAAGAGACTTCTTTCTAAAAAAAAAAAATGTTTGTTTTTTTAATTGGGCTTTTTGGGGAAATTTTGGTCAGAGTTTTGGGAAAAAAGTGGCATTTTGCGATTGGGAAGCAGCCAAAAATCGGTGGTAATTTTAAAAATTTACTGCACACGCTAGCCACCTGTGGTTTAGGTTAACAATAATCATATAGGTTAACAATAATCATATAGGATAACAATAATCATATAGGTTAACAATAATCATATCAGACGAAAGTAGGCATTGTTGATGCTTAATTGTACGTAGGCTAGGCTCCATCAAAATGGTTTGTGAATAGTGTTTGTAAAGGTTCTGTGAAAAACAAACTCGTGTGCATATAAATGTTAACCCTTTGAATGCTGGGAAAATTGTCTTCTGCTAAAATGTTGTCTGCTGAATTTCTAAAAATAGCATTTTCTTCGATTTTTTTTTCAAAGAATACTATCAGAATAGCAAACAGTTTGGATCCTGATGAGACGCCACATTGTGTGGCGTCTCATCTGGATCCAAACTGTTTGCAAAGGCCTTCAAAATTCGGTTCCTGCACTGAAAGGGTTAATGGTAGAGGATTGAGATATGTAATGTTGAATTTTCAAAACCAGATTGTTTGCAGTAGAGAAATTGTTGAAACATGTGCACTCAGTGTTTCAGATATTACAAGTTCTTCTCTTTGTCTGTAAAAATACAATTGCATTTTTTTCACTCATTCTGTTTATTTAAAAATAAGTACAGTGTATTTCAAACTAACAAATAAAATAGCCAATTTGCTCTCTATTCAGATTCCTTAATTTCAACATAAATGTAGCCTTAAATTTAATAAATTTTGTTTATTGCTTCATCAGTTGATAAACAACGAATTGAAGTTTTGCTATGTTGGAATAAAAGCATGAGTACCTTAATGTTGTTCTTTGTCGATAAAAAAAATCTGAAATATCTGATAATATATAGCCATACCCAATTCTATCTAACTCTTGAAGCTCAACCCTTTCCGATTCAGGAGCAAAGTGAAAATGGCTATATGCAACCAGCATTAAACCAGAACAGCCTGCGAGTAACTCACAGTCTGTTCAGGTTTTATGCTGTTGGCTTCACATCAGTATCTAAGGGTTTGTTTGAAGCCTAAACAAAAATTATCTAGTAAAAAAGGTCTTACATTTAATTTGATTTTCTAAGGGACTATCAGAGTAGTAAAGCGTTAAATATGTCATTCAATTTTGCAGATGACACTAGGATGCCTAGTGTTAAAACCTTGAGTACCCAAATGTTGTTCTTTGTTGATAGAGAAATCAGAAATATCTTATGGTATGTGACAATTACCAATTTTATCAATAACCAGTGCTATCATACTCTTGAAGTTTAATAAACATACCATTGTATTTTGTAGTTGAGACTCGGCTGCCCAGTGTAACACAGGCATGGAGTAAGGCAGGCAGCCCCAGACAGGGGGGCACAAGCCCCGCCCATTGGGCCCCGGGGCAGGAAGGTTTTGTCCCTGTGCCCAGCCATGAGATCTATTGTAGGATATGCAAGAAGGGCCAGCAATCACTGGCTGTGCTACAGGCTCACATGAGGGTACATACAGGAGAGAGGCCCTTTAAGTGTGATATCTGTAAGCAGACTTTTGGTTTCAAAGGGAACTGGAGACGACACATGGCAACCGTTCATGGGGTCATCTCTGCGGAAAAATTGGGCATTAGAAACTGAGGCCCTTTAATTGTGACATCTGTTTGCAGACCTTTGGGTTCAAAGGGAACTGGAGACGTAACATGGCAACTGTTGATTGGGTTGTTGTTATGAGAACATGGGGCATCATAAACTGAGAACTACATACAGGGCTTTATTACCTTCTTAGAGAATGGCTGTTAAATCACAAGTGTGAGAAGTTTTTGACTCAAATTTTCACAATTTAAAGAAGTTTCCAACTCAAATTTTCACCAGTTTGCATTTCTTTTTTTTTCACTATTTTGAACAGTTTGTGACTCATGTTTTCACATTTTTGGAAAGTGAGCTACTAATACTTTCACAAAATGGGGTTCAAAGGCAGCTACACAAAGGTGGGAAAAAAGCCTTGACTTGTAATTGTGGACTGCTTAAATAGCATTGCAGTGTATTGGTGTTGTGAATTTGTGACCGCAAACAGTCACATTCAGTAGAAGTCATCATAATTATTGTTCTTGTAATTATAATTCTTATATTTTAAACTTATTTGAAAACTTTAACCTTGGTTCGATAATTATAATTCTTATAGTGAAACCTTATTAAAAAAGTTTAACCTTGGTTCGATAATTATAATGTCTTATAGTTGAACCTTTTTTAACAAGTTTTAACCTTGATTCGATAATTATAAATTCTTGTAGTTGAACCTTATTTAAAAACGTTTAACCTTGGTTCACTACGTTTCTTATAACAGTGCCCCAGATAATTATTTCGGTAATAGGGTTTTCACCCACTGATTTTGAAAAATAGGGTGATTTCATTCTTGGAATAGGGTGAAATGAGTTATAAGATGCATACAGTAAAACCATTGCTGCTTTACTTCTGTTGTAGCTGCACACAATTGTATTGATTCAATAAAACTGTAAACTAATATAATTAACTTTAATAAACTGATGTTTCAATCCTTGAAACTGTCAATAATATAAACTTTAAACTTAAAAAAAATCGATAACACGAATGATTCGGCACTTATTGACTCTTGCTTTCTTGGTTCGATAAAGTTAGCGATCGACACATATTTTGGCGCAACAATTGCGGACGTCTTTCTCTTAGACATTTTTATTACGCATCGTATTAGAAACTGAAAGTACAGACACTTTACAAATATTTGCACAATGAACGACGGATTAAGTCAGATTGAAAACGCATGTATGTCGTCGTAAATAATTTTGTCAGCCGCTTTATTTAACTATGAAATCTAGTCCGCAGAGCGTTTGAATAGCTTTGACTGTTTTATTGCCCCGTCATCCAGGCGCTTGCTGAATAAAAGCGTCGCCGCGTAACGAAAATAATCGCAAAAAAAAACGAAAATGAGCAAAGTTTTTTCGATCAAAGCTATTGTATCGTACGCATCAAATAAGACGAATGTGCGTAAGAGGCAAATCGGGTGCGTTTTCAATACGCATGATATTGTATTTCTTTGCGTTTTTAAACATTTTAATAGGGTGAAAGACGCAGATACGCAGCTTATCTGGGGCACTGTTATAAGCAATTAATTAACATCTTAAATTTGATTGCTGACAGTTAGGTTGTTCACTATGAACATGGTTATTAAAATTTACGAAGTTATTGTTTGCTGTATTAATGTTGATCTTAGTTTTTTTTGCTTTAAAGTGTTTAGAGTTTAGTTCTTGCAGTTTAAAATGTATTGTAATTTAAATGCTTTTCTGTTAACAAATGCATAAACTTGCATTGAATTGTTTTCTTTTTAACACCAGCTTATGTGTACAAGTTTTTGTTGAATGTCATATGGTTGATGCAAAAAAGGTAAATGTTCATATTCATAGGTGAAAAAACACAGATATTCTTAAAAAATATTGTTTAATAATACAATTGTTATATGACACATATGAAATAATTTGACTGTTGTTATTCATATTTTGACTTCTCTTTATACTACCTTTGTCAAGTATGACTGCTATAGAAAGGCAACTAAAGCTCATTTATTTTATTTAGCAGTTTAAGTGCATTGTTATGCAGCTTGTAGCTTCTATAAATATTTTAATTCAATAAACTTTGTGTTCTTTTTTTTTCAATAACATATATTTTGTCTATTTAAAATATCTGTAAAGTACCCCCCCCCCCCCCTGTAAATAAGGTGTTTTAAAATCAAGTGGATTAGCCCCCTGCTGTGGTCACAATCTAAATGACCCCATTCAGCTGATTGTCAATACACAACTGCTGAAAAACAAGAGATTTGATGGTTGACCAATATAACAAGTAGAACAATCTATAGAGGGTTCCTTAAACACGGCCTGTAGGTGCTTGTCTTTTTGATTGCGGATTTTGAGTTATTGAATTGAAGCCAGATGGCAGATTGTATGTCATGTAGTTTCATGCTTTGAAGTCTACCTTGTGTGATGTCACTTCACATCCAGATATATTAAAAGATTCTTTATTATTATTATTATCATTTCCAGCACTTCAGATGAATTGGGAATCTTCACCCGAAAGGAAAGACACAAACATGTCCAGCTACACAATGGAAATGACTCCAGGTCACCTTGACCTTGATAGTTCAAACCCCAAAACACCAGAGCACATCCATGATGGGGACAGATTTCGTTGCACCGTTTGTCACAAGGCACACCCTTCTCTCTCCAAGCTTACTGCCCACATGCGTATTCATACTGGGGAACGACCATTTAAATGTGACCTGTGTGGTCAGATGTTCAGATTCAAAAGCAATTGGACAAGGCATGTTGCATCCGTGCATTTCAAGGGCCACTGGAAAACATCTAGTTGAATGATGCAATCAATATTTAAAAAGGAGCATTGCTCTGTGAAGAGGGTGTTTAACCCTTTTGAGCGCTGGAACCGGAATTTGAAAGCCTTTGCAAACAGTTTGGATCCAGATTAGACGCCACAGAATGTGGCGTCTCATCAGGATCCAAACTGTTTGCTATTCTGATAGTATTCTTTGAAAAAAAATCGAAGAACATGCTAATTTTAGTAATTCAGCAGATGCCATTTTAGCAGACGACAAATTTCCCAGCATGCAAAGGTTTAATGTATTTGTGTAAAGTGTTTGCTCAGAATAGTATGTGCAGCGAGGCTCTTGTGGCGAAGTTTCCTGTAGCCTTCAAATGAAAAAAGGATAAACATTGTTTGTTTTTTCATTCTTTTATTTTGAAATAAATTTAGAGCACACAGTATCCTTTCTTCTGTTAATTTCTATTAAAGTAAAAGAGTTTGAATTGCACAGCCATTGTTCTCTGACAAGGTGGCATCCAAGGGGGGGGGGGGGGGGGTTGATTGAGGCACACAAGTGACAGTTATTATTTCTTTTATTAATTTTTCAAAAAGCATTGTTTGTACATATTTTGTGAACAGAAATTGGAATAAAGTAAATTTAAATTATGTGATGTTTGTTGTATTTATTGTCTTTTTCTTAAACAATTAAACCTTTTGAACACCATTTACTTATGTAAGCTATTATTTTAAAAGATTACCAGACCATGTGACCCAATTGTGAAAATTATAAACCATTCCCATGGCTTGGAACATATATTTTTTACGAAAGTTTCATGACAAAAGAATTTAATCGGCAGTGTTGGTCTGACATTATCCATCAGTTGTTGAGCTATGTACCTTATAGGATGTCTTCGCTTTTACTGATGAGATACATGTGTGGGAGATTTATGAGGCTTTAAACCATGGCTGATCTTCAAAAAAATATAGCAACCATTAACTTCTAGACCGTTTCTATTTTCAGGCATGATGGAGGTGGACATGCGGAAAAGACCTGCACGATTCATGTGTCAGTTCTGTAACAGACTGTGTTTTTCCAAATCCGACCTAGAGAAACATTTGAGAATACATACTGGTGAAAAACCTTTCAAATGTGGAATATGTGGGAAAGGGTTTGCAGACAAAAGTAACCTCTACAAGCATGTCCGCACATGTGGGATGCGTCACAATGAACAACAGTGATTGATGATATAAATACACGCTGATTACACCATAAATGAGCCTCGCTCGGTGAAAAGGGTTTTTGATGCATGTGTGTAAAGTGTCATCCCGGATTAGAGGACAATATCGGGGACAATTCTTTCCATCTAAACTGGATTGTCACCAAGAAGAGTCTTCCTTTAAATGAAAATACAATAAAAGCGTTTTCGTCCCTGATTAGCCAGGCAAATCTGGGATGACACTTTATGTACATGCGTTAAAACACCCTTTTCTCAGAGCTCGTCTACCTAATGTAAATGAGTCGCGTTCTGAGAAAACTGGGCTTAATGCATGTGCGTAAATTTCCACCTAAATTGGATTTTTGCTAAGAAGAGACTTCATTTAAACAAAAAATGTCAAAAAAGCGGAAAGTGTCGTCCCAGATTAGCCAGTGCAGACTGCACAGGCTAATCTGGGATGACACTTTACGCACATACATTAAGCCCAGTTTTTCTCAGAACAAGGCTCAAATAGTGAGTGTCACAAATACTGTGACATCTGAAATCCAGGGGCATCATAATATCATTTTAATGTCTTATAATGTAGTTAGTTGTTTGTGACAACAAACACACTATTAAGGCAAACAAACACTCACAGGGTAAAGAATCAAGTGAATTGTACATTACCTGATAACAGTTACTGTTGTACATATTTCTGTCACACTGTCTTTTTAAAGAGGTTTAAATATCTGATGTTGGTTGTACATTTTATTGTCCCCCACCACTATAGTGGGGGACATATTGTTTTTGCCCTGTCTGTTGGTTTTTGTGTGTGTTTGCGCCAACTTTAACATTTGCAATAACTTTTGCAATATTGAAGATAGCAACTTGATATTTGGCATGCATATGTATCTTATGGAGCTGCACATTTTGAGTGGTGAAAGTTCAAGGTCAAAGGTCAAATCAAGCTTCAAAGTGGCGCAAAATGGGACATAGTGTTTCTGACAAACACCCATCTTGTTTAAATTGTTTTAGTTTGAGCTTTTGTTATTACCTTTTGTGCTTTGTGTTGTCAACATTTACCTTGTTCACACTTTACTGGCTACATTTATTGTTCAACCTTTATAAAACTTGACCAGAGCTTTTGTCTCCCAATTAAATATTGGTTAGAAATGTTATCCCAATAACACTTTGAGTTTGAACTGTTTTACACAGGTTCAAAAGCTATGACCTTATGTCACATTTAAGAAAAATGTTGTGAACTTTTTACAGGCCACATTTATTTTGCAATTTTCATGAAACTAGCTTAAAACATTTTTTGCTCGACTATTATATATAAAATATATATAGTGGAGCTATCCTACTTACCCCCGTGTTATCGTCTGCGTTTGCGTGCAAATGTTAAAGTTTTTGTACTACCCCAATATTTTTTTTGTCCCTTGACATATTGCTTTCATATTTTGCATACTTGTTTACCAACATGACCCCAATCTATAAACAAGAGCAGACAACTCTATCAAGCATTTTGTCATAATTATGGCCCCTTTTCCACTTAGAATATGCAGCAAATGTTAAAGTTTGCGTACTACCCCAACTATTTTCAATGTCCCTTGACATATTGCTTTCATATTTTGCCTACTTGTTTACCAACATGACTCCAACCTATAAACAAGAGCAGACAACTCTGTCAAGCATTTTGTCATAATCATGGCCCCTTTTTCCACTTAGAATATGCAGCAAATGTTAAAGTTTGCGCACTTCCCCAACTATTTTCAATGTCCCTTGACATATTGCTTTCATATTTTGCATACTTGTTAACCATCTTGACCCCAACCTATAAACAAGAGCAGACCACTGTATCAAGTATTTTGACATAATTATGGCCCCTTTTACACTTAGATAATTGAACATTTTGCTTAAATTGCCATAACTTCTTTATTTATGATCACATTTTATTATTACTTTGACAAAACAACACTTACCTGAATACCACAATGGATTCCTCCTAAACAATACCCACCCCCCTACCCAGAATCCCTTCCCCCCCTTAACCCCCCCCCCCCCATTTTTATGTCCCCGACCACTATAGTGGGGGACATATTGTTTTTGCCCTGTCTGTTGGTTGGTTTGCGCCAATTTTAACATTTTGCAATAACTTTTGCTATATTGGATATAGCAACTTGATATTTGGCATGCATGTGTTTCTCATGGAGCTGCACATTTTGAGTGGTGAAAGGTCAAGGTCATCCTTCAAGGTCAAAGGTATAAAAAAAAGTCAAAGCGGCGCAGAAGGGGACATAGTGTTTCTGACAAACACATTTCTCATTTCTTGTTTTTTTTTAAACATCTAATTAATGACCCCACCCCACATTACACCCCTCTCTCCCCCCCTCCTCCCTACCCCCCCCCCCCCCAAAAAAAAAAGTTTTTTTTTCCTTTTTTTATTTTTGAAAGATTGTCTAATAAATTATTGAATATGAACAATTTCCCAATGATGGCTTACGTTATACTGTCAAGCACTCGAATAGTCGAGCGCACTGTCCTCTGACAGCTCTTGTTGTGTAAAGATTTTACCACCAAGTGGATGGTTCCTGTTCAGGAAGAGTAGGTTTCCTTATGTGAAACTGTTTGAACACTGTAGAAGTCTCAGGTTTTACCCTCTTATCATGAAACTTGCTTAAAACATCTGGGCTAAGATTAAAAATTATATTATTCTGCTCATGGCTGCAAGGTGTTGGGGCAGTTTTCCTTATGAGTCTTTTGTGAACCCTTGTGAACACTACCTGCACAGACCAGTTTAGTTGCTTGGGGTCCGAGGTGAGCCCTTTAGGCTATTTTGACTCCTGAGATACTTTTCTGCATGCCCATCATCATTTGTTTTCAGCATCATCAGAAAGTACATGATGTAATAATAATTTTTATGTATTTAAATAATTTACTGGTAGGTTTTTGGCATAGAGATTTTATATTCTAAGGTTATGAATATTATGACAATGTAAATTTAAGTTAGTTTCCTTTGTTTTAAGTTAGAAGTATTGTGTTGTATTAGTTCTATGTACATGTATTGTTTGTTTTTTGTGCAAAGATTTGAAGTACATTGTATTTTGAGATGTTAATGTTATGTAGATTGTTATGTATTCTAAAAAAAATATGAATGCTACCATAAAGACACTATTTTATTTTGTCATCCAATAATTTGAAAGGTAAGCATGCGTTGACCTTTTCACCTAATTTTTATTGTAAAAATGTTATAGCAATCAAAACGCTGAGCCATCACTTTTACGGACATGCATTAGAAATAGATTTGTTTACTGTCAAAGATATTTGTCATACTTTATATGCCTTCATTATAGATCAAACTGCGTGTTGTTAAATAAGCCGATGTAATATATTACTAGCAGAGGCATGAATTGTGTTATCATTATAAAATAAGCTTAGCTTAATACATGTGTGTTTAGTGTCCTCACAGAATAGCCTGTGCATTGGGCATAGGCTAATCAGGACACTTAATATTTTTTGGTATTTCTTGTTTAAAGTAAGTCTCATAGAGAAAATCCAGTTCATGCAAAAAGTGTCTTCCCTGATTAGCCTGTGTGGACTGCACAGGCTTATCTGGGATGACACTTTAGTGCACATGTTTTAAGCCCCGTTTACCCAGAGTGGGACTCAAATGTTTGAAAGCAACACAAACACAAACATTAACTTGTATATCATGTCAAATTTCAGTGTCGATGGACAGGCACATGATAGAGAGCCAGCGGAGCAGACATGCAAGATTCACCTGTCGGTTCTGTAACAGAGTGTGCTGCTCCAATGCCAACTTGCAGAAACACTTGCGTACTCACACTGGAGAAAAACCTTTCAAATGTGGCACATGTGGGAGACAGTTTGGGGACAAAAGTAACTTCTACAAGCATGTTCGTACATGTAGCAATAGACGTGGTGATGTCAAATAGGTTTCATGAAATCATATTCAGACACTGGCATGTGGACTCAGGTTGATGTCATAAATAAGCAGTGATGACATCATATGCACAGTGATTTTCATCAATATATATTTTGTGACATGTTGTGTTAGTGTGTAGTAGATGTTTATCAAGTGCACAAGGAACAAGTCTTGTAAAGAAGACTGATGTTCAACTAGCCTGTGACCCCCAACTAGCCTGTGACCCCCAAGTTTTTTAGCCTGTGACCCCAAAGTTTTGGCAACAGACTATTATCGATCAACCATGGGTCCTGTATGTTGAGATTTCAAACTCAGAGGCATAATTAACACTTTGTTTCATCTTAATAAAACAGAGATATCAAAAACACACACTTGCATTATTGATTGGTATTGTAAGTAGTTAATGATTACATACAAACAAATGGATCATTATTACAGAGAATTGTATGTTACCAAATGCTGATGTATTCATCTTTTGTCAGGCTGCATTTTAAGGGAGGTAGTTTTTTTTTTTAATCCTATCTTTATTGTATAGATAGAGAGGCAAATGACATGTTAATAAATGAAGGAGTATTGAATTATATTGTGACATTCGGATATGATGATTAACATGGACTTCATGATATAAATGTTGTTGCTGCCTCATGTTCTAGTCCTTCCATGAACAATCTTTCATCCTCAAGTTTATTTTCATACACTGCTCATATTCATCGCATATAGTTCTTATTTCTGGAATATCATAAGTATGCTAAGTCTCAAATCTTAGCTGTATTTTATGTTCATATCACAGTTGAGTAAGGAGAGGAAATATATTCTAACCATTTCTTCGTTTAAATCCTTATATTGATAGTATGGTGAATTTACACTGTGTTCGCAAAAGTAAATATGTTTTAACTAAAATAAAGAAAATGTTTTAACTAAAAATTTGTCCTGGATTAGCCTGTGCATTCTGCACTTTCCTTGTGTGCATTTAGCCCCGTTTTACAAGAACAAGGCTCAAACCTACTGGTGCACCTTGTCTATTTTGCAGTTTATATGGGCGAGGACCAGTCAGCAATCCAGCAGAGGAGACCAGCAAGGTTTGAGTGTCAGTTCTGTAACAGGCACTGGTGTTCCAACGTTGATCTACAGAGGCATCTGCGAACTCACACCGGAGAAAAACCTTTTAAATGTGGCATGTGTGATAAACAGTTTGCAGACAAAAGTAACTTCTACAAGCACGTTCGTAAATACAGACATGGTGACGTAAACACGAAACAAAAAAAACATCATGACATAAATTTACATGGATGACATGTAAACTGGTTGACATCATAGGGGGACTTTTAGCATTTTGATGTTTATTCACTGAAAATTTATATCAGAAAAGTGGAAGATTTTAGCAATTTATTTATTTTTTTGAGTTTGTGATTTTCGCTGTTATTTTTTATGTCCCCCACTATAGTAGTGGGGGACATATTGTTTTTGCCCTGTCTGTTGGTCTGTTGGTTGGTTGGTCTAAGGGTTGGTTTGCGCCAACTTTAACATTTTGCAATATATTGAATTTAGCAACTTGATATTTGGCATGCATGTGTATCTCATGGAGCTGCACATTTTGAGTGGTGAAAGGTCAAGGTCATCCTTCAAGGTCAGAGGTCAAATATATGTGGCCAAAATTTCTCATTTTATGAATACTTTTGCAATATTGAAGATAGCAACTTGATATTTGGCATGCATGTGTATCTCATGGAGCTGCACATTTTAAGTGGTGAAAGGTCAAAGTCAAGGTCATCCTTCAAGGTCAGAGGTCAAATATATGTGGCCCAAATCGCTTATTTTATGAATACTTTTGCAATATTGAAGATAGCAACTTGATATTTGGCATGCATGTGTAAGTTATGGAGCTGCACATTTTGAGTGGTGAAAGGTCAAGGTGAAGGTCATCCTTCAAGGTTCAGAGGTCAAATATATGTTCTTTTTTGTGCATGGAAAACAGTTCTTTACCAGTTTCTGTACCGTAAAGTTGAAATATTTATATTAACAACAGACCACACACACCAGGTTTACATCACACATCCCCTGTACCACACCAAATTATCTTGCAATAATAATATGTTCCAAATTATTTCAAATATGTTGTACAATGCCCATGTCATTGATGTGTTGTAACCTTTTTTTTTGGCATTTCATTTGGTTATGTGAAATAAACCTTTTGAACTGTTATAATTTCCTTTCGGTGACATGGAATGAACAATATGCACTCCATATTAGAAGGTTATAGGTTATTTTAAGTGGTACACAGCTGGCATACTTGCATTGGACACCCTAAGCAGTTATCCAGAAGTTTTTTTATGTCACCCACCACTATAGTGGGGGACATATTGTTTTTTTCCATGTCTGTTGGTCGGTTTGTTTGTTTTTGCAACTTAAACATTTGCCATAACTTTTGCAATATTGAAGATAGCAACTTAATATTTAGAATGCATGTGTATCTCATGGAGCTGCACATTTTGAGTGGTGAAAGGTCAAGGTTATTCTTCAAGGTCAAAGGTCAAATATAGGTCGCTGTGGTGTAAAGGATATGGTGTCCGCCTAGCGAACGGGAGGTCACGGGTTCGATCCCCATCATGGGAGCGTTCTTTAGATCTCCCCCAAAGACACCAAGTACTGGTTCTAGGCCCAGGAAACGGACTCGAGAGCGTTTATATAAGCCTAAGGCTTTCGATGCAATCGAGCTAAAATAAATAGGTTTAAACTAAATATATGGGTCAAAATCGCTCGTTTAATGTACACGTTTGCAATATTGAAGATAGCAACTTGATATTTTGCATGCATGTGTATCTCATGGAGCTGCACATTTTGAGTGGTGAAAGGTCAAGGTCAAAGTTCAAATATATGGGGACATAGTGGTTCACAAACACATTGCTTGTTTATATATTAATTTGGGGAATGGGTCTGGCCTTCCATTTGGTGGAAACAATTATCCACTAAACTGAGAAAGGAGAAAACATTTCACAAAGTTAGCTGGAAATGTTGGGAAAATTGTATCTTTTAAAATGTATTCTCTGTTCGAAAAGGACCTTTCTCTTATCAAAAGGGGCCTTTATAAGGCCCTTGCTAATGAAGGAACAAAACACCCTGTCCAGTATGACGTGTACTTGCACAAATCCATCAGTGTTTTTCACAGTGCTGTTAAATAATCTGCTCGTACTGCTTTTCAGTTTGCGATATGAAGGACATCAGCTTCGAGCGGTTCAAAGTTTGCCTGATCTGCAATAAAATGTTCCAAAGCCAGACATTTTTGGACCGCCACATTCGCTCCCACACAGGAGAGAAACCATACGCCTGTCCGTGCTGTCAGCGGCCCTTCAGCACCACGAGTAGCATGTATCGGCACATACGCTTGAGACATGACCCCACTTTCGTGCCTCCAAAATGATGCTTGGACGATCGTGAACCTGTAACGCTGTGTAACAGATTGCCAAGATAATTTTGTGACTGATAATGTGGCTCAGTTGGTACTGTAGACGCTGGCTTTATAATGATAATTTTGTGACAGTGATAATGCGGCTCAGTTGTTACTGTAGAAGCTGTCTTTATAATGATAATTTTGTGACAGTGATCATGCGGCTCAGTTGGTACTGTAGACGCTGTCTTTATAATGATAATTTTGTGACAGTGATAATGTGGCTCAGTTGGTACTGTAGACGCTGTCTTTATAATGATAATTTTGTGACAGTGATAATGTGGCTCAGTTGGTACTGTATACGCTGTCTTTATAATGATAATTTTGTGACAGTGATAATGCGGCTCAGTTGGCACTGTAGACGCTGTCTTTATAATGATAATTTTGTGACAGTGATAATGCGGCTCAGTTGGCACTGTAGACGCTGTCTTTATAATGATAATTTTGCTATGTTGATGAACAGATGAGCAAATAACGTTTCTATGTTGATGATAGCATTGTGTAAATAATTTAACTGTTATCATGAGTCTACCAAGATAATGTTGCTACTTATCGTGGTATTGGATCAAATAGTTTTTTCAGTAGAAACCAATCAGCATTTAACTTGTGTTTCATACCAGTAGTAATTTCATTTATGGTCTTCACTATAATTGTGTTTTACTATATCTTTTACAAAGTAAAATGATAATGGGATATTCTGAAATTCACCAAGGATATCTGTGCATCTGTCAGTAGACACAAACATTTGTGCAAGCATTTTTCTTAATTTTTCAATACAGAGCTTTCAAACTTGCAGGCATTGTTCCTTTTGATATGGAGTCATGCATATTTGTTTTTTTATCATTCTGCGTTTAGACAAAAGGAGATATTCACCATTTTCATCTTTAGGCATTTCATGAGCTTAGTAACTGATCTAAAACCACACGGTTCACATTTTGTTTTTTATGCCCCCGAAGGAGGGCATATAGTGATCGGACAGTCCGTCTGTCCGTCCGTCTATCTTTCTGTCTGTCTGTCTTTCCGCCACACTTTGCGTTAAGGTTTTGCGTTTAGGTTCCGAGAAATGCTCATATCTTCTGTGTCGCTTCAGATAGCAACTTGATATTTGGCATGCATGTTTATCTCATGGAGCTGCACATTTTTAGTGGTGAAAGGTCATGGTCATCCTTCAAGGTCAAAGGTCAAATATATGGCTTTAAAGTGGCACAGAAGGGGGCATTGTGTTTCTGACAAACAAATCTCTTGTTTTTGGTATGCAATATGTTATAGTAGTCTTCTACAAAGTTTTGTAACAGTACGCCCATGGGGTAAGCACAGGCCATGTCACAAAGTTATGTAGACTGATATAGCAAGGTTACTTCATCGGGTTTCTTTCTGAAACAACAGGGCATAGAGGTTTAATATTTGTTTTGTAACACCATATTGTGGTCTGCTACCTAAATATCTGTTATCAAGCCTCAAGGGTCGAACTTCACATTTGTTTAAAACTTTTTCTTAGAAACAACTGTGTACTTATGTACTATTTTGTATGTAAAATTGTTTGGTTGTTTTTTTTACCATGTTTTCCAAAGGAAAAAACTGGTTATTAGATTGGCGAATGTCTGCGGGCGGGCGGAACAAGCTTCTCCGGGCCATAACTTTGTTGTTCATTGTGAGATTTTAAAATCATGTGGCACATTTGTTCACTATCATTAGACGTTGTGTCGCGCGAAAGAATTTCGTTGATATCTCCAAGTCAAGGTCACACTTTGAGTTCAAAGGTCAAAAATGGCCATAAATGAGATTGTCCAGGCCATAACTATGTCATTCATTGTGAGATTTTAAAATCATTTGGCACATTTGTTCACCATCATTGGACGGTGTGTCGCACGAAAGAATTACGTCAATATCTCCAAGGTCAAGGTTGCCAGGACTAAAAATAGATTTATTTTAAAACAAAGGGGGATAATTTTAAACAGTCAGTTCAGTTTGACTTGTCTCCCTTTATTAGATATTTTTTTCAAATTGAAAACCTGGTTTTGTGACCCTTGTTTAACCATGCCTCTGTCATCAAAACTGACTATGGGTAATCTTTTTTCAACTTGCGACATCTCACTACATGACATTGAGTGTTTTTTCTTCGGCATTGTTGTGACACACGCTAGTTTTAGAGGCCCTGACATGCCTGATTAGAATGTTTTAAGTTTTTTTTAGTGAATGGTTTAGTTATATAGAGATCAGGAACCTGGTTTAAGTAATATTTCGGGTGAAGTTATGATAACTTTACAGGTTAGACTTGTGTGCAGAAGATTTTACAAAGTTACATTTGGTCTTTTTGATAATTTGTTTAACAGTTATCAAATGACCAAATATTATAATAAAAGCAGACAAGATTTTTAAATGTGTGTTCCTTTAATTTACAGACAATTGATGAAAGTCTACTTGCAGACAGCAGCAGTGGAAAAAATCATGTATTTAAAAATGTTTATACCTTTATTTAGGCAAATAATTAGTATTTATACCCCCATTACCATTAGTAATGGGGGCTATATAGGAGTCACTATGTCGGTCCGTCTGTCTGTTGGTCTGTTCCGAAATTTCATCCGATCTTCACCAAACTTGGTCACAAGTTGTATCTAGACGATGTCTAGGTCAAGTTTGAATATGGGTCATGCCAGGTCAAAAACTAGTTGTTTTTAACTGTATAACTAATACACATGAATTAACCGAATAACTTCCCAGTATTGAAGAAAATAAAAACACATACCGGTAAATAAAATGGATATAACTATTTCAGGTTTTCACTATTTTGTTTCCTTTTTTATTTCAGTGAAAGACCAAATCTGTTTGCAGTGTGGTAAAGTATTCCAGTCGAATTGGCATCGAAACAGGCACACTCGTATTGTTCATGGAGGAGACAAACCTTTCAGTTGTCCAGCTTGCGGAAAAACATTCTCAACAAAGGGAAACTTGAAAGTCCACACGTTGACACACTACAATAGATACAGTTCATTGAAGGAATAGATATTTCAATGAATGCAAACTTGAAAGTCTATAGTACAATAACTACAGTACCTTGAAGCAATAGCTGTTTCAATCAAGGGAAAGTTCAAAGTCCATATTGGCATCTAACCAAAGAATCAGTACAATGAGGTACTGACACGTTCTGACACGTACATTTGTACTTTGATTCTCTAGATATTTCACCGAATAGAAAATTATAAGTTCATGTGTTGACACACTTAATTAGATACAGAACCTTGATTCTATAGACATTTCAACAAATGGAAACTTGAAAGTCCACATTTTGACACAATAGGAAAGACTGATCCCTATCTTGTGATATAAGTCATCCCGGTGAAGAGAAATCAGACAGTTGATATTTGAACTCACTTTAACAGATTGACTCCATTGAGACATTACACCTTGCCCAAAGTGCCACTCCCGGAATTCATAGATGTGTGGATACTATAACAGATTGGCTACTTTGTGATAATAGATTGATTTATTGTCACACTGAAACAAAAATATCATCTTGGAACAATGTGTTGTAAAAAATAAGCATTTCTTTAGGCCAAAGGGACTTGTAAATGCTTGTTGCATAATTACGACATGTGGTTGTATATCTATGCAATTCTTGACAATACTATGGATAGCAACTCGATGAAATTGGGTTTTTGAAAACATACATTTCAAAACAAATAATAAAGCAATACAAATTTGTGTTGATTTTTGCTGTGTACATGTATTTCTTTTACCTGTTTTACAATTAATAATGTATATATGGTTGTGTACAATATGCAGTAGGACTTTGTCTTTTGTAAATTCTGTGTCAAGTACCTACTTGCAAAGTATTTTCAATTAATGGCGTTCTGTCCTGAAATTTAGAAGATTTCTGGATCCTCTATCCAGTTTCAACCTTGGGACTTTTACAGAGACTAAAAGGGATGTGAATTTGTGCTGGGGGTATATTAGCTTCATTATGGGAAAAGAAGGCTTAATGCATGTGCGTTAAGTGTCATCCCAGTTAAGCCTGTGCAGTCTGCACAGGCTGATCAGGGACAACACTTTTCTCTTCTATGGACTTAAAGAAAGTCTCTGCTAAACTGAAATCCAGTCTAGGCAGAAAGTATTGTCCCTGATTAGCCCGTGCGGACTGTACAGGCTAATCTGGGATATCCAGTCTAGGCAGAAAGTATTGTCCCTGATTAGCACGTGCGGACTGTACAGGCTAATCTGGGATGACACTATGCACATTAGCCCGTGCGGACTGTACAGGCTTATCTGGGATGACACTATGCACATGCATTTAGAACATTATTCTCAGAATGAGACTGATATTAGCGGAAGTGATAGACATGAGTCCAGTCTAGATAAACAAACTTTCTAACAGTCTAATAACAGTCTAACAGCATGTTAATATTTTTCTTTCTAACTTACCTGTTTATTTGTTCAGGTGGTGTGAACTCAGTTGATGGTTCGTTGCTTAACGCTGCTCCTCATGAAACCAAAGATATGCTGATGAAGTATCTCAACAAAATTGGGTAATTCATTATATCGTTTTTTTCCCACAATTTGTTCTCATAAAACAATTTTAGTTGAACATTGTTGTATCACAATTTACCTAATGTTAATTTTAAGGTTCCTTCTGACATTTAAGAACCTTTATTTTTATGCCCCCTTTCGAAGAAAAGTGGGCATATAGTGATCGGACTGTCCGTCTGTCTGTCCGTCCATCTGTCTGTCTGTCTGTCTTTCCGTCACACTTTGCATTTAGGTTACGAAAAATGCTCATAACTTCTATGTCCCTTGAGATATAACCTTCATATTTGATATGCATGTGTATATGGATAAGGCCTTTCCATACACACACAAATTTTTACCCCTGAGACCTTGACCTTGAACTTAGGGTCCGCGTTTAGGTTTCGAAATCTGCGTTAAGGTTTCAAAAAATTCTCATAACTTCTATGTCCCTTGAGATATAACCTTCATATTTGGTATGCATGTGTATATGGACAAGGGCTTTCCAAACGCACATTAATTTTGACCCCTGTGACCTTGACCTTGAACGTAGGGTCCACGTTTAGGTTTCGAAATCTGCGTTTAGGTTTCGAAAAATGCTCATAACTTCTATGTCCCTTGAGATATAACCTTCATATTTGGTATGCATGTGTATATGGACAAGGTCTTTCCATACGCACAAACAATTTTACCCCTGTGACCTTGACCTTGAACTTAGGGTCCGCGTTTAGGTTTTGAAATCTGCGTTTAGGTTTCAAAAAATGCTCATTACTTCTATGTCCCTTGAGATATAACCTTCATATTTGGTATGCATGTGTATATGGACAAGGCCTTTCCATACGCACACAAATTTTGACCCCTGTGACCTTGAACTTAGGGTCCGCGTTTAGGTTTTGAAATCTGCGTTTAGGTTTTGAAAATTGCTCATAACTTCTATGTCCCTTGAGACATAACCTTCATATTTGGTATGCATGTGTATATGGACAAGGCCTTTGCATGCTCACACAAAGTTTTACCCCTGTGACCTTGACCTTGAAGATAGGATCCGCGTTTAGGTTTCGAAATCTGCATTTAGGTTTTGAAAAATGCTCATAACTTCTATGTCCCTTGAGATATTACCTTCATATTTGGTATGCATTTGTATATGGACAAGGCCTTTCCATACGCACACAAATTTTGACCCCTGTGCCCTTAACCTTGAACTTAGGGTCCGCGTTTAGGTTTCGAAATCTGCGTTTAGGTTTCGAAAAAAGCTTATAACTTCTATCAAGCGTTTATAGGGGGCATAAGTCATCCTATGGTGACAGCTCTTGTTTGAGATTATGTTTCCAATCTGATTACTAGTCTTTTGTACTTCAGCCTGTATTATGCACTTGACTGTACATGATGTTCCACAATTTTTTAATGCAAAAAAGGATTTTAAAAGTTTTCTAAAAAACAAAACAGCCTAATCTGACTAAATATCGGCTGCCATTTTACCAGTGGAATATGAAAATGTTATGTCAAAACTCAACAGAATAAATCTTTGTGAAATAAACCTGTGTTTATTTTAAATATATCTTAATTTTAAATAAAATTTTAATAAATACAAGAATCCCTCTTCTGTTTACAGCCCAATGCTCTTCCAGTGCGTGTATTGTGGGAAACAGTTCAGCCACTCCAACAATGGTCGTCGGCATGTGAAAATCGTGCATTTCAAGCTGCGCCAGTTTACGTGTGAAATTTGTCAAAGGAGTTTTTCAACGCTGGAGAACAAAAACTCTCATATTCTGAGCATTCATATGAAGCCTCATTTTTAGACCATTCTTGTGAAATGAAGGGTTATATCTTTGTTTCATTACCATATTCACATAGAACAGTGATTTAACGTTACATAATTTAGCAGAATGGTATGTCTTAATTGTAAATATGAGGCCAATCAACATCAAAAGCTCTTATGTTAAAAGAATTCAAATGGAGTTTACATTGTAAAGTGATTGTTACAAGCATTTTCTTTGGTCAGTAAATGAAGCTTTGAATAAATGTGAGAATAACTTTTGTAAGTTAAGGGCTTCATGTGCTTGGGGAACAAAAAGTATACAGATAAAACAGTTTAAAGTGTGTTGTAACCTTTTAATTGTTTCAAGAATTGGCTAGATTTCAATGATTGTTGAGATTGGAATTCATTGCTTGACAAAGATAATCTTGTATGTTTATATCATGTACAGTGTCCAAAATGAACCCAAGCAGATGTGGTTGTATGTTCAATAGTAAAGAATAGTTGCTTGACCAACACAAATTTAGTTTTTCAGCTCATCTATTTTTTGAAAAAAAAATATGAGCTATTGTCATCACCTTGGCATTGGCGTCTGCGTCGGCGTCCGGTTAAGTTTTGCGTTTAGGTCCACTTTTCTCATTAAGTATCAATGCTATTGCATTCAAACTTGGTACACTTACTAACTATCATGAGGAGACTGGGCAGGCAAAGTTAGATAACTCTGGCTTGCATTTTGACAGAATTATGTGCCCTTTTTATACTTAGAAGATTTGAAAATATTGGTTAAGTTTTGTGGTCAGGTCCATTTTATTGTCCCCTAACGGTTTCACCGGAGGGGACCTATGGTTTGTGCTCTGTGCGTCTGTGAGTCTGTCACACTTTTCTGGATCCTGCGATATCTTTAAAAGTTCTTCATATTTTTTCATGAAACTTTAAACATGGATAGATGGCAATATGAACATTATGCACATCATTTCATTTTGTTCCTATGTCAAAAATTGTGGTTGCTATAGTAACCGAAAAAAAGGAGAAAAAAATATTCTGACAATGGTGGAGCCGGTAGGGGACCATATTGCTTGACAAAGCCTTGTTCCTTAAGTATCAAAGCTATTGCTTTCATACTTGCAACACTTACTAACTATCATAAGGGGACTGTGCAGGCAAAGTTATGTAACTCTGACTGGCATTTTGACAGAATTATGTGCCCTGTTTATACTTAGAAAATTGAAAATTTGGTTAAGTTTTGTGTTTAGGTCCACTTTTTTTCTAAAGTATCAAAGCTATTGCTTTCATACTTGCAACACTTACTATCGTAAGGGGACTGTGCAGGCAAAGTTATGTAACTCTGACTGGCATTTTGACAGAATTATGGGCCCTTTATACTTTTTGCACATTTTGAGTAGTGGAAATCTCAAGGTCAAAGGTAAAAAAAAAAATCAAAGCGGTGCTATAGAGGGCATTGTGTGTCTGACGAACACATCTCTTGTTGTTTTGTTTTTTTCAAACATGTTTAAAAAACTAAATATTTATTTTTATTATTTTATTTTTGAAATACTGTCCAACCATCCCATCCAAGAATCCCCCCCCAAAAGAAAAAATAAATACTTTTTTTTTGCATTTTTGGAAGATAATGTAATAAATGACCACACCCCCACACTATACACCCCTCTCCCCTCCACCCCTCCCTCCTTTGTGATTGAAATTGAGATAGGTCCCTACACCTTTAAAAAGAAAAATAGATGAGCGGTCTGCACCTGCATGGCGGTGCTCTTGTTTGTATTAGTGTTGACAGGCCCTTGTCACTCACAATCTTAAGTTTTCTTTTTTTCTTTTTATCATTCTGTACAACTTTGTTGTATGTTCTTGTAAGAGTTATTTGGTTAAATAAAGATTAATACAAGTAAAATGTTATTTGTGAAAGTTGAGTTTGCTTGTTTTGTTAACAAGGGTAAATGAAACAGCTTATGATTCCTTGAGCTGATAAAGTTTATTTTAACACTAAGCTTGGGCTAGAGAAAAAGGGTTACATTTACATGTTCATAATAACATAACACTGTATCTTAAAAAGGGTTAAATGTAAGACTTTGTAATACGTGTTTGATCTTTTTGTATACTTGCATTATTTGTTGTATCAAATGTGTGTCTGGGATGGAAATGGCATAATCTGTGTTGGCTTTATGTAATGTTCATGGATATAATTGAAACACAAAGTGAACAATAGTTGTTCATAGACTTATTTAAGATGTCTGTTGAGCTTCCTACCAATAAGTCACTTTTATATATTGCTTAAACTTGATAGACATTTGCATTTTAATTTATTATTCCAGATAAAAAAAGTGAATACTGAATAATCTGAAAGTTTTTACTTATGATTTTTTTATGTTTTTGTATGGACTTGTAAATACCTCTTGTCTTAATGTCACTAATGGTCATTATAAATACCTCTTGTCTTAATGTCACTAATGGTCATTATAAATACCTCTTGTCTTAATGTCACTAATTGTCATTATAAATACCTCTTGTCTTAATGTCACTAATTGTCATTATAAATACCTCTTGTCTTAATGTCACTAATTGTCATTATAAATACCTCTTGTCTTAATGTCACTAATTGTCATTATAAAAACCTCTTGTCTTAATGTCACTAATTGTCATTATAAATACCTCTTGTCTTAATGTCACTTATTGTCATTATAAATACCTCTTGTCTTAATGTCACTAATTGTCATTATAAATACCTCTTGTCTTAATGTCACTAATGGTCATTATAAATACCTCTTGTCTTAATGTAACTAATGGTCATTATAAATACATCTTGTCTTAATGTCACTAATGGTCATTATAAATATCTCTTGTCTTAATGCCACTAATGGTCATTATAAATACCTCTTGTCTTAATGTAACTAATGGTCATTATAAATACCTCTTTTCTTAATGTCACTAATGGTCATTATAAATACCTCTTGTCTTAATGTCACTAATGGTCATTATAAATACCTCTTGTCTTAATGTCACTAATGGTCATTATAAATACCTCTTGTCTTAATGTCACTAATGGTCATTATAAATACCTCTTGTCTTAATGTCACTAATGGTCATTATAAATACCTCTTGTCTTAATGTCACTAATGGCCATTAGCCTGTGCAGTCCACACTATTTCTGTCTACACTGGATTTGTGTTTAAAAGAGACTCCCATTGAAATGAAACATTAATTAACAGCAGAAAGTGTTGTTCTGATTAGCCTGTGCAGTCCACACAGGCTAATCAGGGTCAATACTCTCTGTCTACACTGGAATTGAATTGAGAAGAGTCTGCCATTTATTTAAAATGAAACATGTATTAACAGCGGAAAGTGTTATCCCTGATTAGTCTGTGCAGACTGCACAGGAAAATATGGGACAACACTTTGCAAACATGCATTAAGCCCAGTTTTCCTAGAATGTGGCATATGTATCGAAACATGTACTAAGATCATAGATGTTGATTCCCATACTGGCTACAGACTGTTCATCATTTCCAGGTCTTGCTTACCTCAGTGAAGGCTCTGTACCAACATCAACCTCCAAGATGCGGCGTGCCAGACGCTATGTGTGCGATATCTGCAACAAGGCTTTCACCGATAACTACAACCTGATCCAGCACATCAGAACTCATACCGGGGAGAGGCCTTATGCCTGCTTGGTGTGTTATGCCAGATTCGCAAGCAAGAGCAACCTTCGAGGACACATGGCCACTCATCTTGGGCAAACAATGGATTTGAATAAATGAATTAATTGTGACTGAATATGAAATACAGTGGACAAAAAGTGAATATGAAAGGGATATGATTTCTGCTCTCGTCAGCTGATTTTCCACTTTTCAAATGTCAAACAAATTGTACAAATAGTAATTTTTTTTATTGGGTTGATATTGCCCTTTGGTGCAAAAAGGTACCATGTGTCTTGTAATTTCAATGTCACAGGGTACCTTTTTGCACCAAGGGAACGGACTATACAAATAAAGAATTTTGTTTAACACTGTGTTGGGCTTGGGGCATTTTTGTCCTCTGAGTTGGTTTTTAAATCACACCCCTGTGAAAATTATAAATAAATTTCATGTCCCTGATTTAAAGCCCAAATAAAGGCAACTTTTATTATCAAACTTTTCTTGCTTCTATAAGTATTTAAGACTATTTTATGCTTTTGTTTAAGTTGTGCCATTAAACCCTTAAATGACTCTTTTTTTCCAAAAATATGAAAGTCTTTGAACAATTATCTGTAAATATAAGGCCTTTGTGTACAAGTTTGCTATGTCATGTATGGTTTGAATAAAAAAACACAATTGTCGTGTCTGTTTTATATTGTTTTGCATGTTGAATTTTTTACTTGGATGGTTCATTAATAAACGTCAATTTTGAGAAAGTGTTTTGTTGCTTAAATTAAATACATATAGTGCCTTGTACAGAAACATTATTGTAATGAAAAATTTACCTGTGTTATTAAAAAATGGGTCTTATGCCATATGCATCCAGCAAAGCTTCAGACCAAACTTAGCAGCCAAGCTACCAATGCAGTCCTCTAAAGTCACTAGTTGAACGTTAAGCAACTGCCCAGACTGCAGCCAAGCTACCAATGCAGTCCTCTAAAGTCACTAGTTGAACGTTTAGCAACTGCCCAGACTGCAGCCAAGCTACCAATGCAGTCCTCTAAAGTCACTAGTTGAACGTTTAGCAACTGCCCAGACTGCAGCCAAGCTACCAATGCAGTCCTCTAAAGTCACTAGTTGAACGTTTAGCAACTGCCCAGACTGCAGCCAAGCTACCAATGCAGTCCTCTAAAGTCACTAGTTGAAGGTTTAGCAACTGCCCAGACTGCAGCCAAGCTACCAATGCAGTCCTCTAAAGTCACTAGTTGAAGGTTTAGCAACTGCCCAGACTGCAGCCAAGCTACCAATGCAGTCCTCTAAAGTCACTAGTTGAACGTTTAGCAACTGCCCAGACTGCAGCCAAGCTACCAATGCAGTCCTCTAAAGTCACTAGTTGAAGGTTTAGCAACTGCCCAGACTGCAGCCAAGCTACCAATGCAGTCCTCTAAAGTCACTAGTTGAACGTTTAGCAACTGCCCAGACTGCAGCCAAGCTACCAATGCAGTCCTCTAAAGTCACTAGTTGAACGTTTAGCAACTGCCCAGACTGCAGCCAAGCTACCAATGCAGTCCTCTAAAGTCACTAGTTGAAGGTTTAGCAACTGCCCAGACTGCAGCCAAGCTACCAATGCAGTCCTCTAAAGTCACTAGTTGAACGTTTAGCAACTGCCCAGACTGCAGCCAAGCTACCAATGCAGTCCTCTAAAGTCACTAGTTGAACGTTTAGCAACTGCCCAGACTGCAGCCAAGCTACCAATGCAGTCCTCTAAAGTCACTAGTTGAAGGTTTAGCAACTGCCCAGACTGCAGCCAAGCTACCAATGCAGTCCTCTAAAGTCACTAGTTGAACGTTTAGCAACTGCCCAGACTGCAGCCAAGCTACCAATGCAGTCCTCTAAAGTCACTAGTTGAACGTTTAGCAACTGCCCAGACTGCAGCCAAGCTACCAATGCAGTCCTCTAAAGTCACTAGTTGAACGTTTAGCAACTGCCCAGACCGCTCAGATGCTTCAGCTTGTCTGGAGCTTTGTTGGCCGCTTATGCCATACAACCCATTTTCCCATGCCAGGGATCATCCAAGTTTTGTTCTGAAGGTATTTCTTTAAATTAGAACTTGTTATTTTATTTTTGCTTTGTCAAGTTTATGAAAAATGTGTATCAATTTTTAGCTGCAACTTGTAGAATAAAAAAGATTATAAAGCCCAAAATTACCCTGTATTCAATGTTTTCAGCATACACTAAGCATAGTTGCCACTGACCTTTCAAGTTTCTGGCCTTACAACTGACAATTCATTTATTTTTTTCAGGTGATTTGCAGCATGTAGAGAAAACAACATTCACATCATCGCCAGTGCTTAGCAACCCCCAGTTGAATTGTGATGTTCTGATTGGTGGGCAGCCATTGCGCAAGTTCAATTCGGACATTCCGATTGGTGGGCAGCCATTAGGCAAGTTCCAGTGTGAGTTTTGCTACAAGATCATGAGGGATAACCACGGCCTCACCCAGCATAGACGCACACACACCGGCGAGAGGCCATTTAAATGTTTGCTGTGTTCCAAGGACTTTGTGACGAAGGGTGCGCTGAAGATTCACGGAATAGTTCACATGAAAGAGAAATTCTAACATTGTTTGGCTGTGAATTCCTTATGATATATATGTAAACAGTTGTCCGTTTTTGGCTGTTATTTCCTAATAATTTTTGTGAACATTGTTCTAAGTTTGGCTGTGAAATCTTAATAATATGTGTGAGCATTTTGTTATTGTTTTCTAGGTAATAACTGCGGGAAATGTGAAAGATAAATGTAAAGGATTCTGCTGTTTAATAATATATAATGAATTTATGTGTTAGCTATTTTCTTAATTGTATTTTAGCAGTTGTTTGTCGTCAACATTTGCCTTTTTATCACTTTAGAGACCAATTATTTGAAACTGGGGCATTTGAGGCCAAATAACAGGAAAAGCTGTAGAGGCAACATTTATGTGCCAACTTCCATAAAACTTTGTCAGTACATTTGTCCTAATGATAGCTTCATCAAGTTAACTGAAATCTGGGCTGATTTCGAAAAATGATTTTGGTTTGTTCAAAAACAGGGAACACCAGCTGTTGGGTCTGTTTTCCTTATATCTATTGTAAACATTAACACCAGAATAGTTTAGTAGTCTAAGGTGAGAACAATAGGTCCTTTCATCCTCTTATTTCTGGAATTATTCAAAGAATGTTACATATCATTGATTGTAGTTCAGTAATTTAACAGCAGTCAATTTGCCATTAGACACTTTCCTGGGTTAGATATTTAGTATGATTACAACGCGCTGTCCTTGTTGTTTAAAGTAACTTGTGATGTGCAACTCATGCACTTATACACACCAACACATGCACAGTTAAGATAAGGCACACAAAAGAAATGTTTTGGATATACAGTTAAGTGAAGCTCAAATCTCGAGAAATGTTTGTGAATTTACATTTTCATAAAAATCCTAATTCCAATAAATGTTTTTTTACACTTTCAGCAATATCCAATGATATAGAACATGACGCTACTGTTGGTACACAGCAGCCATTGGGTAAATATCAGTGTGAGTTTTGTTTCAAGACGAACAGAGATAGCTATGATCTTGCCAAACATCGTCGAAAACACATTGGGGAAAAACCATTTCAGTGCTCTGTTTGTTGGAGAAGATTTAGTAGAAAAAAACGTGCTGAAAAAACACTGGGAATCGCATGTCAATGAACAGTTGTAATAAATTAACCATCATGTACACTTACAAAACACTTGTAATTGCAATTCATTGTAATTTACATACCATAATTTCAGCTTAAGAAACACCGGGATGTGTTTTTCAATGAAATATTTGATTTATATATCATAGTTTAAACTTAAGAAACATTGGGTAGCGAATTTTAATGAAAAATTTGATTTATATACTGTAGTTTAAACTAAAAAACAACAATTGGAAGGGCATTTGAAAGAAAAATTGTAATATATATACCATATATAGAACTTCAGAAACACTAGTAAGTGCATTTCAAAGGAAAATTGTGATTTATATACCAAAGTTTCAACTTGAGAAACACTGTCCAGTGCATTTACATGAAATATTGTGAGGAATAAAAAATGGTGATATTTATACCAAAGTATACAAGTGTTAGAATGATTTGCTTTATCTTATGTAAGAACAACTGTTGTATGAAGTCTTTCTTTTGAGGAGACACTGAAACAAGACATTGGTATGCTGTGTGTGTATTTGTTAGAAAACTGATATTATTATGTCATAATTCATTCACATTTACAATATTGTAAAATGCCCTTTGTTATTATTCCAAAGAATAGAAAATATGTTTTACATGTTTTTTGTCCCCTACCGGTTTTTACCGGAGGGGACTTATGGTTTTCGCTCTGTGTGTCTGTCCGTGAGTCTGTCACACTTTTCTGGATCCTGCTATTACTTTAAAAGTTCTTAATATTTTTTCATGAAACTTGAAATATGGATAGATACCAATATGGACATTATGCACGTCATTTCATTTTGTTCTTACGTCAAAAATTCTGGTTGCTATGGCAACAAATAGACTAGAAATACTGCTGAAAATGGTGGTTTTCTGGATCCTGTGATAACTGTAAAAGTTCTTCATATTTTCATGAAACTTGAAACATAGATAGATGGCAATATGGACATTATGCACGTCATTTCATTTTGTTCTTACGTCAAAAATTCTGGTTGGTATGGCAACAAATAGACTAGAAATACTGCTGAAAATGGTGGTTTTCTGGATCCTGTGATAACTGTAAAAGTTCTTCATATTTTTTCATGAAACTTCAAACATGGATGGATACCAATATGGACATTATGCACATCATTTCATTTTGTTCCTACGTCAAAAATTCTGGTTGCTATGGCAACAAATATAAAAAAATCTGACAATGGTGAAATTTCTGACAATGGTGGAGCCTGTAGGAAACATTATATTGGTCGGCAATAGTCTTTTTTTTCATTTGAAAAATTGTAATAAATGTTAAATAAAATTTTGTCTGGTTTCTCGGTGATTGAACACCTGTTTCCAAAAAGCATTTTAATTTTTGTTTCAGTTTTGTTATCCACTTGCATTATTTCTTGATGATTTAGGTGTTGTTTGTTTCTTAATTGTTTTATTTGTCTGTTAATAAATGTAACAATTTTTTTTTCAGAATAACGAATATACAGTAAGACATGTTCTTTTACATTTTCAGTTATCCTTGAAACCTCACGAGCTGATAACTTGGATATACGATTTGGAACATCCTCATTTTTCCATGGCAAACAATCCAGTTCCCAACCATTGGACAACACGATAACTTGTTCAGAAAAATCCAAACAGCCAGAACATGAAAACTGTGACATCCCATATGGACAATCCTCATTTCTGATAGGCAACCAATCCAAATCACAACAATTTGGCAACACTATGGTAAGTTCTCGGCTATTGGGCAAATTCCAGTGTGAGTTCTGCTTCCGTACGACAAGGGATAGCTACGATCTGAGGAAGCATCGACGTACCCACACTGGGGAAAAACCATGGCAGTGTTCTCTGTGCTCAAAGAGATTCACAGAGAAAAGCTCTTTCAAATCACACTGGAAGAAGCATCTAAATATGCAATTATAAAATATCATATAAGCAATTGTAAGAAATCATGTAAGGAGGCATTTCAACATGAAACTGTTAAAATATCATATGCGGAAAAATTTAAATGTAAAGTGTCATTTTATTTTTATACTGCACTATTTCAATGTTCTTTGTGCTGAAAGAGATGCACAGAGAAAGGCTCTTTATAATCACATAGAAAGAAGCATCTAAATACGATCTGTCAAAACTGTGACATACAAGTTTTGTTTTAATAACACGCTTTCAAATGGCTGGTTGACTTGCAAATGACAGTAATGATTTATTAGTTTGAATGTAGCCAAAATTGTTGACTATTATTTTAATGTTAGTACTATGTGTTCAGATTATAATGTGTTTTTGCAGTTGTGTTGTACATACATTTATTTATGTAAACACATCAAATCTATTATTAAAACATTAAAGATCTTAAAAAACTTAACATATAATCAACAAAATATAAATCTAATTGCATTTAACTGTCTGTCTACTAGCATCAAACATTGTACTCTAACCTATGGACCAGATAAATAAAGAATGGGAAACAACCACTGGTTATTCTCTAAAAAAGGTTATCCTAGATCAAGTGTTTTATTGTAATTCTCTGACTGAAAAGGTAATAGAATTTTACATTTTTAATAACAAGTTTACCCTTAAAGATCAAAGGAAAAAAATTGTAAAGATTGCGCATCCCGTCAATGTCTCTGCCAAAATTTCGCCTATAAAGATCAATTTGAAGATAACTTTATTAGTTATTGCACGTAGTATTTGTCCACTTAAGAGTTTCAGAGCATTTGTTTTCTGGTCGTGAAAGCTCGTGTTACCTTAGTTTTATTGTCTTATACAAGTATTTTAAATAATTTAATTATGTTGCAATTAACTGTCTTGTATTTCCGTTGATGTGTCTTGTGGTAATTAGGATTATTTCGAACAAGCATCAACATGTACATTACGACAAGCATCAACATGTACATTACGACAAGCATCAACATGTACATTACGACAAGCATCAACATGTACATTACGACAAGCATCAACATGTACATTACGACAAATTTAAAACTATACTATATTTATAAAATTTGGAATCAATCATTTCAGTTAAAAACATGCATTTTTATAAAATATATAAATTTTATTGACATTTTAAGTGAATCGCACACATCCAGGATGCGAACTCGATAATTTCAATATCCCGTTTGGACAACCGTCATTCTGCAACAACCCTCCATTGAGTTCACTGTCAGCTAACAACATGTCAACTAGACTTGTTTAAGGAGCAAGTACCAATGTGAGATCTGCCTCCATAGGGCAAGGGACAACTATGATCTGAACAAGCATCGACGCGTCCACACGGGGGAGAAACCATTCCAATGTTCTCATTGTTCAAAACAATACAAGACAAAGGTCTCGTTTAAATCACACTTGATGAGGCATTTAAATTAGAAGTCCTTAAACTTTATGCATGCTTCTTCCTGCTGCTGGAATGGTAAGAGAAAGATTGTGTAAGAAACGCCCTACCAAATACTGGCTTAAAAGTTTTTGCCACCAATAGAAAATGTTTACTTACAATATTGTGTTCTGATTGCATAATTCGCTCAACCCATTTTTTACATAAGATTGATTTTGTACATGTGTTGTAGTGTTTTTGAGTAAAATAAGAATTACGCATTGATACAAAAATGCTGTATTGTGTTTATGTGCAAAAATGCAACATAATTTTTTTTCCTTTAAAAGGTCTGGTTATTCGGAATTAACCAGATGATGATTAATGTGGATATAAAGGCTCTTACATGTCTGGTTTTTCTTGGTTTTATATTTATTATTTATGTTCAGCATGATTGTTTCATTATTAAAACATGTAGATGCAGCATGGTTGTTTCATGATAAATACATGTAGTTATCGTTTATAAGATGTCTATTAAATATTATTTAGTGATTGTGTTATATGTATTTTCCTGTTTTGTATTCTCAATTGGCGAATTGCCTTAGACACTAGACTTGTCCAGAGGATTAAAACAATTTCTCTTCAGATAATGTCTTTTGAGCTTCATGAATTGTGATTATGAAAGTTTTTTTTGAATGTCATTTAGAGTTGCTATAACAGCGTTTACCGACTGTAAAATATAACAGTGAAAGTCATGAATAATTTCACATTTCAAAGTCTTAGTATTGATGTGATAACATTGTGATTCCTGCAAATTTCTTAAATTTATCAATTTCAAGCAACCTGAATACATATTCCTTACAGCAAATATGTCCTTTTCACAATAACTAACAACGTCTGAAGTATTTATAACATTTCAAATCAGTATTTCCATACTTGTGTTCTTCAACATTTTATCTATGTTTTCAGTGAATTCCCTACATCCCAACAGTGGTCCTGTCATTGGGTTCAAATCGGTCATCCCACAGTTGCACGATGCTCTTTCTCAGCCATTGGACAACACAAAATCTAGTTTGATGCCATTGGGAAAGAACCAGTGTGAGTTTTGCTACAAGATCATGAAGGACAATTATGCACTGACACAGCATCGGCGTATACACACGGGAAAAGCCATTTAAATGATCACTGTGTTCCAAATGCTTTAATACAAAGGGATCTCTTAAAGCACATAGTGTTGTCCATTATAAAGATAAATTTGAGACTATTTGAGTGTATTGTTCTGCTTCAAAAGAGCTTAGTAAATGTACATGTTTAAGTATGTATATAATTTTAATTTCTGATGAAAAAATATATAAATGTGTACTTGAAACATTTATATACTGCTGTTAAAATGTACATTATTGCCTAATATGAGACTTGTTAATGATTAAATGTCTAAGGTAATAAGGGTAATAACTAGTGTAAATTTTAGGGACTGAATATTAGCATTAAAAGAAAATAAGTGTTTATTAGCTCATCTAATTCTTGAAAAAAAGTTATGAGCTATTGTGATCACCTTGGCGTCGGCATCCGGTTAAGTTTTGCGTTTAGGTCCACTTTTCTCATAAAGTATCAATGCTATTGCATTCAAACTTGGTACACTTACTTACTATCATGAGGGGACTGGGCAGGCAAAGTTTTTATACTTAGAAAATTGAAAATATTGGTTAAGTTTTGTGTTATGGTCCATTTTATTCCTTAAGTATCAAAGCTATTGCTTTCATACTTGCAACACTTACTAACTATCATAAGGGGACTGTGCAGGCAAAGTTATGTAACTCTGACTGGCATTTTGACAGAATTATGTGCCCCTTTTATAAGTAGAAAATTGAAAATTTGGTTAAGTTTTGTGTTTAGGTCCACTTTTTTCCTAAAGCATCAAAGCTATTGCTTTCATACTTGCAACACTTACTAGCTATTGTAAGGGGACTGTGCAGGCAAAGTTATGTAACTCTGACTGGCATTTTGACGGAATTATGGGCCCTTTATACTTGAAAATTAGGTTAAGTTTTGTGTTTTGGTCCACTTTACCCCTAAATTATCATACATATTGCTTTCATACTTGGAACACTCGCAAATTATCATAAGGGGACAGTAAAGGACAAGTTGCATAACTCTGGTTGCCATTTTTACGGAATTATGGCCCTTTTTTGACTTAGTAACTTTGAATATATGGTTACATTTTGTGTTTAGATCCACTTTACTTCTAAAGTATCAAGGCTATTGCTTTTAAACTTCAAATACTTTCATGCTATCATGAGGGTACTGTACCTGGCAAGTTGAATTTTACCTTGACCTTTGAATGACCTTGACTCTCAAGGTCATATTATTAAAGTTTGCTAACATTGCCATAACTTCTTTATTTATGATTAGATTCGATTGATACTTTGACAAAACAACTCTTACCTGACAAACCAAAATAGACTCCACCCAAACCATCCTCCCCCCCCCCCCCCCCCTCCTGAATACCACCTCAATCCCCCTCCCCCATTATTTATTTTTTTTAATTTAAGATCATCTAATTAATGACCACCACACCTTCACACTATACCCCACCCCCCACACCAATTTTTTTTTTTTTATGCCCCCGGTAGGGTGGCATATAGCAGTTGAACAGTCTGTCCGTCCGTCCGAAAAAAACTTTAAAATTGGCCATAACTTTTTCACTTTTGAAGATAGCAACTTGATATTTGGAAGGCATCAGTGTATCTCATGGAGCTGCACATTTTGAGTGGTGAAAGGTCAAGGTCATCCTTCAAGGTCAAATGTCAAATTTATGGTGTCTGTCCCTCCGAAAACTTTAACATTGGCCATAACTTTTTCAATATTGAAGATAGCGACTTGATATTTGGCATGCATGTGTATCTCATGGAGCTGAACATTTAGAGTGGTGAAAGGTGAAGGTCAAGGTCATCCTTCAAGGTCAAATGTCTAATATATGGCGTCTGTCCGTCCGAAAATTTAAACATTGGCCATCACTTTTTTAATATTTAAGATAGCAACTTGATATTTGGCATGCATGTGTATCTCATGAAGCTGCACATTTTGAGTGGTGGAAGTTCAAGGTCAAGGTCATCCTTCAAGGTCATTTTTTTTTTTTTAATTCAAAGCGGTGTTCTCATGAAGCTGCACATTTTGAGTGGTGGAAGTTCAAGGTCAAGGTCATCCTTCAAAGTCAAGGTCATCCTTCAAGGTGAAAGGTCAAAAATAAAATTTCAAAGCGGCGTTCTCATGAAGCTGCACATTTTGAGTGGTGGAAGTTCAAGGTTAAGGTCATCCTTCAAGGTCAAAGGTGAAAATAAATAAATTCCAAAGCGGCATTATCATGAAGCTGCACATTTTGAGTGGTGGAAGTTCAAGGTCAAGGTCATCCTTCAAGGTCAAAGGTAAAAAAAATATATATTTCAAAGCCGTGTTCTCATAAAGCTGCACATTTTGAGTGGTGAAAGGTGAAGGTCACGGTCATCCTTCAAGGTCAAAGGTAAAAAAATAATATATAAAAAAAATTAAAGCGGCGCAATAGGGGGCATTGTGTTTCTGACGAACACATCTCTTGTTGTTTTTTTCAAACATGGTTAAAAAACACAAATATTTATTTTTATTATTTTATTTTTGAAATACTGTCCAACCATCCCACCCAAGAATCCCCCCCCCCCCCCCCCCCCCCCTCCCCAAAAGAAAAAATAAATACTTTTTTTTGCATTTATATTGCAATTTTGGAAGATAATGTAATAAATGACCACACCCCCACACTATACACCTCTCTCCCCTCCACCCCTCCCTCCTTTGTGATTGAAATTGAGATAGGTCCCTACACCTTTAAAAAGAAAAATTGATGAGCGGTCTGCACCCGCAAGGCGGTGCTCTTGTTTTATATAGCGCTGTCACTTGTATTCAACAATAATAAATATGAAATTATTATATATGGTGCACCATGAAAAAAGAAAAAGATAAACATTTTTAACTTTACAAAATACTTTGTTAATGCATGCTTATGTTAAATCTGCATTCCTCCATATTGTTTATATATGAAGTGTAAATAATTGTGTATATATTTGTTGATATGAACAGTTTTATATCAGGCTAGTTACGAGGTTTGAAAAAAACCTAAACCATGTAAAAGTTTTTTTAATGTCTGTGTGAATGAAAGGATTTCTTGTTGTTTAGTTCACCTTAGCATGATGTGCTATTGCGGTCAGTATTTGACTCTGGTGCATCATATTTTGTCCGCTGTGTCATGTAGTGCCAACTTTGAATTCATTATCACTTTATTCATTATCACTTTATTCATTATCCTCATTTTTGCTCGACTATCATGCAAGGTCACTCATTAAGGTCAATACTACTTATATATTTATGTGTACTTAACACATGTCTTGGGGATAATGACCAAGTCCTATGCCTCTGATCTGCAATTAAGCATATGGGTAATTATGCCTTTAATGCTATTTTGATTAAATATTGCATTTAGGAAGTTTGAATAACGCTTTTGCTTCGAAATTTATTGGATTCAACTAAAGGAATTGGTTAACAGTTGAACATATAGTTGTTTCGCATGGTCACTTTTTTTTATTTTATTTACACAATTTAGCTAAAAAGCTTACATATACTATGTAACTACTACATATATTTAGATTCAAATATGTCATGGTGGTGAAAGGGAAGGGATAAAGTGTACATAAAACTATCACCAAAAAACATTTGTTATTATTCTAGGAAACACATTTATGACTGATTCTTGATTGAACTTGAATTTTGTGTTTACAATAAATAGGTGGCATTCCAATCTGGGTCACGTTTTTTCCAAAAACAAGGTCAGGAGGTCAAATCTTTAAAAAAAGAATAACTACTCTGGAAACCACATTAATGATTTGACCTTGATTGAACTTTGCCAAAATGTTAATCTTTACAATATGACAGCTAAGTTTTAAACCAGTCACATGTGTAAAAAATCAGGTCAGCATATCAGAATTTCTTATAATGCTCTCCCAAAATTTATTTTGGGGGAAGCATATAGTCGCCGCTTCGTCTGTCCGTCCATGCACAATTTTTGTCCGGGCTCTTTCTCAGCAATTAATGACCGGAATTCAATGAAACTATATGGGAAGCTTCACTACCAAGAGGAGATGTGCATATTATCAGAGGGTTCTGGTCGGATGATTTTTCACAGAGTTGTGGCCCTTTGAAATTTTTGAAAAAAATTAAAGCGACTGCAGCAGCATAGATTTTTTTGTTATCTTTATTTATGTTTAGATATTAACTGTATTTTAGACTTATAAGAAAGATCTTTTACATTTTAGATTTCCCTCAATATTTTTTAACCAGGTTTTCCGAAGGAAAAAACTGGTTATTAGATTGGCGAATGCGGGCGGGCTGGCTGGCTGGCGGGCTGGCTGGCTGGCGGGCTGGCGGAATAAGCTTGTCCGGGCCATAACTATGTCGTTCATTGTCAGATTTTAAAATCATTTGGCACATTTGTTCACCATCATTGGACGGTGTGTCGCGCGAAATAATTACGTCGATATCTCCAAGGTCAAGGTCACACTTTGAGTTCAAAGGTCAAAAATGGCCATAAATGAGCTTGTCCGAGCCATAACTATGTCGTTCATCGTCAGATTTTAAAATCATTTGGCACATTTGTTCACCATCATTGGACGGTGTGTCGCGCGAAATAATTACGTCGATATCTCCAAGGTCAAGGTCACACTTTGAGTTCAAAGGTCAAAAATGGCCATAAATGAGCTTGTCCTGGCCATAACTATGTCATTCATTGTGACATTTTAAAATCATTTGGCACATTTGTTCACCATCATGGGACGGTGTGTCCCACGAAAGAATCACGTCAATATCTCCAATGTCAAGGTCGCCACGACTAAAAATAGATTAAAAAAAAAAAAAAAAACTTACAAAGGGGGTTAATTTTTTTTGGTCATTTCAAAAGTTCAGTTTGAGTTTTCTCCCTTTATCAGATTTTTTTTTCACAATGAAAACCTGGTTTTGTGACAATTTTGTCCCTTGTTTATATTTTAAATGTACCTACATTTATGCATATTTTAAAGATATGTCCCGTAAGCCTCTGTGTTGTGTTTTCTCAATTACTTGTAATTACTTCAATTACTTGATATGAAGCGTCCTAAAATACTAACACATAAGACACAGTACTTATTAGATAATAGTACATGTTTCTTATGGGACATTACAGGTTTCTATGTCTAGACGTAAGATGTTTAGTTGTACTTACAGAAAACATTGAGTATTCTCAATAACCTGATATCAGGAATCAAAACATAACATATAGCACGCAGCACTAATTAGATAAAAGTACATTTTTGTTATGGACATTTCAGGTTTCTACGTCTACGATAGACTCAAGATATTTGATTGTACCTATCGCTCTACTTAAAGGGGCCTTTTCACAGATTTTGGCATTTTTTTAACTTATTCATTAAATGCTTTATATTGATAAATGTATACATTGGATCATAAAAGCTCCAGTAAAAAATCAAGAAAAAAAATAAAAAAAGGAAAAGAACATTGCCCGGAGCAGGTTTCGAACCAGTGACCCCTGGAGTCCTGCCAGAGTCCTGAAGTAAAAACGCTTAAGCCTACTAAGCTATTCCGCCGAGCACACATTCGTGACGTATTTTATACCTTATATAAGCAATCTTCGTCGTTTCACAAAATTTAACGACAAAAACAGAACTCTCCAAATTATTCAATCGTTTCGCGTTGCAACGCTTTATAATTTTTAGGCTTTAAAATCGTCAAAAGATGCATATAATGGCTATATTAGAGCATGGTTAATGTTCAGCATTACTGTTTCCTCACAAATATCATAACTAAAACGAAAACTTACGAATTTGAAACAACTTTTTTCAATTTTGTCAATTTACCAAAGCGTGAAAAGATCCCTTTAAAGTATACATATGTCACATAAACCTTAGTGTTGCGTGTTCTAATTGACTTAATATGTCAGACAACCAAACGATACCATATTGGTCACAGTTCTAATGAGATAAAGTACACGCTTCTTTTGGACATTTCAGGTTTCTATGTCTACGGTAGACGCAAGATGCACAGGTGCGCGATTTGTGGCATGATTTGCTCAGATAACTGGAAGTTCCAGAGACACATGACCACCCACTCTGGTGAGCGTCCATACGAGTGTGAGGTCTGCCATAAAACGTACAAGACCGAGATGAGTCTGAAGAGTCACATGAAGAGGAAACATGTGGGTCTACTTGACGCTCCCTTGCTGGAAACCGTGGGTGGAAGTGTTGAACAGCCATTGAGTGAGGATTCTTTATTTGAAACCGTGTCCGGAGGTGTTGGACAGGCGACTGAAGCTTTTGGAGAGGCTAGTGTTGCCAGCCTTGAACAGTCTGTTTGTTTGGGATACCTTGAATAGTCCTTTTTGGATGCGACAAAGTGAATTTTGCAATTGGGATTTATAATAAAAGGAATTGTGAGCGGTGTTGTGATATAACATCACATAACATTTTAATTTTTTATATCACATGTTTTTAAGGATTGGTTTTTGATTGATCGTAGATTTGAAAGAAACGGTTTAAATGCTTTTTAAATATATCATAATTACATCGCTAACATGCACTTTGTATCAAAATATGTTCCATTAAGTTTTGTAAATCTGTATACTTTTTATAAAATAAACTTTATATTGAAATATTCACAGTTTTTGCATATTAATATATACTAATGATTTAAGTTACATTTTATTTATTTTGATTCTTACGTTATGCTTTAAACTGTATTTAAAGCTTATTACATGGCAAATGGTATTTTTTCATTTTTTCCCTAAAAGCACTAAACACATTTTAATTTGATCGTATTGTATAGCTTCTTCCCATTAATTTGTGATTTTCTTCCTATATACAATATCCTCCCTATGGCCTAAAAGTTGTGAAGCCAAACTTCTAGATTTATAAACGTTTGTTAAATATTTTTAAATTTGAACGGTTGTTTTATAATACATCCATAAATGTGCATTCCATAACATGAATGTGTTGCATCAGATGAAGTATAGAGGTTCCTTCAATGCTAAAACAATAAAGCAACTGTACAGAACACTCAGAATGTAGTGAAACTTAAAACGTCAATTGTCAATTAATTTGTAAAAGTGGCTTATTATTACAGTTCCTTTTTGGTCCATTTTGCTCTCAAGCTCCCCAAGTACATAGACATTCTGTAGGAAACTCAAAGCCTAACCATCCGTAACAAACATGAGTTAGTTTTTTTATTTCATCGACGCCTTTTTTAAAAAGTATTAATCATTTTGTTGTTTTTAAATTTGTGGTATATATATGGTCGTATATTAAATTGGCCATTATTTACTGAAAACTTGCCTTTACTTAGACTATCACATTTTAACAAGACTTTTGGTCCTGATAATGTGTCTGCAGTTTTTGTTATCAATTTCAATTTTGGAAACATCTTTAGAGAAGTCCCTATTGCTCTCATTCGTCTTTTCGTTTTCGTATAAGATTATTGCATGCGTTTCCATCTCTACCGATGATAATTATTCGCTTAATTGGAAATTGCCATGATTTAGCCGCACACGTTTTCATGTATTGTCCGCTTTACCGATGGTAATCTATATACAAATTCGCGACTTGAATTAAACTGACCAATATCAATTCATGTTTCAGACCTCCAGAAGCTGAAATACTCGTGCAGTGTCTGTGGTCTGTACTGCTTCCATAGTGCCGCGCTCCAGGAACATGTCCGAACACACACGGGCGAGAAACCGTTCGTTTGTTCAATGTGCGGACGGCCATTCGCAAAGAAGGGCAATCTTAAAGCCCATATGGCTGTTCACTTCAAGAACGCCCAAATAACGTAAGGTTTTTCAGTTGGTTAGCGGTGTTGGTTTTGGATGTTGTGTCAACATAAACGAGTTCCGTCTAATGTGTAGGACGTTCGTTCGCCAAGAAGGGCAATCCAATGGCTCACATGACTTTTCACTTTAAGAACGCCGAATCAGCTGGTTAGAGGGGTTAGTGTTGGATGCTGTGATCTCGCAAAGTTTGAAATGAAATTGTTATGTCTTGTCTGCAGTCCTGTGTTGAATTAAGTGTTAACGTCATAATTTGGAAACGATGACAACGTTGTTTTAGTGAAGAATTTTGCTAAAAGTCGGCAATCACATACCAGTTCACGTCTTGTGTGTTGATGACGTGAATTCTTATGAGGAATAAACTAATTGTCCTAATGGAAGTTTTCTACATGAACATGATAATTTTATCGTTTTGAATTTTTAGGAGTGCTCGTGTAGTTTAATTGTGAGATGAAGACTATTTGAAGTCAAATTAGGTTAAAAGATCCAATCGTGATATTTATTATAAAAATAAAATTTTGTTGTATTAAGGTTTTTCTTTGCACTTAACCCAGTATACACCGTTATCGTGCTATTGATGCTATAAAGGCTTGTTTAATATTCTATCGTGTACTTATAAATTTTCCTATCACTTAATCCAATTAGAGTTCTGAATACACATTTGTTCTAACTCTTAAAAAATCAACATATTCGTTATAATAATGTGTCGATTTTGAATCCTGTAATACTCCAGAAATTAATTTGTGTTTGAAAGACTTGGCCCATGTGCAGTGTAACACGTGAATTTGTTCTAGACGCCAAAACAAATGGACGTGTTCTCAAATACTGGTATTAGTCCATAATTTCACTAAATTGTTTTTGACGTGCTTAATGTGTATGAACAAAACAGAATGTAGGCTTTCCATTTACACGTTCTCCGTTCTAATGTACTTACAGGCACGTTCCGTAGGATACCCAAGGCATCCACGTGTGTTACTTGCGGCAAGCACTGTACCAGCCAATCAGCGTTGACGATACACATGCGTGTTCACACGGGCGAGAGACCATTCAAATGTCACCTGTGCGGTAAAGGGTTCATCAACAAGAGCAATATGAAGGCCCACATGACCACGCACATGAAATTGTGAGACCATGCACATGGATGTCCGAAAGGACGATTTGCGCCAACGGGTTCATGAACATAAAGACATGCATTATATTTTAATGTTTAATTTTACATGTCACATGGCCTGTTTGCGATCAGATTTCGTACAATGTTTACATGCAGGAAAATTGCCTGTTTATTGGCCGAGCTTTGTCATCGTAGGTACCCACGTTTGTTGTAATAATCGATGCGGTTTGCTCTACCATAAAGGATATGAATACTAAAACTTCATTGTTATGAATTTTTAATAAGGCACTTAGTGTATTTCGTGTCTTAGTCAGCACGGAATGCCAACCAGTGACACCACGCGATTTTAACACAGTTATATATTGGCAATATTAGGCGTTGTGGCACCACGCGGTATAAACACATTTACACATGGACAATGTTAGGCGCTTGGCACCACGCGGTATTAACACAGTTACATATGGACAATCTTAGACGTTGTGACATCTGTGTTCACTCTTATTCGGTCTATTATGAATAGATGTTTAAACTTCACTTGGAGAGTACATGGATGCTTATTTTACTTTATTTGTCAACATGCGTCTTAATATCTGTTAAAAGCGTCACAGCAGCAGTTATGTAATGTATTCAAAGCAATATTTGAAAGATATGCAGTGTTTTAAGAATATGTTATGCACGTGTACATATGGTTATAACAGACTACCAGTAGTGTATGGTTGAATAAATACCATGTGTTGGGACCATGGTTTGTAAGCGAATAATCATAACGCAGTTTATATAACATAATTTAGTGTAAACGTTGCGGGCATAGCGGCGATCTTTGCAATTATTTTTCAGATGCCGTCTTGTCTACTTGTATATATTTTTTTTGTATTTAAACGCCAAACAGATCGCATCTTTAAGTGCCTGTTAAACATGTGCTAGATATGTTGATAGACCGTAACTATTAATCAATGGTAGTCTTCAAAATGGTCAGGAAACAGAACATTTAAACGTATCCGAACGTTTTCAAATATCGTAACATAACGTTGTGTGTTAGTGGTTAACTACATAGGAGGCAAATGTCTGTAAAAATACACAATGAAATCAAAATATATCTCAATTAAAATTATATATTTCATAAGACAGGTCAATTAAATTATTCGATACGGATAAATGCATAACTTATTGCAAAATGAGTTAATAAATAATATCTTAAATTGTTATATCTGTTTTTTTAAATTAAACCCATTAGAGTAAAGCAAACCGCTGTATTATGTCGGGTTTAAGTTAAATGTTGCTTTAGTTATATCCCAGTATAAGCTTCTCTTAAGTTATTAGCCATACTGCGTGATAATAAAAAAAACTACGCCAGTAGCCATTAAGTACAATGGCGTGCATGTATTTCTTAATTTGCGCATTTCAATATGATTCTTAAACATCCGTTTACGACTGCGTTTACGATTTGGTCGCATTTTATATAAATAAATGTCATTCATTTGCGAGCGAATTATGCTATAAAGATTTTAAAGGCAATATATTGAAATTAATTGCCCACAATGGTCTTTTGGTATAAATAATGATCACTATATGAGAATTTAGTGACAGGCGTTATACACAGGTTTTATGCATTTGTTAGGTTTTTATCCATTCAAGAAGGCATTGCGTTCTGTAATTTTCCACCGATAATTAGGTATTGATCCATTTACTCACAATATTTTGGATTGGGCGTACTTTGTGGACAAACATGCAATCGGATAAAAACACCTTAAAAGGGCCTTTACACCAACATAATTTGGTTATTAACTCTTTCAGTGCGGGAACCGAATTTTGAAGGCCTTTGCAAACAGTTTGGATCCAGATGAGACGCCACAGAACGTGGCGTCTCATCTGGATCCAAACTGTAAAATGCTAATTTTAGAAATTCAGCAGACGACATTTTAGCAGACGACAAATTTCCCAGCATGCAAAGGGTTAAAGGACTCTTATGTAGTGTTCAAGATTTAAGCAAATATTGACACTGGATATTTTGCCTAGTTCCTCAGTATTGCGTGTTACAACACAATGGTTGCTCGATGTAAAGCGTGTTACAAAACAATGGTTGCTCGATGTAAAATCATATTCGTAGAAACATACTCGTCTATTCGATTTCTAAATATGTTAAAAGAAAAACAGTTCCAACACGTAAATACACTAATACTAAAACACAAGGTCACACCGTCTTTCCCGCCGCCAAGTTTCGACTGCATTTGGGTGGAGGAGGAAACAATTGGAACAAACAAATAATTTGATTTAATAGTGTTTTAAATAGCATTGTTCAGCGGTTTGGAATTGTTATATGCTATGGTGACACAGCGTTGTGTTAGCATTAGGATTTAGCTGGAGTCTAATCTGAGTCTAATGTTGCTCTTTTCAAAGCATGCTTTTATACAGATTATATTCTTATGTTAACTCAACTAGCTATACACGCGTTTCCTGCGACCGATTGATTGCCCTTTAGGCGTTCGATTGTACATTTAGTCTACAAATGATGTTGACCTTCAGAGTGTGTAATACTTGTAATATTTATTTCAGATTTAAGTGACTTTGTCCAAACCCACCCGTTTGCGTCACAAGGTCAAACAAAGCCGCCCCTTCGAAATTTCGTTTGCAAGATTTGCAATAAGGAGCTCACCAGCGCTTATGGATATACGGTAACCCAAAATATAACATATCTTTAAAAACACTTGTAGTTTCTTAAAAAATAATTCGTGTAGTTTGTTCTTCGTAAATGATCACAATAGGTTTCGGAAATAACGATACAGTGAACATTGGTTATGTGCAACTTAGTTTTTATGCCCCCGGTAGGGTGGCATATAGCCGTTGAACTGTCCGTCAGTCAGTATGTGTGTATGTCAGTCTGTCTGTCCGTCCGAAAACAACTTTAACATTGGCCATAACTTTTTCACTATTGAAGATAGCAACTCGATATTTGGCATGCATGTGTATCTCATGGAGCTGAACATTTTGAGTTGTGAAAGATGAAGGTCAAGGTCATCCTGTAAGGTCAAATATATGGTGTCTGTCCGTCCGAAAACTTTAAATTGGCCATAACTTTTTCAATATTGAAGATAGCAACTTGATATTTGGCATGCATGTGCATCTCACGGAGCTGCACATTTTGAGTGGTGAAAGGTGAAGGTCAAGGTCATCCTTCAAGGTAAAATGTCCAATATATGGCGTCTGTCCGTCTGTCCAAAAACTTAATATTGGCCATAACTTTTTCACTATTGAAGATAGCAACTTGATATTTGGCATGCATGTGTATCTCATGGAGCTGAACATTTTGAGTGGTGAAAGATGAAGGTCAAGGTCATCCTGTAAGGTCAAATATATGGTGTCTGTCCGTCCGAAAACTTTAAATTGGCCATAACTTTTTCAATATTGAAGATAGCAACTTGATATTTGGCATGCATGTGCATCTCACGGAGCTGAACATTTTGAGTGGTGAAAGGTGAAGGTCAAGGTCATCCTTCAAGGTAAAATGTCCAATATATGGCGTCTGTCCGTCTGTCCAAAAACTTAATATTGGCCATAACTTTTTCACTATTGAAGATAGCAACTTGATATTTGGCATGCATGTGTATCTCATGGAGCTGAACATTTTGAGTGGTGAAAGATGAAGGTCAAGGTCATCCTTCAAGGTCAAATGTCAAATATATGGCGTCTGTCCGTACGAAAACTTTAACATTGGCAATAACTTTTTTTAATATTGAAGATAGCAACTTGATATTTGGCATGCATGTGTTTCTCATGAAGCTGCATATTTTGAGTGGTAAAAGTTCAAGGTCAAGGTCATCCTTTATGGTCAAAGGTAAAAAATAATTTCAAAGCGGCATTCTCATGAAGCTGCACATTTTGAGTGGTGGAAGTTCAAGGTCAAGGTCATCCTTCAAGGTCAAAGGTCAAACAAATAATCAAAGCGGCATTCTCCTGAAGCTGCACATTTTGAGTGGTTGAACTTCAAGGTCACGGTCATCCTTCAAGGTCATTTTTTTTTCAAAGCAACCTTCGCATAAAACTGCACATTTTGAAAGGTCAGTCAAAAGGATAAGGTCATCCTTCAAGGTCAAAGGTCACACTTTTTTCAAAGCGGCGCAATGGGGGGGGGGGGGCATTGTGTTTCTGACGAATACATCTCTTGTTAAAACAAAACTACCGATTGGTTTCTAGCCGCTCATTAGTCGAGTGCTTTGTAGCCCCTCACCAGCCTAGTAGATTTTAGCCATTCGTCAGATCGACAGAGTTGTTGATCGGTCAATATAAACATAAACAAAGGAAGACAGTGCTCTTTTGGTCATATATTCCTTTTCGAAAAAATATATAAAAATACCGGTATGTCTTTAAATGCTACTTTCGGAAATTAGCGCCCATATTCACCAACGGATTATGAGACTTATAATTATATTTAAAATCTATTTTTTATCAACTTGAAAGGTATCTGTAGCCTAGCAATTAAAACATTATTATTAGCAGTATTCAATTATTATTTTAATAGTATTTGAGCTTGAAAATATTCAAACTTTGAAGCGTGTTTTTTCGTTGTTAAAAGTCGTACTTTCTATTTTTAAGTCTCAGAATAGTTTAGTGAAGACGGGTCCGGGACTCCTTTTTGTTTTGTTGATGAGGTAGTTAAACATGGGTGGCTGTGCTCTTTGTCTTGAGAAAAGATCATCAAGAGAGTATCATGTCAAAATAACACCATTATCAAGGTCGTCGTTACGCAGTGGTTTGATCCCCAATATGGGAGCGTTCTCCTGCAATGTCTCCAAGTGCTGGTTTAGCCCTGGAAACGGACTCGAGAAAGAGTTTCAATAAGCCCAATGCCTTCTATACAATCAAGCTAAAATAAATAGTTGTAAACTAAGGGAGATATTGTGAATTGAGTATCATGTTGGAATAATAAAATGACTACCAGACTCGTTTGCAATTTTATTAGTCAGCTACACGAAGTATTAATGTAACGCAAAGAAGGCATGTCAAGAACAAGTTAACATTTACTTCAAATTTCCTTCTGTACTATATCATTGAGCTGTAGGATGCAATTAAAACCTTAAGATACCGATGAACAGACAGCACAAAACCTGTATAGACTGAGAGTTCCTCGCAGGCTGTTTTTTAGTGCTGGTTGCATATAGCCGTTTTCACTTTGCTTTTGAGTAGAAAAGGGTTTACCACCACCTTCATCTGCAATTTCAGGTGCACATGCGGGTGCATACAGGTGAGAAACCATACGTGTGCAAGATGTGCGGAAAGAGGTTCACACAGAAGTCCCACATCAAGTCGCACATGATCGTCCATATCCGGGAGGACGGCTCCATCCGCAAATAGGGTTGTGAGGGAATTCGTACCGCTACAAGCTCGCGTCACTTTTTTTTGATACCATTTTGAAGACTTCATATACAAATTCATTGTGTTTACCATTTTGGAGACTTCAAAAAATATTTCTTGTGTGGTAAAATTTGTGGGGACTTCAAATTATAATTCATTGTGTTGTCACATTTTAGAGACTTCAAATAATACCTCATTGTGTTGTAATATTTTGGAGACTTTAAATAATAAATTATTGTTTTGTAACATTTTGGAGACTTCAAACAATACTTCATTGTGTTGTACCTTAAAAGAGACTTAGAATAATAAAAATATGCTGTCTTTTACATTTTGTTGTTAACACGTGTAGAGAGACTCCTAAACAATCGTATGAGCACTTGACTATCCGAGTTCGCCCACGAACATATTGATAAGTTAACTAATAGCGAAATGGCCTTATACATGTATATGCTGAAATCTAACAATCGAACGAAATATCAAACATGGTATGTTCACTTAGGTGGTTGTGTAATTTCTGTTAGAATATCGTATTCAATATGTAAAAAATGATTGTGCCCGCACTTGAGTTTGTTGCCTTGTTTGAGTCTATACGCGACTAGGCTGCACCCAGTGTGTGTTTTTGTGTTTTTCCAAGGTAATGAGTTACCTCCGCGCTGAGGCTGCATAATGTTGGGACCCGGAGTGTGTCCAGCACTCCTACCTAATAAGATTAGATTGACGACAGTTGGGACGAATTTTGAATGATAGCTGCAATTTCCAGCTATTTGTTTTGTACTGAAATACTTGTTAATTTTTTATATGGTCAAATGCTGCGGGGGGGGGGGGTGAGATTTTCCGGAAAAAACAACTGTCAGGAATGGTGACCACAAAACATACAAAATATAACATTGCGCCGGGAGCGGGAATCGAACCGGTGTCGTAAAGGTGAAAAAGCGAACGTCCTTACCACTGCGCTAGCGGGACGGACAATTACGCCAAGAAATGTTGTTTTAACTATATATATATATATCATAGCAGTGCAGCGTTTACAATTTGCAGATTCGAAATCGTTCGCATTCTTTAGTTTTTTTATCACGTAAAAAGTTAATTTTACATGTTTTTATTCGCAATTTATTTACAAAATCGAGAACAATTATCAAACAAAATAGAGAAAATATATAGTTGTTTCATTGGTCCATAAAAATAAAATGGATGTAAAATTACTAATTTGAAATTAACGTTCTGATACACTTATTGAATCTTTTTCCCCCGGATATGCTGTTCTATTAATATTTACCTTTATCAACACGAACGACAACTCTGCTAGGAGAATGTTATCAATGAAAATGAAAGAGCAATCTCCTACGCAGTGGCGAATGCCAAGGGAAGTAACTGAAAAATCGAGTTATCTCAATCGGACTTGCTCGGTCTTTTACATAGGTCGCCATTGTTAAGAATTATTTTACTGGTTATCAAACCTTGGACGCTGCTGTTCCAGCATCGTCAAAAAGTAGCATAATTCTGCTAAATATCAAGTCGGAGTTATGGAACTGACCAGTTCCCTAAACTAATTACCCCAAACTCATGTGAAGTTTTAATTTAATGCATGTCGTATTTACATTGATATAGTGAAGTTGTCCGTCAACCTCTACCAAATTTCGAATTACAAAATGGCGAACGTTCTTGTTTTTATCGATTGATGTTAATCGATTACTGAAGCCGTTCCCTTTTGACCGGTATGATTGTATAGCTCGTTGAATATATTAGAAGGTACCGTAATGATCAATACGTTATTTGTTTTCGCGCGGAAAGTTGGTTTAGTAGACTAAATAATATTCAATTAACTATTTAGCCGTCAATACTGGAATCCAGAGGTTTCAACCCATTACAATTATTTATTTGACAGTTTTGCGGCCGTTAAGTTCAACAAACATTTGTTTATAATTAACAAATGTGATGCACTTTGCGAATTGCAAATTACTTGAGATAAAGCGTTTGTCTAAAAGATTTGATAATTATTTCGTAAATCCCTTTTGATGTATCCGTATCGGTAAATGTGTGATGTTAAAGAGATGCGTCAGAAACGTCAACTAATTGTTAATTGGAAGATATGCATAGTGTTTATCTCCTAATTCGAGATGACGTCCGCTCATTCAACTGCACCTGCCTATGCTAATATGATCTTAATTGAAGAAATACTATTCGATTTGACGCTGGTTATTAATAAAATAATTATACAGGTTGTTTTTTTAATGCTTTCCCGTCTCTGTTCGCATCCGCAAAAAGTGCATATATAAGCGCTTTTTTGGTTGAATGGTTTTGTTTGTAAATATAAAAAAAAATCAATATATTCAATAATAAATTGTTGTTTAATATGTATATGCATCCGCAAAAAGGTGCATACGTAAGCGCTTTCTCGGGTAATTGTTTTTGTGTTGTTTTTTTTCATATTTAAAAAAATCGATATATTTAAGGTTTAATTGATAATTGATATTTATTTTAATCCTGTAAAATATAGTCAAAATATGCTAAGATTATTAACCATCGCCGGTTCGAGAATGTTTCTACTCATACGTGCTTCATCAAGTATTCTGTGAAACTCATTATTGACTAGTTACTGTAAGTTTATTATGATATTACGTTGCTTTTTCTTTCATTTTTTCAATATTTTATGTTTAAATGTTTTCCTTCGTTTTCTTTTAGCTATATTTGGAATAGAACAGAAAGAATGTATATTCATATACCTTGCAAAAGTCCAGTTCATCGGTATATATAAGTTTGCATTCGATGAATCAGTAATCATTTGTTTCCATGTTTACAATAATTATATGCCGAACTTACTTCCGATTATGTTCTTTTGCAGAAACGGATTGCGGACAGATAGAGCCTGTTTTTACTTTTTCGATTTTTAGCGGATTCACCTTAATATGCGAATGACATACCCACCAGTATGCTTCAAGTATAAAGGCCAACTTGTTTGTAGCAGTAATCTTTTTCTGTTTGTCAATGTATTAAGTTTCACTACAATTTTCTGTTGTTTATTAAGCAGTTTAATGGCTTCAACCGTTTATGTTAATTACCAGTAAGATTTGTTTCAAATAAAACCAGATAAAGCCAGTCATCTTGAGTTTAATATAGTAAATAAAGTCCTGTTTAATTAATATGTTGGTCTCCTACTATGAGAACGGGTTGAGGAACTAACGTCAGAATAGGAAACTGTGAAAAACATATCAAGGAATGCCTATGAACGTGTTACACTAATTGTATGCCTAGTCATTTGCTGCAGTTGTTCGAATGATATTGGCAGAGATGGAATGAAGTACATGTGAACAATATAATACTATGCAAAGATAGCTCACCTTTGTATGCAATATATGACGTTTAAATCGTGTGTGTTTTTTTTCTTTTCAAAACGGCACAATGCCTCCGTAGAATCAATATACATCGGAACACCGCTATTTCAAAGTCATTGAGACCGTAAAACAAGTTAGGAATAGGGGAAAGTTCGAAATAGTGATGTGCTCTGTTTTAAGTTAAGTGTACATGCTCTTTACTTTGCAGTAATTATGTCTTCTTTTTTTACAAATTCAACAAAAATGTTCAGAAAAGGAAGAATATGTATGATCAGCATTGAGTATAATACAAGCAAACCCTTCAAAATCCGCAATGAAGTGTATCCAAGTAACGATGAATAATTTTCGAATCGTCAATTACAAGGGCGTCAGCACTTGATGTATTTTTTGTTTAATAAATCGGAAATAAAATTGGAACCGGAAACAAGTTCGAAAATATCGTTTAATTCGAATTAGCGATGTTAATGTATGCAGCGTTAAATAATTTTGTTGAAAAATTTATAATATCTGACACTTTGTCTTTCTTATTACAGTGTCTACGACGTTTTGGGACTCCTGCATTTCTTCATCACAGCAGTCTTCGTCTACTGGAAAGGACGCAACGTGTGCACACTGTGGGCGATCATTCGGGCGTGACCGATGGAAGCTGCAGCAGCATATCCGGGTCCACACCGGGGAGCGGCCGTATGAGTGCCTCATATGCCGGAAGTCGTTCACACAGAAAGCACATCTGCGCACGCATATGGTCGTACATGTAAATACGAAAATAAAGTCGGAATGAACGGTCGGAGTCTTCACTCCTTTAGTACATATATACCGTGTGTTTATGGAGAAAACCACGCACTTCTTTGATAATCCGTCATACCTTTTCGTTAGTCAAGAATAATAAGATTATTTTACAATAAAAAAAAACATGTTGAGTTTATGTTCGATCTTGCATCCGTCCGAGATTGTCCAGATTGTAACTGCATTTTCATTTTGTAATTTTAAATCACTTACTGCAAGTGTTCACCATGTTGATACGGTGTTTAGCTTGTAAGACCCGTGTTCCTTACTCAAAGGTCAGCTAAGACATCCGTAAAGGTCAAATTTGAAAATAAAACAGCTTCTCTGTACTGTAACTGTATCATTCATCACGCCATTTAAAATAACTTTCTACAAATGCTCACCATGTGGAGATGATTTATTGCGTTTGTGCCATAAAGGTCAAGGTCATTGATAAAGGCCATAGTAAAATTTGGGCATATTACAACTTTTCCGGACTGTCACGTCTTCATTTATAATGCACTTTTAAAGCTCACCACAAATATTAACCATAACACACTCCATGTCGCGTTTTATAACCATTGTCCTAGTAAAATATAAACGTGACGCTCAAGGTCGAATTTTGGTCATTATATTATATAGCTTGTACGGTCTTTAACTTTATTAGTCACCATGTAATTTTGAAATCACTTGCTTCAAATTTTCAATAAACTGACCCGGACTGTAGCGCTAGAGACACACATCCCCTGTTTAAAGGGGCCATTTTCACATATTTTGGCATGTTTTGAAGTTTGTCATTAAATGTTTTATATTGATAAATGTAAATATTTGCTCTTAAAAGCTTTAGTAAAAAATCAAGAAGAAGTAACCCTCAAAAGGGCTCTAACCCCTGGAGTCCTGGCGTAAAAAGTCTCTCTTAGACCCCTCGACCACTTTCCCCGCATACAATTCAAGATGTATTTTATACTATATATTAGTTATCCTCGTAGAATTACAAAATATAACGACAACAAAACAACTCTCCAAAGTAGTCAATCGTTTCGCGTTGCAACGCTTTATAATTTTCAGGTTTTTAAATCGTCAAAAGATGCATTTAATGGCTCTATTAGAGCATGGTAAATGTTCAGTATTACGGTTTCCTCACAAATATTATAACTAAATAAAAAAATTGCAAATCTGAAACAATTTTTTAAAATTTTGTCAATTTACCAAATCGTGAAAAGGCCCCTTATAATGTCAACCTTACATGTTTTGTATAATATAGCTGGCTGTTTTCACTCCTACATAAAGCAATTCATGTCATTATAACAGAACAGAACAGAACAGAAAGTTTATTCATATAACTTGAACATTTACAGTTCATCGTTACATATACAAAACTGACAATATATAAGCAATAAGCACATGCATAGTAATGCGAAAGTGACCAAACTAGTACATAAAAAGGTGTTAAAAATGCACTTAGGCCATCGAATTACTCAACGTTTGCATTCAATGTATCAGTTCTCATTTTAAAAGCATTTTTACAATATATCGCGAGTTTATTTAGGACTTTGGTTTTATTATTTGTTAACAAAAGAATAAATTTATGCATACTAGGTCGGTTATAATAGAATTTGTCAATATACATTTTTCTTATATCTGTATAAAGAGGACATACAAGTACAAAATGGTATTCGTCTTCAATATCATTTGAGTTACATATATTACATTTGCGTTCGTTTTTAGGAATATTTGTATGTCTCCCAGATTCAATTTTTAACATGTGGGACGAAAGTCTTAATTTTGATATATATTTTCTTAAATTAAAGTTTTGGATTATGTTAAGGTAATCAGATAGTTCAAATCGATGTTTCAATTCTTTGTATAAAGTTAATGAACTTTTAACGTTTAAATCATTTAGCCACAAACCTATGTACATATCAATTAGTCTATTTTTAAATATAGGAATAAATACATTTGCATTTACTGATTCTGGGTACATCCAAACATCTACAAAACCATTGTTTTGAAGTAAGTCTCGTACTTTGGTAATCCAATTGTTACATCGTATTATATTTTCAGCACCATTTCTCATATAACATAGTGTACTATATAATACACAGTTTGTTTAACAGTATACAATTTTATGAAATATTTTATAATTCGTACATAGCGATTTATATATAATGGGTATCGCCCTAGTTCCCCGTACATAGCTGAATTAGCGGTACTCATTTTGACACCCAGTATTCGTTTCAAAAATCTTCTGTGAACTCTTTCAATATCATCAGCATTTACAAACCCCCAAACCTCACATGCATAACACAGTATTGACGTAACATAAGAATCGAACAAATTTAACATTATTTTAAAGCGGGTATATACGATCTTGTCAAATATTTAGTAATAAATATAAAATGTGTAAAAAACTTATTATACATATATTTCAATATAAACTAAAATAAAAGTTAAGAAGAACATGTGTCGAAAAATGCTAAATAAGCCAGATATTTAATTCTGAAATCGAAAAAGGCTGTACAGCCGAATTCGCCAGCATATATATCATGCATGTACGATGGGAATCTAAATTTAGTTTAACGGTTCATTTGAAATTTCTGCAGCGATATCGATTCATACGACACATGAACACTTACAAAAAAGACGAATGCGTCGGTTATTGTAGGAAAATAATTACGAATTATCTTCGTCACAATCGGCTCGGGGCGCTAATTTGTATTTGCTGTATTTTATGAAATTCGTCTTAAATGTATCATTTTTCTTGCATAGTGTGTGTTATTATAACATATTTGTATCAATATTTTACAATTCAGCACATATAAAAATCGTATATACCCGCTTTAACAGGAACATGCATGTCTTTGGTGATTGCAAAAAGCGAGCCCATAGCCTTTAAGCCTTTATCGGATAAAGCTTGAGTAGTTTGTAAAAATGACTAACTAAGTTGGTGTTGGATCAAGGGAGGTAATGCTGTCGCACACATTTAAATTCAATACCGATTCGTCGTACATGGAACTGAATACAGAGGTCAATTATTAGAAGCGAGGTCTGTTGCTTGAAAGCATGCCCTGCCCTGGCACTCGCATAACTGTTGTTTGTTTGAATCAAACGTGTTTGTATGACCTTTGTAAAAACGGAGATATACACATTTACTTACAATTATTTCTTCAGCAGGTAGCGCGCTCCACTATCATTTATAAACTATATTTTCGGATGTGTGCATACAATAAATTGTATTCAATAAACTGAAAAAATCATACGTTAAATAAATGTACTTTTATACCCGTTTGTTTTTAATTCTGCCATAGAAAAAAGGTATTTTGAAATATTGTTTTCATTATGTGAGAGGCGTATATACGGTAAAAAACGCGTACTTATCTATGCGCCATGGAAACCTGTAATCACGACTCTCATTTTATAAAGCACTATTTTTTATACAGTGGCATGTTTTGGATTGTGTAGCGTTGATTGTCAAATTTGTGAAACATAAAACGCAGACAATGGAACATTTGAAAACTATAATTCTGTATTTTAATTCTAAATGTCTGACAATTCAATCTCAAGTGTCTATGTTTATAGATTCTTTGGCTTTAGTTTAGTCAAACAAAACTGTTTATAATTAACGGATTTTATTTATTCAAATGAACTTTTTGTGTAAAAGATTTATAATTAAGAAATGACTTATCGTTGTGTACCGCCCAAAGCGTAGGATCTAAACTGCGGCTTTAGGACTTTAACCTGATCAAATAGTTATATTTCCGCGCATGAAGAGTCAAAGGATTGTTCGTTGGTAGAAATTAATTATAATGCTCACGTTGAATACCTTGCAGGAATAAATTTACAATGGCGCTTTTGTAATAAATAAGTTTTGACAAACCCTTCACCTAACATTCCTTCGCTCAGATGGGGTAATCACGTGATAGACAAGATGGCGACGTCCATACCGAGACAGTTATTTTTCGCCGTTTTATACCCTTTATTACTTCGGTTTATTCTTTAAATGACGCTCACTTTCCAGCCATATCAGTAAGAAGGTGATCAGCGTTTACTTTGTATTTTAATTCGCTTTATATCTCGACTTTACTTGGTGCAAATTTTCTTAGTGGAGCCCTAATTAGGTCATACCGCTAAGAAATTTTGCACCGAGTATAGTCGAGATATAGAGCGAATATTACCTCGAAATAAAAGCCAGTAACTTTCTTTCTAATATGGATAGAAAGTGAGCGGAAGAAAACATATTAATACAAGTAGTAATGGGTATTAAACGACGAAAAATACCTGCCTCGGCATGGACGTCGCCATCTTGTTTGTCACGTGATTACCAACTTTGTCGCTGTCAGTTGCAAATTCCATTTGTATTTTCTGGTATACTTCTTTTATAAGGATGGGAGAGTCCACTAGGCATAAATGGGTTTATCATGTTTCTGTTAGATCCAAAAACGTCTGCAGCAAATCATTATATTTCATTACAAACATTCCGAGACATTCATTACAAGACGTTCAACGTGTTTAAAATTTCTCGATAATGCCGCAAGTGCTTGGTGATTAATAACAGTTGCAGTGGTAGGTCATTCTGTAATTTAATTACTGCGGACCAAATAAGTATTATTCAATCTGTAAGGCTGCAATAAAAGTCGCACTTGCTACCAAGAAGCCATAGGCTGAATTTCTTCATTTAATCAGGTTAGGCCAGCATTTTTTTTTAAATTTGTTTTACGGGAAATTTTTCAAAAAAATTGAGTCGGGGGGGATAAATACAAATAAAAATAAAACGAGAAAAGTGAGAAGTCGACCAAAAAAATAAAAATAAAACTGATGATTTTTTTATTTTTAAAAATTTAAAATAAGCCAATTTAACCTTATGTATACTTGCATTAACCTTTAAGTGTTTTATATATCTCATTACACTGTTGTAGAAGCTTTTTATAATAATAGCAAACATATTTTTATATATATTTATAGGTAAAAGCACCTTTCGCATGTATTATACTATGTTGCTTTAATTGAGACTATTAAACGAGCCAGGTGTGTAGTGTATTTTAGTGATCGTTATAACCTTGACCAAACCAGTCCAAAATGCAATCCCACTTATTAAACCACAATACCTCCATCTGAAGTAAAGTTGTTGTGCAGAAACTATTTTCCCAATTTAAGTAACAATGACCCCACTGGCCCAAAATGCAATTCCTGGCTAGGTACCTGTTGTGGGCCGAAAACCTCAACTTTAATGGTTTAGTAAGTAACTTTAAATAGTACAATAAGGGGCATACTTCTGCTAAATGGCAGGTTTGATATATATCAAAGGCATTGGAGTGTTTCTTATCATGGTGATCTCGAAAACATGCATGAAGTTAATGAAGAATAATAAGCATGTTAATTTGCCACTGTGTCAAGAACAATAATTAAAACTTTCTTGTGACTTTGACGGACCTACGAACATCCGGACCCACTGTTATTTTCTTCAGATGCAGTGTTGTAACTTTTTTTTCTAAATAATGAATATATATGGGTAGGTGGGGAATGGGATTATTGATGCAAGTACCTGTGGTTCAGTCCTCATGTTCATTATAAAGAAACGTAAAGTAGTAATTCTTGGACATTTTCGGAATGTTGATTTTTATCTATAAAAATATTACAGGATCTACATTTTAATAAATACGCATATTTATTAAACCTACCCAAAACGTTTTAACACATCCAAATGGTGTTCTGAAGATTAACTTTTCTAATTGAAATTGTTTCTGCTCCGTTTTTAATTAATTTGATATTAAAATATGCTACATTTGTCTCGTTGTAGTTAATGTCCGCCATTTCAGAAAAGCAATATGAAAAATCATTTATTAAATACTCACCGATTGGCTAATAGCGTGAGGTAGTGGCTGCAATAGCCAAAGAAAATCGCTGACGCTTTACAAGTCGACTTGGCACAACGAAACAACCCGTATATTAAACAAATTTTGAACAACACTTTCGACAATCTGCGCAATTTATTTTCTAGTTTTGGATAAAATACCAGGTCGGCGGGTGAAATGTAAATAAAAAAAAACGAAAGTGACTTTTATTTTTATTTGTATTTGTCGAAAAATAGGGTCGGGCACTCCCGTAAAACAAATAATAAAAAAATGCTGGCATAATCCTTCATTAAGTTTTTCTATGTAAAGCATTTTTGAATATTTGTATTTATAGCTAGTGACGTCTATGTTTTATAGAGCCCGCTTGCGGAAAGCTCGAGCAAGCAATCTCGCTACGGGAATGTATATGCGTACATGTGTTACAAATCCGAGCTTGCCCGGACGTGAACTTTCGACTTTCTCCTTTAATCATACACATCGTGCAATGTTCACCGTAAGTAGACGGCGTTTCGCTTCAAATTTAACACACTTTTACAAACCTGCAAGATCAATGCCAAACTTAGAGGTAAACTGTTAAATTTGGGCAAATGCCGCTTGTCAAGACTGTGTTATTGGTATTCATCGTGCAGTTTTATAAGTATTTATAAAAATGACGAACAAGGGAATGGCGTGTTTTGTATATCAACCTTCTCTCTATATCAATGCTCTAGGTCACATTTTCAGATTAAAGGTCAATTTCGGCTTATGAAATAACTTAACAAATCCGTCATTTGGACACAACGTGTTTCGTTTAAAACATGTCCTTAGCTCCAGAAGGTCACATCTAGAGGTTAATTATTAAATCTGAGAATAAAGGATTGACCAGACCGAAGCTTCATTATTTATTATTCAATTTGAAAATAACTTACCACAAAAGCTTACCATGAACAGATGGCTTTTCGCCTTTAAATCAGGTTTTACATTATAAAGATCAAAGTCCGACACGAAGATAAACTGTTCAATTGTATTTATAGCCAAGGCTCGAGGTTCAGATTTTCTAAGCCTCGCAAAATTAACTTTGCTTTATTCGGTACCGACCTAATATTCTCTATATGGTCACTTGCTCTCGAATGCCCTTATGATTGTAAGGGTTGATGCGGTTTCTGCAGGGGCTACTGATCATGCATTTTATGCTACGGAAAATGCGGTGTACGAATAGTTTTGTATGCACATACTTTGTGTATAAGTACTCTTTTATCAGCAAACATTTTTTAGATCGCGGATCAAACTGCTATCAAATTTAAATGTTGCCAAAATAAAATGTTTTGAATAGATCAACACAGAGATATTTCTGCAAGAATTGAAACTAACTTACATGTATATGACCCGGTATAAAGGTGTCTTAATAACCAATTAAAAGCATATAACCCTGACGGAGTGCTTCAAGAGAACCAAACAGAAATTGGCAAGTCTCAACGTGTGGTTTTATTGCTTAATTATGTTCATAAAACTGTTAGCGGAACATTTATGTCGCAATATATCTTGGAACGAAAAGACGATACAATTTCTTTTAAGTAAGGTGGTATTTTCAAATTGAAATTCTGTGGATGTTATCTCATGAACAACAATTTAGAACAATTCAAGCGTAAAAGCAATGTTTTTATTTTTTCAAAAACATGATCATCAAATATTGGTGATTTACAATTTGCGCTTAATTCTTATTTCCCCTTAATTGTACGAGACCATTCTAAGTTCATACTTAAAAAGGATATGAAATGCGTCATACAAAAAATGGCTTTAATGCCACATGTGGTCAGCGTAGTTCCAGCCCGGTCTGTACAATCACGCTGTCCGCAATTAAGTTATATAAGGTTTTGAGGTCTCATTAGCGGACATGGTAGCTTCTGCACAGGCTGTTCATAGAGAAAAAAGCAGTCTTAACAAAGGAAGCGTGGGGGGGGGGGGGGGCAAAGGAAGCTACAATATATTGCGGAAAACCTACGCTGATATTTGGCCTGATACCAATGTACCTGTATTACAATTTTAGTCAAATTATCCCAAGCGCGGCTCATATATATTTCTATGTATTTCTTGTCATTTTGATTTTTCTGAAGACAGACATCTGATCTGAAATGTTTGCCAAGGAAATGTGACTTTGAGAGATGAAACAATAACAAGAATCCGTCTACATTTAAATTTGTGTTTACCTTAGTCCCATATATAATTACAGCAGTCAATTACTTAGGAATAGTCTAAATTTGGGTTAGCATGACTCTGGTATGCTTTATTTTGTATGTTAATAAGTGAAACTAGTATCTCTATATGTCACAATACGCGGATCATTCGGCGTTGCTTATTACATATCACGAGTTGGCGTATGATGAACATATTAAGAATAGTTAAGAATAGTTGCACCCACCGGGAACCAGCGAGTAATGGCGGCTTTCTTTGAGCGCTCGACAAAATAAGTGATCATTAATTAAATAAAGCCATAAAAACATTTTTGCGACAGTGCGTTTTAGTGCCTGTGCAACCCGGGATAAATGATGTAACGAACCACAAAAGACAGCTTGGCATGGATTGGAACTAAAGGCGTTTTAATGACACGGTAACTTTTGAATATAAATGTATTGGGTGCGGCCATATTGTTTTTACCTGATGTTTACCTGTGTTACCTGCGTTGTACACGGTTTGTGACCTAAAGTGTAACGGTACAATGTGAAGGCCACCCACGCTCGACGAACCAATGTATACTGGGCAAAATTAGTGAGATAACAAAGTGATTTGGACAATGACAACTGAAGAAAAGAAACGTAAAAAGGGCATAAACTCTACTGGTAGTATCAGTGAAATTGATTTGCAAGAATCACCATCACAAAACAAACAACAAGAACAAACTCCAAAACCTCAAAAAACTCGAAAGGCAAAAATGTCAAAAGTTGGAGAGACAAATTGGAAATCAGAGTATAACGTGTCCTCTGAAATAAATGACATGAAATCTCAACTAAAAGACATTAATCATAAGTTAGCAAATGTAGCATCAACTGTCGATAGGTCTATTGAAGAATTAAATTCCAAAATTAAACAACTTATAGAAAAAGACGACGCACGAATTAAAAATACCATGAGAGAACTATTATCTGGCATGAAAGACGATATAGTGATTTCACTTTCAAAACAGATCGAAGTGCTTGAATCGAGATTATTCGAACGCGAAGTAGAAAATGATAAACTTAAACAGGAAGTTAAAGGGCTGAACAAGAAACTTGCAGATCAAGAAGAAGTCAATTCCAAACTGGCTAATTCAATCGCCAAGAACGAATCTGAAAGGGGAAATATTGAGAATGAGGCAAATCAATATAGCCGAAGTAACAATGTAATCATTAGCGGAATTTCGCATATTGAAGAAATCGTTGAGGGAAAAAAACAATTCAAGAGGTTTGAAACCGCTGAAGAAACAACCAAATACATGGTTGAAACCCTGAACACCAAACTGGGCTGCCGGATAGACACAAGCGATATCGACATCGCACATCGTTTGAAGAAAGGACCAGACGGTAAGAAGGACATTATAGTGCGTTTCCAGTCGAGGTTACTGCGAAACTCAGTGCTAAAACAAGGTCGTGTTCTCCGCCAATCAGGCATATTTGTTAGAGAAGACCTCACTCCTCTGAACTTAGAGGTCTTCATGAGTGTCAAACGAAAAATGTCTGACGAAGTGTCCAGTGTATGGACCCGTAATGGGGTTATCTTCTTCAAAAACACACAGGAACAGGTCACCCGCGTCCACTATGAGGACTATCAGACCTGGCTAGACCTGCCCTGGCCAAAACGAACAACAAAATAACGACGGTCAGTGCCGTCATTATCTATCACTGAACAGTATAGACTTGTGAATGATTTAAACTGTGCTATCATGCGTAACAGAACTTATAAATGGATGTAATTATAACAGCTCTCGTATCATCATAATTTTCAGAAGCGGTTAAATAGGTTCACGAAATAAACGCATTTTCTTTTGTGTTGTCACCTTTTTATAGACAAGGTCAACAAAGAATAGCATAAATGATAAATATTGATTTCACGTAAATAAATATTACAATAATAAGCAGTTAACAAAATCAACGTTTTTGTATTGGGCATTAGCATAACATGACAAAATAAGTAATAATACGTTTGATAATATTTATTGTTAACAACTTCTTATGTAAAGTGCTTACATCAGAGAAAACTATATAGAGAACATAATAGAGCAATAAATAATAATATTTATAAATATTATATAAATGTTACATTTAGTTTACTAATTATTGTATACTGATAGCTACACCAATGATACATCAAGCTCGCGATGTTTACATAGTGTATATTGTATAATATATGTAATAGTGTAATTAAACTGTAAAATAATAAAACTATATAGAGAACATCAACTATAAGCAATAAATAATAATATTTATAAATATCATAAACATGTTTCACTAAATAGACATATTATTTTACAGTGATATATACAACAAAAATTAATCTAGATCACAATGTTTATATGTTGTATTTCTGTATGCTTTTGTATAGTGTAATTAAATTGTAAAAAAAAACTTTATAGAGAACATCAACTATAAGCAATAATAAAAATATTTATAAATATCATATACATGTTACACTAAATAGACATATTATATTATAGTGATATATACAACAAAAATTAATTTAGATCACAATGTTTATATATTGTATTTTTGCATATATATTTAAATAGTGTCATTCAAGTGTAAAATAATAAATAAGTATTCAAATAAAAATAATAATCAAACTGTAAAATAATAAATAAGAATTCAAACAATAATAGTAAATATATACATCACAATATATACATATGTTTTCTCTTTATTATAGTGTGGTGTATTTGCGAGCACTATTCTTTAAAACCGTTGTCGAATATATTGCCTTCCACCGTTGTTTTTATTCTTTTTGGGGGGGGGGGTTATTCCTTTTTTGTTAAAGGCACAAGAGAAGCATACATACATCTGTTGTCCCATTTTGGGTCTATATCCATATATTTACGATGCTAATATATAAATATTTTTTTATATATATTTTTTTATAATACCCCTTTGTGCTCTTCTTCTCTTTAGAGAAAAGGGTAATATTCATAAATTTTGTGGCTCATTTTGCTTCTATATCCATGTATGTACGATGCTAATATTTCAATTATAGCACTGTATACTATTCTTGCAAATATTTGTCAATATACTGCCTTTTCACGGTATTGTTTGTAAAAAGATCGAACGTGAAGCATGCAATTATTTGTTGTTGCAATTACATTTATACCTATGTGTCTATTTTTTTAGGGCAGAATTGTTTCATGCAATGTTTCCAACTTTCTCTTAAATATATCTCTCAATGTTACGTGTGTTAAATTCCTAAACCGCATCTCTTTTTTTCGTTTTCGCAAAAGAGAGCAACTAAGGAAAATGATATAGCATATTTAACAATGTGTAGTATCTCCATAAGTTTCTTCTATTGGAAGATTCATTCCCACGGGGATCCGCACATACTGTGTTTTCTATACAAGCCATTTATTAAGTACCATTCGTACTAAATTGTGTAGTTACTTGTACATATTTTTCTGTATTGTGTATGTTCGGACTACACTATCCTCACAAACAGTTGTCAAATACATTGCATTTTCAACAAACGTAAAGTGGTATATTTGCGATGCACCTTTCTATTTTCATATTTACTGAATTTGTTTTGGCAGCACTATCAGTAAGTTGCGCAATATATTGCCTTCCGCCTTTTTTTTGTTTCTGTATTGTTCCAATCTATTAAAGGCAAAAAGGAAACACATAAATGTGTTGTCTCGCTTTGCTTCTATACCCATTTATCTACAATGATAATATTTGTTGCCTCTATATTCATGTATGTATGTATTTACGATGCTATTATTTCATTTATAGTGCATGTCCTAGTAAACATTTGTCAATGCATAGCCTTCCACGGTATCGTTTGAAACACTAACGATAAAGATGTGTAAATATGCGCAGTGCAGTGCAAACTGAAATTCTAGTTAATTTAAAAGATAAGAGAATCTTGACACTGCACTAAATCTGGAATTAATTTTTATCAAATATAATTCCTTTATAGGATATAATTGTAAGAATTTATTACAATCCACAAAACCTTCCAATTTTAATCCTTATTCATTTAATCACTGTTAATATAATAAGACGTGAACTAAATTTATGCAATGCACTGCATATTGTAATAATATAGATGATTTAGTTCATTTTCTTGTATTAACACTCGGTATGTTTTCCAGCTGTATATTTTATGTCGATATAGCTATACATCGTCACAAATTGTATAAAATGTGTTTATAGAGCTAATCCATGCTTAGGCTGTCTGACTAAATTGTCAGGTATTGTTTTTGTACATATAATGTTTTTTTGTTGTCTCCTTTTAATCTATATATGGTTGCATAGAGAAAAAAATACGTTCTCACGTATGATTTTGTTAAGCATAATACAATGTATTGTTTATGAAACATCCATTGCTGAGACTTGGGACATGAATTTTTGCATACAGAGTACTCATCTGACCCATAACTCCATTACGCTTAACCTATTGTGTAGGATGAATAGCTCTTCTCTATTTTTCAAAATAAAACGAACCGGTCAAGCACACACACATAATCATTCACATCACCTTCCACCTTTTTAAATGATTAAAATATGTACTTTGAATGTAAAAGGGCTAAACAATAAAGACAAACGAATAAAAATCTTCAAATGGTTAGACGAAAAAAAAAAAGTGTATGCCTACTACAAGAAAGTCACTTGACACATACTTTAGCACAAACCTTAAAAGATGAATGGGACGGAGACATCTACCTCAGTGGGCAACATACTAATAAACAAGGCATTGCCTTTCTGATTAAAAACAATATAGGGATCACAGTCGATAACTTTAACGAAATAATAATTGGCAGACTAGAAAGTATAGATATCAAAATACATGAAACACAATTAACATTAATCAACGTTTACGGCCCTAACATAGATGATTCCACATTTTACGAAACATTACACTCGTTTGTAATTAATAACCAAGATAAAAACATTATAATCGGTGGTGATTTCAATACTGTTCTTAACCCATTATTAGATAAAAAGAGGGGAAACCTTTATGCTCATTCTAAAAATAGAAACATTTTGAATAACATAATTGAAAATTACAATATGATAGACATCTGGCGTACAATAAATCCAAACGAAAGCAAATTCACCTGGCACTCAAACACAAAACCAACAATATTTTGTAGATTAGACTATTTTTTAATATCTGAGTCACTTTGCAACATTATTGACACATGTAACATAAAACCAGGATATATGACTGACCACTCTCTAGTTGAACTTAAAATACACAACATAGAGCCTGAAAGAGGCCCAGGATACTTTAAAATCAATAACAGCATATTATTAGATACACAATACCAAACGCAAATAAAACAAGAAATACTCAATACAGTTCAAAATAATAAAGATGCGAACCCAAACACCTTATGGGAAGTAATTAAAGGAAATATACGTAACACAACAATTAGATACACATCATTTAAACAAAAAGAAACACGCAAACTTGAAACTGAAACCATCAAAAGCATTGAAACACTTGAAAAACAATTACATGAAACAAACACAAACGATACCAAAGACATTGAGAATGAAATAACATCAAAAAAACAAGTATTAGAAGGAATTTATCATACACAACTCAATGGAATTATATTACGAGCACGTGCACAGCATGTTGAACACAATGAAAAAAATACAAAATACTTCGCAAACATCGAAAAACGTAGAAGTGAACAAAAAACTGTACACAAATTAGTAGTTAATGGCGAAGATATAACAAACAGAACTCAAATACTAGAAGAACAACGTTTATTTTTCGAAACCCTCTATAAACGAAAACATGTTGAAAATAACACCCTCTTTAAAAATACACATCATGCTTTAAATCAAGAAGAAAAACAACTGTGCGACGGATTACTTAATGAATATGAATGTGGATTAGCACTTAAAGAAATGCAAAATAATAAAAGTCCAGGATCTGATGGCATCACAGTTGAATTTTATAAAATATTCTGGAACGATATTAAAATACATTTAATTAATTCACTTAACTATTCATTTAACAACAAAAACCTAACTACGCTACAAAAACAAGGTATAATATCACTCATTCCAAAACCTGGAAAAAACCTTGAATCCTTATCAAACTGGCGCCCGATTAGTCTACTTAACAATGATTATAAAATTGCAACTAAAAGTATATCAAACAGAATAAAAAAAGTATTACCATCAGTCATTTCAAGATCTCAATCTGGTTTTATTAAAGGACGATACATTGGTGAAAATGTACGTCTGATACAAGAATGCATAAATTATTTCAACCAACCAAACAATTCTGGCCTCATTTTCTTTGCAGACTTTGAAAAGGCTTTCGATTCACTAGACCATTCGTTTATGTTCTCTTGCTTAGAAAATATGAATTTCGGTGAAAGTCTTATTAAATGGGTAAAACTATTTTATACCGATATTAACAGTATAATAATTAACAATGGCTTCTTCTCAAACAGTTTTAACATCGAACGAGGGGTACGACAAGGATGTCCACTCTCATCCTCACTATTCATTATATGCATCGAGTATCTATCACACTATATCCAATCAAATAAACATATAAATGGAATATCGCTAGAACCAGACGAAGATATTAAACAGTCCCTATTTGCTGACGACGCAACTTATTTTTTTAAATGACAGTATTGACTCATTCAATAATCTCATAGAATCGCTTACCCTTTTTGGAATGGCATCGGGTCTTAAACTTAACAAAAGTAAATGCACTGTGCTACGAGTAGGTAAATTTAAACAAAGTAATATTCAACTTAAAAAAGAAATGAAATTCCACTGGACATCAGATGAAGCAACAACGTTAGGAATAACCTTTACAAACAATGAAAATGAAACAGTTCAACAAAACATACTGCCTAAATTACAAAAATTTAAAAATTGTTTAAAATCATGGCAGCATCGTAAACTTACACTAATCGGAAAAAACACGGTGTTGAAAACGTTTGCACTCCCTAAATTAATTTATACACTAACAGTTCTCCCAAACCCACCAAATGATATTATTAAAGATATACAATCAGAAATATTTAATTTCATATGGGACGGTAAACCTGATAAAATTAAGCGAACTCAGTTAATTCAATCTGTAGAAAATGGAGGTATCCAATTAACGGACATCGACTCATTCTTGAATGCAATCAAATGCAGCTGGGTTAAAAGATATCTAGATAATACCAATACAAGTAAATGGAAATTATTTTACCAGAAAATCCTAAAAAAATATGGTGACTCCTTACTTTTTGAATGTAACATCAGCAAAACCATTTTGCATGAAATTGCAAACGAAAACATATTTCTATCTAATGTTTTATCGGCATGGACTAATGTTACTCATAATCTAGAAACCCAAATCACCAGTAAAACTATTTTATGGAACAATAAAGACATAACTTCAAACAATAAGACTTTTTTCTATAAACTTTGGTTTGAAAAAAACATTAAATATGTCGACCAATTGTACGATTACAGAATAAAAGACTTCTATTCTTTTGAGAATATATGTTATATATACGGAATACCTTCAAGCAATTTCCTAATGTATTACACATTAATTAAAAGCATACCCACACATATTAAATCTACAATTAATACTAATAACACACCATGTACTCAAACATCATTCACGGAAAACATACTTGCAAAACAAAACAAAACAAACAAAATATTTTACAAACTACAAATTAAACACCCTGCAGAAAACTCCAAGATTCAAAATAAATGGCAAAGCCTTCTTGGGGAACAAGAATTTAATTGGAAAAAAATATTTATCATGCCATATAAAACAACTATAGATAGCACACTGAGAAATTTTCAATATAAATATGTCCATAGAATCATAGCTACAAATAAATACCTTTTTAAGTGCAACCTATCCAACACAAATTTATGTGATATATGCAGCGAACACATTGAAACAATAGAACACCTTTTCTGGGAATGCAAACATATTCAAATTCTATGGAACCAGTTAACATCATTTCTAGAGAAACAACAATTAAAATTAAAACTGTCTCTCTTAAATATCAGTTTCGGTGTATATACTTTTAAAATACCAGAAATTATTAACACTGTGAACCACATTATCATATTAATGAAATATTTTATATTTAGCTTCAAATACAAAAAACAAATACCTACTTTCAACTGTTTTATAAACTATTTAAAACTAAAGATCCAAATTGAAAAAGAAATAGCCCTCAACAACGATAAACTTCATATTTTTGAACAAAAATGGAAACGCATAATCTTTCATAACCCAGTCCAGTTGTCTTCTACCTAACTCTACGCAACTCATCTATAGGATTGATTATTACATTTAAAAATAACAGAATACACCACATGCAACCAAGAGAAAAAAAACAGTATATCCTAGCATATCATGTATAATATGTGTTTGACATGATTACTGTTGTATTGTACCACTTTTGTTCTTGCTTATGCACATATTTATATTGTATGTTTTTATATTGAATAATAAAAAAAAAAAGAATAGTTATGATTGTAAACGGAATGAAGGCTATCGTTACTCCATATATGCTGTCAAGAATGAATGACAAATACTGGTGGTCCTTATCACTTGTGCAAAGTGGGTAGCCTTTGTGAGTTAAGTAGGAACCACTGAGGACCGGCTTGAACGCGCAGCCTGTGGACGCCACAACGATGGCGCCAAGTATGAGCCGGGAAGCAGACCTCGTGTCACAAAGGTCCTTCCTTCGTAGAGGGAAGCAGACGCCGATAAATCGCTCGATTGTGAAGAACACAAGAAACCACGATGATAAAAAGCGAGCGACATACTGTAGATACAACACACACTGACATATGCCATTTCTCTGGAAATACGATTGAAAACTATAACCGGAGAGTATTGGCTCGCTGCGTTTTATCCATTCGGGAAACACGTAAAACATGAGGGACATTATATCCGAGATCGCAAGAGCGACGAGATACATACTTGCGGACAACTTACGCATGTTTTTGGAGAGAAACACGATCAATGAGATTGTGTTACCAATGATGCCGACGATGAAAATAACCGGTGTGACGTAGGTGAAGAAAACGTGCGCGGTCGACGGCACGTTGGATACTGATTGCCCAAGCAACGCCTCCAAAGTGTTATCCCGACAGTCACGAGACATGTTCAATGTTTTGCTCGCGTTTAAGACTTCATAGGAGCAGAGTCGGGAGCCATATTCTTGTGTTGATTTATTCCCCTGCAATAATATAAATTAGCAATAAGCATTTACAGGTGTATTGTGTGATGTTTGTTGTTGATTTTTGAATTAGTTTTATTATAAAATTTAGCACAATTTAGAACATGTTGGACTAAGACTTTTATGTCCTTCTATAGTACACGAAAATACGATTGTATAGCTCATACGAACTTCACGTGCCACGACTAAACAGGCATTATTCGTCTAATATTCTGGGAGCCTATACATCTTGGTTCATTTCCTGGCCGTTTTTCAGCTGGCAAATATGGCGTTCATGAATTCAAAGGTTGTAATATCTATACAATATCACATAAACAATCTTAAAATACGTAAGCATTGTAAAGTGGAATGAAGGTAATTACTTATGGCACCACAAGGAACGTGTATTTTGTGTGACATCCTCATGCAATTAATAAAAAATAATCTGATTATTTGTTTATTACAGGCTCTTGTTAACCGACTTTCTTATTAAAAATGCCATTAATTATATTAACTAACAAATCTAAAATGTTTTTAATAGTCTTTACTAATTATAATCGCACGAAAAGGGTTGAATACAAAATTTCGCCGTCCTCGGAGACAGAACGCGAGTCCTCTGAAAGCAAAAACCAACGTGTGACCACTGCGTCACGCAGACATTTATTTAAATTTATTAAAGTGAAACGGTATAATGACACTCGATGTATGTTCCAAATTATCGAGGACAAGTGTTACATTATTGTATTATTTTACCGATTTCGAAAGATTCGTTCATGAGTCACTATTACACAATATTTCTTTAGTGAATATCGTTATTTTGCTTGTTTAAATATAATGCATACATTCTTTTTTTATATAAGACCTCCTTTAAACAGTAACAGGCAAACGAAAAATACTTCTCGGAAAGTTTTCCAAAATACTTTAGTCTGTTAAAGAATTACTTGTTGGAAAAAAATATGTTTATGTTTTGCATTACAATTTTAAAGTGCGTGGTTTTATACACAAAAGTATTTATGTTGATAAACTCATATTTAATTTGCATTTATTGCATGGACTTTTTTATACTGAATTTTGTATGAACTGTATTGCAATATGACAAAATGAGCTTAAACAAAACTTTTAAAGACAGTTATAAAGTTTGTATAAAGTATATCTTCATTCGTTATATCCATTTGTTTAAGACGTTATCTTTAAGCCGTCGTGCGTTTTTCTAGCTTACAGATTGTAAGTCAGAGTTCTTACCTTTAACGACAAAAGTCGTTTTAAATGTTCGCTGAAGTCCGCAGCATGATCTTTCATAGATAACATGACTTTCTTCTGCAGAAGACACAGAAGGTCTGAAAATAGTATTTCGGTAATGAAACGACACTTTTAAACCACCTATTTTTAAAATATGCCTATACAGTTTATACAGAAAAAATCCATCGACACGGTACCAATCGTTATACCAATTTTAATCTTATTTTTAGCTCTAGAGATGCATAACCCTATTCCATTTACACGAATGACTGCAATGGCAATAGTTGCCGCAAAATAGTGGATCAACCTAACTCTTACCCAAAATAGTGTGATGTGCGTAATGTTAACACACACAACAGTAAAACAAAACCAAATGCAACTCGTTGCTGATTTGGTTTACTGCAGTAATGGAAAATACGAAATAGTTCGTGTTTCCAAAGCCAAACTGAAATGCGTAACTCACCCTTTTAATCCGTGGTTCGTTATTGCTTCCTGTCTTTTGTGCTTTTAATTCTTAATAATAATATATAATATTTAATATAATATTACAAATTAAATGAGTAAATAAACAGCAAAGTGAAACATCAACTCCTGCATCAAAAGATAAATCTTATTATAACACGTTGTACGTCAGGCAAACGAACAAAGGTCAAACTGCCTGAAACAGTTCAAACATCACTAGACACAGCATGAAACTCGCAACAAACAGAAATACACTATGTCACCGAGCATATCGCTTAAAGTTTAACATTTCAATATTGCGTTGCGCACCAGTTCAGTTAATATCTTTATTCTATCTACCGATCATAATTGTTTGTATAATTTAATCGTAAACTTACAATTAACATCTGGTTCGCATCTGCTGCAGCGATTTATGAGGATGAATGCAAATTACAAGCTATAAAAGTTTACAATTATTAATAATAACAGGTTATTATATTTGATAATTTATGATATTTCTTGAGAATTTATAACGTTAACTGTGGTGAAACAAGGAAATTCTTAGTATAGTTTTCAGAAATACATCAAAGGAAAGATCTCAAGATAATGGTGTGCATTTTATTCACAAAGTACCTCGTTAAGTTGCCCAATAGACACAACATATCTCCGAGCAATCTCAGTTAAAATGGTATTGAATTAACAAAATAGATACATTTTTAATGTAAAATAAAATGATATTAAAAAGAAATAGCAAGAAATTTGTTGAATGATATAAAATAATTTCCTTACGTTTTCCGTACATAGATTTATGAATACGGATCCATGTGATCAACAGCAGCAAATAACATGTATAAAAAGTAAAACGTAAGCTGCATAAGCAATTGACAGTGAAAACGTTCTTGAAAGGATTAACTGCAGGCAGTACCAAATATGCTTAAAGAAAAACTTCAACAGCATCAACATTAGACAGTTATTTAGTTGAAGGGACTAACAGCAGACAAAGCCATATATGAACAAAGTAAAACTCATGCTGCATCAACAGAAGAGAAAGTTTTCTATAATATGCGGTCAGTTATTTATTGAAAGGAACAATAGCCAAACACTGAGATAAGAAACAAATGTAATATACAGACACACAACTACACAACAAACACACACACAAAGAATTGCACATGGCTTTGAATAAAAAGAAATTGTAATTTTATTTTTATTTTCCTTGTAAACATGATATATTTTGCATAAAATCGATTATTTTTAAAATACACATAATTAGATTATCTGTTTAAATTTTTTTCCCGATTCTGTTTATGGTACACAGCATCTATAAACAATATGGTTGGTGTGGGTAAAATATGTTTAAAACAGTGTCAAAAATAAATAAAAAAGGGAAAAGTGTATGTTGCTTTAAGGTAGATGTACCTATGTTACAAAGATATTTAAAGATTTTTGTACCATATAGCAAATTGGTATAAACTCTAATTAGTGTTGAGTCTGGTTGAAATCTTTTTACCCAACAAGCTTTGAGGGATTTTAAGCATATGTCAATATCTAACATTTTTAAACCGCCATCGGCGTAATCTTGTATGATTCGCTTTCTGGCAATTTTGTCTGGTTTTTCGTCCGACAGGAATTTAAAATATTTTATTTTTGAAATGATGTCTTGAGATGGATTTGGTAAAACTGTTAGTGGAAATTCGTTTGGATATTGCACTTTAATCGTAACGACAGTTTCCAACGCTTATTTAAACAAGTACCAAAGCATGATTTTTTTTCAGAAATACTTAATGACATGATTTCTTCTGGTTTGTTGCTATATTCTATCCATAAAGTTGACGCATGGAAAGAGTTCCAGATGATTTCTTTATGTTTACCATACTCAATTGGGCAATTTTGAATTGCCCCTAGTTTAAGGATATTACATTTATGCCTATTTTAAGTTAGTCCGGATAGTAACCCAAATTCTTCTATAATTTTAATTAACGTTTCAAACGACATACTCGAACCGTCTTGTATAAAAGAAGCGTAATCAGCAAAAAGTGCCTCTTTTAGTTCTAGAGTATTAATATGTATTTCTTTGATTTTTGTGTTTAGCTCTATGTCTATCGACATCAATTCACTGCAGATAATAAACAGGTACGGTGATAAAGGGCATCCTTGTCTGACCCCTTTTTGTATACTAAAACCAATCCGAAAAATGCCCATATTTGTATCGCATGATAATGCATCTTTTTACAATAACATAACCCGCTGTAAAGTGTGTTCACTGAAACCAAAATGGCGGAGGCATTTAAACAAAACTTTATGATCAAGACTGTCGAAGGCTTTATTAAAATCAAAAACAAATTAAGACCAGTATCGCTAGTTTCATCCAAGTGTTCAATAATGTCTTTCAACAGTCTAACGTTTTCGCCAATGTATTTTATTTTGGTACAACCGTTTCGATTTGTATTGATTATATGATTTAAAAAAGGTTTAAAACGATTGGCAATGGATTTTGTACCTATTTTGTAATCAACATTAAAAAGAGAAAAAGACCTCCAGTTATCAATCAAAAGGGTGTTTATTCCGGTCTTGGGTAGTAAGGCCAACATTTTTTATTAAAATGATTTTCGGATTTTTTTTTCTAAAAGTGTCGGGTAGGAGGACGGAAAAAAAAAGATGGGTGAACAAATATGCACTCATTTTAAAAATGTTATGGTATGAAGTTCTTTTTACTAAGCAACCACAGTGATTTTTTCAAACATGTTGATGTGCAAAATGATCATAATCAGACTGTAGGTCTTGATGTGCAGTTTTTTAAATTAGTTTGAATTTTAAAAATATCTTAACTATATATATATCAGTTCAAAAGTGATGCAATCTTTTCACTTGTCTATAATAAACTTTTTGGTGATTTTTTTATGTTTTTTTTTTTCACAAGGAATCCATATGTTGCATTAAAAACACTTTATCTCCACAAACAACCAATAAGCTATTGAGGTTTAAAAGAAACATTTATAGTTTATTGTCCAGTAAAAATCAATACCGCAGACAAATACAAATAGCATAATAAAACGCTTTTCAGGGTTTTCACTGGCCCAACAAAAGTTGTCGCCACTTTATCGCGGTGTGAAAACCGCCCGTAATTTAAACTTAATCAATAAGGACAATCATATAAGGAACCTTACTACATTAATGAATAAAGGCATTTACTATATTTTATTACAATGAGAAGTATGTTAATACATAAATAACAATACGTACCTTCATAAGTCTTAATATTTAAAGCTTTATTTTTATATAACTAACATTTTTTCCACTTGATAAACCAGATAACCAACATAATATAATAACGTTAACAATAATGTAACAGTATGCTGCATAAATGTTTCAGAATTATTTATTAAAACCTAGAATCACACAAATGTATATCATCTGAAAGGAAAAGTAAATCAAACAACAGAAAATAAAGCATCTCAATTCAAATTGTTAAACAGTTTATACATTTGGTCATTTGGACATGATATACATCAACTTCTGTTTATTATCAAATTTCACAAATTCTAAAACAACACCTTTTGTTAAAAGGTTTTCTGTTCGTTGTGGTGGTTGATTTCCAGGTTCAATTAAATGAATATTTTTTCACACCTTTTTCTTGACAGAAAGACCCTAGATAATTGCCACCATCCATTCTTGTTGTCTGAAATAACACAAAACATATTTGTACAAACTATATACAACAAATCAACACATAAATGTCACTATCTTTATAAATGTCCGAATTTTAACATATCCGAAATATAGTACATCGAGTGAAGGATCTACTTTTGATTTCAGAAATAGTTGGTATCTTAATTAAAATATATCGTTCCCAGAACATTTTAATAATGGAACTGTTAAACACAAATGCCTGTTGAAACAAGTTAATATGTGTTTTTGTCATGGTATTGATTAAAGAAATAGCGTCCCTAATAATCGTTATAATTATTGATCTTCGTGACAGTTTATCCCAGGATAACATAATTGATAGTTCAATGTCATAAAGGAGCTGTTAATCCGATAATAACCCCCATAAATTTGACTATTTTATTTGGACATTCATGGTTTGGTACGAACCAGTCCGGAACAAAACCAAAGTTTCGTACCCATTGAAAATAACGAAAAAACACATATTATATGCACAAATTCGTCACTACAACTACATTAAACAACACATAAAATTTTATTCTCTAAAATATGACCGTATTTGTGCGTACAATATGGAATGTTTAAAGTTGATAGGCGTGAATGGGTTTCACATTTCGAGCACCTGTTAAATTAAAATCGTTCTTTTCTTATTGCTTTCATAATATTTGTTAGTCATTTTAATACTATCAATTTTATAAAATTGTAAAGAAATAAAAATATTTACTTACAAATCGATTCCATTCAGGATTTTATTCGACGGTTGCATAATTATTGGGAAATTAGCAGACTTTGCTGATGAAAGCGTTGTAGCGTTCATCAACTTCTTGCACAAACAATGATGGCGTAGCTGTTGGTAAATTCCAGCACATGTTCACGATGAAGGAGGTTCGCGTATTAATGTGGGTAATTAAAACTGGGTTTATTATGATGATTTATAACTCATTTGAAGCTTTTTCTAAAACCCGGCAAGCGTTTCGTGTTTAAAAGCCACCTTTTAGCATCCGAAAAAAAAAGATTTTAAATTTTTATTTTTTTGGTTTCGTCAAAAATTGGAGTCGGCGGGTCCGAAAATCATTTTATTAAAAAAATCTGGCCTAAAGTAATTATGCATTGTTTTTGCAAGTCTGTTAGATAATTGGTGTCTAAAGAATAATTAAGAAAGCTAACAACATATTGCTTGATATCTGTCCAAAATATTTTATAAAATTCTGCCGAAATACCATCTGATCCTGGACTTTTATTATTTTTCATGTCTGACAATGCTTTGCGTCGTACATGGTTAAAACTCCAGATACATATTAAAATACATAATACGAATTCGCAGAAGAAATAACAGGTTACCCGTCGAAACTGGAACTTGGCATGGAGTAGAATTGAAGCAAAGGCTGTGATTTTGTGTAACTCAAATATTCATATTGGCGATGAATTCCATAATTTACTTGAAAGTAAAGCCTTCAATGATCAAAGAAAACTTATATATATCTATATATGAAACAATTTAAAGCGCTATGTCCGTCGAATTTCGTAACCACATTACGTACAGAAAAGTATGTATATTCTTTAAAGAAAAATTTAAAAAGTTTTTGACATGTTCTACGTGTTTGTTTCACTATGCATTTAAATATTGTCTGTTTCCCTAAAGTCAATTGCCAGCAAATGGTTTGTTTACGTTGTATATTTTTTTTATTCTATCCATTAAAAAAACATACTTCAAATATGTAGTCCCTTTCTACTATGCACATAGTGGTGCAATTTGTATAATTTTCGCTCATATTTCCATGTAATGCATAAACTGAGATTAAAATTAATAAACCTGAAACTTCAAAGAAAACAGAACTCATCGCCTTGGAACGTTCAGTGCAAAGAACTTGGGGTTTAACGGTTCTCCAAACCGGACACTTGGAATGAAATAGAAATGAACAAAAATGTGCTAATATCTACTTATACTATTGACAGTATGAAACTATTGTCTCAGTATACGATATATGAAATATAATTTACATTCCATTTGCATATGTAAATGTTTGATTTAACTGGCAGATAAATTACTATCCATCAATCCTTTTATACGAAGTAATTTCTAGATTTATTGGGGTAAAAGTATATTCAAAAATATAAGAATAATTATGTTAATATAAATTAAATGTTGTAAACATCCAAGGCTTTTAAACAACTTAAATCAAATAATATCTTTAACGCCGTTTGTGGCCTTATTTCTAGATAAATATATATTTTCCAACCGATAATGTACTATTATTTACTTACACTATTGACAGTATGATGGAAATATTTTCTCATTAAACGATCAATGGAATATAAGTTACGTTCAATTTGCATATTATCTAAGCTGTTTGATTTAAATTGTTATCATACTGTTATACGAAAGGAATTTAAACCACATTTATATAACCCGTTAAATTGCGTGCGATATGTAATCGTTTTAAACGAATAATGAATCGCGGATTTTTCCATAGAGCATAAATATCATTTATAATCGGAATTAGTTTTACAACTAACATACGCTGAAAAGAGCAAATCGTCGTAAGAACATCAACTAATAATTATTAATTCATTAGTTCTACTTCAAAACATATGTATAAGTTAAAGCGGAAAATATTTGAACTTAATAATAAAGAGTAAAACGAAACTTATTATTCTAGTAGGCCCGTTACAATTGTATCCATGTGTTATGATATATAGCAAGAGTAACAAATACGTAAAAATACGTAAAAATACAAACTCCTCCATGGACGGATTACGTTATCAACGCTGCACAGATCTCCCATGTTTTTAAAATGAAGTTTTCCTCGCAAAATGTGAATTTCAAAGCATGGAATGTAAGCAATCATAAAATATAAAAGCAGCAATTATCTCAAACAAAACACTTATTATCCACAATTATTGCATCACGATTACTTAACTAGAAAGCAAGTCCGCTTACATAGCCTTTTCTACACGGATGTTATTGATATCCAGTCGCAACGAATGTAATTCCTTCTATGATTTCCATCACACGGCTGCAAAGTTAAATTGCAGACGATCGCTTCGCCCTCTTAAGCACGCGACGTAACCAGAAATAATCTAACAACGCAGTGGTATCTATGCTTAAAAATTATGCGAAATTCCTTTTTTGGTTGAAGTTTTTCATCCACGATTATTCTGGTACAATGTTTCATTTATTTAATGCGAAAATGATGTTTGTTTTAAACAACATTAACAAAGTAGTTATGAACATAAGCCGGTAAGATTAAAAATGTGAGTGTAATACATACGGAATATTATGATATTCAGTGTACCAAGAGTAGATATAAGACTAATGGCTGGTATTATTCCGTATCACACGAGAGGTAGAATACAAGACGGCGTCCAGGGCCGGATTAAGCTGTTTTTGGGCCCAAGGCTGCACAAGTTACAGGGCCCCCTTTCTTCTGGCCCCCTTCTGTATATTGAAAATCATACTTGATACTACAACTACAAAGATCATTTGTACACAGTTGACAGTTACATTATATATATAGCAAAACAAGTTAAACAATGTATAACAATTTTATTAAATGAACTTAACATACATGCTACATTTAACAGATTCTAGCCTTTAAGTCTCTTCTACGACACTTCAGCTGGCCAAAGGCATCCATCAGCTGTGTGATGTCTAGTTCTCGGAGAACTTGACATTCAATAGACAATAGCCCCAATGCTGTCAAGCTTTCCTGACTTATGATGTTCCAAAGATAGTTTTTCACGCGTGAAAATGATGAAAATGACATCCTACCTTCACATTTATTAACTGCAATTGTTAGGTATATTCGTACAGCGATGGTAACGTTATGAAACTTGTATGTAGTTGACCTCCATCATACTTCAGCAGTTCACTCATGTGAGGGATGGTTCAGTCTTGGTCTGCTTCTTAGATGGCTTTGAACTGAACGAATTCGTCAACAGAAGACGATTCAATGCCATCTAAATAAGATTCCACTTCATGCGTTGCACATTTCCGTAGATCATTCAATGTGAGAGACTCAAACTCTGACATTAAAAATCGAGGGCCCAAGGCTGCAGCCTTGTTAGCCTAGCTCTTAATCCGGCCCTGATCACGGAGTTGAATATTCAGATCATCTTCGTGCAATGCAGTAATAAGTCGTAATTAGGTTGTGAAGGCAAAATTACAAATCTTGTTTGTGCATGTTTATTTTTGCGTTCAATTTGTTAATGATTTACTAAGACATTTTACAGACCAAAATAAATTACAGTTGCCATTTGCGTAGACCTTATTACATTGATACTTAATGTGATTTCTAATATCACTCACAGCTTACGTCCATTATGACTGATTTTGCTGTCAACGGTTAACGACACCGAATATGCTACAAACAATTTGTTTTTATGAAATTTAGGAATTCAGTAAAGGTACGGTACATTCAAGTTATTATAATGTATTGTATTCTTCAATAGCGTGCACTTATTTCTTTGTTCGGAAATGATTTGATTAAATCTAGTATGTACGATCGCTTTACATTTGTAAATACATAAAACGTTGATAACTTAAAAACTAGAATATATAGACAGATGATAAAAGAATCGACATTCCAGCAGCATATATCTTGTTAGAAAGGCATATATAAGATATACTAGATCTATTAGAAAAGGCATGACTTCTCGCAAGAAGCCATCAAAAGGGAGCTTAATACATGGCCACATTGCTTAAATTAACAAATTAAATATATAAAAAAATACTCGATTGGAATACATTACCTTTATAATCATATAGCAAAACAATATCCATAAAAATGTGTTTTTAATAGTCGATTTCGAAATAGTCACTCGAGCAAACATTCTGTTTGAATTACACAAACTCTCATTGTATATTAATAGTCTTACTTATAAATTGATATCGAGCCAAAGTAAACCAAACTTTTGCCAAACTATCACTTGATGTTTAAACATTAAAATGTGAATCGAATTATCGTAACTGAACGAGTTGTATCATTTTCCAAGAATCAGTCATTTTTTAAATTAAAATAAATTTGGATGTATATAACAGGCCAGGGTACAAGTGTGAGCAATTTCGTGTAAAAAGGGTCGGAAAGTGATTTCACTACCACAGGTTACAGGCGTTCCATCAATATAGCCCCCGAATAGATTCCTTAATCGTTAGTGGATATTATGCAAAATTAATTGATGCATATCATGTTTAAAACGTGTTTTCAGCACGTTTTATCAACTTAATGTGCATATTGTCTATGGGTACGTTATGTTCACATTCGCGTGCAATTCGCCTTTTATCGATCGCATCACCATTCGCCCGTTCACTTTTCACAATGCATTTCAGCACGTACTAATTGCTTCTCTTATGTGCAATATTTGATGTAGAAATGATTTCCATTCTTAATTTCAAACCTTATTTAGTTTGTATGTACAAGTGCTCTTTAAATTATTGAAATACATTACACTTGATATTGTGTATGAATGTATGATGAATTTATGACATTAATATGTAATTACCAATCAAACAGCTGTACATGAAACACTCTGCATATTAAATGCTAAACTATGAAATTCATATCACTTATATGGAATGCGTGTATTTATGTAAGAAATTTTCTACGTAGATAACAAAATATGCACAAAAAAATAACATGAAAACAATCATAGCATTGCGAAAACAGAGATAAATAATTCGTAAACACGCTATCTACACCCGGGCGGCTATTTTAGTTAGTAGAGAGCCAGACTACAAATCCAAGATTCACGGATTCGATCACCGGCTCATACACATCGACATTCCTTCTACTGCCATTTTACCTACCTCTATCGCCGGCCCATACACATAGACATTCTTTCTACGGCCATTTTCACCTGCCTCTGGTTCCAGTAGGTACTTTGTCTGTTACTGACACAGGTATATACCAGTACATACCAGTACTGAGTACTGGTAGCCACTAAAATCCAGGAAAGTGTAAGTACACCGACCGCTGTAATATTACTCAAATGCTGTTTGAAACGGCAAAGCAACCAACATACAACCAAACAAGCACATTTTGAAAGAACCGACATATTTAAAAACATTTTAACCTTTGGAATACAAGAAAATAATGCGGCTGAGAACGATACAGCCGGATGGAAAGAAGTCCAACAAGAGAATGTAGTAAGTATAGAATTAATGAACACCATCAGCACGTGCCTGCAAAGAATTTAACATACTTAGTCACATGACATCCACTATAACAAATCTAGAATAGCACAGATGATTGTCTTCCAATTGCATACAGGGCGCTCGAGACTAATACACGACGTGCACAGGAAATTTCACCTCGTGCCGTCTCTAAAGTCCCCATGTGAAGAAGCCGATACAAGTGTGAACACTTCCTTCATGTTTGCAGAGACCAATAACCACTGAGGACAAATGTCTAGCCAGCACCTGCCTGCACGCTTTTAAGAAGAATACCCGTTTTATCCTTGCCTTTGGTTTTAATGTATACCGGCGATCGAGAAAAAAAGAAGATTCATATGAATCCAATTGAAATTACCGGCATAATACAAAAACCGGTCATATTACAGTTAAACGTTATGTCGCTGCTACGTTTCTACGTTTGTATCAGTACGCGACAACTGTAAAGATTAGTTGAAAATATTTGGTCGTACTACTTGCAAAACTTAGTTTGACTGAATTGCTCATATGTCGATATACTTAAGCTAAAATTCATTTTCATCCATCAAACATGTTATACCATTATGTTGCCTATTGTGTCTGAAAACCATTTTATTTACTGACTTCACATATTTGTTGCCTATTTTGGCTGAAATTCATAGTCATGTCAACCAATTCTATTCTCATCAACGATTACATTTTATTTCGTAGTTTATTTTTGCTGCAAATTAGTTTTATTCACCAAGAATATATGTTGCTTATTATTGTCCTTGCAGTCAATTCCATCGACCGCACATAAGTGTATTTAATTTTACATATAATCCACAACATCAACCAAGCCATACAAACAGTGGAAATAATAAGATATTTACACGAATATCAAGTACATGCAAGAGTCTGACCGAATTGGCTGAGTATATTTAGTACAAAGTGGTGGCAAGCTATATGTTAATACTTTCCTTGCCATTAGGGCAATCAACCAGCAAGAATATAGTACAAACATTCAACGGATGCCGATATATATTGCAGAATAGTAGCAGACAGATGTACGATTCTACAAATCATATTCAATTTAAAACAATAACTAGTTGAATCACAAGAATGCAATTGCTTTTCAAACTGCACATGCTCAACGGATAAACGCTGTATTAAAAGCTCTATTAAATTTCGATGAATTCAAAAGGCACAGTAGTGTCATTTAATGTGGGATTTAAACAAATTGCGTCAAAATCTCTTGCGAAGTAGGTAAAGAACAAAGAATCATCACAATAACAACGACAACAAACGCACGAAACCGTATAATAAATCTTTTGTGGTAATAAATTCAGGAGAGTTTGTTCTATTTTAAATTTCATGTTTTCGAGATTGAAAGCGCCAGTTTTTCTGGATTTCTGGATTGATAAAAGCTCCATAACTGTTGTGCCACTCATTTGCTATTTTAACTCATATAAAAAAGCTATTATGATCACGCATGGAGCCTTAATTCCACTTGAATTTTAATTCGTTTCTAAAATTACCAAATGATATAAGTATTTGCAATTTGAAACACCTAAATGCATTGATTTGGTAAAGGCGCCTCGACTGTTGTTACGCACAGCACTAGTACTGTAGCATTATAGCCGATTTCTTAAATATGTACTATGAAATAAATGAGAGATATTATCAATATATTTGATGCTGTTATCCCATTTATCGATTTATTCAATGGTATTGTATCAAAATGGTGGGCTTTATATATAATTGGTATTTATCTAGAAACATGTTTAGACTATTTTAATAATATATATTATTATATGAGCTTAAGGTGAATTTTAAGTGCTGTATAAAAAAATAATTTGTCAATATACACATGGTTTCATAAATGATTTTATATATAAGTATATTTAGCTGATCGTGTATATTGAATAATAATTTAACAAATGCAATTGTTTGAATTAAGTACATGTAATAGAAGAAAAAAAGCAAACAAATGATCATTTGTATTCGTCCTGTGTCGTGCCTACATTACATTTCGAGATGGTGGCGCCTTAGTTTAATAGAGAATTAACGAAACACCATTATCAGGAGAAAACTTATGATTTTTGTACACTTCTTTTAAAATAGTACATCAATGTCAAACACAATCATCTGGGATGACCGATTGGAGAGGCCAAGGCAAAGCATAGGGTGTTCTATCTGATTTGATGGCTAGCCGAACCTCGCATTTACCCCAGATTTATTGACAATCCAAAAATAAACACAAAATGGATTTCAATTAAATGTTCCTAAGTAGAAAGAAAATAAGAAGTTGAATGCCAAAACGTGAAGCACGATTAATTTGTTACAAAATGTTGTGTCATTGTTAAGTTAGAATCGGAATGCTATTAAAACGATTAGGGGATTTAAGTTACAAGTACACAACGAAAAATTATACAATATTATTAAGTGTCCAGTAAGCGATGTAGCTATAGGAATTTTTATAAAAAAATAAAAGTTGTTTTCAAGTGTCACATAAGAAAAAATAGCTCTACTGCATAAAGCCTTTGAAGACTGAAATATATCATGTAAGATAAGTAAGAGATACGTGCTACTGCATCCAGTCGGCACAAATCATACGGTTGTAGTATTTATTTATGTAGTATTATACATATACACTTACATGAAAATTGGGATCGCAACTTTGGAATGGTCAATGCAATTTATTTGCATAAATCACAAACCATACGCAGACAGAACATCACTATATGTATGCCAAAATGTGACGTGCGAAAAAAAACTCGTTAATTGTATTAGTGTCATAAGTATCGGAAATCTATTAAACGATAATGGGTAGGTTTTACAGTTTTAAGTATTCAAAGAAAAATTTCTGAATTGTTATTAATTACCAAAAAAGATCGCAACCAGTTACACAACCACAATCATGTTTGCGCTAAAGAAGTATATGGACACATTTAAACATAACATATTTATTGTGTTAGTTCACACAAACGAGTGAATTCCGAAAGGTAAGCCTGTCTAGGAATTAAATTCAGTAAGCATGATATCCATGGGTATATACTTTGAATTAGTCACTTTATGTACAAGGTCTTCTGCGGTGGTCTCATTACTTCATTTACTGGGGCTTCGATAGTTGAGTTATTCGGCAAAATGGTATTTGCTAGGTTTCAGTACTCATTAAATGGCTATATGTTGTGTGTAATTTAATCAACAATGGTGTACTTAGTGCATGCATTTATCAGATTGCTAATTGAATACCTCAATCAGCGGAAATAAAATTCTCAGCTAATTGGTTTTTACTCTTTATTTAATGGATTGATTATAGCTTAACTACCGTGAGGTTTCTTCGGGTAATGTAATTTAGAACTGAAAGCTACTACCACTTAAAGAGGTGGACATTTTTAGAGTAAGGTAAGTATGTAAAATTACATATGACTTTAAAAACACGTTTGCAAATTAATATTTTAATAAATAATTTCCTTTTTTACCATTTGCAGTTGTATTTGATAAGAAATTTCTGTTTGGGTGTCATCGAGCTTAAAAAAACGAGTATCTAAACCACGTTGAGTCTTTGTGAGAGAAGCATGACTCAAATGGTTCCGTGTTTGTGAGCCGTTTTCAATTGCAAGCTCTTGCCGCAAGTGATGTTCTAAGGAATTTGGTTCTGGTCGGCAGATAATAACACCAAGTTTACATTACATGGCACAAAATAACTAGGGCACTTTATGGAACTCCGTTGCTTGAAAGCATACTGATACACATTGTCCCGACACACAACTAAACTGATATTAGATTCTAGTTGACGTTTTTATGGCCTTTGTAAAAACGTTAATCTACACATATACTTATTATTGACTTTCAGCAGATACAGCGGTACACTATCAATAATAGAAAATATTCTCGATTGTATGAATATAAAATTGCATTAATAAAGAGGAAAAAATCATACTTTAAATAGCTATTCTTTTATAAGCGTTTTTTGTAATTATTCCAAAGAATAAACGTATGATGATGTTTGTTTGTATTATTATTTGAAAACAATCTATAATGAGAGGCTAATGAACTGTTAGCTGTTTCGAATATAAGGACTTATATATGCGCCAGCGAAATAAAAAAAATCATGAATATCGTTATATTAGTGGTAAATAGAAACACTGCCTTTCAAATTGTAGCTTTTAACAATTATGTGGTTTTCATTATGATTACGATGAATGCAATTTTGCAACGTAAAAAATCACTTAACGCATTCTAGTGGATATTTAACAACTATAATTTTGTATTGGATTTATAATATTCAGACGTTTGAATCTCTTGAGATTATAATTCTCGATACTTTGGCTGCCGTTCAGTCCATCAATTATTTTTATAGTTTAAAGGTTATTTTATTTAAATGAACTATTTCTTAAATATAGTTTATAATGAAGAAATAACTTATCGCTGAAAACTCGGCTTTAAGGATTCAGTCTAATTTAATATGTTTATATCCGCTCATAAAACGTCGAATTGAATGTTTGTTAAAGTGATATTATGGGCATTTTTCACTGTTGAATTGAGCTGATAAAAATTAACAGGTCAAACGATTTAGTTAAAATGTGGTTACTGACCAATTATCTTCAACTCATCCTGCTACCAATTGTTTATAAAAATATATTTTATATTCGATATTTTACAGGACTGGTGAGTCCTGTAAGCCGAAATGATCCGTAAAACAAAATTGTGTCTTTGTGTCGTATGAACGAATCTGCACTAAAACTAAATTTAGTATCACATCGTACATGCATGATCAGTTGTCAAACGAAAGAACGGTTGCTATTCAAATGCATTATTTTTCTCTCTCCGGGATATTGTTTTAGTCTGTTGATGCTGCATTGACAAATATAAGTGTATATGAAGTGAAAACACTTTATTCCGTACAAACAATTGTAATGAATAAATCAATTTCACTAAACGAAGTTCTCCCTTTCTGTAAAAATGTTTGCACAACCCATATAACGCAGACTTCTTCATTTTTTGGCGACGGTATATCTTCGCTGTCAGTTGTAGATTACGTTCGTTTTTTTTATATTTTTATATGGTAAATTATTTTTCTGTTCAAGAACGTCCGAAGCATTCTATTTCAATACCAACATCCTGAGATATTCATTATAAGGCGTTAAGCGTGTTTAATTTGTCTTGACACTTTCGAACCAAACGTGCGTGGTGATTAATAACAGTTGCAGTGCTTGATCATCCTGTAAATCAACTCTTGTGGATTAGATAAGTTATTCAATCTGTGTAGGAGCAATTAACGTCACCAAGGCTACCAAGAAGCCATAGAGTAAGTTTCACTTTTAAATCGGGTTGTCCTTCATTTAATTATATATGAACATTCGGTATGAATATTTGCATATTTAATTGCTGGCGTCAGTTTGTTGTTGAACCCACTTGCGGAAAGCTCGAAATAGCAATCTTAATTAGGGAATGTTTGTGCGCGCTTGTGTCGTCCGAGCTTTTTTTTGGTATATTTAATCATGTTTCTGTTAAAAAAAACGTCTGAATCAAATCATTCGATATCAATACCCACATCATGAGATATATTTATTACAAGACATTAATCGTGTTTAATTTGACTCGCCATTTCCGAATATGCATAGTGATTAATAACAGTGGAAGTGGTAGGGCATCCGGTAATATAACTATTTTGGAACAAGTTAGTATTTTAATATGTCAAGATGCAGTTACTGTAATGGCCACCAAGGCTAAGAAGAAGCCATAGAGTATGTTCACTATTTTATCAGGATATCCTTCATTTATATATGCACAGTGTTTTTGACTTTTTGTAGATTTAATTACTTGCGTTTTTTTTTGTAGAACCCACTAGTGGAAAGCTCGAAATAGCAATCTCAATTGGCGAATGTTTGTGCGCACATGCGTGTTCGTCAGAAGATAAGGATTGACCTTTATAGTCAACGTCAATTTTAGAGGTCAAAGGATACAATGAGCAAATGCAGCTTGTCCAGATTGTGTATATTCATCATGCAGTTTTATTAACAATTACCTAAATGATCATCAGGAGAAGACGTGCTGTGTATACAACCGACTCTCTGCCTCAACGCTCAAGGTCACACGACGAGGTAAAAGGTGAAATTCGCTAATGCAATTAACTTAATGTTTGCCTTGTGGATACAGCGTGTCTAAGTACTTTTATATCAACAATTGTTTCTTTAATCGTGGATCAAAATGCTATCAAGTTTACATGTTGCCTAAAGAAATCTTTTGAACAGATCAAGACAGAGGTTTTTCTGCCAACAGCGTTGAAACTGAATTATATGGCCCGGTATAAAGTTGTCTTAATAATCAATCAAAAGCATATAACCCCGATGGAGTGTTTCAGGATAACATAACAGAAATCGGCAAGTCTCAACGTGTGGTTTTATTGCTGAAGTATGTTAATAAAACTGTTAGCGGAACATTTATGCCGCAATATATCTTGGAACGATAAGACGATACAATTTCTTTTATGTAACTAAGGCGGTATTTTCAAATTGAAATTCTGTAGATGTTATCTCGTGAACAGCAATTGAGAACAATTCAAGCAATTAAGAATTTTATGTTTTATGTTTTCCAAACATGCTCATCAAATATTGGCGTTTAATTCTTATTTCTCCTCAACTTTACGAGACCATTCCAAGTTCATACTTAAAAAGAATATAAAACGCGCCATGCAAAAAAGAGCCTTAATGCCACATGCGGCCAGCTTAGCTCCAGACCAGTCTGCCAAATCACGCAGTCCGCTAGAAAGTTTCGAGGTCTCATTACCGGACAGAGAAGCCTCTGAACAGGCTGCGTGGACGATCAGGCTGGTAGGGAGCTACGTTGGCCGGATATGGCATATAAGACCCATGTTCGCATGACGCTTCGCATATTCGATCACCGTTATCATGTAAATACATTAAGTTAAACAAATAAACATAATTCTTTTCTAAAATTTGATTCTATAAATCGTATGCCCATAACTTTTCTAAAAATCAAACATAATTTTTTTTAAACCTAACGGAAATCAACAACAAGAAGACTTATAGAAAGACTCAAAAACAAGATTCAATCAGTGTTTGGTGTATGAAAGCTCTAGCAGTAAATGCTTTTAACTTTAAACACTGTACTTGTATCGATTGCGTTAATTATAGTATGTGAAAAGGGGTTGTGTTTGAAGTTTATTACATGTATCTTTTAAATACATATATATCGAAGTTACGTGAATAGCCGAAAAGGATCATTCTGCATTCTGCGAAACTAACAGGTTAATAAATGGCGGAGCCGAAGTAATGATCATTAATAACTCCGGGAAAACGATAAAGGCAAAGGGCCATTTCCTACTTGACGAGCCTTGACAATGCGCCGCCATTTATTGACTTGTTAAATACTGAATAATAAGAACATTATATTTTTTATCTCATAAAATTTAAAACAAATAAAGTTAGAAATGCCCCTCTAGGTGCTGATCTATCTTGATTACACGTCATAACTTGTTTAACTAATCGACTAGTGACGTTATTTTTTTAAAGTCTAAAAGTGGAAAGTAACCGAATGATTGTTTCCATGTTTCTTGTGGATTTTAAATTCGATCAAATTCGGTGTTCATTAGTGAAGATTAACAAGGAAATACAAAGGGCCACAAAGGGTCTTTTCTTTATCGCATTTACTCAGTGCAATCAGTTATTTAAAAGAATAAGTACTTTTGAGAACTTCTTGTCCTCTGGTCTTTTATTAAAGGACCATGTACAATACCAGAAAATAAATACACACAGACACATATAGTTATATAAAATCTGAAATGCGCAAACTGGAAACGCCATCGAAATATATCAGCATGCAAGATTTCTCAAAAGATTGCACATTTCTTTAAAATTCGCTGTCAGTTTTGAAACATGAGTATTTCGTGTTAACGTAATCATCGCTTGAAACCAAACTAAATATCCACTAAACAGTTCATTAATTTTAATTCAGACACTACGACAATCCCTTTAGAAGTATACACAATATTTAACGATAATGGCCACTAGCGACATTGAAACCAATAGTGAAATGACATGTTTTAATGACATTTAAGGACAATATTATTTCTTGTACTCGAGTACTGCATTTCATTATGTCTGTTGAATGTCATGTTATGCATGTTCATAACAAAACGTGGATATTGTTCAGCTCTTTTCTTCAATATTAGCATTTAAAGAAGTCCATGGTCTCTTTAGTGCATTTCACATTTAATGTCGATACACACACAATTTGCAGTTGTTTTCACAAACATTTTTTATCATTCTACGCAGACTAACGCAGAAAGAATTGCGCGAACGGTGTATCACACATTATGATTAGTCTATAAATTTTAACAAATTATGCAGTTTCCAAGATTCAAATTGATTAAAATTCATCTATCACAGGAGACTCGTTTGCCGGGAGACATGTAAATCACTTCTGTACGCCGAACACCGGTGCGAATAACGCGCCCGCTCCCGATGCGCCATCCTACTTCGTTTCGAGAACAAATGCTTCAAACTCCTGTGACAAACTCCTTTAAACAGTAACAAACAAACGAAAAAATACTTTTCAAAGAGTTTTCAAAAATACTTAAGTCTGTACTTAATAATTACTTGTTGGAAGTTATTTATTTTAATGTTCTGCATTAACATGTTAAAGTGGGTGATTTATATCAGAAGTATTCATGTTGATAAATTCATACATAATTTGCGTTTATTGCATGAACTATTTTTAGAATGAATTTTCACTCACTTTATTGCAATGTGACACAATGAGCTTAAATAAATTATATTAAAGACAGACTAAAGAATGTTCGAAAAATCGGGATCCGGGTCTTCATTTTGAAATCCGTTTGTTTTTAAAGACGTAAATCTTAAAGCAGTCGTAAGGGTTTCTAGCTTACAGATTGTAAGTCAGAGTTCCTACCTTTAGCGACAAAAGTCGTGTCAAATGTTCGCTGTAGTCCGCAGCATGATCTTTCATTTATAACATTACTTTTTCCTCCAGAAGATACAGAAGTTCTGTAAAAACATAATAAGGAAATGAATCGACACTTTTAAAGCACATACTTGTATGTACAGGCTATACAGGAAAACTCCATCTACATGTGACCAATGTGTACCAATTTTCATGTGTTTTTAGCTCTAGAGATGGGTAACCCTCTTTCATTTACATGAATAACTGAAATGACAATAGTTGCCGCCAAATAGTGGATCAATATTCGTACACTTTCGTTATTTTGTTCCGATAATGCAACATCCATGTGTGAACATATTTACAACGAAAGGATGTAGAAGAAACCTTAAAAAAGAATTATTTTAAGGAAACGTTACCTGACTCTTACATAAAATCCTGTGATGTGTATAATTTAACATACACAGCAGTTAAACAAAACAAAATGCGACTCGTAATTAGTTTGCTTAACTCCGGTAATGGAAAATACGAAATAAATATTTTGTGTTTCCTAATTCAAACTGAAAAGAATACCGCACCTTACCTTTTCATTCCGTGGTTCGTTATTGCTTCTTGCCTTTTGTGCAGTTAATCCTTATTATGTAAAGTTCTATATATATTTAAATAAATAGCGGGTTAAAAAAAATTAACTGCAGCAACATAAGATAAATTTTATTATATCACGATGTGCTTAAGGCAGGCGAATCAATTAAACTGCAGCAACATAAGATAAATTTTATTATATCACGATGTGCTTAAGGCAGGCGAATCATTGCCAAACTGCCTGAAACAGTACACACATCACTAGACACAGCATGCAACTCGCAAGAAACGGAAATACAGTGTGACTGCATGCATATCGCCCATGTTGAACATTCAATCGTGCTTTGCCAACCGGTGCAGCTTATATCTTTATCCCCTCTATCGATCATCATTGTTTGAATATTTTGATAGTAATTACTAGTTAACTTGAAGTCTACATCTGGTTCGCCTCTGTTACAGCGATTTATTAGGATGAATGCAAATTACAAGCTTTAAAATTGTACTAGTATTAATAATTACACGTTATTATATTTGATCATTTATCAAAGTAATTACCTCATCTAATGTGCGAGAAATCTAAGTCTAATTGTCAACAGCAGCACAGATTCGAATCAATTGGCCGCTAGAATTTCATAACGATTGATTACTTAAGTCTAAGACGGTCTTATTATAACAATTGCACCAAGCAGAGATGTGGAGTTTTAGGATACTGATGTGCATTTCAGTCCAAAGTACCTCGTAATAGTTCCAAATGGCAACAACACTTCTCCGAGCAATCTCAACTAAACTAAAATTGCATTGAATTAACAAAACCGAAAAAGATTAAATGTGAAATAAATGATCGAAAAAGAGAAAGCAAGATATCTTATAAATGTTATAAATATTTTTCTTAAGATTTCTGTACACAGCTTTTTGAAAACGGGTCAATATGATATGGATAACATATATAAATGTAGTTGCTACGCATTACTTTTAGTTTGTATGAACGACCCTTTTTAATAAAAAGGAGTTAAATTTAGTTAAAAAAATAAGTGAATGTATGAGAATCTTTTTATTTAAATAAACTTTGCCTGTAAGCGAATTTCCTTTTTCAATAATCGAATATTATGTACCGACTTTAATTTACACGTGGATCAGACACTTGTGAATTGTTTGATTATCTTACGCTGCCTTACACAGCAGACAATACCATACATACAAAGTACCAATTAAGCTACATCAGCATTAGATAGTGATTCCATTCCTGAAAATATTAAATACAATAAGTACCATACATGTTTAAAGTAAAACTTCAACTGCATAAAGATAATACAGTTATTATATTGTCTTGAAGGGATAAACAGCAGACAATGCCATATATAAACAAAGTAAAACTAAGTAAAACTTCAACGGCATCAACATTAGACAGTTATTCTCTTAAAGGGACCAACAGCAGACAATGCCATATATGAACAAAGAAAAACTCAAGCTGCATCAGCAGAAGAGAAAGTTTACTGTTATAATTATTATAATATAAGTTATTTATTGAAAGGAACTATGGCCAAACAGTGAGATAGAAAACAAATGGGTGTTACGCCGGCTTTAAGATGAAGTGCAAAGCACTTTGGGTTAAAGAGGGTTTAAAAGTGCAGTGCAAAGCACTAAGTCTCGGAGTTTAAGCCGGATTTAAGGTGCAGTGAAAAGCACTTGTGGTTTAAGCCGGATTCAAGGTGCATTTAAAGCACTTGTGGTTTAAGGCGGATTTGAGATTGAGTGTAACACATTTGGGGTTTAAGCCGATTTTAAGGTCCAGTGAAAGCAATTGTGTTTAAGCCGTTGTTAAAGTGCAGTGCAAAACACTTTGGGTTTAAGCCGGTTTTAAAGTCCAGTGCACAACACTTGGGGTTTAAGCAGGTTTTAAGGTGCTCCACACTTGAAACACGGCCTATTTTTATTAACCAAAGATAAGTGAAAACGTTCCTCATAACAACGCAGTTCAAGTTTAATAGCAATACACAATATAATGCTTTTTTGCTTGAATACCATTTAGCTGATTAATGTATGGTCATAAACAAGAGCAATAGAATTGTAATTATCTGAGTCAAGAAATGAAATGAAAGAAGACGAGTATCACCTTAAATCACCTAAATGTCGTCCTTAAATTAAAAAAAATACAGACAAAACACGACATATTTAATTATTAAGATTATTGTAATTAAGATATTTTCAATAATCAGGGAATACATTTTAAAATTATATCACTATTAAAACTTTTTTATGGATGTTAATTATGGGTATTTACGGCACTAAACATCAATGTCACCAGCATAGCATTGGCATTTGACCTAACACCAACGTCAACCGGGTTCAATGATTTAGCATACACTTGTAAATGATGGTAGGTTGAAGCGTTCTCTCAACATCGCGTTTACATAACATGGTTTAACCGATAATCCGCATACAAACATAGCGGCCATCCGAGAGGCAGATACACAGCAATAAACCACATCTTCATCGAAAAGAATGCATAAATTACCGGGTTACCTTGAGATTTAGTAACAGGAGCGTTTAATTCATGTTGTTGAGGTACAAGCATGAAAGTGTTGGTTAGTTAGAGTTAGATCTAGATTTATTGGGACGAAAGAATATGTAATAAGATAAGATTACTTATATAAATATTGATTAAATGAAGTAAACATCCACGGATTTTAAACTGAAAACAATTAATATCGTTAACGCCTTTTGTGATTTCATTTCTTGTTGAATATATATTCTCTACCGATAATGTACTGCTATCTACTTATACTATTGACAGTATGATGGAAATTGTCTCATTATACGATCGGTGGAATATATTTTACATTCCGTTTGCATATCATCTAAGCTGCTTAGATGTTAGATTAATTATGATCCATAACTCCTTTTATACGGGAGGAATCTTAACAATATATATATATATATATATATATATATATATATATATATATATATATATATATATATATATATATATATATATATGACTCGTTAAATTAAGTGCAATATATACTCGTTTCAAATGACTTGAGGGTTTGTCCACAGAAAAGAAAATCATTTATAATCGGCATTTACTTTGCAACGTTTGTAACTTATAAACGCTGAAAAGATCTAACTGTCGTAACTACATCAATAAATAGTTATGCATTTATTAGTTTTCATTCAAAACATGTATACAATCAGTTGAAGCGTAACATATTTGCACTTAATCATAGAGAGCAAAAAGAACAGTATTATTCTGTACGTTACAATTGTGTCCATGTGTTATGACACATAGCAAGAGAAACAAATGCGTGAAAATACAAAATCCTCCCTGGAAGGATTACGTTTTGAAAGCTTCACAGATCTGCCATAAAGATTTCCTCGCATAATGATGTCAGTTTCAAAGCATGGCATGTGTACAATCATAAAACATAAAAGCAGAAATTATCGAAAACAAATCACTACTTATCCACAATTATTGTATCACGATTACTTACCTAGAAAGCCAGTCCGCTTACATAGCCTTTCATACGCTGATGTAACTGATATCCAATCGCAACGAATGTAGTTCCTTCCCTGATTCCCTTCGCACGACTGCAAATTTAAATTGCAGACGATCGCTTCGCCTTCTTATGCACGCGACGTAGCGGTAAGAAAACCAGAAATATTCTAACAACAAAGTGGCATCTATGCTTTAAGATTATGCAAAATTCTATTTGTTAAATTGTGCACGATTATTGTGGTACAATGATTTTGTATTTTTAATTAATTCCCAAATAATTTTTATAATAATAATATGATTTAATAATTAAATATCATTAAACAATATTTACGAGCATGAGATGGTAAGATTATTAAAGATTTAAAAATGTGATGTGCAATACTTACGGAATATTATGATATTCAATGTACCAAAGGTAGATATTAGACAAATGACTGGTATTATTCCATATCACACGAGAGGTATAATACAAGACGGCGTCGATACCGCTATAGACCTTAAACATCTCGGGGACGTTATGGCTTGTTCGGAGTTCTTCTGTTGAGAATAGTTAACTGCATTGATGTTTCTTAATTCTTCATTTAAACGATTGACATAACTTCTCAGTTTATAACTTAAGCAGAACATTTTAATAGTTCTTGCATGGAGTTAGTTTATGGTAATAGCGGATCATGTTTAATCCACTCGCAGTTGATTACGCATGAATACGCCTTAACGAATGCATTCCTAAGACTTTGATTAAATAACCATTCTTGATAAACCCGATGTGTTAAATATTGTTTGCAGGGCAACCCGAAACCGTTTCGAATTAAACATGTTTGTGTCCAAATTTCAACTATTTTGAAAATGTAAATGCCGAGGATTTTGTGGATTTCGGTCAAGCCTCGAAGGTACCAAAAGGTTGTGATTCGACACTGAACGGTACATGATCGTCTGGGAAAGATCCCGAAAGATCTCCACTCTGCCAAAGTCCATCTCGCGAATCCTTTCGGGAGCCTAATGGACGTCAATTTCTTATTTTCATGACAATCATTAGTATTAGCAGTTTAAACTCATTTTTCAAAACGTTCAAATGTATATGCTACGAAAGTATCATGCCAATGTCGAGCCGTCCTCGTGGCATGCTGTGCATATTATATTACTGGGGCCTTTTTACAGAATTTGGCATTTATTGAAGTTTATCATTAAATGCTTTATAGTGATAAATGTAAACATTGGATCTAAAAAGATCCAGTAAAAAAATCAAAAATAAAATTAAAAATAAAAGGTAACCCTCCACAGGGCTCGAACAACTGATCCCTGGAGACATGGAGTAAAAGTCTACGACTGAGACCGCTTGGCCATCCGTGCTCATATAATAAAGTATATATTTAGACAAAAAACGACTAAGTCACATAAAAGCGAAGTAAACGGGACTATGCTATACTGTATACGTATAGACCCGTATACGCTACGACAAATGCAGACATCAGTCGACATCAAACAATAACTTGAGCGTTAATAACCGATGCATCACCTTAATATTTAAGTTTACATAAGAAATTAACCTCATTCCGTCACGGAATATATGAAATTATTTTTAAATGTTTTTACCAGTAAACTACCCAATGGTGGTCTACAGGCAAGAGCACCAGAACCGTAACTCCGGTGTGCACAATGAAACGAATTCAAGAAAATATCGTATTATTTAAAAAGCTTTTGAAACATAGCATGATGAACTTTAATATTGAGATCATATTTAGGAATACAATGCAGGAAGAAGTCGTTATTAGTTTGTTCAACGCAAAATTACAAAGCTTGTTTGTGCATGTCTATCTTTGCTTTCAATTTTATTAATAATTTACGATGACATTTTACAGACCAAAACAAATTGACGTTGCTATTTTCCTTGACCTTATTACAGTGAAAGGTTTTGTGATTTCGAATAGCACTCACATCTTACGTCCAATATAACTGATAATTGTTTTGTTGGACAAGACACATAATTTTCTGTAAAACAATTTGTAAGGCTTTTTATGATAAATAATTTCATATGCTCTTAAAAGTGTTGCTTTTTCACGATTATGTGGTTTTCATTTTAATTACGTTGAATGCCAATTTTGCAACGTAAAAAAATCACTAAACGCATTGTATAGGATATTTACCAACTGTAAATTTGTATTGGACTTAACACTCACACGTTTGATTCTCTAGAGATTATAATTCTCGATACTTTGGCTGACGTTCAATCCATCAAAAATGTTATAGTTTGGAGTTTTTTTATTTAAATAAACGATTACTTTAATTAAGTTTATAACTAAGAAAAAACTTATCGCTGAATATCGGTGATTAAAACTCGGTTTTAAGGTTTCAGCCTTATTTAATAGTGTTACATCCGCGCATAAAACGTCAAATGGGATGTTTGTTATAATAAAACAACTTTAATCCGTTCAAACGATTGTAATGCAGAAACAAGTTCGCGCTTTCTGTAAAAATAAAATGTTTGCACAACATTCTTGCACAACACAACATTTTTCTATTCAAGAACGTCTGAAGCAAATCACTTGATTTCAATACCAACATCCTGAGACATTCATATCAAGACGTTAAACGTGTTTAATTTTTCTTGACACATCCGAACCAAACGCGCGAGGTGATTAATAACAGTTGCAGTGCTATATCATCCTGTAAATATATCAAAGTACTGAAAGTACTGGTGTGACGATGCTTTTGAAGAGGATTGATATAAAAGCATCTATTTAAGTTTATCTACATCACCACAATTGTGTATGTGGGAACGAAAATTTTGGGTTGGAAAAAACTGGGTACGAAAATTTTGGGTACAAACATTATGCCAAAAAAAAATTTAGTACGTAAAAAGATTTGGTTACGAAAAAAATTTGGGTAGGAAAAAAATTGGGTGCGAAAAAAAATTTGGTTACGAGCAAAAATTTGGGTACGAAAAAAATTGGGTACGAAAAATGTTGGGTACGAAAACAAATTGGGGGTACGGGGAAGTAGTACCCGTGGGGAACTTGATCCTTTCAGCGAAACTGGGAGGCGGGTTACATTCTCGAGCAAATATAACAAGAAATATCTTTAAAAAGGTATTCGACGTGTATTTTCTGTACCACTTATCTTAAAAAACTGTCTGTTACAGTAAAACGTTTGTGGGTTATAACATTACGTTTCAGCATATAAATTCAAAACTTTACATGCTTTTTAATTACACCATGCTCTTTAATTTCACATGTATATCATACCAAACTTTATATTTCGTTGTTTCCTTTCCTAAGTTAACGATGCTATGTGTACGGACGATATTTCACAATACCATGTGCATGAACATATACTTTTTCTCTTTTGATCATTGTTCTTTTTCTCTCATTTAATAAGCTTAGGCATGTTTGTTCGTTAAGTATGGCAATAATTTCATGATGATTCCCGATCGAAAGTGGGAATGAACACATTGTCGTAAGAGCACTTAAATACGTGAGTTCGCCCATGAACACATGGTAAGGTTAACTAAATCTCTGCGATATGACCTAATATGTGTTTAAAACAGCAAACAATATCCAACAAACGAATGAATTGTCAAACATAGTATGTGCACTGATGTGGCTCTGTAATTAATGTTCGAAAAGTTTATTAAATATTAGGGATGGCAGCAGTTAATCGGTTAACCGGTTATCCGTTTCTTCAGGAGGTTAACCGATTACAAAATTAATATTCGGTTACTCTTGCAGAAAACGCATTTTTTGTTGAACGCATTAAATGCTCAAATCGTAAGCACCTTTTCCTTTTCAGTCAGCACACACCAGTGATAGTTTTCATCTGTATGAGAAACATAAATAGACTAAAACAGAATTAATGTAGTGATTGACTTAAAGGTGATAGTAATCTTGAATAGTTATTTTCGGATATGTTCGTCCCACAGTTTGTTTATGTTTATGTGAGCACTGGAACTCTTGATAGAAACTATTGAAGTTCATCAGTAATTATGTAAACGTTTTGTTATATTGTTATGTCTGGTTATATAATTTTGTTTATGTAGTAAGGATGTCATATTAAACACGGCGTTGCTAAGAAAATTAACTTGACGCAGCTAACCAAACCCCCGTACAACAAAATAATGACATCCTTCAATGCGCTCGATGGAGTCTTAATCATAACCCACATATTTAAAACTCAGTCAAGCAGAGCCATTTCAATAACTCGCGCAAGTAAACAAGTTCACTTAGTATCCCATTAACATTACCACGCTTTGTTTTATTATTCCCGAAGCGTAAAAACGCTTCATTTATTATTACATGAACAAAGATTTTGAGAGAGAGAAAGTAATAAAATAAAGTTGTTTTTTTAACAAGCATCATATATTATCCCATTAAGATAACCACGCTTCATTTATTATTTATTATCCCTTGATTAAAAACACGTTTAATGTAGTATGCCGTTAGCAAACGGACTAACGCTGAATTTCAAATGCCACGCTTTTAAGAATGTTTAAGCGTTTCCAAAACATGAAACCCTGCTGGGAAAACTTAAATGTTCGGGCCAGTGATTTTATAATAAATAATGCGTAAATTTAATGTAATGTGAGTTGTCATAACGTGACTCATTCTCTTTTCATGTAAGGCAATACGTGCATTCAAAAGTTATCGTTCCCCTAACAATCCTAATTGAACGGCGTCATATGAAAATGGGCCCTATTCTATATGCGGCCAGCGTTGCTCCAGAGCAGCCTGCGCAGTCACGAAATATCTCGTGGTCTCATCGGCGTTTGTTTGTCTGGAGTTACATATGTCGAATAAGACCCATTTTCGCACGACGCGGATCAAGTAATACTCAGTACGTTTGTGTACTCGAATATAGCCAATGCCATAGTTAAGTATAGCACTGCGCTTTGGTGTTATCGCAACTTTGAAGTCAACTATAATAAACAAAAATGAGTTGCATTTATATATCATCATGATAGTTCACCTTTTCTCTTTCCTTATTATCATCAATTTCAGCAGTGTCATGATTACTAATATCATCATCATTAGCAGCAGTACCAACATCAGCAGCAGTACCAGCATCAGTGGCATGTCTCTGCATTTCAGTATTATTATGACCACAATTGCATCATACCCCTGCGATCTATATCATACTATTGTGTAATTTAAAAAGGGACGTGTTCGCAGATGTTCACATTATTTGAAGTATGTCATTAAAAGCCTTTAATGGCTAGATTCGAACATCGGTGCTACAGAGCTCCGGTATAAAAACAAAGACACAATTTATAAACGAAAATCAAAGAACAGTATCTGCTTAACGAAAATCCAGTGTGTGTTGAAATTTCGTCCTTGACTAGCCTTTACGGACTGCACAGGCTAATCTTAGACGACACTGTACGAATATGCCTGGATTTCTCACAACGCACAAGTAATTAAGCTGCAAGACAATCAACAAGACAGAGTAAATTTGCATATGCATGTAAATGTTTATAAACGTCAAAGACCTATAAAATACATATTTTATAGGTCTTAGTAAACGTAAACGTTTTTCGGATGTTTTTATGTGGTACAAAGACAGTCGGTTAACCGGTTAACCGCTCCAATATCAAAACAGGTTAACCGGTGACGGATTTGCTTTGGTTTGCCATCCCTATTAAATATGCAAAATTAGAAAGCACGCAGAAGAGCGAGTATCACAGATATGATACGGCTATTATGCTGTTTATATACCATAGTCGCTACAACGTTTACAAATGGCAGGTTTGAAATAATTCGTTTTCTTTACACTCATGATCGCGTTGAAAGTTAATTATACTCGTTTTAATTCGCAATTTATTTACTGAATCACGACAAATGTCAAATACAATACAGAAAATGCATAGTTATTTCATTGATCTATAAATATATAGTGGATTGAATATAACTGATTGTAAATTAACGTTTTATTAAATATTTTCCCAGAATATGGTGTCCTATTTATATCTGAGCTTCCTTAACCTTTAGCAATTATAATCAGCGAGGTATTCCGATTAGAAAAATCGAGCTATCTCAATCGGACTGGCTCGGTCTTTTACATAGGTTGCCATTGTGAATTTTTTTTCATGATATGATAACTTAGACGATGCTTTGCAGCATCGTCAAAAATTGTGGATCAAATTATAATTCAATAACTTTCGTTTATTGGCAAAAACGTCAAAAGCATTGCCTTGGGCCATTTACAAAAAATATAGAGATTATGGCCAAGACACACAGACAAATATCATATATATATACACACAGTCATACATTCATAAATAAATAAACCCACATATTATATGACTATTTTAAACATCAACATATATACATCAAATATGTTTATTCAGAGTTCACACAGCAAGCAATGCATCACGTAAAATCGAAGCAAAATAACAATATTTAGCAACGCTTCTGATTTTTCGTTTAGATCTAGATGACATGAAATTAATTAACATATTCATAAACGGCCAGGAAGTATTTACTAGGTATTTTTTCTTTATGTTAGTAAAAGCTGTCAACATAGCAAGAAATGGTATTCGGATTCAATAGTGTTTAATGAACATAATCTACACACTCTATTATTGCGATCTACATTTCTGTATCTTCCCGTTTCGATTTCAAGATTGTGAGAGCTCAGACGAAGTCTTGTAAGTGATATTCTTGATTTTTCGAGTGATACATAGTCTAAATAGTCCTCATATTCATATTTAAATTTACAGTAGTAAGATAACTTAGGCATATTTGAAATGGATTCTAACCATGTTTGTTGGAACTGGTCACGGATCCGTTGTTTCACTGAGGCAAAATTAATGCTGATATTAGAATTTTCAAAAAGATCACCATTCTCCAGACAATCAAAGTAGGATTTGCATGCTTTAAACCAGCAAAAGGTATTAATATTTCTTTGATTTGCGAACACTCTATACAATATGTAAAGGAGCATTTAACGTCAACAAGGCCACCAAGAAGCCATGGAGTAAGTTTCACTATTTAATCGGGTTATCCTTCATTTAATTATATATGTGCAGTCGGTTTGAATATTTGCATATATAATTGCTGGCGTCAATTTGTTGTTGAACCCACTTGCGGAAAGCTCGAAATAGCAATCTCAATTGGCGAATGTTTGTGCGCGCATGCCTGTGTCGTCCGAGCATGTTCGTCAGAAGTTAAGACTCGTCTCCTGACCTATACAGTCAACGTCAAATTAAGAAGCCAAAAGATAAATTTGAGCAAATGAAGCTTGTTCAGACTGTGTCTTTGCATCATGCAGTTTAATTGTAACTTGCCGTGATTGACAATCAGTAGAAGCCGTGCTGTTTATACAACCGACTCTCTGCCCAATCGCACAAAGTCACACGACGTGGTAAAAAGTGAAATTTCACTAATGCAATCAACTTTACAAATTAGTTAGCCATATGAATACAGCGTGTCTCGTTCAACACTATGTCATAAGCTCCAAGATCAAGATCACGTCTAGAGGTTAATTATCAAATCTGAGCGTTTAAGAATAAGATAGACAGCACCTTCCTGATTTATTAAGATCAGGCAGTCAGAGACATTGGATTTGTTCAACAGAAACCTGAAGACATTTTATTTTAGGAAGTTTGACACACTGGTTTAAATTGTATAAACTTTTTAATTTGCTCATTTAATGTGTGTTTTAAACACACAATCAATGCGCTCACTCATTAATTCATTATTTTTTTATCCACTTATTTATTTTTTTACTTAATTTAAGTAGTGTTTTTATTAATTTATTTAGTTTGGTTATTTTAAAGTGTTTATCAAATTTTAGTAACTGCCTATATTTATATGGTTTCAGCTTTTTACCTCTTAACTTTTATGAATTTTATGTTATATTTACATGTACAACGCCATTGAATATGCACGCATAAAAATAGGCGTTTAATCAAATAAATCAGTTTCAGTTTCAGTTTATTAAGATATATTCAAATTAACCTACCACATATGTTAACCATGTACATATGGCGCGTCGTCTTTAAAACCATTCTTTCAGTATAAAGAGCAGAGCCATACGTAAAGATACAATTTCTTATTAGAGCGTAAACAAGTTTGTCTGGTCTGTGACTGTGAATCATGTTTTCATATATTAGACATCATAATAGACTTCAAATTGCAACGACATGGTTGCATTGATAGCGTGTAGGGAACAACGCCATGCTTAAGAACCCCAACCCTTCACTTTCTCAGAGCAATTGCCCTTTGTTGATTGTGTATGCTATAACATTTCAGGGATATATCTTAGATACGACACAATATTTGTACATGAAACGTCATGGGAAATCAATGGAAAGAAGTTCCGTGTACAAGAACCGTATCCTAGATTTCTTAAATAAAAGTTAATGCCCCTTGTTTTGCGTGATGTACCTTTTCAGGGCTATATCTCACATACCATACAAGACTTTAACATGAAACTTCATGGGTGTAGTGATATCATTGAGGAGAATTCCATGCTTAAGAACCACAACCCCTCACTTTCTTAAATAAGAGGTATTGTCATTTGTTCATTTTGTATGATGTTACTTTTCAGGGCTTTATCTCGGAGACAATTCAAGATTCAAACATGAAACTATGTGTGTGTAAAGAAATCAATTGGAAGAAGTTTCATACACAGGAACCAAAACCCTAGATTTCTTAAATAAAAGTAAATGCCCATTGGTTTCGTACTTTGCAGAGATATATATCAGACACCATACATTTTAAAACCTACAACTTTACGGTCATATCGATATCATTGAGGAGAAGTGTCATACTTAAGAACCACACCACTTCACTTTCTTAAATAAGTGGTATTGCTCTTTGTTCTTTTTGTATGATGTAACATTTCGGGACTTTATCTTAGATAAGATACAAGATTCCAATATGAAAATTCATGGGTGTGTAGAAATCAATGGGACGAAGTGCCATGCACAAGAACCATAGCCCTACACTTTCTTAAATATGAAGTTTCATTTCCCAATCATTTATTTTGTATGAAGTATTTGCTAGGACTGTATCTCAGATACCATATAATACTTCGAAATTAAACGTCATGGGTGTATTGATATCAATAGGGAGAAGTGCCATGATCAAGAACCATAACACTTACGTAAGAGTTATTGCCCTTTTTGGTGTGCATGATGTAATATGTCATGACTATATTTAAGATACTCTAGAAGTTTTCAACATGAACCTTCATGGATGGATATAATTGAGTAGAATTGCAATTCGTAAAAACAAAGACCCTACATTTAACTATTTTTAGGAGAATACCGTATATCAAGGGATGAGAACAATCCATAAACAAAATCTATGTGGCGCGGAATATCAATTTAACAAATTTCCTTGTTTTAAAAATAATTTTCCATAAATGTTCACTTTGTGGAGAAGGCTCGTAACGCGTAGGTCCTGCTTCTATTTGGATAAAATCAAGATGACACTAAATGTCAGAGATCAAAAGGGCAGCTCATAAAATAATTACGAGTTTTATTGACACTGGGCTCTATAAATACATGTAGCTATTTTTTTTCAAGACACTATCATTGGGAAATAGCTTTGATCCAACTTGATTTAGAAACTACATATTTTGTGCTGCTTAGTCACGCAAGGTTTCGTGGTCCCATAACAAAACTGCGCGATCAGAAATGGAGTTACTGTTGCCGCATAAGACATGCGACTCATCTTCTCAGGACGCGGTTCTCAAAAGGTGATACAACTTCTCCACTAGAAACTCTTTTCTTTTTTGGATAAATATGATATGTTGAATAAATTCGAAATCACCAAATAAACATAAGTAGGACATTGACCTCAAAAGGTGAATATTCGAAAATTCACTTTAGTAAACGGCATAATTAAGATACCTTTTCACAAAATGATAACACATGCGACCAAGATATAGCGCTATGCAATAACAAACGTGAGAACATAAATTGTGACTATGTAAAATAATCAAAGATGCCGCGTGAGGTTTGATGAGGCAACAAATTAAATAGATAGGCTGATTTATCGTCGACGAAAAATGTATTTGAATTCCTTAATTGGAAGTTGAAGTTAAACAAATTAGCGCCCCAGTTTCCGGTGAAAGATATGTCATTGCTAGATGTAAAGATGTAAAGAAACGAGAGTACATCATATATCAAGGCTGGGTTTCTTGAAAAGTAACGAAAACAATTTTCATGGTTATAAGATTTATATTACCTTTCCACAGAAAGGCAAATTATAATTTCCTTCATTGTATATATAATGCCATACATATAAACATGGTATTTATACGCAAGAAAAAGTGTATCCACCATATTGGACTTTATATATGGAATATACAATAAAAACGAATATGATATGTTTGGCTTGCAAACATGATGTCTTTGTTAAAACGTATATGTACATATGTTAAAAGAATTTTAACCCAAAAGAATAGATATTCTAATGCATGTCAGATGAATAAAATATTTGGGTTCCTGTGATTATGTTTTTGACATGCTATATGGATTAGGAAATTCAATGTTTTTTTGTTTTGTGACGCCAGTTTTAATCACAGTAGAAGTTGTGTTTGTTTCGTGGTGATCTAATTTATATGCATTTGTATAATGTATTTGCATATGGTCACTTGCTCTCGAATGCCCGTATGAGTATAAGTGTTGATGCGGTTTCTGCAGGGGCTACTCATCATGCATTTTATGCTACAGAAAATGCGTTGTTTCAATAGTTTTTATGCGAATCATTTGTAAATAACTACCTTTTTTATAAGCATTTTTTTCTTTGAATCGTGGATCAAAATGCTATCAAGATTGAATGTTGCCAAAATGTTTTCTTTTGAACAGATCAAGGCAGAGATTTTTCTGCCAACAGCATTTAAACTAAATTCTATGACCCGGTATAAAGTTGTCTTAATGACCAATTTACTGCATATAACCCTGATGAAGTGCTTCAAGATAACCGAACAGAATTTGGCAAGTCTCAAAGTGTGGTTTTATTGCTGAATTCGATTAATAAAACTGTTAGCGGAATATTTATGTCGCAATATATCTTGGAACGAAAAGACGATACAATTTCTTTTAAGTTCTGTGGTATTTTTAAATTGAAATACATGTTTGGTCTGTTAACCGTATCAAATTAACCTATATGTAGTGTAATTCTGCAGATGTTATCTCATGAACAACAATTGAGAACAATTCCGGCATAATAGAAATGTTTTTATTTTTTCCAAACATGCTCATCAAATATTGGTGATTTATAATTAGCGTTTAATTCTTATTACCTAAATTGAACGAGACCATTCCAAGCTCATACTTAAAAAGAATATGAAACGCGTCATGCGAAAAAGGATATTAACGCCACATGTGGCCAGCCTAGCGCCAGACCAGCCTGGACAATCACGCTGTCCTTTATAAAGTTATATAAGGTTTCGAGGTGTCATTAGCGGATATTGTAGCATCTGAACAGGCTGCGCGGATGATCAGGCTGGTAGGGTGCTACGTTGGCCGCATATGGCATGTAAGACCCATGTTCGCATATATTTCAGAAAACCTACGGTGATATTGTACCTGGTGTAAACATGGATATTAGGTAAGTACGCTTTTATATCAGTCAATGTTTAGAGGCACGGCATATTATTCTTGTAGGTTTTGTAGAAACATTCAAACCTTAAACAAAAATAGTAAATGCCAAAAACTGAGTTTTATCGCATGGTAACGGTCGATGCATTGAGAGGTTTAACCAATTTAATTCCATCCGCTTGGAAAATATGTATTCATCTCAAAAGGCGGTGTCTTCTTTACTTCGAATCGCAATTTTAGTCAAATAATCCTAAATTTTATATTCTATATATTTCTTGTAATGTTGATTTGTCTAAAGACAGACATCTGACCTGAAATGTTTGCCAAGAAAACGTGACTTTGAGAGATGAAACAATAGCAAGGATCCGTCTACATTTAAATTTGTGTTTACCTCTCATATATAGTTACAGCAGTTCGTTATATAGAATTAGTCTACATACGTGTTAGCATGACTCTGTTATACTTTATTGTGTATTTTAGTAAAAGTAATTAGTATTAATACATGCCATTCTTATTTAAGTATTTGGTAGTACAATATATGTGTCTCATTAGATCTTAAATGATCTTTCTGTCAAAGTAATTTAAAACACTTAAACTACTTATTACTATTCGTGTATTGTTTCTCCAAAATAAATTATTAACTTCTTAACTGCAGAATGTCCAGCAACATTCATATCAGATACCCAGACATTTCATTGCATGTAATTAAATCTAGCGATTAGAATATGTTCCTAATTGTGTGTAATGACTTAATAAAGTATTTGTAATCAACACCATATGTTTGTGCCACGATTCGTGAGAATAAATACGCAATTACACTGTAACATACATTTGTTGCATTTAAATAATTGAAATATATTAGCAAAATACTTTATTTTATTATCTCATTTACGAACCACAACAAACTACACGTGTTTCACGGAATATGTGTCATAATATAATCTTAATTACAGCGCGCGTTTAAACATAATTATTTCACTCGTTTGACTTCTATATTAGCGGCTTTATTAAGGAATCATTTGAAGTGTACTGCAGTTATATATGTTAATATATTTATTTTATAATTTTACAAAATCCAATTTTTATAGAAATGCAAGATTTTAACAACGATCCGATAGATTGGAAAGAGCGATTGCTCCATGTTGAAAAATATTGATACCTAAAAATGTAATATTGCGACATATTGTACGATGGTAAAAATTGTGCAAGCAATAATATTAGTATATAATTATGATATATCTCCGTATAATGTTCTATATAGATTTATTCGAAAAGACTCACAATTTTGTCCTGTCACAACTGTGAGTTAAACTGTTGTTATCGACAGTGAAAGAAGAATTACTTGCGATATAAATTAAAATAACACGACTAAGGTCATAAATATTTAAATCCAATTATAATGTTATAAACAATCTTCAACTTTGGTCAACAATAAAGCAACATTCCGGACGTGGGATCCCACTAATCATATATTTTCTTTATATATATATATATATATATATATATATATATATATATATATATATATATATATATATATATATATATATATATATATATATATATATTTATATAATGTCATGCCATTTGTTAAAAATAACTTAAGGCTTACCAAATTTCACATTTTTTGTTGAGTTTTACGCACCTTCGCATAAGTTTTCTTCTGCAGTCTCCGGCCTTAAAACATAAGCGTCATTTCTAAATGAACATTAAGGATTTCCAACTGCACAGGTTAAGAAAAGATTGACATAAGCAGAGTCTTTAACTGATAAGTTTCCTTCCAGTCATTCAAAATGTTTTTGTCAGTATAGCAGTATAAAGTTTAGCATTGAATATCTAAATAAATGAGTATACTGTAACCCGAAAACTATGGAACAAGCAATATAGATTTATGATTTTAAACCATAATTTTATATTTATCCACATTCAAAAGTTCTCTTTGTAAAATTTGTGAATATGTCTCAACTATATTCTAATGTATATTTCCACCGAGAACAAAACGCTATCGAGGCAGTTGATCAGGTCTCGTAAGCAGAAAATCGCACTGCATTTCATTATGTCTGCTGAATGTCAAATTATGCCTGTACATAACAATATATGGATATTTGTCAGCTCTTTCAGCTGTTTTCTTCAATATAAGCATTAAAATAAGCCCGTCGTCTCTTTAGTGCAATATACATTTAATATCGATACACGCGCCATTTGCTGTTCCTCTCACAAACTATTATCTTAGCTTTTTACGCAGACCAACACAGAAAAAAATGCAAGAAAGATGCATCAGACATAATTATAAGTCTATACATTTGCACACATTATACAGTTTTTATGATGCAATTTGCTTCCAATTCATTCTATCAATTTATCTCAGGAGACTCGTTTGCCGGGAGGCATGTAAATTACTTCTGTACGCCGAACACCGGTGCGAATAATGCGCTCGCTCCCGCTGCGCCATCCTATTTCGTTTTGAGAACAAATTCTTCAGCTCTTTGCGAAAAAACGCACCTGTCACGGAATAAAGAAAGAAATTGACACAGTAGTTGATGTAGAAGATGGGCCTTGTCACATGCAACGCGTTATCCAGATAGTCTATGTGTTCATCATGCCAATGCAGTGTCCCTGGCATCATAGACTGGGTATTGGAGACCTTACGCGCTGTCCAGTAGCGTCTGCACCAAACGGCGAAGTACGGCAGATTCAGCGCCACAAAACATATGGACATGGCCAAAAGTATGTGAACTCCAAACGAATAACTGACTCCTCTGTTGCAACGCGGATCATTCTGCGTTGCTTATTACATATCACGAGTTGACGTATGATGAACATATTAAGAATGGTTATGATTGTAAACGGAATGAAGGCTATCGTTACTCCATATATGCTGTCAAGAATGAATGACAAATACTGGTGGTCCTTATCGCTTGTGCAGAGTAGATAGCCTTTGTGAGTTGGGTATGAACCACTGAGGACCGGCTTGAACGTGCAGCCTATGGACGCCACAACGATGGCGCCAAGTATAAGCCGGGAAGCAGACCTCGTGTCACAAAGATCCTTCCTGCGTAGAGGGAAGCAGACGCCGATAAATCGCTCAATTGTGAAGAACACAAGAAACCACGATGATAAAAAGCGGGAAACATACTGTAGATACAACACACACTGACATATGCCATTTTTCTGGAAATGCGGTTGAAAACTATAACCGGAGAGTATTGGCTCGCTGCGTTTTATCCATTCAGGAAACACGTAAAACATGAGGGACATTATATCCGAGATTGCAAGAGCGACGAGATACATGCTTGCGGACAGCTTACGCATGTTTTTGGAGAGAAACACGATCAATGAGATAGTGTTACCAATGATGCCGACGATAAAAATGACCGGCGTGAAATAGGTAAAGAAAACATGCGCGGTCGACGGCACGTATGATACTGATTGCCCAAGGAACGCCTCCAAAGTGTTATCCCGACAGTCTAGAGACATGTTCAATGTTTTGCTCGCGTTTAAGACTTCATAGGAGCAGAGTCGGGAGCCATATTCTTGTGTTGATTCATTTCCCTGCAATAATATAAATTAGCAATAAGCATTTACAGGTGTATTGTGTGCTGTTGTTATTGATTTTTGAATTAGTTTTATTATGAAATTAAGCACAAGTTAGAACATGCTTGACTAAGACTTTTATGCCCTTCTACGGTACACGAAAATACAATTGTATAGCTCATAAGACATTCACGTGCCACGACTAAACAGGCATTATTCGTCTAATAATCTGGGGGCCTATAAATCTAAGTTCAATTCCTTGCCCTTTTCCAGCTGGCAAATATGGCGTTCATGAATTAAAAAGTTGAAATAGCTACAAAATATCATGTAAACAATCTTAAAATACTTAAGCATTGTATAGTGGAATGAAGGTTATTAATTATGGCAACAACAGGAACGTTTATTATGTGTGACATCCTAATGCAACGAATAGAAAATAATCAGATAATTTGTTTATTACAGGCTCTTGTTAACCGACTTTCGTAATAAAAATGCCATTTATTATGTTAACTAACAAATCTAAAATGTTTTAAATAGTCTTTACTAATTATAATCGCACGAAAACGACTGAACAAAAAATGTTGCCGTCCCCGGGGACCGAACTCGGGTCCGCTGAAAGCAAACACCTGCGACCACTGCGTCACGCAGAAATTCATATAAATTTAATAAAGTGAAACATTAAACGGTATAATGGTACTCGACCTATGTTCCAAATTATCGAGGAGAAGCGTTACATTATTGTATGATTTTACCGATTTCGAACTATTCGTTTATGAGGCACTGTTACAAAATATTTCTTTAGTGTAGATCGTTACTTTGCATGTTTAAATATCATGCATACATTCTTTTTTACATAAGATCTCCTTTAAACCATAACAGGCAAACGAAAAATACTTCTCGAAAAGTATTCAAAATTACTTTAGTCTGTTAAAGAATTACTTGTTGGAAGTAATTTATTTTAATGTTTTGCATTACAATTTTAAAGTGCGTGGTTTTATTCACAAATGTATTTATGTTGATAAGCTCAATTTAATAATGTAATTTGCATTTATTGCATGAACTATTTTAGATTGAATTTTCATGCACTTTATTGCAATACAACAAAAATGAGCTGAAACAAAACTTTTAAAGACAGACTTGAATTTGTATAAAGTATATCTTCATTCCTTAAATCAATTTGTTTAAGACGTTGTATTTAAGCCGTCGTGCGGGTTTCTAGCTTGCCGATTGTAAGTAAGAGTTCTTACCTTTAACGACAAAAGTCGTTTCAAATGTTCGCTGAAGTCCGCAGCATGATCTTTCATAGATAACATGACTTTCTTCTGCAGAAGACACATACGGTCTGAAAAAAGTATTGCTGTAATGAATCGACACTTTTAAAGCACCTACTTTTAAAATATGCCTATAAAGTTTAAACAGTGAAAATCCATCGACACTGTACCAATCTTTACCAATGCTAATGTTATTTTCAGCTTTAGAGATGCATAACCCTATTTTATTTACACGAATGACTGCAATGGAAATAGTTGCCGCCAAATAGTGGACTAACAGCAGACAATGCCACATATGAACAATGTAAAACTAAGTAATACTTCAACTGCAACAACATTAGACAGTAATTCTCTTGAAGGGACTAACAGCAGACAATGCCATATATGAACAATGTAAATCTAAGTAATACTTCAACGGCATCAATATTAGACAGTCATTCTCTTGAAGGGACTAACAGCAGACACTTCTATATTTGAACAAAGTTAAACTAAGTAAAACTTCAACGGCATCAACATTAGGCAGTTATTGTCTTGAAGGGACCAACAGCAAACACTGCCTTATATGAACAAAGTAAAACTTAATACTACTTCAACGGCATCAACATTAGACAGTAATTCTCTATAAGGGACTAACAGCAGACACTGCCATATATGAACAAAGTTAAACGTAAGCTGCGTCAGCTTACTAAATTTTTCCTAGTTAGTGATAACGTTCTTGAAATGATTATCTGCAAGAAGTACCATGTATATAATATGGTTAAAGTAAAACTTCAAAGGCACCAAAATGAGACAGTAATCCTATTGAAGGGACAGCAGACAATACCACATATGAACAAAGCAAAACTCAAGCTGCATCAGTTTTGAGAAAGTTTACTATAATATGAGGTCAGTTATTTATTGCAAGGGACGATAGCCGAACAGTGTGATAGACAACAAATATAATGTACAGATACACAACTACACAAAAACACATACACGTGAGGAATTGCGCCCGACTTCAAATCTTACATAGTACAAACTTCAGATACATTTTAAAAATACATAATACGAATTCGCACAAGAAATTGGCATGGAATAAAATTGAACCAAAGACTGTAGTTTTGTGTTACTCAAATATTAATTTTGGCGATGAATTCCTTTATTTACTTGAATGTAATGCCTTCAATGATCTAAAAAAGTTAATATCTAAACAATATTTCACGAGACCACATATGAATTTAAAGTGCTCTATCCATCGAGTTTCATAACCACATTACTTACAGGTAACTATGTATGTTCGTTATAGAAATACATGTATTTAAACAGTATTTATGTATAACATGTCCATGTGTTTGTTTCTCTAAACATTTAAATATTGTCTGTTTTCCCTATGCTCAATGCTAATTAATTGTTCCCATACAGTTGGGTACTTTTCTAACGCAACACGTAATCAAATCAATATAGCTCCCTTATTTTTGAACGGATTTTGTTGAAATTTGAACGAAGAAAATATCAAAACATAATTATAAATTTCTGTTAGTTTAATAATTGAACTTTATCGACAAAAAGGTGTAACATTTTAAACATTAAAGAGACAATTTCAAAAGTCAAATTATAAAAATCGTACAACGTAAAATAAAATTGTGAATTGTCATGAATATAAATAAATCGACTGGTAAATTCGATGTGTGTCCCTCTGGGCTGTTACAACGGGAGAACATCTCTTTCTCAGTGTTGTATAACTTGTAAAGATTCTCTACATTTAACTAAAAAAATACTTTATAATTTTTAGCCCCTTGTACTATGTACATATTGATGCGCTTTCTATAATTTTTACTCATATGCCATGTAATGCATAAACTGAACTTAAAATAAATAAACATGAAACTTGAAATAAAACTGAGCTCACCACCTTGGTACAATCAGGCAAAGCACTTGGAGTTTTAAGGTTCTCCAAAGCGGGCACTTGGCACACTTTTATTCACAAAAGTTGACATAAAATGGTTTGACCGACATTTCCGCATGCTAAAAGAGTGGCCAATCGAGAGACGGATACACAGTTTCTTTGAAAAGGAGCTTCAAAATTACCGGGTTATCATGAGATTGTATAACAGAAGTTTAATTTATTATTTGAGGTATAAACATGTTAGTGTTGGTGAAGTAAGATCTAGATATATCTGGATAAATAGATATACATTCTGCAACCGATAATTATACATAGAGATGAAACATCGATTTGAATGTTCTCATAAACTTAACATTATCCGTAACGTTAAGTAAAACAAACTTTTCCAAATTAAGACTTTCGTCACATATGTTAATAATTGAATCAGGAAGACACATGCATATTCCAAAAAACGAACGTAAATGTAGTATGTATAGCTCAAATGATATCAAGGACGACTATCATTTTGTAATTATATGTCCTCTTTATACCAATATTAGAAAACTGTATGTCGACAAAGTCTATTGTAACCGACCTAGTATGCATACATTACGTTTGTTTACAAATACTAACACTAAATTTCTGATGAATCTCTCAAAATATTGTAAAAATGCTTTAAAAAAGATAACTGAGACATTGAATACAAACGTTTAGTAAAATAATGGCATAATCCGCCTTTTAAAACACATTTTTATGCTATTTTTGTCACTTTCGCATTGCTATGCATGTGCCTATTGCTTACATATTGTCAGTTTTGTAATCATAACGATGAACTATGCTTGTTCAAGTTATACGAATTAACTTTCTGTTCTGTTCTGATAATTTAGTTGTTTATTTAAATTGTAGATAAATTATAATCCATAAATCCTTTTAAATGAAAGACATTTAAACCACTTTAACATGACCCATTAAATTGAGTGCACAATGCAATCGTTTCAAATGACAAATGACTTGAGTATTTCCATAGAGAAAAAAAATCATTTATAATCGGCATTTATTTTGCAACTATTGTTACATAATTATGCTAAAAAGAGCAAAATATCGTAAATACATTAACCAATTGTTATAAATTCATTTAATCTATTTCAAAGCATGTATATAATCAGTTAACTCGGAAAATACAACATGTAACTTAATGACCAATAGCAAAACGAACATTATTATTCAAGTAAGTCCTTTACAATTGTATCCATGTGTAATGACAAATAGCAAGAGAAACAAGGTGAAAATACAAACACCTCCCTAGAAAGATTACGTTATCAAAGCTGCACAGACCTCGAATGTTTTTAAAATGAAGATTTTCTCGCAAAATGAGAATTTTAAAGCATGGAATGTAAACAATAATAAAACCTAAAAACAGAAATTATCCAAAATAAAACACTAATTATCCACACTTATTGTATCACGATTACTTACCTAGAAAGCCATTCCGCTTACATATCCTTTCATACGCTGATGTTACTGATATCCGGTCGCAACGAATGTAGTTCCTTCTCTAATTTCCAATACACGACTGCAAAGTTAAATGGCAGACGATCGCTTCGCTCTCTTAAGCACGCGACGTATCGGGTACAAAACCAGAAATAATCTAACAACAAAGTGGCATCTATGCTTAAAGATTATGCGAAATTCCATTTGTTATTTTTTTATGCACGATTATTGTGGTACAATGATTTTGTATCTTTAATTAATACGCAAATAAGTTTGATTATAATAATATTTAATAATTAAATAATATTAAAAAACATAAACGAACATAAGCTGGTAAGGTTTTTTAAGATGTAAAAATGTGAGGTTCAATACGTGAGGAATATTATGATATTCAATGTACCAAAGGTAGCTATAAGACAAATGGCTGGTATTATTCCGTATCACACGAGAGGTATAATACAAGACGGCGTCGATACCGCTATAGATATTTAACAGTTCGGCGACTTCATTGCTCGTTCGGAGTTCTTCTGTTGAGAATAGTCTACTGCACTGACGTTTCTTTGTTCTTCATGTAAACGATTTTCACAACTTCCCGTCATGGCCTTGGCTTTTATGGTAATAGCGGATCATGTTTAATCCGCTCTGAGTTGATTACGCATGAATAAGTCCTAACGAATGCTTTCCTAAGACATTGATTCAATAAACATTCTTGATAAACACGATGCGTTGAATATTGTCCGAGAAACCCGAAACTGTTTCGAATTAAATATGTTTGTGTCCAAATTTTACACACGTTTACAAATTCGAATGCCGGAACTATGTTGATGCCGGTCAAGCATCGAAGGTACCAACAGGTTGTGATTCGACACTGAAAGGTACCAGATCGTCAGGGAAAGATCCCGAATAATCCCCACTCTGCCAAAGGCCATCTCGCGAATCCTTTCGGGAGCCTAATGGACGTCAGGTTTAAATTTCTCATTTTCATAGCATTAGTATTAGCAGTATACACGTATTTTTGAATAACGTTCAAATATATGTGTTACGACAAGGTCCTGCCAATGTCGAGCCGTCCTCGTGGTATGCTGTGCATATTATATTATCTGTATACAATCCAATATCAAAATGATTTACACATACCTCAGATACATCGCGAGTCATGAAATAAAGTTTGCTACATCCAGTCAAATTAGTCTTTTTATTTTTATTCAAGTATTAATATTAAAAATGCAATAAAAAATCTGCGCCATGTGTTTTAGCCATGGTACCTTAATGAAGTTAACAAGTTGGCTGTTCCTACGTGTGTGTTTATGGGTATCTGTGCTAAGTACACGATATTACGTGGTAATTGCATTTAGTTGTGGTCTTGAACGGGAATTGATGTTAATGGTTAATTACTCCGCCTCCCCCCCCCCCACACACACATACATTTTCAAACGAATAAAACCGGGTTCACCGCCTTGGATGGGCAATGCTTTTCACTGTGGTTTAAAATTAGTTTTAAGGGGCTCAAAACATCACGCTTGATTTATAATTGTTCATGTAAGGTAGTTTTCATGTAAACAATTGTTTAAATCGTGAATAAATCTACTATTTCAGTCAATAAAGCAACTTTTCAGTGATTTTTTGAAAAGGCATTAAATATAATGTTATTATGAAACCAGTCCGTTATTTTGATGTTCATTATTTGAACCCTGGGTTGAGAAAATTTAATCTTTTTTACCTTGGTGTGTGAACTCAGTTAACAGTTAAAAATACTAGCTTATTTGTCATTTGTTACATAGCAATGCATATAAAACGGAATAAAAATGGTTTTACTTTAAGTTTGAAAAAAAAGTGCTCCCGATATCATGATAGGAAATATTTACAATAGATTTATATTTCCGATTTTATGACATTGGAGTTAATAAAAAGACAGATATTATATGACAAATTTAACAACGAAGTTAAGGTTTGACCTTTAATTGTTTATCTCGATATCATATTTACATTGATAATTTTAATTGATCATTTCTATTATAAAAATAATAATAATACAAATGAGAACGTTAAAATATATATTGTTTGATATGTGGTGTTATCAACACTCATACCGTGTATATGCAAAAGCTCACCGCAATGCATTTCCGAATTAATTTAATATAGAACTAACAAAGAACATAAAACCGGTGAACATCACAAACACATGAACACTGCAACCTAGCGTTATTTGAACGCTAGCAAGCAAATTATCGTCAAACTAGTAACTGTGCCTTTGTGTTATAATTTGTAACTGACGTTAATTGCGACTTAACGGCTGAATTAATAGGCATCATTTCGTTGTGAAATTAAAAGGTTTGTATACTTATTTACTATCCGAAGAATGTTTCTAAGAGCACTCCATAAACAATAAGAAAAAAGAAAAATGTTGAATGCAGACATAAGTCGACATCAAACAATAACTTGGAAGTTAATTGCAGATGCATAACATAAACAATTGAGTGTACATAACAAATTAATCTCATTCCATCACGATTCCACTTAAATAGAAATACAGGAAATTATTTAAAAGAGCATTCAAAAGTTAACTACCCAATGGTGATCTACAAGCAAGAGCCCCAGAACCGTTACTATGCACAATGAAATGAAATCAAGAAAATATATTCTTAAGTAAAAAGTTTTCGTAACGTAGCATCATATAGTTAAATATTTAGATGATCTTCGTGCAATGCAGATAGAAGTCGTAATTAGGTTGTTCAATGCAAAAATTGTACAGCTTGTCTGTGCATGTCTATCTTTGCTTTCAAATTCAACAATGATTTACGAACACATTTTACAGACCAAAACAAATTAAAGTTGCTATTTTCGTAGACCTTATTACAGCGATAGTTTATGCGATTACAAATATCACTCACATCTAAAGTCCAATATTTTTGCTCATTGTTTTGTTGTACACGACACTGAATTTGCTACACAACAATGTGCTTTTATGAAATATAGGAATCCAGTAAAGGTACGGTAAATTCAAGTTCGGAATAATTAGTACCAGAAAAAAAGATGCATGCAATGGTAAATAATGTTTCGATATACAACATATATATCCTTCATGACAACGAGACAGCATACTCTAATGGGAAATCCCCATTAATTTTAAGGCAATTTTTGAAGTTTTTTTTATTAGTTTGACGTGTTATTAAATTAGAAACTGCGCTGTATAGACATTTGGAAATTGCACTATGGCATGTTACGGGTATGATCACAAAAATGTTAAACAATACAGTTCTAATTAAAATGGATTAAATCTTTTCAAATGATGTAAATATGGACATTATTTTTTAAGTGGATTTGTTTTAGCTCTTTCGTATAAAGGAAGTCTCTTTACAACATGAATCAAGTTCAGATGAACAGTGTGTTGTCCAGATAAGCCTGTGAGGACTGCACAGGTTGATCTGAAACGATACTGTACACAGATGCATTAAGCAAGGTTTTTCCCCGAGAACGACTCAAATGTATTCTATTCACAAAATTATTGAAAATCGTACATCAAAATTATTTCTTGCAAAGAAAACATATTTCAGATGCATACATCTATTAGAAAAGACTAACCTGCCATAAGAGTTCATCGAATGCGCCCAATACATAACAAATTGCTTAACTTCTTGATAGTCGAATTTGAAATAGTCGTCCTGAGATAACATTCTTTTTGAATTACACAAACTACCATAGTTTTGTTTATAGTCTTTCTTATTAATTTATATCGAGCCAAACTAAACAAAATTTTTGCCAAACTCTCTCTTTTTCAAATTAGCAAAAACTTGATGTTAAAAACTTAAGTGTGAATCGAATTATCATAATTTTAACGAGTTGTACCATTGTTGCAAGAATCATTCATAATTAATAAAATTGTTTGAAATAACAGGCCAAAGTAAAAGCGTGATCCATGTCTTGTCCAAATATGTTTCTCAGCACGTTTTATCAACTTAAGGTGCATATTGTCTATGCATACGTTTACCACCGTACTTGAAGCTAGTACTTATGTGCACATTTGCATTCGATTCGCATGTTATTGCATTTACTTTCGCCCAGTTTTCTTTACACAATGCAATTCAGCACGTAAATTTTACTTCTCTTACATGCAATATTTTATTAAGAAACTATGAACATACTTATAATCAAACTTAATTCAGTTTGTATTTACAACTGTTTTTTTTTAAGTAATTGAAATATAAAACAATTTGAATCGAACATGAATTTATGTTGAATTTATAACATTTATATATATAATAACCAATATGGGAACTGTACATGATATACTCTGTATATGAAATGCTGATATATGAAATTCATATAACTATATGAAAAGCTTGTATACCTGTATGGTTGTAATTTTCTTCGGATATAATAAAATCTTCATGCACACAACAACATGAAAACAATCATAGTATTGTGAAAAAAAGATTAACTAGTCGATCTTCAAGAACACGCTTTCAAAAGAACGAACCCGAATTATACATCTCTACTTGTCATTCATTCAGGAGCGTTTGTTCTACTTCTTGTTTTAATGTATAAGAGATTGGAGAGGCCTGTTTTCTGTATTGATAAAAGCTCCCCAACTGTGGTAACGTTCATATGCTTTTGTAACGCACATAAAAGAGCAATTCTGATAACTCTTGGAACTTTGATTCTACTTGAGATTTTAATTCGTTTATAATTTTACCTATTGCTTTAAGTATCCGCAATTGGAACACCTGTATGCATGAATTTTGTAAGGGCGCCCCGATGGTTTTAAAACGCACATAAACAAGAAATTTTACTGTAGCATTATCGCCGTTTTCATAAAAAATTGCTATGGAATAAATTAAAGATATTATCAACATGTTTGCTGATTTTATCTCATTTTATCGATTAATTATATTGTAAAGTATCAAAATGGTTTGCTTTATAGATAATTGGAATAATTCTAGAAACATTTTCAAACTATTTAAACATTCCAAAACCGATAATTCCCGATGAATGGAAAATGCACTAGCGTAAATTTCAAGTGACGTATAAAACACTTAAAACCTTATAATTGTAAAAAACAGGATTTAAAACGTAATTTAATTCAATGGAGTATATTAAGCTTAACATGTACATGGAAAAATAATTTAACAAATGCAAGTGTTTGAATTTAGTGCATGCAATTGAAGTAAAATAAGCAAAGAAATATTTATTTTTATTCGTCCTGTTTCAAGCCTAAACAAAATTTCGGGATAACGCCAGTTAGGTTCAATAGAGCATTAATGAAACGCCATAAACTATATCAGGAGAGAACTTATGTTTTTGTACACTTCTTTTTATAATAGCTCATCAATGTTAAACAAAAAAGGATCGGGGATGACCGATTGGGAAAGGCAAAGACAAAGCATTGGGTGTTAAACCCGATTTGATGACTAGCCGAACCTCACATTTACCCCACACTCAATCACAATAAAAAAGTAACACTTAATTGATTTCAATCAATGTTCTTATGCAGACATACAGTGAGAAAATCACACAATTATTACACAATTAAGTGTCATTGTTTCGTTAGAACCGTAACTCTATTTAAACGATTTAGGGATTAAAGTTGTAAGAAACACGATGCCTCTATACAAGATAATGAATTGTCAAGTAACCGATGTAGCTATATGAAGTTCTAAGAAATATAAGGTGTTATAATATCGATATTAAGTTTGACCAACATGAGAAAAATAGCTCTACTGCGTAACCCCTATGAATACTGAAATATTACATTTAAGATATGTACGAGATACGTTCTACTGCATCAAGTCGGCAAAAATCAGACGGTTGTAGTATTTATAATTATAGGTTATTAGACGTTTCACTGTACAATACGGAGATATATTTGGACGAGCACACAGTTTGAAGTCATATTGGACGAGCCGTTAGGCGAGTCCAATATGACTTCAAACTGTGTGCGAGTCCAAATATATCACGTATTGTACAGTTTAAACGTCTAATAAACTTTTTATTCTATATCCTCATTACCAAACCAGCTTTCCGTATTTTTATTTTCATTCATTGATTACGCACTTTATGACGTATCTCGTGTGACGTCATTTCTCTGACGAAACATACTAGTATAAGCAAAACTCTGCATTTTAGGGACAACAATATGGAGGTAGTAGTGTTTAATAAATCTAGTAGAAAATTATACCATTTTGATAGCATTGAACGAATCCAAAAGGCAAAACGTATTTCGGATTATGTGTTTGTCATGCATAATTGTTAACTTCGATAGGAATAAAACAACTCGCTCCGACAGGATTACGAATTCGTAAATTGTGTTTTGGCCTTTGGGTCAGAATGGTGTGGTTTAAAATACATTTCGATAAATGGATGGAAGAACAAAAAATGGAAAATGGAAATGCATACCATTGTAACTTAGTTGTTATTAGGTTAGCATTGGATTAAAGTTGTCATTGCGGTTAATAAAATTGATTTTTTGTTTTGCTGTTGCATATTTGTTTTCAATTTCTAGCAATAACAATATCACTTGCTTTTGCATTTTTTTTTAATTTCTAACAATAAAAATTAATTAAATATCACATTCTCGATTCGTTTTTTTATTTCCTCTCATATTTTCAATAGGAAAGTATTAAAAAGAGACATACAAGCAAAATATCGCCTGTGTGAATCGATTATAGTACATTCGGATACTTTTTCTCGGTAACGGCTTTTATCGTTATAAAACAATTGCTTAGTGCACTTGTACTCAACTGTCCAATATGGAAAAAATACAGACTTTTTGGATCCAATACCGGAATATATTGGACGGTCACGTGGTACATATGAAGAATGACGATTGGATGAATTTATTGGATATAGAATAATTATAGGTTATTAGACGTTTCACTGTACAATACGGAGATATATTTGGACGAGCACACAGTTTGAAGTCATATTGGACGAGCCGTTAGGCGAGTCCAATATGACTTCAAACTGTGTGCGAGTCCAAATATATCACGTATTGTACAGTTTAAACGTCTAATAAACTTTTTATTCTATATCCTCATTACCAAACCAGCTTTCCGTATTTTTATATTCATTCATTGATTACGCACTTTATGACGTATCTCGTGTGACGTCATTTCTCTGACGAAACATACTAGTATAAGCAAGACTCTCCATTTTATGGACAACAATATGGAGGTGGTAGTGTTTAATAAATCTAGTAGCAAATTATACCATTTTGATAGCATTGAACGAATCCAAAAGGCAAAACGTATTTCGGATTGTGTGTTTGTCATGCATAATTGTTAACTTCGATAGGAATAAAACAACTCGCTCCGACAGGATTACGAATTCGTAAATTGTGTTTTGGCCTTTGGGTCAGAATGGTGAGCATGTGTACAAACGCTATCAACAAATACTGTGGTTTAAAATGCATTTCGATAAATGGATGGAAGAACAGAAAATGGAAATGCATATCATTGTAACTTAGATGTTATTAGGCTAACATTGGATTAAAGTTGTCATTTTGTTTTGCTGTTGCATATTTGTTTTCAATTTCTAGCAATAACAATATCACTTGCTTTTGCAATTTTTTTTTAATTTCTAACAATAAAAAATAATTAAATATCACATTCTCGATTCGTTTTTTTAATTTCCTCTCATTTGTTAAATAGGAAAGTATTAAAAAGAGACATACAAGCAAAATATCGCCTGTGTGAATCGCTTATAGTACATTCGGATACTTTTTCTCGGTAACGGCTTTTATCGTTATAAAACAATTGCTTAGTGCACTTGTACTCAACTGTCCAATATGGAAAAAATACAGACTTTTTGGATCCAATACCGGAATATATTGGACGGTCACGTGGTACATATGAAGAATGCCGATTGGATGAATTTATTGGATAAAGAATAATAGCAAATATTGCAGAGAAGAGAGAAACAAAGGAGAGAAATGATTGTTCGTATCAACTATTTTAACTATACCGATACAACTGGGATCACAACTTTAGAGCCATCAATGTAAAGCATTAGCTGAATTAATTACAAACCATACGCAGCCAGAAAGTTGATACATGCATGGCAAAACGTTAAGTGCGAAACAAAAAATACGTCATTTAGTGTATTATTGTCGTTAGTATCGGAAATATATATTAAACGATGAGGGGTAGATTTTACAGTTTTAAATATTCATAGAACAATTGTCCAAATGGTAATCAATCACAAAACGGTCGCAACAATATAAAAAAGTGAAACTCCAGCTGCTGGAGAAGTATTGAATTCTCATTATATACAATAAGTTGGTCCTTTATTTAAGGCAAGGCAAGTGACCAATTGCAAAAACAGCACAAAACAGCACGAAACAGCAAAATACAAAACAACATACATAACACATAAATGAATAAAGCTGGGGTCACCGCCTTGGAACGGTCAATGCAAAGCATTGGGGGTTTAAACCGGTTTTAGAGCGCTCAACCTCACACTTGGCCCAGCAATATTAATAATACATTTAAGTGTAAATAAAATTTAACCTCATAGCATTGTAACTCAAATTCAACAATAATAAAAGGGAATTAAAACGCATTCAATTTAATTACCATTTAATTACTCAATGGTAGGAAAGAGACCAGAGCAACAGAGCTACAACTTTTTCAGGAACGATGAAATGAAACTACGAACAAGTGGCAACTACATTCCTTCTTTATAGAAAAATATTTAGGAATATAGCATCATAAAGTTAATAATTCATATCATCATCGCGCAAATACAGGAAGAAGCAGCAAGAATGGGTGTAAAAGTTCCATATTACATTACTTGGTTGTTTATGTGAGTGCAAAAAAAAAATAAAAAAAATAAATAAATCAATCAACAAGAAGCGCTTGTCAGAGAGAAAATAAAATGAAAATTGAACGCTATACACCCAATGACCTATGCATGTAGATTACAACTGTGAAAGTTGGTCGTATGACTTCTTCAGTAACACAACCGCAAACATTTATTGCGTTAAAGAAGTATATGAACACAGTTAAACAAAGCATACTTTTTGCTTTGATTCGTACAAACGGGTGTCTTCCGAAAGGTCAGCCTTTCTAGGAATTAAATTCAGAAATCATGATTTCCATGGCTTTACAAGGTCTTCCGCGGTGTTCTCAATACTTCATGTTCTTAGGCTTATATATTTGAGTTATTCTGCACAAAGATATTTGCTAGGTTTCAGTACTCATTAAATGGCTATATGGTGTGTGGAAATTAATCAACACAGGTGTATTCGGTGCATGCATTTATCATATTGCTTATTTGATAATTCAATCAGTGAAAATGATATTCTCAGCCTAATTGTTTTTCACTTTTAATAAACTGATTTTTATAGCTAAACTAACGTGTGATAACTTCCGGTTATTCTGGTAAGGTAACTAAGTACTGAGAGCTACTACCACTAATAGAGGCGAACATTTTTAGGGTAAGGTAAGTATGTAAAATTACCGCTTCAACTATGACGCAAACACTGTTTAAACAAGTTGACCGACTTAACTAAACGATTTGACGATAATGTTGACCGACTTAACGTGTTGTTAATGCAAACATGAATCGGGGAATTAAATACGTTTTCAAATTTATAATGTTTTAAATAATTTCCTTGTTTGCCATTTTCGTTTGTAATTAATAAAATATTTATGTTTGGGATGTAATCGACCTTAAAAAAACTATTATCTTAACCACGTTGAGTATTTGTTCGATACGCAGGACTCAAATGGTTCCGTGTTTGTGAACCATTTTCAATTGCAAGCCTTTGCCGCAAGTGATGTTCTAAGGATAACCTCTGTTTTGGTCGGCAGATAAAAACATGGAAGCGGAAGGCGATTGTGGTGCATGTCAGTATTTGCTTTCAGGCCTTATGAATAAATGGAATAAAACATGAACTCTAAAGCATTACATTGCACTATTTGCCTATTAAGGCATCTCTTGTTTCCGGACGCATTCATATACGAAAACTTCGTTTCACCTTTCATGTACATTGCCTTTTATATATAACACAATAAATAGTATCATGTTCCCCAACGTATTGTTCAGATTGGGTAAGTCATGACCGAAAGGAAATAAAGAATGCGGCAATTATTCCTTAATAGGTACATTGAATTTGATTACTATAAAGAACTGATTTTATATAATATAATATATATCCATTCTCTAGCTATTTTTATAAATTAGTATTCGCCGTTTGTGCTGCGCGTGTTCTCTCTCAGAAACTCGACTTCACTCAGTGCAAATGTCTCTGTGTAGTTTGTTGCCATCATAAGTTGAGATCGATGTTAGGTTTGATTCACGAAGTTGATTTTTCTATCAGCAAGCGAAGGGTTGATGTCAAAAATAAAGCGGGTACCCTGCGAATTTTCATTATTCTTTTTCTTAAATTTAAACGTCTTTAAGTTTGACGATCTAAATGGGTCGCAAAAATTACATTATGAAAATGTTGTACCGATTTCGTTAAAAATGAAAGAATTCACTGTTGTTCATGTGCTTGTGTATGTATTGTGTTAAACTTGAGGCGTCAAAAGTTAGTCTAAACAATGATTTCTATATATGTCTTTGTTATGCTGTACCGGAGGGAAGTTCTCGGCAAGCTTTACTCGATTGTCACACATTTGACCGATTATTAGAGTTTATTATTGATATTGACTCCAAAAATGATAGCGGTTTAAATTTAATTGTTTGTGGCGACATGAATGCGCACACATCCGATCTGCCAGATTTTGTTCAAAATGATAACTCTAAAAATATTGATTTTCTACCTGATGATTATATTTTTGATGAATGCAAGGAACGTTGATCTTTAGACAAGGGGCGTTTAAATAGTAACGGAGTGTATTTATTAGATTTGTGTAAACAAACGGGATTGCGTATTTTGAACGGGAGAGTAAATGGGGATATGGAGGGTAAATATACCTTTATTTATAGAACTGGCTCGAGCGTTGTTGACTATGTATTAGCTTCCCCAAATTTATTTCAATATATTGATACGTTGTGTGTGCATTAACCAAATATTTTATCTGATCATTGTTTAATTGATTTCTCTTTTTCTTTTAACGGTAAAAATACACATAGCGAAACACATGCTAGTACAACGCATCAAGCGTATACATATGCCTGGAATAGTGAAAATAAAACGTCTTATACTGAAATGTTAAACTCAGAAATATTTATTGAAAAACTGAATGTGTGGGTGGATAGTGTAGATAATTGTTGCAGTGCAAATGATATTGATGTATGCATAACGCATTTTGGCGATATTTTTGATGACGTACTCTCCCCTTTATTTAAACGGCAACATAGGCCTCAGGGTCAGGAATATTTTCCTTCAAGGATTGATAAAAGGTGGTTTAATGCCGAGTGTGCAGAGAAGAGAATTAATTTTTACAGACACTTGAATATTTTTAGAAACAATAAAACCGAAGAAAATAAACGTAATTTTATTGATGCAAGAACGCAATTTAAAACATGTATAAGAAAATCAAAATTTGAATACGATCACAATGAAACTAAAAAGTTATTAGATGCAAGATTTAACAATGCAAAACTTTATTGGAAAATGCTAAAAAATGTAGCAGGCTTGAATAAATCGAATATTCCACTAGACATGTTTAAACAGTATTTTGAGAGCATTAACAATCCCGACAGCACATTTTTTACCCCCGATGAAGATGTTCTGCACTTTATTGAGCGCTATGAAAATAATGAATTTAAAATAATGTTCGAAGAATTAAATTTGCCAATATCAATGAACGAAATTAAAAAAGCTCTTAAAGAAATTCATCCAGGTAAAAGCGCAGGACCTGATTTGTATTTGAATGAATTTTTTATTTACGGAAAAGACGTTCTTACGCCGTACTTACATACGCTTTTTAATAAAGTTTTTATATTGGGGTGTTTTCCATCTTCATGGTCTGAGGGTTACGTTATACCATTACATAAAAAGGGCAGTCTAAACGACGTAAATAATTACAGAGGTATTACTCTTCTTAGTACTTTTGGAAAACTGTTTACGAAAATTCTTAATAACAGATTAACTGACTGGGCCGAACGATATTATGTATACATTGAAGCGCAGGCTGGGTTTCGGTCGGAAATGAGTACCGTCGATAATTTATTTGTATTGCACGGCTTATTAACGCATGTAATAAATAAAAGTAAACAATTATACTGTGCTTTTATAGATTTCACTAAGGCCTTCGATTATATTGTTAGAGATAATCTATGGTATAAATTAATTCAATTGGGTATACGTGGAAATATACTCAATGTTATGAAATCAATGTATAACTCCATAAAATCAAAAGTTAAACATGGCAATACGTTGAGCGACAGCTTTGAATGTTTACTTGGTGTAAGGCAGGGTGAGTGTTTATCGCCATTTTTGTTTTCATTGTATCTTAACGATTTGGAAGCTGAATTTTACATGAAAGGCATTAATGGTATCGACGTTAACTCTTTTAAAATGTTTCTCTTATTGTACGCCGATGATATGATAATTTTTGCTAATACCGCTGAAGAATTACAAAACGGCTTGGATCTATTATACGATTATTGTCACAAATGGAAACTTGTGGTAAATACTGAAAAGTCTAAAATTATGGTTTTTCGTAAAGGTGGTCGCCCCTTAACAAATATATTTAAATATGATAATCAAATCATAGATTTTGTAAACCGGTTCAACTATCTTGGTATTGTATTCACAACTGGTGGTTCATTTAGTGACGCAGAACATACTCTCGCTGGACAGGCCCTAAAAGCTATCTTCAAACTGAAAAAATATTTGTACAAATTTACAGACATTCCAATTAGTCATAAACTATGCCTTTTTGATAAACTCATAACACCAATTCTTAACTACGGAAGCGAAGTGTGGGGTTTTGTCAAAGGTTTATCAATTGAAAGGGTTCATTTGCAATATTGTAAGCAAATACTTGGTGTAAAAAGATGCACTCAAAATGATTTCGTATATGGTGAACTTGGCCGTGTAAATTATCAATGCAGGAGATATATTAATATAATTAAATACTGGATAAAACTTTTGAGAACATCAGATAATAAATTTAACAAAAAAGTTTATTTGACTTTATTAAATGATAGTATTGAGTATCCTAACAAGAAAAATTGGTGCACATTATTAAGGGATATACTAAGTAATTTGGGATTTTATGATGCTTGGCTTTTTCAAGATGTTGGAAATGAAAATATGTTTGTATCAGTCGTAAGACAAAGATTGAGCGACACGTTTGTGCAGAATTGGAATGAGCGACTTCATACTTCTACTAGGGCAAATTTTTATAAACATATCGCCGTTTTTCAATTTCAACCGTACCTGAATATATGTAATGTCAACAAGTTTCGAGTAAATTTATCAAAATTACGTATGTCATCACATAGATTAAATATCGAGTCAGGCAGATGGGCTAGACCTACACCAATTCCATTAGACCAAAGAAAGTGTACTGTTTGTAATAAACTCGAAGATGAGTTTCATTTTATTCTTGAATGTACAATATATACTGAACTGAGATCAAAATATATTCCATTGTATTACAGAAAACGACCAAACATGTACAAATTTATCGAGCTAATAACATCAAATAATGAACTTTTAATAAAAAAATTAAGCTGTTATATTTATCAATCTTTTAAGGTTCGAACGCATAATACATATGTGTCATCAATTTGATGTATTCTGAAATGTTTTGTGTGGTATATATCTTGTTGTAACTTTAATTGCATTTATTATGTACTGCATATTAATTGTTGGGATAGTACCGCATATGAACCGTGTTTTTTTCTGTCTTTGTGTTTAAACGGTCGCCTTTAATGGACTGTCAAAACTGTATTTGAATGTATTTAATCAATTGCCATTATTATCTTTTTAATGAAAGTTATATTATAGTATCGTATATGTTCCTAGATGTATTCTACGACAATATGGCTGCATTTTTAGAACTGTTATGCACTGATTTACAACTATTATGTCACATTAAATACTATACTTGTAACATCTATATTTTCATAGAGCATATTACAGGACCTTTTGACCATCTACATTTTTGATTGCGTAGGTGGTCTGTTTAAGGTTTATTAAATGCTTGTTTTTTAATATCAAACGCAACCAGTTAAAACGTTTTGTTTCTCGTGTTTGTTTAACTACATACACCTTGTCATAATATCATAATATCAGTCTAATTAAATAATATGTTGTACTATGAGCAGAGCCTTTGAGCTGCCTATATTTTCGTTTCGCATAGGTAGCAAGCAAGGGCTAATTCTTATGAAATTGATACAAGCATGAAAAAAGCATAATTGATATTTAGTTAAATACTGTGTGCTATCACGTGAAACGAAATTTTAGTAAAACGTGTTATTATTATGACAATTGTCCTGTGAAGACCCAATATATGTACAATAAGCTTATTTGATATGTTGTTGTCATAATTAAGCTCCATTACAAATGATGTAATACGACCTATTCAATTACATATATACTATCAATAGTTATTAATATAATTATACCTATATTTTATTATACATGTATGAATTGTTGCAATGAAACGTATGATTTTTTTATTTCTTTTTGTAAATTCATGAATTATTTATGTTGTAAACACTGTATGCTTACTTTGTCCACTTGGGCTTTTGGCCTTCTGGATGTGTTGTTTAATAATAATAATAATATATAAATGTACTAGTAACATACGAATATTCATAATTAAACCGACTATGTTAATCCGGATTAGTACAAGGTATTTTTATTAGAAAATCTTGCTTATGAAGACCTTATAAATGTAAATTACAGTATTTTTGGTATATTGCATTAAATTGAGTTTATTAGCCTCATACACTCTGACGCACTTAGGATATATTTAATTACATGTATACTTTCGATAATTACTTATGTTCTAGTGTAATGTATAATAATTCATAATGTATAATAATTCATGTATGCACCGTTGTAACCAAACGATTTTATTTCTTTGCATAACTTTATTTTGTATAATCATAAACTGTGTATTGTGTAAACACTGTATCATGTAAGCTTGCTTTGTCCACTTGGGCTTTTGGCCTTCTGGATGGATTGTTTAATAAACTTCTATATTATAATTACAATTATTTTATGGATTAACTATTTGATAAGATGAGACGAGATTTTACAGCTCAAACAAACAAAAACACATTTAAATTTCTCTGCTCATAATGAAGATGAATGTTCATTTAATAATGATGTGTAATGCATATAAAACACATCTAAAATGAAGTATGAAATACTTGTCAATGACATACAGTTCATTGTAAAAATTATATTAGTATCGGTACAATAAGATGTCTATTCGATTTTATAAGGCAAACTAAATTATTTCGATTAATTGTCCCTTTACCTGAAAATTATATTTCTCTATGTATTTAATGAAAATTTGGAAAAGCTTTATAACATATTACACAGACCATTAAGCCTCGCAAACATAATATTTATCTAATGATCACGTACTGTTCTCTCTATGATGGTGTGTAACACAGCATAAAGAAGATACTCGTTATACATATATAGGAATCGAGTTCTGTAAAACATTGTTTTATTTTAGAGTCCTCACAGGCATTCTATTCAGAGACGACACTTTTCTCCTAAACTGGATTGTGTTTAGAAGAGACTTTCATTAAACGAGAATATCCATACAGACGAAAAGTGTCGAACATGATTAGCTGGTTTGGGCTACTCAGGCTAATAAGGAACGACACTTTAGGCCCAGTTTTCGCAGAAAAAATAATGCCGTAATATGCGAACTCATTTGTGCTGCAGCAATACTGTCGTCAACATAACGGTGGCCATCTTATTCACGTGGAGATTGCTCAAGAAAATGCGTCCATCAAGGACCAACTTCGTGAACGCAAACGTAAGTAATTTAGTTATGTATACAAATGTGTATTTAATGTTTCAGAACCGAACACGGATTTTTTTATATCGTTCAATCTAAAAGAATACTTAAATAAAGCGAGCAGTGTCTCATGTAAAGTATTCAATCGCGATAACGCGATAATTGTTGACACGATTACACTCAATGAGTCATGCCATGGAACGGAACAGAACATATCGTCTATTTCACCTAAGTATACAAAAATACAATAAGGGCTATATAACAAAGCAAGATTATCGAGAAAATTATAAACTTCCGATTATGTTTATAATAGAGATTTGCAAAAACATAATAAATGGGATATGGCGATGGGAGGGGATACCAGGTCCGTATATGTACCGTCTTTTCCCTTTTCGTTCTGCATTCGACACAAAGAAAAACAAGAATCAATGTATATTAGTTCATATTCCAATGTTCCTATAACCGGAACAAAAAACAAAGAACCAAAACCAAATTGAGTTCTTTGTATCGTTTTTCGGTGTACGAATAGCAAAAAAAAACACGAAACTTATTTCCCTATTCAAAATTCATTTCAATTTAAATTATACGGAAATCAATATTTGAAAATTGAAACACAGTGCCTGCTTTCGTTTACCGTTCTTGAATTGATAAAACGGTTAATAGAAAACGAGGGGCGCTCTGCTGTTGTTTTGGGGAGATAAGTCGTGATTGATCTTTTTACGCAGTTTTCTCCCTTAGATCTTCTTATATTGACTACATACCGGTATATGTACACAATTATAGAAGAAGATTAGTCGAGTCTTTGGACAGCTATTGTTGGCTAGTCTAATGGGAAAATAGTAAGACCTAGTAACATTAAATTATGATTCAAATGTACATGTCTGCTTTTATTTAAAATCATTGGATTTGTGTTCATTTATAACATGGATTTCGATAATCATGACCCAATAAATAGCGTTGCTTTTCTCTAAAAGTAATTAAAACAATTAAATAATTTACTACATTGTATTCATATCTGTTTAAGAAATGGAAAAAAAGACCCACATTATTGCTAAACCTATTAATTCAATTAGTATGATGAACATTACCCCTTTCATTTTTCGACTATTGCATGTACTTTAACAGATCACGCAAACCAACGCTTGTTTGATGGCGCGTTCCTCTTCCCTGCTCACGGCCACCACCACCTTGAAGAACTAATCATTTAAATAAGTTCTGAAACTGATTATATGTGTCTTGTTCTGAGAAAATTGGGCTTAATGCATGTGCGTACAGTTTCGTCCCAGATTAGCCTGTTCAGTCCGCACAGGCTAATCAGGGACGACACTTTCCGCTTAAACTAGATTTTCGGTAAAAAGGGACTTCCTTTAAACGGAAAATACCATTTAAGCGGGAAGTGTCGTCCCTGATTAGCCTGTGCGGACTGCACAGGCTAATCTGGGACGACACTTTACGCACATGCATTATGACCAGCTTTCACAGAACAAGACACATATATCATTTACTCAGCAAATCATACACGTATAGTTACAGCTGTTCGAGCTGTTCAATAATGGTATTCGAGTTTCATTTAGGGAGACAGCCAGGGTCTAAAACTGAACGTTTCAACGTGTGCGGGTAGTTTCTATTGGCGTTACGCATGCTATTCGCCTTCTTTATGAAACGTAACTTTTGAATTAAAAGAAATAGCGGAGTTATAATAGCATTGGAAGGTAAATATTTTGCTAGCAATAACTTAATCTATAGCGCTCTTTCCGGAATAATAAATATTTTGTTTTATTGGTTATTAAATAGGCACATTTAAAAATATTATTAATAATATTATATAAAATTATTTCACGCGCAAAACGGTTTCGTATAAGGTGTTTGGTTATAACTCTTTTACTCTTTTAGAGCTAAATCACTATACATATCACCGTTTAGTTGTTAAAATTAACATAATATTTGTACTTAATGGAACGAATGGGAAATTATATATTAGACACCTTTCACTGAACCATTCCAGAAGATTCAAACATTTTTTTTTAATCTCAAATAATCCTTTTCTTTCTTTCAATATTGGCAGTACAGATACAACTTTAACATCCTATTATGTAAGGTGATGTTAAAAGTAAAACAGGGGGCATTTAAGCAGCCGCCGATTAGTTTGCTTCTTAAAACGTCATGCGGGTCTTAGGGGTAATAAAACTAGGAATACGGGACACAGGGGAAGGGAATTTCAGCTCTTGAAAAAGTAAGGCCGTCCCCCTGATAAAAGGACAAAAACGAGATTTTTTTTTTAATTAGTTATGAATTTTATTGCATAGTAAAGGGGCAAAGAACAAGAAGCGTCATAATTGGCTAATTATAGTCCAATCTATTCGGTTGGATCGACATGAAATACCGGTACGTTGGGAAACATTAAGATGTCAAGATTATGATCATTTCAATTTGGAAAAATATATTACCTGGAAAAAACTGCTGAAAATATCCACGTTAACTTCCCTTACGGCGTGTCTTTCCCCCTCCCCCCCCCCCCCCCCACACACACACACAACAAAAATGCACGTAAGAAACAATGCTGATGGAAATAAGTGATTTATTCTTATGCAAGGGAAAAAATACGCGCAAAAGCCACGAATGTGTTACCTACCCAAGAATGGTAAACGGGACCAAACAATCCGTATCAAGTTTTAATCATTGATTTTCGCAATATGAAGATTGAAACGAAATGTGAACATGGAAATACATTTCGTGTTTTGTTTTATCATTTGTACAACGAAAAACGACATAAAGAAGCTCCTTTTGTTTTCGTACTTTGATTTTGTTTCGGTTATAAGAAAACCGCATTATGAACTAATATGCGCTAATTTTCATGTTTCGTTGGGTCGAAATCAAAACGATAAAGGAAAAGACGTTATATACACGTTTCGTACCAAAGGTTGGTAGTAGAAGTAGTAGTAGAACTGATAGATTATGAAAAAATAATAATGGTAATTCTTATATTAATGATGATAGAAGTAATCATAATGATGATGATAATAATAATAATAATAATAATAATAATAATAATAATAATAATAATAATAATTATTATTATTATTATTATTATTATTATTATTATTATTATTATTATAATACTAATAATAATAATAATAATTATTATTATTATTATCATTATTATTATTGTTGTTATAATTATTGTATAAGAACAATCAGTTTTTTTCACACGACGTTTATGCAGCGTATTTTCCAGAAAGATCGTTGGCTTGCGGATATCGATAGTTATAGTTAAAACCGATTTATTTTAGCTCTATTCCATATGAAGCCTATTTTAGCTCTATTCCATATGAATTCCTGTGATTAGAACCAGGACAATGTGTCTATTGGGGAAATGTAAAGAAAGTTTTAGTTCTGATAATGAACCAAGGCACTAAATCGTGGATATTTGCGTAACAATTAGATAATAGAAATACCGCTTATTTGGGCGGTTCGAGCTAGTTATTTAGAACAAACATAATTTCATAATTTTTGTTAGCAAGACAAAAAAACAGGTTTGTTTGAGAAGGTAGAGAAAATAAATATCATGAATCATGTGCATATTGTGCATGGGTATTTCTATTACTTTAGACCGATGAACTAACTTGGGTTCTGTTTCTTAAAAGAATTACGTTCAAGTCGGGAAAAAGCATCTTTTATCACCTTGCCATCCATGACAACTTTTCTGGAAAGACCATGAGGACTTTGCTTCGCGGATTGCCTTCTCGGATTCGTTTGAATTTAGTACAAAGTGTTATACGTGCTTGTATAATTTCCTATGGAAAGACGAACTTAACCCAGTTATGCCTAGTGGACTCTCCCATCTTTCTAAGTTGGATCAATTTATTTCCAAAATTAGGGATGTCTAGTATATTTATTTCTATATTTAGAACAATTCTAACAGAACTTCCTTTAAGCAAACAGCGTAGACCCAGATGAGACGCCGCATCATGCGGCGTCTCATCCGGGTTTACGCTGTTTGCAATGTCCTTTTTTCAGGACGCTAGGCATGAATGGGTTAATAATGGTGATAATCTTGATTGTAAAACATTTCCACATATATTAAAACAAAGAATATTTGATACTTATAAACAAGACTGGCATAGCTCTGTTGAAAATAGTAGTGTATTAGATTGGTTACAAAATTGTAAAGATTCTCTGTCATATGAACTTTATCTAAATGTATTGCCAAGTAGTTTAAGGTTCTTTGTCACTAGAATAGGATTATATGCACATTCCTTAAGAGTTCAAACTGGTAGATTCGGTAGGAATAGAATACCAAGAAATGAGCGATACTGTCAATGTTGTAACTCCGTCGATATTGAAGACGAGTACCATTTCACTCTTATTTGTCCTTGTTTTAGCAATATACGTAAGAAATATATTAAGAAACATTATTATGTACGACCATCAATGTTCAAATTTATTGAGCTATTGAAAACTGAAAACAAATCTGTATTGATTAAACATGCAAAATATATTAAAGAAAGCTTGGAAATTAGAAACGAAATTACAAATGTTAACGAAAACTGATTATCCCCTTTACATGCTGTGTTATGTTATATTGAAATGTCCATTAATTCGTGTTTATATATTATACTGATATACGTGATGTTATAAATTATGATATAATAATATGTGTATATGATGATGTACTATGTACAAATCAAATAAAATATCTGTTCTGTTCTGTTCTGTTCTGTTAATAGCCGATTTGCGTGACAACGTATACATACTGTGTAGTCTAGAAAGTTAACAATTATGCCTCGCGCATCGCTAGTAAGTGCATAAAGCCATTATCAACACGTGAAAAACAGATTAAGCTGGTGTTTGTTTTTCTTAAAAGTGTGTACAGTAACCTTTAATATTTAATAACAATGTAATACAAAATTACAAAATTAATGTTAAAGTTTGTGCAAACCCTTGACTTATCACTATACATCCAATACATATCTACACATAATTTATTCTTAAATGCTAACGTTAAACGTGTACAAGATTGAACCTTTGCGTAAATCATGAAAATCATACGACTAGGGGAACAACTTAAACAGATAACTCTACAACTAGGGGAACAACTTAAACAGATAACTCTACAACTAGGGGAACAACTTAAACAGATAACTCTACAACTAGGGGAACAACTTAAACAGATAACTCTACAACTAGGGGAACAACTTAAACAGATAACTCTACAACTAGGGGAACAACTTAAACAGATAACTCTACAACTAGGGGAACAACTTAAACAGATAACTCTACAACTAGGGGAACAACTTAAACAGATAACTCTACAACTAGGGGAACAACTTAAACAGATAACTCGCAAACTAGGGGAACAACTTAAACAGATAACTCGCAAACTAGGGGAACAACTTAAACAGATAACTCGCAAACTAGGGGAACAACTTAAACAGATAACTCTACAACTAGGGGAACAACTTAAACAGATAACTCTACAACTAGGGGAACAACTTAAACAGATAACTCTACAACTAGGGGAACAACTTAAAAAGATAACTCTACAACTAGGGGAACAACTTAAACAGATAACTCTACAACTAGGGGAACAACTTAAACAGATAACTCTACAACTAGGGGAACAACTTAAACAGATAACTCGCAAACTAGGGGAACAACTTAAACAGATAACTCGCAAACTAGGGGAACAACTTAAACAGATAACTCGCAAACTAGGGGAACAACTTAAACAGATAACTCTACAACTAGGGGAACAACTTAAACAGATAACTCTACAACTAGGGGAACAACTTAAACAGATAACTCTACAACTAGGGGAACAACTTAAACAGATAACTCGCAAACTAGGGGAACAACTTAAACAGATAACTCTACAACAAGGGGAACAACTTAAACAGATAACTCTACAACTAGGGGAACAACTTAAACAGATAACTCGCAAACGTTAGTTCATTTTTTTCATTTTATATATTCATATTCAATAAAAATGTGCGATAAAATGTTATTGTGATCATTTATTACTTTGAAAATTGTTTATATGTTAAACCGTGTGCTATGTGCAAGTTAAATACTAGTACATTTAATTATCAAAATTACAATACAAATGTATACAGTAATTAAAGTGTTAACAAATAAGTGTTTTGTCTCATTTTTCGAAACGAACACTGATGTTGAACATGTTCTTTCATATTGAAATATTGCATTCTACCGCAACATTCGAAACCGAGCACCTCTAAAAACAGAGGCCTGGTACCGTCACTGTTCGGTTTATAGATAGTTTGGACATGACAAAAATGTGCGTTTATACATAAAGTCATAATAACTACTATGACTATCAAAAAATATTTGATTCAATATTTAACTGGGTTTGTTTGTGTACAAATTGATATCGGTATACTCTTATCGGTATAATCGTTGTCAATTTTGACAATTTATCATCGACCATTCATGTTACCTAATAATTAATGCATACTGCATTTCGTACTAGCCAAATTATTGTTAAATTTTTATCTGCAAGATTTTCGATTTATAAACAACGTTTACATTCGTTTCCATATAAGCATTTTATTGGTGGCTGGACATCACTGACGAAGAAACGGAAGGCATATGGAAATGGTTTGACGACGACAGTGTCGCTACAGGTGTTTTGTTTTGTATTCCTTCCTTGATTTAATACCTGTGTTGCCGCTTATTTCGAAGCGTTTACACGTATGATTGGAAGATAATACATATTTTATAAATATATTACATAAATATTATACACACACGCACGCACGCGCACGCACACACACACATGGGCTCATTGACATTTTGTCTACCTTTATACTTCAGACTTTCAGCCAAATGACCACGAAACTCTCGACGAGCATTGTTTGAGATTTGTGTCCATAGATGATTTCCGTTGGGCTGACGTGCGCTGTTCAGCTACGTTTCCACCAATATGTGAAATTAGGTACTTATTTTGATAGGTATATTGTCATGAGCTATACATTCTATCGTCTATATAGCGTAAGATCTATTCTCATTTTTCATAACAGAAACACGTTTGATTTATACGTTCAATGAGGGTATTTATATTCAAATTGTATTTTAAACTATATAATTTTCTAAAAATGTCCACAATCTGTTTTTTTCGATACTTAAAGATACATCGAAACATCTTTTTTAATTGAAATGAAAATTTATTTTAAAACTGTCATTGGTTGCATTCGTTTGATTACACAAACCATGGTAATATACAGTAATTATTATGAAGGTCAATACATTTGCTAGCAACAATGATAGATCAATCGGTTGAATTATTTACAATAGACACATTTTGTAAAAGCTACAAAATAGACGATTTTGGAGACTTGTTTTTCTTTCACTCGCATACAGGTTAGTAAGGACATTTTAGTTGAATGAATGACTTACGTACTTGTTGTCTTTGAGAAAAGACGGTGTCGGAGTTGGGACGAACTTATTAAAACATTTAAATTGTTAGTTTTGTGAATTAATACTCTTCTAACATGTCAAGACTGTCTGTGACTTTTTTTAACATTACACATATATCTTACGTTTCAGGTCGGAACACATCGAGCCAGGAGTTGTTGGCTAACACATAAACAGCTACCTTAAATATTGGCAGATGTTGGATTCCAAGCGTGTCCTAATGATTAGTATGTTCGTTTATTTTCATTGACTTAAAACATTTAGACGCATTCAATTATTGAAATTAAATGATACATAATAAAGAGGCCTTAATTAATGTTTTGGTCAAGGTCAAGGTTTGTGGTCAAGGTTAAGGTTCGCAATACTACAATGATAAACGGTTTCCATGCTATAAGGACTTCCGAGCCTCTATAATGTATTGACGACTGCAGAACTGTCTGATAACATAGTCTCGCTTGGGAAACCTTATCAGTTGTATGTGGTTGAGGGAAAAGTAACGGTCATAAAATATTTTTTTTCACGTCGATCTTCCGATGACACATAGTTGTAATATATAAACGTTATCAGGAGATTGTTGCTTAAATTAAAGTTTTTTTTAAATATGTACGGCAAGTGACCAGTTGTCAATATTATACCGGACAAAACATAATACACAGAATCCACTATTTAATAATTACAATGTGTCACTTTCGTGTCACCACCGTATCGAGATTGGATAGCGATCAAGAAAGCGAGTTATTTCTCTTTCTTGATGGACCTACTTAGTATTGAAATTAAAACGTGCATATGCATGACCGTACATTTTTAAATGCAAAGCACATGTTAGTTGAGCTGTAACTAGGTCACAAATGAGGCATAGCTTTTACCATGTTTTATTATATGTCTTGACAGGGTTAATTTTGCGTTGACCCCATTTCACTCCTGTTAGAATTGGTGTGGGCATGTTAAAATATTAAGACCATGTTTCATCACACTTGAATAATACATGTGGCTTCGATAATTGTATGAATGGTTCTTTAGATTTTACCTCGTTTCCTAGTTTTTGACCCATAAGACCCACATTCAAACATTCCCTAGATATTATAAAGATTATAAAAGTATTTTAATACATGTGGTTCCTAGAGTGATACACATGTTCTTCTAACATCACACAGTGGGGGGGGTGTGAAAATGTGCAACCAGCCTGGAACTCAAAACCAGGACATTGCACTAAAAGAGCGACTTCTCTCCCGACTGAGTATTGGGCCGCCACACAAATTTTGCACTTACGGGACCAAGTTGATACATTGACATACATTCTCAACTATAATTATGTATTCATTCTGGAATACAAGTATCGTGGGTGTTATTCAATTCACCATGGGCAAATTAGAAAATACACAGGTCACATTTGTCGCCATATGTCACAATGAGAGAAAATTGTGCGAGCATCCAGATGATATTTTACAAGGTGATCTAGTCGTTTTTATTTAACAGAACAGTACTTTATTCGGTTAACGAATTAGGTTTGGCAACTGTGCTAGTCTGATAATCTTTTTTTCTACGATTTCGTATAGATTATACCTTGACAATCTGACATGGTTGTAGAAAGAACAGAAAATGTCGTACGAAAGTTACCTGTAATCTTATTTAAAAAGCGTTAAATATTCCTTACATATAAGTACAAATTGCGTTGTGTGGGTCGGAGAAACTGAATATGCATAATATATTGAACATTGTTTATATATGGTATAAAAGCCTAAAAGTAACATTCTTAATTAATTCATATAGATAAACGTTATTGGAAAGGTACATCCTACATTTATTTAGCAGTGTCCACGTTAAAATTCCAACACGAATCTGGGGAACAAGAGGGCGTTATGCATGTGCGAAAGTGTCATCCCAGATCGGCCTTTACAGTCATCTAAGGCTATTCAATGGTCTACACATTCTGCATTTATGGAATTTCTCCTTTATAGGAAGTATGTTCTAAACAAAATTTCTGTCTTTGTTTCACAGCTGAGTGTGCTTACGCATCATATTTTAAGTGTAAAGCGGAAACGTTATCGAACATGCCCAGTATATGACATTCAATATTTAACCTCGACAACTCTTGTTGCCGCCCGCGTGGTTTTATTCATACCCACCAGAACTCTGAATATTTGGAACTTAAGTCGATACTGAAATGTTTATAAAATAAATGCCACAATGCTTATCAAATCGCTAACCAAAAGTGCAGTGTAACCTCCGGTTAATACGGTTTTATCTTAATCTATGCTCGGATTAAGTCAAATCTCTGCGCGGATGTTGATCAAATCGAAAACTTTACTCAAGACAATTCGTTATGCGATTGGGTTTAATTTCTTAGAGTGCATGCATGTAATTTATTGGAGACAACGGCTCCATGTTCGGAAAGCCCTATCCGACGAGTTCACTTTGCGTCGGGTTGAGGGTATCCGTTGTGATTTTGAAGTTCCGGTAGTACGTGTACGTGTCGTTTGGACTCGCCCAACTGCTGTCAGCTCCGCCGAAAAACGTGGAGAAAAACAGCCCGTCAATATCGAAATGTGTGTTTTGGCGCATGATCACGTCGGTCACATGAGTTTTAGCGTGGCCATCCACCCAGAGTCTAATGTAACCGTTCTGTCCCGGCTGGGCATTCAGATGCACTTCCTGTCGAATGTGGAGCCAACGGTTGTGTTGGAAACGAAAGGTGCCCTTTCCCATTTCTATGCCCTTGTCATCCGTGCAGTGCACATGCATGTAGGCGGGTATATTCGTGTGGTCGTACTTAGCGCACCACGTGTCAAAGCTGGGATTCTGACTGTGCGACACGTAGGCGTATACCTGGGAAATCGAACGGCAGATACTTACTAAAAATTTGGTCGTAAAAAGTTACAGCAATAAATTAAGAAGTCAACGTTAAAGCAAAAGGAGCTACATTTCACATACATGTACACAGGGTGCAGTTTCAACGCGATTTTTACACGGACTAGACATAATTTAAACACACCGTTAAGAACTTTGTTTAAGCAAATATCTCATGTTATTGAAATAAATTTTGCATAAATCTTTAGTGCATAAAAGACAGTTTTTCTTGCAATTTGTGCCGACATATTAAGGTAGAAGAATATATCCTTGAATACGTCTAAAATCGGTGAAAAAATTTCACGTTGCGTGAAGCATAACCGTGTAGTATTAATCGAATTTTTGAACAAGAACACAGGCTTATTAAATAAAGTAATCCCGATGTACTTCACATTGCCATAAGCAGCATACAAATTTGTTTTTTATCACTAGTTGAAATTCTGAAGAAAAATTGGTTCTAAAAAGTTATTTGAAAAAATCACTACTTACCGTTGTGTTTACGTCCATAAACGTTTAATTGAGATACCCACAAAGTCACGTGATCCTGCACCTTGGTACATGTTCTAGTAATATCGCTTAGATATATCGACTAATCAGATGTTAAAACAAGAAATATCTTTAAAAAAGATATACGGCGTTGATTGTGGTTGCAGTTAATGAAAGGTAAAGACTTCAATGAATAAGATCAAAGATAGCGAATGTCTTTTTCTGTGCAGTTCTTAGCTGCAGCAAACGCAGTACGGGATGATACGCGGAGTTTTCGCGGCTTATTTTACATTATTACATATTGCTGGTCATAAACGTATAGATACAAAACAGAAAACCAAAAGACGAATGAAAGTGAAATTAAAACATATGAGTCAACCGGCCACACGCGAAGTATCCGTATATATTTTAAATATTTATACGCGCGTTCTTCGAACAAGCGTTGCTATTTGATTCGATTTTTAACAGTATCGAGAATCATTGCACTCATGCTTAATTCATTAGTCAATATGATGGCATAACTCTTGTTCAATTAATTAAAAACAATATTTATCATGGTATTGTTGTAAAACACATTAAGAATCTATTATTGGCATACCATATGATATCGCTGGATATCTTCATTTAACATCTGTCTGGTCTAAAGAAAATTCCAGTTCACCTAGTTCACGCTATAGTGTCTTTATTATGTAACGATTATTTTCCTGGCCGCGAACTCCGATCAGCACATAGGGTAGAGACGCAGCGATGACCTGTATGTAAACTCTGACATTCACACACAGTGGCCGCAAATTGACCTGATATACCTCGCGAGTTGTAATGCAATGCATTAAAGTGAGTCTTCGCTTCCACTGCTCTCTATACTTTAACATGTTAACATGTTGACAGGAATATGGAAGTTAGTACTAAATATGAGAAAATAGCCTTTAAGTGCAAACGTTCTCGCGCTGAAAATCTTCTGAAAATAAAAGGTGGACGCACAAACTGTATTGATGTCGATATTGAGTGTAAAACTGTTCTATCTATTAAGCCTTTTTATTACATATAAAATTGTTTCATGCTGAACACGCAGTAAAACAGTGTTACAAAGACGCGGACATGTTTCCAATATTCTGGTCGTAATCTCAAATCAGCCAATGCAGTCAATGAAGTGTATTCATCTGTACTTGGCCGCGGGAAGTTTTATTTGAATTCTATTGGACGCTAACAAAGGTCAGGCTAAGGTGAAAAGCTGGCTTAATACAGCACGCCGAAAAACGTATCATAAATACCACATACCTAGTTTGATACGTATAAATTATTTAAGCGAGCATATAAGATCTTACCATTTTGTTCCAAAACAGATAAAGCGTTTATGAATAAAAAGACATGTCAGATGAAGTTGTACAAGAAAATAAACGAAATAAACGTTTTATTCAATTGCAGTGTGCAGCAGAACTATCCGTCATGCACGCACACACGTACTATGTTGGAAAATCATTATAGACTGTGCAGATTTGCTCATATGTTACATAGACATAATCCGATTCTACAACACATAAGAGTAAACGTGACGGTATCGGATATATAACGAGGCTAAACGGTTACCATTGAAATTGCTTATCTTTGCTTTGGTACTCAAATATGTGAGTGAAGTAGAGCTTCTCTGTGCAGTTGTTTGTTACTAAATATACTTCAAGGCAGTCCATGACACCATACATTTTATAATGCCACCTCACACGGATCTATGAACGAACAACCAGCTATTAGTTAACACTCACCTCCCCGTCCCCCAAGGGGCGCCACATGAGTCGCGTAGAGAAACACGTATCTTTAATTCTACCCCCGGAGCAGTCCCGAGTGCATCCCCAAAGGCCGGGGAGTTTGCCGCCTTTGTTCCAGCCGAACGATGACGGAAAATACACCTGCGAAAGATATATTGTTATATGCCTCAGTTCGTATTTAAACTAATAGCATATACACACGTACCAGATAAAAGAAGTAAACGAAACATTCTCTTAAACCATTACCAATTGTCATTATTTTATTGAAATAAAATGTTACTTCTTACTTCATGATCAATTTTCTAAATGATTTGGCGTGGTCTCAGTTCATACTAAACTGACACTTCATGTCATAAAGGCATGCGATGTGACTTTCCGTCACTTCATATTTCATGACCAACGCATGTAATGCAACTCCAAACGCTCTTGGGCATTCACGTGTGTTTAGAAGTTCGTTTAGAATTTAGAAGCGGCACACGCTACTTTCATACTTTATGGTCAAGGTCGCGTTTAAGTGAAACTGCCATAACCTCCGCTCACCTGATGTTCCAATGGACATCATCGAGTCTGAGTCTATAAGTTTATTAATGGACCTCTAATTGAAGGTAAGCGCCGTGCGGGAATGAGATGTGACCTTCACTCACCTCATACTTCAAGGTCAAGGTCGTGTAGGAATGAGATGTGACCTTCACTCATCTCATAGTCCAAGGTCAAGGTCGTGCAGGAATGAGATGTGACCTTCACTCACCTCATACTCCAAGGTCAATGTCGTGTAGGAATGAGATGTGACTTTCACTCACCTCATACTCCAAGGTCAAGGTCGTGTAGGAATGAGATGTCACTGCGCTTGGTGTACCATAAAACTGGGCTCCTCTGTGCTTTCCACTGCCGCTGTAACTGCCTGGTTTAAAATAAGTACGCCTTAGAAAAAAAACACATTAAGAAAAAAAACACATTATCATACTGATGGAGGAGTATTTTATCGCCCAATTAAATATGTGAATTTCTGTTTATTCTGATTAGTATTTGTTTAGTGTCAAGCGGATGTTTGATAAGCCACGCACGCTTAATGGCATAACGAATACACGAAGTGCTTGTATAATAGTGGATACCATGCGAGTCATCTCGAATAAACGTATGCAACAAATTTCTCTTGGTTATGAATATCGTAGTGGTCAAAGATTGACTTAGTTATTGCAAAGGCTCATTGATAATTGATAGTGGTTGAGCTGCTAACCAGAATAAACGTATGCTAATTATAACAATGGGCCGTGATATGTGAAAATGGGTTTTAACGCATGTGTGTTAAGTGTCGTGCCAGATTAGCATGTGTAGTCCGCACAAGCTTATCAGGGACAACACTTTCCGCTTTTATTGTATTTTTCGTTTAAAGATAGTCTCTTCATAGCAAAAATCCAGTTTAGGCGGAAAGTGTCGTCCCTGCACAGGCTAATCTGGGACGACACTTTACGCACATGCATTAAACCCTCTTTTCCCAGAGCACGACTCCAATCTATTTTAGAGTCCTAAACATAACAATCCATGTTCCTTTTACAGAACAATTTGCAAACATCTGTCTTGATTAAAAATCAATAATATAATACTATTACTCAAATATAGGATTGAAGGAGGTTAAAATAACTAGTTCTCACCATGAGCATAGAACACCCTTAGCACCCACTGGCCCGGATTTTGGGGGTCTTCAGCAAGGGTGAGAGAGTCGTCCGCTCCGATCCCGAACTTTTCTTGGGTATCGATCATGTGAAACCCGTCCCGTAGGACTGCCGTTATGTCTTTGTTCTGGCTTTCATGGTTCCAGCTCCAGATCGTGGCGCCTACATTTTAAAATGCAGCAAACTCAACTTTTAAGACAACTTTTGCGTCTTTAAAATGCTCTCAGGGTCTAAAAATGGTCACTTTCCCTCGGAAATATACCAGTTATTTAACACTCCTTAAAACAAATATTTAATTGGTATTTTAAACGAATTTATTCTACTGGGTGGCGTTTATGTTTATACAGATCTTTGAAAAATATGTGACCTAACATATGAAAATTGCACATACCCCTTATCTGTTGCGCTGATAGAGAGGCGATCCACAACAGCAGCCACACATTTGTTAGCAGCGCAAGTTCGGGTTGCAAGGCGTGTGACAAAAATATGTCCCCAGAGCGTCTTAAATGTGTCCTTATCTCAGTGATCGTTTGCCTAGGGTCGCAAAGATTTCACGTTTGTCCGTACTTGTCTTAATGAGTACGCGTGTACGTCTGATCAATTATAATGAGTAACCTATATATTTAAGTGACTAAAAGCGGCCTTGAAGCAAATATCTTTAAATTAACATTTATTGCCCAATGTAAATTCATGTAACTTTGCTGTGATAAATATTCGCGTAAAATGCTCTGCGCAATGAAATGGGTTGAATTATTTCACGTACTGACGTGAAGACTTGCACGTGCGAACGCGGGCAACTTTTTTTTTCGGATGTAACATCAATGCCAACGGCATAATATAGAAAAATGTCGTACTATACCGGTAATGAATGTTATTTAAAATTTGCAGCACGAGCTTTGCTTTAAATAACATATAAAGTTTTCAACCAAGTACTTCCAGAATGTATAGTTCACCGTGAACTGTTCAGAAAACAGCGTCTGTCTGTTTGATGACGTAAACTAGTAAACTAGCTCGGAATATAATAATCCCGTGTATTCGCGGGGAAAAGGACCGATAGAGATTGAAAAGGAGTGAGAACATACGAAATTTATATCTGTTTGTAAAGGGCAAGTCCCGGATTAGTCATTAGGCAGAGTAGGCAACTTACTTTGGGCCACTCGGTTTTAAGAAGGCCCCCTGAGACCGTGACGAAAGAAAAATTTTATTAACTTACTTAGCCTAATCTAATGACATGACAAAACCAAATATTTAACATCAATGTTATGTTCCAATAAAAGGCCTGACATTGCCTTACCAAGTGACAATAACTGATTATTTTTAAAAATTATTGTTTTGCTGGTGATTTCGTTTCCAATATGTTTATTAGGGGGCTAAGACTGTGGTAGAATTCAACACATTGCTCTTTCACTCTGAGGGCTTTTGGCGTGGGTCCCACAAGTTTCACTGCCTATGGACCTCCAGGCTGCTAATCCGGAACTGTATAGGGTAAAGAGTTCTAAGACAAATTCAATCCAAAGATTTCGACACACGTGAATGCCCAAGAGCGTTTGGAGTTGCATTACAAAACATATCGATGTTCGCTTAAAGCCAAAGTAAGTTTAATTGAAAGTGTTCATAAAGTTATGGCCCTTTGATTATTCATATGATCTTTTTTCGGCGCGATATCTCAGGCACTAATTATCTGAATTCGATGATTCAACCCAAAATGCTGCATCGCTTTAAGGTTCTCATGTGCTTTTTCGTTTGGTCGTTCCAGTCAATGTTTATCATTAGGGAGCGGCAACTGATATTCTTGTTTTTAACTATTTTATTTGTTATCCTTAGACTCTCGATAATATTTAGAACTTTAGGTCTAACCCTTTTTTCCATATGTATGTATGGAGAAAATGTATAAATTTGTGTAAATGTCATGTTTTTGGAAATAAAATATCAATTCATTGAATTAGTTTGCCCTCGTCATTAAATTTGTCATTCTTCAATTTTGTCAATATCATTTTACAACTTATATGCTATTTTTAAGGACATCATTTCAAAAGAAACAACACAATTTCTGACACAGTTTTGCACGAGAAGCACGTTTGAGTGTACAAGTACATGCCGAGCATAATGATAATACAATTAAAACAAGTTAAACATAACACAAGCAAATAAGCGATGCGGTCAGGTTTGAATGCACTAATTCCATTGAAGAAGTAAGCACTAGCCGACGAGTTCACTGTGAGAAAGGGTTGCAGTATCTGTGAAAATTTTAAAATTCCGGAAGTACGTGTACGTGTCATATAGACACGCGTATGTGCTGTCACCGCCGAAAAACGTCGATAAAAATAGCCCGTCAATCCGAAGTTCGTATTAGCGCGCATGCGTACGTCGCTCACGTGAACTTCTGCATGCATATCCACCCATAGTTTAATTTAACCGTTCTGACCCGGGTGGTCATTCATGTGAACTTCTTGTCGTGCAAGGTGCCAGCGATTGTGTTGAAAACGCCAGGTGTTCTTTGCGATCTCAATTCCGTAACCGGGCACGCAGTAGATGTGCATGTATGCGGGCGTGCTCGTGTGGCTGTACTTGGCACACCAAGTCTAAAAGTCGGGACTCTGACTGTGCGTCACGTACGCGTACACCTGAGAATTAGAGTCGGACATACTTTATTGTGGGCGCTCCATTTCACAAACAATCCGCGTTAAAAACAATTATGCTTAATTTCATATAAATGCAATAGAAATGATGAAGCTATAACGTGACTTTTAAATTACATACGTTTATCATTGATGCCACATATCTAGTTAGATACGTAGTCCAAATTGGATACGTATTAGTTATTGATATTGAAATGTGACAGTACCTTAGAGCATATAATAATATAAAGTTATGCATTAGTACTTTCTTCATAACTTCATTCACATTCATTAAGCCAACCCCCTCTGATCGATATACAAACATTCACTGTGCAAACAATCACTCTTTGTTTAGTTAAAACTGACCTCCCCGTCCTTTAAAGCGCGCCACATGAGTCTCGTAGAGTCTTTGGTATTATTGTTAATTTTCTTAGTACTGCTATTTTTCCATCATAGCAAATTTTGAACCTTGCATTCCCTTAATTCTTGCTAAAATTGCTATTTTATATAGCAAATTTCCATAATTTTGTGTCAAATTGCTATTTTTTATAGCAAATTTCACTGTTTTTGTGTTAAATTGCTATTCTATACAGCAGATAAGGTACTTTTGTACTATTTTCTCTCTATATTTATCCCCTTTATTTAAATAATATTGGTTGAATAAGAGCATTTTGTGGGTTTTTACCTGCATTGAGGTACTAATTGGTCTTTTTACCAATTTTATATCACACTGATGTAATTTCCCTTCAATTGTATCCATACTATTCTTCATCTACCGTGCACTCCCTCTGGTCCATGGGAAACAACTGTCGTAGACTCTACCCCCACAATTACCTCCCTTAGTCCAACCTGGTGGTAATGCCCGTGCTGGTTTATTCCCCACCCACACCAGCCTACACTTCAAAATCTCTCCTTCTTTAAACCCTCCAGGGTGGCAATTTGTATTTTATATAAATAAATCCATATAGTACTGTACATAATGCAAATAATCTACTCTTATGTATAAATTTATCTGTTCTTTTTCATTTTTAACTGTAAAGTTCATTGTTTTACTTGTAATTTTTATGTGGCCGTGTAAAGGTGACCGTTTGGCGACACGTAAGTCATTACCCTTATTTTACAAGGGTTATTATTAATAACCCTTTTAAATATTGTCTTAACACCACTCTGTGGGTCGTCTCTTCTTCATAGCCCAATTCTCATGAGGTTCCATACAGACAGGGTCTTATGTTGGAGCATTATAGCTATATTCCCTGTCTGCAAGTGTTCAACATTGTGCCACAATTACAAATACATACCAATTACAATACAAAATATAATTTAAAACTAAATTACAATTACCAAATACAATTTTTTGTAATATTTCTATATAATTGCATGTTTACTTACAAATCCCCCTTTTCTTATCAGAGCTATTAAATCAGGCTCTTTTATTCCTATTAATTAATGTTTATTAATCTTTATATCTTCCCATTGCTAAGAGTTCTTTGTTTAACATATAACTCTAACAACCAATTCCCATCTATCCATAGATTTAATACATAGTGGCAATGTTAAACCACTTTGTGATTTGTAAATTCCTAAAATATTAATAATTTTTGCTTATTTCCAACATATTACACTTCTGTGAATTTCTTTTCTTTCATAGAAACATACAATTAAAGTAATTCGATATTAATTTTAACATTTAAATCACAGATCACAAAGTCTTAAGACTCCAACAAACCCATTGCAGTATGTACTGAACAGTGGGTCTAGTAATGATGATGCCACATACAACAGTATGTGTTTTCAACATCTTTACTTATAAAAATTGGGCTATTCTCTCTCTTTCTCTTTCCTTTTAAAAAACACACAATAACAATATCTTAATAATAATAATAATAAGAAGAAGAAGAATAACAATATAACATCAACATAGTTATTTATTACTATAAAACAATTCATGTATTTCATTAAAAATTCAAGCTCTTTTGGAGGTAATTTTCATTTTTCTTTCAACTCATATATTTCCTGCACAGGAATTCTTATTGTTTACAATCTGTAAAGTGAATTCAATGTCAAGGTGTGTGTTATGGGGTTGTTTACCCTCGGGACTTCGGTTAGAAACCATTGCCCCAGCACACTGCTTAACATAAAACTCTACGTTTAAAAAGCCGAAAACGGCTATAATATGGTCAGCCCGATTTTACTGGGCTGTACCATTTATAATACAACAATACATTGCAGTGTTGATGCGGTGCTTCAATAAAAATCTATTAGTTTAAAAATATTTATACTTTGCGTATTCAAAAAAGCTTTAAAAAACGCAGTACTCAATAAAATTAATAAGCAATGTCTTGCCTAAAGCTGTTAGAAAGCGGTGTTTTCCTTGGTTGACAGTATTTAAAAGCATGGCTCCGATTGGTTATCTCTGTCACGTCCGCGCAAACGCAAGTAGGTCAATCCGTTTTTGGATGAAAATTTCACACAAAGAACGACCTTGATATGGCGTCTGCTCTTGCATTGACGTGACAGAGATAACCATTCAAAATGTTTGCGTCTGCTCTTTTGCACTTTTAAAATGTAAACAAAGCAGAGTTTCATTAGGAAATGTATGAAACAAGAAGGAATAATTACATCCATTACTACTTGAATCTGTTTGAATTTAATATGATTGGTATATGTTATTTAAACTATTATGATGAAGTTATATTAATATTATTGTTACTATTGTTAATATTATTATTATTATATGTACGTTGTTTGTGTTGAAGAGAGAGAGAAGGAGGAGAATAGCCCAATTATTGATGGTAAAAACACATACTATTATATGCGGTATCATCATTACTAGGCCCATTGTTCAGTATTTACTGAAATGGGTCTTTATACTTTGTGATCTGTGTTTTAAATGTTAAAATCCAAATAGGATTACTTTTAGTATAATGCCTATAGAAAAGTAAAGGAATACGTGGATGTGTAATATGTTTGAAAAACAAAAACAAAACAATAGTATTTAAGGATTTTCCAGATCATTTCGTTTAAACGTTAAGAACAATCTGTAAACGTGATACCCACGAAATAAACGAAACGTTACCGTTTAAACGGTATCCCTATGTCCGTTTAAAAAGCATCAGTACCATTGCATTTCCAAACTAAAAATAGTAACTATTTCCGGAAGTAATATTCAGCGCATATCCCATTCGCGCAATACGTCATATTAAAACCATAAAATATTATAAACCAGACCATCCGTATCACCACATGTGTATTCGTCATTCTATAAAAAAATATATAGAGCGAAATTTAAACAACTGTTGGAAAACAGATTGAATCTATATCCGTTAAAAAATTAATTGCTACAAGGTATCAGCGTTGAAATAACGTTAATACATGGCTGTTACAAATGTATGGTCATAACAATGAAAGCAATTCTTATATTCGATCGTGCAATATAAAATATAAACATATGTAGCTTATAAATACTTTTATCAGATGACAACTGAATTTGTTGTATTTTGTTCTTCATTTATTAAAATTTATATTTCTCTAATTGAGTACTCGAAATTGCGCATTTACATTAATCCAAATGTCCAAATGTTTAATTAACTACCTTTTATATTTAATCTGTTAAAGAAGACTAGTTGAGGTTGCATTTTAGTTTCTTTTTATAAATTATATACGTTTCACATGGAAATATGTCGATATTATTTAACAGGCACTGTAGTGGCCTTTAACGTCAACGGACTCAACGTTTTGTCAAATCACGTGAATGCGTTTCCAACTGTGAACTCAAATGAAGGAAATGCGTATAATGCTTGCAATGAACACTTCACAGCTCCCGTGGATGGAATATACTACTTTTCCGCCCAAATCTGCGTCTACGACAGCGGATCCAGACACGATGGTTACTTTGCAATTGAAAACGGGCAATGCAAGCCTAAGCGAGGGGGGATAGCACTGACATTTACATATCGTAACAATCAATCTAGTTCAGCATCCAGCTCTGTAAAGCTAACCAGGAATGAGCAAGTGTGGGTGTCGATAAAGGTTGTAAATCCCGGATCATTAATGTATGTACATAGTAACTATTGGAACACATTTACTGGAACGCTGATCCAAGATCTTTAATAAATTCGTGAACTTTTTATTGTTTCCTAAAATTTCAAGTATTGAGTAAAATACAAACAATCTGGTATCCGACCCATAGTTTCAAAACACTGCGTCAACAGTGTCAGCAACCGATAGCTTTGAAATATCCAATATGTAAACACTTCAGTTGTCCATTATTTCGAGCGTATCCATTTAAACACAAAAATTTAATACAATGATCGTAACACGTTTTTTCATAATTATTTGTCTTTAATTATATTGTATTCAAATGAAACACACATAATAATAATAATAATAATAATAATAATAATAATAATAATAATAATAATAACAATAATAATGATGATGATGATGATGATGATGATGATGATGATGATGATGATGATGATGATGATGATGATGATGATGCTGCTGCTGCTGCTGCTGCTGCTGCTGATGATGATGATGATGATGATGATGATGATGATGATGATGATGATGATGATGATGATGATGATGATGATGATGATGACGATGATGATGATGATGATGATGATGATGATGATGATGATGACGATGATGATGATGATGATAGAATATATAGAATCGAAAAAAGAGAAGTGGTGTATATTTACTTTATTAATACCTATTGGTGGGTGGGTATAACCAGTTTTGAATTCTTTTTCGGATACATATATGTCGACTAAAAATCAACATAGCTATTATAATCACTGAATATCATTTATTTTTGTGAATATGTTTAATACATTTTATAATTATTACTAAAATACATATTTTTTTCCCTGAAAATTGAATTCGCTTACATGTAAAACTAATTTGGATCATTTCGTAAAATCGAATGTATTTACGTTAAGAAAATTACATACCCTCTTTGAGTTATGATTGATTTCAATGCCCTGCTGACAAATGTTACCTTCACTTTATTTTTGCTGTTGCTGTTTTCTGTCAACAAGCTGTCTCTAAATACGAGGGGTAAACGAAGAAATACGATAGTAATGGTCATTATTCTTATTTTCAACAATAACAACTCACCTGAATGAAATGTATCGCTTGTTCCAAAAACTTGACACACATCGGCCATACATTTCTGGTATATTTTGTGCATCATTTACGTAAACATTTCTGCAAAAACTTAAACGTGATATATCTTTAAGGATGGTAATTTCCTGTTATTATGAATGGACTGGTATTTAACTATTGGTAACGCTTTAAGTTTCATAATTAAGATAAAACATTGCTTGCATGCGATAACGTATTCATACCCCTCCTATTAAGAACATATTATCTTTGCAAAAAATAAATACATCAGCACATTTCAGATTCTGCAAAAGTCTCCGTCTGCAATGTTAAATGCTATCATGCTACATAAAGATACAATAATAAAGGATTGAAGTTACGTTTGACTTTTAGTGCCTTTTAATATAGAATCGTGTTTATATTATGTTTATTATTAATTTTGCCCATTATCTTATCAGGAAGAAGTAAGGTAAAACTTGCATACAATAGCTTTCCACATTGCACATAAAAGACACAAGCGCGATCTCTGATCGTTATTTATATAAAAAATATATAAATAATCTCGTCAGAGAAAACTAAACACAATAACTAAATCAATACCTTTATCTAACAATAAGCAATGAATTAGTGCCATCTTTGTCGATTTCTTTACTTCAAAACACCCTTAAGAGAGCTTGTTAACCATACATTACAATATTTGAACAAAATGAATATTGATTTGGAAGCAGATTGAAGGCATATATGTGAACTTAATGTTCATATAAAAGTTCAATAATAAGACCATTTATAATTCGACCTACTGCATATTGCAGTTATAATTAATACATATTTTTGTAAATATTAATATTAATCAACCGACGTTTTGATACACAAATCTCTGCTTTTCCATATCGTCCACATTTAACGCGTATACATAATTGAATGAATTGCATTTATATTTGGAAAATCTCCATTCTTCTGAATACTAGGTCACAGTTGGCTAAAGTGGAGTTTATATTATAAGCGTCTTAGTTACCTGTGTCGCTTTAAAATAATTATCGACAGTATCTTCCCCTTGATTCAGGCATTTTTTTTTTAATAATACATATTGTCTCATTTTGAATATTTATTGTCTTTTAAACTTTATATATGTTGAAATCGTTAACAAACATGTGTTCAATACATATACTTTTCAAGAAACGACTGCAGTGCCATTCATGCTAACGGTAATTTCAAGTCATCACTATAATACCGTCCTCTATACAGTACGGAATACCGTTAGTGCCATCGTGGTTACAAATTAAAATCCAGAGGGTGACAATGCGATAGTACGATGGCGACAATGCGATAGCACGATGGCGACAATGCGATAGCACGATGGCGACAACGCGATAGTACGATGGCGACAATGCGATAATCATATCGTACTGTCGCCATCGTATCATCGCATTGTCGCCATCGCACTGTCGCCATCGTATTGTCACACTATCTTCATCATATGATCGCACTGTGCATTATCGCAATCGCACTGTCGCCATCGTATTGTCGCACTGTCGCCATCGTACTATCGATTGTCGCCATCGTACTATCGCATTGTCGCCATCGTACTATCGCATTGTCGCCCTCTGGATTTTAATGTGTAACCACGATGGCATTAACGGTATTCCGTAATAAAGCGATGATAAGTTTTGAATTTGTTGGTATAGAGAATAATAGGTTGTTGACGTGGATGGAGAATGGTTATCTGGCAAGTCGGAGGAATTCGGCGAACCCGATAAGATCCTCTGACGAGCCAGATAGCCATTCTCCATCCACGTCACCAACCTATTATTCTATTTATCCTGTCACATTTACAACTTTCGTTGAAATGTTTCTAAAATATCTAGTTTTCGAATATTTTGTGTTCAAATTTTTAATATGGTAAACATCACGCGCGAAAAAAAACATGGTGACGTCACGTCAGGCAAAGCGCTTAGGCTAGCTTCCATCTTGTTAAGACACACAGAAATCGAGTTACTCGTTATTAATTCAATACACAAAGACAAAATTATGCTGTTTAAATAATAATGTTTAAACAAACAGTTCTTTACATGTATTTGGTATTTTATTAATAGAAAAAAAAAGTATATTTTATTAATAGAAAATAGTAAATGCATGCGCATGTACTGATAGCAACTGACGGATATTCGAGGTCACGTGGTCATGTAGCCTAATATCTTTTGGAATATTAGGTTACCTGGTTATCGGGCTAATTTGAAGGCATGTGACAGGATTATACACAATATTAAGGTACACATAAGTACATTTCCGTCTACAATTCGTACATTTATTATATGAGTGTTAGAAACATAAGCTCACATGGAACGCTCATGATATATTATAGCAACTTGTTAACGTCAGCAAATGATGTTAGTTCATTGCTAGTTAATTAAATGCTTTGAAGTTAAATAACGGGAAATAAACCTGAAGTTCAGGTAATATGGGAGGTCGCCGAAACTACAAATATACCAGCCACAACGACAAATATACCAGCCAGAACGACAAATATACCAGCCAGAACGACAAATAGGGCGACGAATGCCATACCGTTTGAATCGGCGCTCTTCTAGTCATTGCGGCGGGTTTATTTGTGTCGCTGTTTCGTGTTGTAGTGTTGTCGTGTTGGAGACATTCTTCAAACCCACCAACACGTCAGAAATCAGCCATTGTATTAGAATCTTGTCCAGGATGATGTGTTAGTTAAATGAGTTGTGTTGTTTAACTGAAATCTGACCGTTGTATAACTGAATTGTGTTTACTAGGACGAGAAATATCAGCAAACATGTCATGAAACAAGCTGCTGTATTTATCACTTAACCCTTTGCATGCTGGGAAATTTGTCGTCTGCTAAAATGTCGTCTGCTGAATTTCTAAAATTAGAATTTTCTTCGATTTTTTTCAAAGAATACTATCAGAATAGCAAACAATTTAAATCCTGATGAGACGCAACGTTCTGTGGCGTCTCATCTGGATCCAAACGGTTTGCAAATGGCTTTTGCAAAATACGGTTCCAGCACTGAAAGAGTGTTGATCATTAACAACGTCTCACGGGCGATTTTGTTTTGCATACAATAACATGCCATCGTAGATGACATTTGTCGACGGTTCATTACGCTTTTGCATTTTTGTATAAAGCTTACTAGTGAAAACATGTTGTGTTTTTTTCAACCAGTATAATTACGTTTCTTCAAAACATTTTTAATTCTTAAACTTACAATTAATTAATGGGTTTTGCAGTTATGCTATATTTTTACCACTTTCACCGAAATACATTTGAAAATAATTTGACATAAATGTTCATTCGATGAAACTCTACCAGCATTATTTCATGATACATATGATTTCGCTAAAACTACGACTGTCTGAGAACGAGTATAATTTGTCGTTTGGTGTCAATATATTTCTTTATTTTATCATATCTTAACATCAGTTATTTACACTACACGGAGCCATCGAGAACAGTTAAGTAAATACGTCACAGTACACATTAAAAATAATTGTTTTGTTACGCTGTTCAACGGCTTTTTATGAGTTTGAATATTAAAGTTATTACTGAGGTTTTAGACCCAAATAAAAAAATGTGCATTAGTGTTTAGAGTTTGGCAATGATTAGTATTCTGTTTCGCAGGTCGTTAAAATGTATCAATAGGAAAATCTATGCATTATGGAATGAATTGTTGTTCAATCGCAATAAACTTTTTTGAAAAAAAAAACGTATGAACCTGATTAACAATCAACAAAAATAGTTATGATATGACATACCGGTACATATGGGGGACAGTTACACTCGTCTGATTTTTTCCTGCATGCATTTCTTAAAATGCCTATGAAACAAGCGTTTGACGTATACGAACGATTCCTTTAAAATGCCTTTAATTGGCATTGTGTTGTGTGTGTTTTGCGTCGTTCTGGCTTGTCGTGTTGGCGACTCTCAATACTGCAAAACACACCAGAAAGACGTGACAGAAGTCAGCCAATGTAGCATACAAGCAACACATGCAATTTTTTCTGTTTACACAAAGTTAGTACGAACAGAAAATCTTATTTACATAATGTTAAACGATCTTATGCATCAAAACTATAAGGAAATCTTTAAACGAACGAAACGAAAATTAACTCATCTCATAAATATAATTTTTAAGACTTAATTATGTAAGTTGCGAATGACATATCAATTGCCCAATATATGTTCAAATTGAGGGTTCGTGTAAAATAAAGAGCCCGAATTTATGGTAATCAAGCGCAGTGCAAACTCAGCAAACCGGTTGTTATCGTTCGATATTTACTCCGAAAAAAATTAGGGACGTATACATGTACAGAAAGCCAAACGTTCGGAATGGCGTTCAAGTTGGTTCGTACAGTTCGCGGCTTTTCGTTCCCAATTGTAAGTTATCCGCCCTGGTTGTTTCTGGCCTCGTCGTCTTGTTACCCATTTTTGTTTTATTTGTTAGATTTTGGCAGTATATTTCACGGCGGTCAGGATACTAACTCCCACTTCCCTGAGTGAATTAATTGGTTTAACCAGTACTTAGTGCACATACCTATCCCAGTAATTGAGAACTACCCTACTTGAATCAGATGTAGGGACTGAAAGGGCGAATAAATGATTTTATGACCTATTCTCTCACAAGTTGTGTGGCCGGGCCGATGATCGAATCCGAAATTTATAGTCCATCGCTCTTAGCTACTACATAAAGCATGTCCGGCAACATCTGTTATTTTAATGCTTACAACATTAATTAAACATGTGTTTATAATGATTGTTAAAAACAACATGATCGAAATTCGCGATCGACCAAAATGAAAATGCTGTGATGGATTTCTTATTCCAGTAGCGTGTAATTGACCACGGTACAACTGGCAGAATGATATGAAAATCAACCTACGATATGAATTACTTGTGCGTAGCCTCTGAAGTCAGATGATGTACCCAAAATGATAACAACATCACACGGTTCTGCATGGTTAACTTGTAGACACTGCTGATGTCACGCGATTGTCATCGGTTTTATTATTGCTAATGCAAGTTATCTATCAATTAATATTTCAGTATGCATTAAATGTTTTTGTCGAGTCCTATGATGTAAAAATGTGAAGATGATAGTATTTCGGATAAAATATTCGGATGTTTTGTTTGCGGTTTAACTTAAAAATATTACATTTGTATATTTATTTATTTTTAATATTTAACCGCCGGATCTGCTTCTGTCTGAAAATTATATAATTTTAAGTTTACCCGTTGGCATTAAATAAACATCTAAAATGGTGTCAATAATAAAAACATCAAGCAGGAACTTCAGACACAAATAATGTCAAATAATTTAGGCAGTGGCTAGTCGTACGGGCCCGTACGGGTAGACAAGAGGCTAGCCGTACGGCCCCGTACAGATAGACAAGAGACTAGCCATACGGCTCTGTTCTTATAGCCTTTCCTATGTAGATTGTCTAGCCGTACGGCTTATAAAGTATAGAATTGTCATTCGGTGCTTTTAATCAGTAATAAGTTTGTTTAAGCTCATAAAAGTTAAAAAATTGTTCATCTGTTACCGCTTCCTTTCATGTTATACGGTTGCTTATTTGATTCTTTAATCAGCCGACGTTCCTAATTAAGGTGTGAACAACTGTTTTAATTACATGTAGTTGCGGCATTGATATTATGAAATTCAATGACGGCAGCCATCAAAGGTAGTTCTCAGAAATTGAGTTACACTAATAATTTTTTTATCTTTTAGACAATTGATAAATAGATGGTTTCATACAAGCAATATATCAGTTACCTGAAAATGACCGTGTCTTTAACTGTCGTGGGAAAATTCTCCAGTTATGGTGCATTAATAGGCAAAATTGAACTGTACCAGCGTTCAAATTGTGTGCAGTTTTACAAACGTATGATTCTGTAAATAATGTATAATCTAGATAAGAGGTATAGGTTTTCTTAAATTTTTAAGATAATAAAAGTTTGAACATGTAAGTACGACTTAAAATGAACATGGTGCTTATTTTCGGTGTAGATCGAGAAAGTTGTACATGGATGCAAGCTTTTATATACCACAAACTCTGCGTTTGATCAAATTTAAGACAATTATCATTGTTTCCTTCAGTTTGAGCAAACTATTACTGTATATATCGGTGGATTTAGTTCAGTTTGTATATGGTGTGATTTCAAGTGCATCACGCATGGCAATTATTTAAAGTGACATAATTTAAGATATGAGCAACTTCATTTGTCATACATGCGAACAACAAAGACACGAATAAGCCTGTGTATTCACACTGTCTAATCAGCGTCTTTTTTGCCGCTGCATCATTACTATAGAAATAAGTACAAATTACACATCAAAAGCAATTATTTTTGTTCCGATGATTTATTTGTTTGCTTAGTCGACATTACTTGTCCTGAAATGCTGCCTCATATTGTGAAAATAGGGTATATAACTTCGAGTTGTATATGCTTTTGTCAAGTGCTATTATCTGAAAGTTTCCTTTAATTTGTTTTATTATAAACTTTTCTCATTGTGATATGGCAATTTTCATTGACTTAGTTGAGATAATTTACTATATATTTATTGCATACATTTGATATTTGCATGTACATTGCGTATTTATATACTCCATAACTTTGATTTCTATTGATTGTTGTAATTGTTGGTTGGCGAAATAAATTTACATTTTCATATCTCACTTGTTTACACCCTTTATATACTATGCACAAATCGGATTTCCAACCACGACGAAACATAAACCAGACTGCAAATTCCGTGACGACGACTACATGAGCCAGTCTAAAGGCTAGAAATTTCGGAATCTGCACATAGATCAATAATTAATCCATATATTTATGTGTAATAACAGCCGTACGGCTAGACAATCTCCATAGGAAAGGCTATACGAACAGAGCCGTACGGCTAGCCTCTGTTCTACCCGTACGGGGCCGTACGGCTAGCCTCTACCTGTACGGGGCCGTACTGCTAGCCTCTTGTCTACCCGTATGGGGCCGTACGACTAGCCACTGCCAATAATTTAATTGAACTTTTTCCAAATTGTCAGCACTACTAGATTTCTTACTTAGACAACTTTTGAATTTTATGTTAAGATGGACTCATCTTTAGTAGTATTTTCAATGATAATACTTGAAAAGGTCATAATTGTGTTGAAATGGAGTTATGGTGCATTACTTATCGAGGAAATGGGTTATAATCTTTATTCTCACAACATCAATATGAAACCAGGGAAGGTTTTATTATTTGGTACCTAATAGCAGTACATCACACGATCTCAAAATAACCCTTTGTGCATTTTCTTACACCTTAAAAACAAATTGCTTTTCTTGTTTAATTGCACAAGACTGAAAAGTACCAAATCAAATTAGTAGTATCTGTGCCAAATAAATTTTCAGGCAAATTTAGTATTACAACACATTAGCCAGCCAGTTATCCAGTTAATTTAGCCCAATTAAAACAATTTTAAAGCATAATTGTTTTAAATGGGCTGAATTAACTGGATAACTTTAATCATAAACAGACAAAATGGAAAATCAATTGTTCACAACGTATACAAAACTCTGGCTGAAATAAACAACAGGCGAAAATGATATTGTCAAATAAAACAAACCACAATAGTGTTGTGCATTTAATTGGGTGATTTTACTCATTTGTAGGCATTACAGTATTGTACATATCTGAATGCTTTGTGTTTTATTGTTTTAATTTCAACATTAAGTTTTGTTAGTGTATACCAGCCAAATTCCTGGATTTTGTGCATTTATTACAGAAAAAGAAAACCTTGAATTTGTTCACTTGTCTGGTCGGACCAGCCGACTCATTTTTAACCTGTCTGGACCTTTATTTTGGTTGTCCAGGAAACTGGGACTTCCGTCAATGTCAAGCCGTGCAGGGTACTCATTGCGTAAATTGTAAAAAATTACATGCTAAAGTTTTTTGTTATGTACTAATTGTGAAGTGCCAATGTGCTGTTTTCAGGACACATGATTGAGGATGTCATTATGGGAAGACATTCCTACCTCACTGACATCGTTCGGCCCCATCACTTCTGAGTCAGAATCCTCTGGGGGCATACTGTCAAGGATTTTCAAGAGGGGAAAAGGTTTGAAGCACCAACACAAACCTTTTTCCGTGCTCTGTGAAAAAGGGGTTTATTGCATGTGTGTAAAGTGTCATCTCAGATTAGCCTGTGCAGTCTGCACGGGCTAATCAGGGACAACACTTTCCGCTTCTATGATATTTTTCGTTTACAGAAAGTCTCTTGGTAAAAATCCAGATTTGGCGGAAAGTGTCGTTCCTGGGACGACACTTTACGAACAAACATTAAACCCCTTTTTCACATAGGGAGCATCATTTACAGAATACTGGCCCTTATTGCTGGTAAATGAATGTCAAGTGCCAAGTTTTCTTTACTGGTCTGTAAAGTGGAATTTTGGTCAGTGATAGTGAAACATCCAGACCTTATGACCAAATTGTTAAGGGACTTTTGCTGAGATTGCAGAAACATTAATTTCATTGTTAAGACCTGCAGATTAGTCTGAGAATGCAGTCAACTCAACTAAAAGTTAGATTTTGAAAGATTGTGACCAAATATTATTATTCCTACAGGTAAAAATTTTTATATATCCAATTTGTGTAAAATGTGGTGTTGAAACATTTACAATTACATTTCTGTCTTAACCAGCTGGCTTATCCTGTTTTGAAAACAGTGTGTTTGAACAACCATTAATATTTCAGTAATAGAACTTCAATTAAAATATATTCCTTTAACTTATGAGAGAAAAAGTGTAAATGAATCATATAGTGTGTTAATTTTAGACATAAATAATATATCAGTCACTGAGTTCCAGAAAGTATTATCCCAAAATTTTTGGTTTCAAAACAATATTTCTTAATTTACTGTGGCATAGTGGAGATAGTGTCTGCCTAGCAATCAGGAGGTCCCAGGTTCAGTCCTAACTGGGACAGTTCTTTAAATCTTCTCCAAAGGCACCAAGTACCTGTTCTAGTGTACCAAGAAATGATATTCGAGTGCCTCAATAAGCCTCATCCCTTGAGGCGAGTAACTCGCAGTCTGTTCAGGTTTTATGCTGTTTGCTGTTCATCATTATCTAAGGGTTGGAAATGATGCCTTTAAAACTTGAATCTAGTAAGAAAGGTCTTTTATTAAATTAAACTTTCTATGGGACTACAAATGCCTGAAAATACGTATCTAAGTGGTAAAGGGTTAAATACGTATCTAAGTGGTAAAGGGTTAAATACGTATCTAAGTGGTAAAGGGTTACATATGTATGTAAGTGGTAAAGGGTTAAATACGTATCTAAGTGGTAAAGGGTTAAATACGTATCTAAGTGGTAAAGGGTTAAATACATATCTAAGTGGTAAAGGGTTAAATACTATTGTGTGTTAAGTGTTGTCCATAGATGGGCATGTGCAGTCCACGCTGGCTAATCATGGACATCACTTTCCACCTGAATTTTATTTTGCTTAATAAGAGGCTTTCTTTAAACAAACAGTAAAATAAAAGCAAAAAGCATTGTCCCTGGTTAGTTAGCCTGTGCTGAATGCACAGGCTACTCTGGGATGATATTTACTAGCATGCAATAAACCCAATTTTACCAGAACAAGGCTCAATTACAGACAATATGTTATGATCTTGCAGATGACTCGGACAATTCAGCTGGGAGCAGCAAAGTATCAAGTCGTGAAGTGTCGGTGGACAGAGACAGAGCCAGTAGAGGGGAGAGAACTCGAGCCAGCTCAGTTGATCGAGCCAAGGACCAGCTGGGGTCGGCCAGTAGCTCACCCAACATCTCCAGACAGTGTATGCTCAAGGGTGCATTAAGGAGATTTGTGTTTGTTCATGGTTTTCTAGGGGGAAAATCCTTTTTCATCCGTATCTCAGGGCAATTAAATGGACCCATTCTCAAAGCAAAATTCTACAAAAATTTCAAATTTGGAAAAAAATCCAAATACTTTATTTTGTTCTTATAACTTTACTTATTATTTAAAATTAGTTTGCCAAAGTAAGTGGACATTTTTATGCGAAAAAAATCCCCTATTGCATTTTCCCAAAATTGCCAGGCAAAGGCATGGGGAAATACCCAATTTTTAGTGCATAAATCTGTTTATGGTGATCATTTAATACATGTTTAACACCATCAATAAATATTCATTTTATTTTTATCAGAAGTAATTAAGAACTGTAAATGATTGCACTGACCATAATTATTAATCTTTTATTACATAGCCTGATATATTGTGATTTGTTTGTTATTTTTGTGTCCAATATAGGGTCATTTTGTTTGATTTTTCTCATGTGTTTGCAGGTGGTTTCACAAGGTATTTGACATACATGTATCATGTTTTTTCAAAACCTAACTAATACTTTCCATTGATAAAATCTTGTGTTTTCTACTCCTAATGAACTACTGGATCTCCTTTATGTGTACACAATAAAATAGAAAGGAATTTCGACAGTGAGGAGTTTGCAGAGTTATTGCCCTTTGTGTTTTTACGTCCCCCAAGCTTGTGATGTCAATCCTCTTTATTGGGTTGATCTTGCTGAGACTTTCAGAAATGAATTACCTTAAGTTGTAGATGATCATATAGAAACAAAGTTGGGCTGTTACCAGTTTTGGCAGAATGATTGCTCTTCTGTTTTTCCAATTTAGAATATATATTATACCGGTAGTTAAGTTTTTAGTTTTACACTCCTTTTTAACTACTGAATAGATCTTGCTCAAACTTACATAGTTAAATGACTGTAACTTAGTTAAATGACTGTAAATGTAGATAATTGTATAGAAGTAAACTTTTCCTGGAACAAAGTTTGCAAAATTATAGCACATACTGTGTAGATGATCATGAAGAAAAGAATATGGTTGCAATAAGTTTTCGCAGAATTAGGGCCTTTTGTCTGATGTTTCTCTATTGAATATAAAGTGGATTTGCCTGTATCTAAATTATTCTTTTTTATGCTTCTCTTCAAAGAAGAGGAGGTATATTTTGTTTTGCTGGATGTTGGTCGGTCTGTCTGTCTGTTGGTCAGTTGGTAGAACAGTTCGTTTCTGATCAACAACTTGTGAACGGATTGACCAATTTACTTGATACTTCCCATGTGCATTTTCCTTTGCCAGTAGATGACCCCTATTGAAATTGAGGTCACTAGGTCAAAGGTCCAGGTCACTGTCAAATTAAGAGTGAAGATTGTTTCAAGAACTTGTGAACAGAATGACCAATCAGCTTTATACTTTCTTAGTGCCTTGGCCTTTGCCAGTAGACAACCCCTATTGAAATTCTGGTCACTAGGTCAAGGTCACTGTCACACTAAGAGTGAGATTATTTCTGATCAATAACTTGTGAACAAAAGGACCGATTGGCTTGATACTTTCCAAGTGCATTGGCGTTGGACAGAAGATGGCCCTCTTGAAATTGAGGTCACACGTTCAAAGGTCAAGGTCACTGTCACACTATGTGTGAAATTGTTTTCAATCAATAACTTGTTAACTGCTCCACTGACTGGCTTGGTGCTTTCCATGTGCATTGTCCTTGGACAGTAGATGACCCCTATTGAAATTAGGGTCATCATGTCAAAGGTAAAGGTCTTTGTCGCAATAAGTGTGAAAGCCGTTACCGATCAAAAACTTGTCAACAAGTTGACCGATTAGCTTGATACTTCACATGGACCTTGGCCTGTGACAGTGGATGACTCTAGTTATAATACTATAATATTCTCAATCCATTTGCTATGGGGATGACTTAATAGAAGTGTATAATTCTTTGTCAACTATAAACTTATTTAAGTGGTTAAGTCACACTTATATGATAAGATAAACTCTTATGGTCAGTTTTGTTGCAGAAAATCCTGTGTCAAGGCCCAGTTTGGGGGGCATTTGTCTCCAACTGTGGAGCTCTTGTTGTAAATAACATTAAGTTTTAAAGGGCAACTGTTGTGTTACCAGAAGGAAAATATAGCAAATATATGCCTTTAAAAAATCACTACTATAATACTATTACAATAAGTCTTTTTTCTAAAAAGCCCTATTGACCAAATGATTCTGCTGTGCATCTTTAACACTTCCATGTAACCATGGCAACAGGTTCCCCAGCAACACTCACTCCTGAGCATGTCCCAGAGGTCAAGGTCACAGAGGCAAGGTTGAAGGAGGACACCACCAAGAGGACCCTGGGCAGTGTGCTCACACGCCTGTCTGCCATTGTAGAGAATAGACAATCAGTAAGAACAACATATTTTAAGTTTGTAGGATCATTTTAAACGATTTTTTATTAAATATGCACGAGAGGCATATTGTCAAACTGTCCCAAGCCCCCTATACACTCACAAGCACAGAACCAAGCCCCCTATACACTCACAAGCACAGAACCAAGCCCCCTATACACTCACAAGCACAGAACCAAGCCCCCTATACACTCACAAGCACAGAACCAAGCCCCCATATACACTCACAAGCACAGAACCAAGCCCCCTATACACTCACAAGCACAGAACCAAGCCCCCTATACACTCACAAGCACAGAACCAAGCCCCCTATACACTCACAAGCACAGATCCAAGCCCCCTATACACTCACAAGCACAGAACCAAGCCCCCTATACACTCACAAGTACAGAACCAAGCCCCCTATACACTCACAAGCACAGAGCCAAGCCCCCTATACACACACAAGCACAGAACCAAGCCCCCTATACACTCACAAGCACAGAACCAAGCCCCCTATACACTCACAAGCACAGAACCAAGCCCACTATACACACACAAGCACAGAACCAAGCCCCCTATACACTCACAAGCACAGAACCAAGCCCCCTATACACTCACAAGCACAGAACCAAGCCCCCTATACACTCACAAGCACAGAACCAAGCCCCCTATACACACACAAGCACAGAAACAGCCAGGCCCACACTCATGATGGGTGTTGGCTTAAATTGGAACAAATCATCATTATATCAACCCTTCATCATAATTTAAAATAAATCTTTCAATTATTCTTGTATTTATAATTGACATAATGCCTGTACTTTCGGTATCCAGTGGTGTCGAGAGGTGGCATCTGTTTTCTATGGACACATTTCTTAAATATGGAAATGGAAATGTATTAAAAGCTATTGTATGTCTTTAAAGATTTTTTTTGTTCTATATCATTTAATTTCTTAAAGTAATAGACTTTTAACATCAAAAAAAAAAGCTTAAGTAAATGACATGCAAAGAATTATTGAAAGAAAAATAGTAGAAAAAGAAAGTTCCTCATTGGACTCAAACTAGTTTCCTTATAATGCTTTTGTAAAACCTTGTGAACAGTACCTGCTAAGAACCTTTAGCCCTCTTGTTGACAAAAAGTTGAAAACTGAAGTCATTTTGAAAATTGGTGAACAAGTCTCATTGACACATTCCTGATCAGAAGCAAAGTGAAAATGGCTGTATGCAAGCAGTGTCTTACAGGGCTGTATGCAAGCAGTGTCTTACATGGCTGTATGCAAGCAGTGTCTTACAGGGCTGTATGCAAGCAGTGTCTTACAGGGCTGTATGCAAGCAGTGTCTTACAGGGCCGTATGCAAGCAGTGTCTTACAGGGCTGTATGCAAGCAGTGTCTTACAGGGCTGTATGCAAGCAGTGTCTTACAGGGTTGTATGCAAGCAGTGTCTTACAGGGCTGTATGCAAGCAGTGTCTTACATGGATGTATGCAAGCAGTGTCTTACAGGGCTGTATGCAAGCAGTGTCTTACAGGGCTGTATGCAAGCAGTGTCTTACATGGCTGTATGCAAGCAGTGTCTTACAGGGCTGTATGCAAGCAGTGTCTTACAGGGCTGTATGCAAGCAGTGTCTTACAGGGCTGTATGCAAGCAGTGTCTTACAGGGCTGTATGCAAGCAGTGTCTTACAGGGCTGTATGCAAGCAGTGTCTTACAGGGCTGTATGCAAGCAGTGTCTTACAGGGCTCTATGCAAGCAGTGTCTTACAGGGCTGTATGCAAGCAGTGTCTTACAGACTAAATGGCTGTATGCAAGCAGTGTCTTACAGGGCTGTATGCAAGCAGTGTCTTACAGACTAAAGGTTTTCGCTGTTTGCTGCTCATAAGTATCTTAGGGTTGGAAATGAATGCTTTAAAACTTGAAAGTATTTAATTAGATTTTTATAAAGAGACTAGTATACAAACAAATCAAAATGCATTTCTGAAAGGTAAAATATTGAATCAAGTTGACTCAGCTAAGCTATATTGAGCCTTTCCTCTTGTTTGGTTGTTCCCAGACCCCCCAAGTGTACAGAGACAGTGACTTCAAGCAGTACTGGATGCCTGACAGTAGCTGTAGAGAGTGTTACGAATGTGGTGACAGGTTCACCACGTTCAGACGTCGACATCATTGCAGGATATGCGGACAGATTTTCTGTAATTCTTGTTGCTGTCAAGAACTCCCTGGGAAAATTATAGGGTACAAAGGTCAGTGTGAGTATTTTCGGGAAATGTTTTGGAGAAAGAAATTTCAATCACCATTCTCGAAATAGTGTTAATAAGTTCTTGCCATATGGGCGTGAATTTCGGAAAATCCAAGACTTTATCAGTTTTGGTATACTTCCATAATTAGAAGTGATCATACGTGCCACACATCTTGGTCTTGCTGGGATTGTGAGAGTTTTTATGCGCCAGTAGTGTGGCATATAGCATTGGAACTGTCCATCAGTCCGTCCATCCGTCCCTCCGAAAACTAACATTTGCCATAACTTTTGCAATTTTGAAGATAGCAGCTTGATATTTGGCATGCATGTGTATCTCATAGAGCTGCACATTTTGAGTGGTGAAAGGTCATGGTCATCCTTTAAGGTCAAAGGTCTATAAAACAAATCCAAGGGAAGTAACAAGCTTTAAAGGGAGATAATTTATATTTATCATTTGGCAGGTACAGATCATTTTCACAAGGAAAGTAATATAAAAAATTACTTCCCTTGTGAAAATGATCTTTAAATGCAAAATGATAATCCAAAGGGATCTAGTAAAAAAAACAAATTTAAGCAAAGCGGCGCAGTAGGAGGCATTGTGTTTCTGACAAACACATCTCTTGATTTAGATGTATTCTGGGGTGCTGCCTAGATACATCTGTACTTCCTAGCGTCTTAATAGAGCCTGGCTCTGGGAAAACTGGGCTTAATGCATGTGCTTTAAGAGTATTCTCAGATGAGCCTGTGTGGGCTTAATGCATGTGCTTTAAAAGTATTCTCAGATGAGCCTGTGTGGGCTTAATGCATGTGCTTTACGAGTATTCTCAAATGAGCCTGTGTGGGGCTTAATGTATGTGCTTTAAGAGTATTCTCAGATGAGCCTGTGTAGGCTTAATGCATGTGCTTTAAGAGTATTCTCAAATGAGCCTGTGTGGGCTTAATGCATGTGCTTTAAGAGTATTCTCAGATGAGCCTGTGTGGGCTTAATGCATGTGCTTTAAGAGTATTCTCAGATGAGCCTGTGTGGGCTTAATGCATGTGCTTTAAGAGTATTCTCAGATGAGCCTGTGTGGGCCTAATGCATGTGCTTTAAGAGTTTTCTCAGATGAGCCTGTGTGGGCTTAATGCATGTGCTTTAAGAGTATTCTCAAATGAGCCTGTGTGGGCTTAATGCATGTGCTTTAAGAGTATTCTCAGATGAGCCTGTGTGGGCTTAATGAATGTGCTTTAAGAGTATTCTCAGATGCATGTGCTTAAAGCAGAGCTCCAGATAAGGTTTTGTGAAATTCTTAACATTACTACCAGATTTTCAAAAATAATTCTTAACTCTGAAATTTTATTCTTAACGTAACTACTAAGTTGTGGAAAATAATTCTTAACCTTTCTAAATGACCTAAAAATAATTAATAATGGCTATTTTCATGCAAAAAATCAAAATAAACATACTAGCAACTTAACTTAAACGAGTTCAACAGTGTCTATTCAGTATTATACAATTTTATTTTTCAAATACCTTCATATGCCAAAACTGTGCTTAGATTGCATGCCTTCGATGATTTTTTACATATTTCACAATTAAAATGGGTCTCCCCTTCAATCTGTTCAACGATTAGCCACGGGAATTGTCCCTTCCACTCATTAATGTTTATTTTGTTTTAGTTTGGACCCGTCGTGTCGCGTTTTTTTTAGCTTATCCGACTGTTTCGGCAACTAACATACAACATCGTATAAGATCTTTTCTATAATGTCTTTCATAACATTCCACTTCGGCTCACTTTGCGTACAATATGTTAAAAGTGTGTTTTGCACGCTTTGCAGTTTTTTAGGAAGCTATCTGGGCGCCGCCATTGTTTTTTGACAGATAGACTGTACACGCCGCTTTTATTGGAAAAAAATGAGCTTTGTTAAACCAACCCGATAACCATTTTATATAAGCACCGAAAAGATCTTTAATACACAAAAAAGATCTCAATAAAAAATCGATACGAACCGATGTAAAAATAATATTCGTAACTTGATTTTGTAATTCTTAATGGTACGACAAGATTTTAAAATAAATACGTAACGGACTTGAAAATAATTCGTAATTACGAAAACACGACCCTTATCTGGAGCTCTGCTTGAAGAGTATTCTCAGATGAACCTGTGTGGGCTTAATGCATGTGCTTTAGGAGTATTCTCAGATGAGCCTGTGTGGGCTTAATGCATGTGCTTTAAGAGTATTCTCAGATGAGCCTGTGTGGGCTTAATGCATGTGCTTTAAGAGTATTCTCAGATGAGCCTGTGTGGGCTTAATGCATGTGCTTTACGAGTATTCTCAGATGAGCCTGTGTGGGCTTAATGCATGTGCTTTAAGAGTATTCTCAGATGAGCCTGTGTGGGATTAGTGCATGTGCTTTAAGAGTATTCTCAAATGAGCCTGTGTGGGCTTAATGCATGTGCTTGAAGAGTATTCTCAAATGAGCCTGTGTTGTCTTAATGCATGTGCTTGGAGAGTATTCTCAGATGAGCCTGTGTGGGCTTAATGCATGTGCTTTAAGAGTATTCTCAGATGAGCCTGTGTGGGCTTAATGCATGTGCTTTAAGAGTATTCTCAGATGAGCCTGTGTGGGCTTAATGCATGTGCTTTAAGAGTATTCTCAGATGAGCCTGTGTGGGCTTAATGCATGTGCTTTACGAGTATTCTCAGATGAGCCTGTGTGGGCTTAATGCATGTGCTTTACGAGTATTCTCAGATGAGCCTGTGTGGGCTTAATGCATGTGCTTTAAGAGTATTCTCAGATGAGCCTGTGTGGGATTAGTGCATGTGCTTTAAGAGTATTCTCAAATGAGCCTGTGTGGGCTTAATGCATGTGCTTGAAGAGAATTCTCAAATGAGCCTGTGTTGTCTTAATGCATGTGCTTTAAGAGTATTCTAAGATGAGCCTATGTGGGCTTAATGCATGTGCTTTAAGAGTATTCTCAGATGGGCCTGTGTGGGCTTAATGCATGTGCTTTAAGAGTATTCTCAGATGAGCCTGTGTGGGCTTAATGCATGTGCTTTACGAGTATTCTCAGATGAGCCTGTGTTAGGGCTTAATGCATGTGCTTTAAGAGTATTCTCAGATAAGCCTGTGTGGGCTTAATGCATGTGCTTTAAGAGTATTCTCAGATGAGCCTGTGTGGGCTTAATGCATGTGCTTTAAGAGTATTCTCAGATGAGCCTGTGTGGGCTTAATGCATTAGCTTTAAGAGTATTCTCAGATGAGCCTGTGTGGGCTTAATGCATGTGCTTTAAGAGTATTCTCAGATGAGCCTGTGTGGGCTTAATGCATGTGCTTTAAGAGTATTCTCAGATGAGCCTGTGTGGGCTTAATGCATGTGCTTTTAGAGTATTCTCAGATGAGCCTGTGTGGGCTTAATGCATGTGCTTTAAGAGTATTCTCAGATGAGCCTGTGTGGGCTTAATGCATGTGCTTTAAGAGTATTCTCAGATGAGCCTGTGTGGGCTTAATGCATGTGCTTTAAGAGTATTCTCAGATGAGCCTGTGTGGGCTTAATGCATGTGCTTTAAGAGTATTCTCAGATGAGCCTGTGTGGGCTTAATACATGTGTTGAAGAGTATTCTCAGTTGAGCCTGTGTGGGCTTAATGCATGTGCTTTAAGAGTATTCTCAGATGAGCCTGTGTGGGCTTAATACATGTGTTGAAGAGTATTCTCAGTTGAGCCTGTGTGGGCTTAATACATGTGTTGAAGAGTATTCTCAGTTGAGCCTGTGTGGGCTTAATGCATGTGCTTTAAGAGTATTCTCAGATGAGCCTGTGTGGGCTTAATGCATGTGCTTTAAGAGTATTCTCAGATGAGCCTGTGTGGGCTTAATGCATGTGCTTTAAGAGTATTCTCAGATGAGCCTGTGTGGGCTTAATGCATGTGCTTTACGAGTATTCTCAGATGAGCCTGTGTGGGCTTAATGCATGTGCTTTACGAGTATTCTCAGATGAGCCTGTGTGGGCTTAATGCATGTGCTTAAAGAGTATTCTCAGATGAGCCTGTGTGGGATTAGTGCATGTGCTTTAAGAGTATTCTCAAATGAGCCTGTGTGGGCTTAATGCATGTGCTTGAAGAGAATTCTCAAATGAGCCTGTGTTGTCTTAATGCATGTGCTTTAAGAGTATTCTAAGATGAGCCTATGTGGGCTTAATGCATGTGCTTTAAGAGTATTCTCAGATGGGCCTGTGTGGTCTTAATGCATGTGCTTTAAGAGTATTCTCAGATGAGCCTGTGTGGGCTTAATGCATGTGCTTTACGAGTATTCTCAGATGAGCCCGTGTTAGGGCTTAATGCATGTGCTTTAAGAGTATTCTCAGATAAGCCTGTGTGGGCTTAATGCATGTGCTTTAAGAGTATTCTCAGATGAGCCTGTGTGGGCTTAATGCATGTGCTTTAAGAGTATTCTCAGATGAGCCTGTGTGGGCTTAATGCATTAGCTTTAAGAGTATTCTCAGATGAGCCTGTGTGGGCTTAATGCATGTGCTTTAAGAGTATTCTCAGATGAGCCTGTGTGGGCTTAATGCATGTGCTTTAAGAGTATTCTCAGATGAGCCTGTGTGGGCTTAATGCATGTGCTTTAAGAGTATTCTCAGATGAGCCTGTGTGGGCTTAATGCATGTGCTTTAAGAGTATTCTCAGATGAGCCTGTGTGGGCTTAATGCATGTGCTTTAAGAGTATTCTCAGATGAGCCTGTGTGGGCTTAATGCATGTGCTTTAAGAGTATTCTCAGATGAGCCTGTGTGGGCTTAATGCATGTGCTTTAAGAGTATTCTCAGATGAGCCTGTGTGGGCTTAATACATGTGTTGAAGAGTATTCTCAGTTGAGCCTGTGTGGGCTTAATGCATGTGCTTTAAGAGTATTCTCAGATGAGCCTGTGTGGGCTTAATACATGTGTTGAAGAGTATTCTCAGTTGAGCCTGTGTGGGCTTAATACATGTGTTGAAGAGTATTCTCAGTTGAGCCTGTGTGGGCTTAATGCATGTGCTTTAAGAGTATTCTCAGATGAGCCTGTGTGGGCTTAATGCATGTGTTGAAGAGTATTCTCAGTTGAGCCTGTGTGGGCTTAATACATGTGTTGAAGAGTATTCTCAGTTGAGCCTGTGTGGGCTTAATGCATGTGTTGAAGAGTATTCTCAGTTGAGCCTATACAATTTGCATAGGCTAATCAGGGACAACACGTTGGGCTAAGTGTATACACTAATAAGAGACTTTAAACATAAAGTTTCTTAAAGGCAGAAAGTGTAATTCCGGATAAGTCTGTGCAGACTATGTAGACTAATCTTGGATAACACTTTATGTGGATGCATTAACCGCAGATTCCCAGAGCTGGGCTCAAGTGATGTGATCCAGTTTCTAGAAATATAGCCAAGTGTGCAGTTTTATTTTCCTCTTATCCATTTTGTATATGCACAATGGCATTATTCTACTTTTTTTTCCAATATCCTCATAAAATGCCAGTTTTTTATTAAACCCATAAATTTAAGTTCCTTTGCATAAAATGCCCAAGGCTTTTTTAAGCGTACTCAGAGGTGTGTTTTTTCCGTGGATTTCTGCAGATCGGGTTGTTCCAGGCTAATTTCTGAGATTAATTTCTTTTGTGAAGTGAAAACCAAATTACTTATGGAACAAACAAATCTCACAAAATCTCTGAGACTCACACATTAGTGATTTTTTTTAAATGGGAATAGTTTGTAACAACAGTGGATATAAATCAGAAAGCAAAACCATTTTCTGAAATGGTTCGGAGGGTCAACTGTCCTGGTAAAGAAAATTGTATTTCATGTTGTTAGTTTAACACTGCGGCAGTGTAAACCATATTTCAAAGGTAAAGACATTGACCTCAAATGAAAGATTGCCGTCATTGTTTACAGGGATTGGATCAATTTAGTTTATTGTTTTGATCACTGTTTACCTTGCACAATAAAATAATTAATATGTTAAATGTTAAGTTAAAAATATTTTCATTAATAAATGTAGTTATGAAGTTTTAGAAGTTCTTAAATTATATGTCTGTTTTAAGGATTGTCATTGCGTAGTAAAATTCACTAGACTGCAACATTTTCCTCCCCTCGCACTTCAACTCAATCACACCTCGGGCTCTGAGTCTGTTTTCTGGGTAGAACCAGTACTTGGTGTTTTTGGGGAAGATCTAAAATACTCTCAATAACATTGGGGATCAAACCCATGATCTCTCTGTCGCTAGACGGACACCTTATCAATTACCACTCAGAGTTTGATTTGCTGATGATTCTGGAGAATTCACATGGAGCAATAAAAAAATGAATAAAATATCTTAAAAAACAACAACCTTATCACATGAAATACATAACATTACTCCCTTTCTTTACAGGCAGTTTCCAGATGTGTCACTACTGTTAAGAACACAGAACACCCTAAAACATGATTTACATGACATTATTTTCCATGTTTGTAGGACGTATCCATGTACTGATTTAAAGAGAAAAAATACAACAATATGAAATATGTAAGATTAGTATCAATGTTTAAAGTCAGTATCAGCTTGTGTCGCTTCTCTTTGAAGTATAACAGCATTCCCTTGTTTACAGGCAATATTACCATGTGCACTTTCTGTTTGGAAGTATAACATGGCAGTATCCAGGTTTGTACATTATTTGCCATGTTTACAGGCAGTATCCAGGATTTGCATTATTGTCAATGTTTACAGGCAGTATCCGGGTGTGCACATTATTTGCCTTGTTTACAAGCAGTATCTGGGTATGCACATTATTTGCGATGTTAACAAGGCGTATCTGGGGGGTGTACATTATTTGCCATGATTAAAAGCAGTATATAGGTGTGTACATTATTTGCCATGTTACAGGCAGTGTCAGGGGGTGTACATTATTTACAATGTTTACATGCAGTATCTGGGGTGTACATTATCTGCGAGGTTTATAGGCAGTATCTGAAGTGTACATTATTTGCCATGTTTACAAGCAGTATTTGGGTGTGTACATTATTTGCCATGTTTAAAGTCAGTATCCAGGGTGTACATTATTTGCCATGTTTACAGGCAGTATCCAGGGTGTACATTATTTGCCATGTTTACAGGCAGTATCCAGGGTGTACATTATTTGCCATGTTTAAAGTCAGTATCCAGGGTGTACATTATTTGCCATGTTTTAAGTCAGTGTCCAGGGTGTACATTATTTGCCATGTTTACAGGCAGTATCCAGGGAGTACTTTATTTGGCATGTTTAAAGTCAGTATCCAGGGTGTACATTATTTTCCATGTTTACAGGCAGTATCAGGGTGTGTCGCTACTGTCTGGAGGTGGTCCTTCAGTACGCTCAGAAGGCCGACCCCAACTCTGGAGTCACCCGGGAGTTGCTGGCGAGATACATGCATGCGGCGGAGAATGCCCTGTCACCTGAGGCAAAGAAGTCTACCACAGACCAGCAGCGGTCACTTTCTCTAAGGTAGTTTTTGCTCCATATAAGATCATATCTTATTTCACCATTCTTAAAATAAATGGATCCAGGGCACTTTATATTAGAAAACAAATTCTCCTTTTGTCTAATATTGGGAATTTCATTGTGTGGATTTTTGTTGGCAAAAATATTACATTTAAAATGAAAGAGTTGTTAACATTATATATAAAAAGGTTTAACTCATAGAGCTTGATAGTGAGATGAACTAGATGTTATCAATTTGTCATTCATTTTTTTAGGATGAAACATAAAAATGGTGAATTTCAGCTGATATTTGTCCTCTGCAAACAAACAGTGGTCAGTGCTTTGTGCTATCTATAAGAAGCTTAAATGTTTAATATAAACTTAAAAGGGCATATGGTATTTTCCATTAATTTTATTGACAATTGATTTTTGCTCTTAGAAAACCAGGCTTAGTATATTTGCGTGAGGTATGGTCCCCAATTAGTCTTTGAAGTTGGCATAGGCTTATCAGTGAGGACACTTTCGGCCTAGACTAGATTGTCCATTAGAAGAGGCTTCCTTTAAATAAAAAAATCCATTTAATTGGAAAGTTTTGACCCTGATTAGCCTGTGCGGACTACACAGGCTAATCTGAGACAACACTTGACGCATATGCATTATGCCCAGTTTTCCCAGAACAAGGTTAATATAATGAAGAAGTCCTCTTCAGATAAACTTTAGTCACGATCTCATTGTTGGGTCCTGCTCTATACTGGTAGCTGGAAAATTTGCTATATGTTTATTTTATTAATTGCTAATTGTTTAAACAGTAAGCATGGTTATTATACAAACAAAAAGTTGGTAGCTTTTTATGTCCCCCACCACTATAGTGGGGGACATATTGTTTTTGCCCTGTCTGTTGGTTGGTCTGTTGGTTGGTTTGCGGCAACTTTAACATTTTGCAATAACTTTTGCTATATTGAAGATAGCTACTTCATATTTGGCATGCATGTGTATCTCATGAAGCTGCACATTTTGAGTGGTGAAAGGTCAAGGTCATCCTTCAAGGTCAAAGGTCAAAAATACTAAGTCAAAGCGGCGCAGAAGGGGACATAGTGTTTCTGACAAACACATTTTTTGGAGGATCATATTTAATTGCATGCTTTCATCATCAAAACAAATTTCACGATTGTATTATAATCTTTTTTTTAAATATACATAAATAGGCTCTGTACTTCACACAAGAAAATTTTAAGTGCCTAATAATTTCCCGTTTTGTTTAACGTGGCTAGGGTTAACCTAAACTTGTGGGGATTGATCATAAAATCATTTCTATGTCCATTATCCCCCTATGTCTGATTCAAGTCATAGGGCATCAGTCAGTTTAATCCACAAGTATGTGCATTTAGTACTGGCTAAGTAGCTTTCACCGTGCGAGGAGGCTAATTAAATGTGATAATAGAACTGAAATTCTGTTTAAAATGGCAAAATATTAAAATCAACAAACAAACCAAACGGTTATAAGCATAAATTGAAAATGAGCCTAACACAGGGCATAAAGGGCTTAATGCATGTGCGGAAAGTTTAGCCCCATATGAGCGTGTGCAGTCTGCACAGGCTTATCAGGGCAACATTTTCAGCTTTTATGGCATTTTTCTTTTCAAGGGAGTCTCTCTCGTAAATGAAAGTCCAATTTGAGCAGAAAGTGTCGTTGCTGATTGGTCTGTACAGACTGCACAGGCTGCACAGGCTAATCTTGGTAGACAATAATCACACATGCATTAAGCCCTGCTTTCCCAAAGCATGTCTCATATGCATTAGTCTATAGCTGCTTTCTGTGATCTTGTTTAAGGTCACCCAGTGAGGCAGAGATCAGCGCAGGGAGTGCTGCGCCCTTTGATCTCACTCCACAGTCGGAGTTCGTCATGTCAGACAACTTCCCCAGTGACAGGATGATCCTGCTGAAGGTATGGGGGCTGTTGACTACTATCACAATAAGAAGGTGGCATGTTTTGAGAGTAGGGTATGAGAATTTGTGGAGTATGATGGCGAGTATGATAGAAGTCTCCATATCTCAATAATTATAATAAAAGAATTATAATATTTGTTATTATTATTGTTAATAATATTATTATTATTGTTATTATAACTAATTTAATATCAGTTTAGCTATTACATATGTACATTAAGTCTAGGTTTTCTGCTCTGTAAACTTAAATTAAAACATTTTTATTACAGCTTAAATCTATAAAGAAAAGGCATCCTATCATGTTGGGTATTTATAATAATGGTGATAATATAAATATGTTACTGTTTCCTTTGCTTTCAATTCGTTGAAAGAAATTTGGAGAGAAATTGATTAGCACAAGTAATATTGGTGTTATTTAACTGTTTTCATACAATAATTGTTGCCCTTTTTTCAACATTTCCATGACAACTTTTTAAGAAGTTTTGTATGCCTTTGTTCATTACTGAACTAGTTTAAATGATCATTTAACCCTTTCCCACTCAGAGGCAAAGTGAAAATGGCTATGTGCAAACAGCATAAAACCAGAACAGCCTGCGAGTAAGTCGCAGTCTGCTCAGGTTTTATGCTGTTTGCTGCTCATCAGTATCTAAGGGTTGGAAATGAAGCCTTTAAAATGAAAAACTAGTAAGAAAGATCTTAAATTAAATTTAACTTTCTATGGGACTTCAAATGCGTAAAAATACGAATCTTAGTGGTAAAGGGGTAAGACTCTTCATGATCATAAGCATCTATAATATCATACATGTTTGAAAAGTAGCCTTTTTCAACCTGAAAATAGAAGTTTTTATGGACCTAAAGCAAAGTAATAATATATTCTATATATAAAAAAATGAGAATTTTTCTGGGAAAACTGGGTTTAATGTACTTGCGCAAAGTCAGCAGTCTGCGCAGGCCAATCAGGGATGACAAAGTCAGCAGTCTGCACAGGTCAATCAGGGATGACAAAGTCAGCAGTCTGCACAGGCCAATCAGGGATGACAAAGTCAGCAGTCTGCACAGGTCAATCAGGGATGACAAAGTCAGCAGTCTGCACAGGCCAATCAGGGATGACAAAGTCAGCAGTCTGCACAGGCCAATCAGGGACGACAAAGTCAGCAGTCTGCACAGGCCAATCAGGGATGACAAAGTCAGCAGTCTGCACAGGCCAATCAGGGATGACAAAGTCAGCAGTCTGCACAGGCCAATCAGGGATGACAAAGTCAGCAGTCTGCACAGGCCAATCAGGGATGACAAAGTCAGCAGTCTGCACAGGTCAATCAGGGATGACAAAGTCAGCAGTCTGCACAGGCCAATCAGGGATGACAAAGTCAGCAGTCTGCACAGGCCAATCAGGGATGACAAAGTCAGCAGTCTGCACAGGCCAATCAGGGATGACAAAGTCAGCAGTCTGCACAGGCCAATCAGGGACGACAAAGTCAGCAGTCTGCACAGGTCAATCAGGGACAACAAAGTCAGCAGTCTGCACAGGCCAATCAGGGACAACAAAGTCAGCAGTCTGCACAGGCCAATCAGGGATGACACTTTCTGTCAAACCTTGATGCTGGTTATAAATAGACTTATTTTAAACAAAAAAAATCATAAAAGTGGAAAGTTTCCCTGATTAGCCTGTGCAGACTCTCGACTTAACTCAAATGTATCAAGCCAAGTTTCCTGGCACTTATCTCATATACAGACAATAAAAGAGAACTTTCTGCAGACAGGATACTGCAAGGCTGAACACAACGTTACTCAGATGATGACACTGTGATGTGTTACTCAGATGATGATACTGTGATGATTTCACTTTAAATACTTAAGATAATCAAAGATAAAAACAAGCTGGGATTCTGTTGAAAAGGATCGATTACTATGTTACAAATGCTAGTGTAACTATATGAATATTTATCTGAGAGAGTGCCTCTGCCATTAACAATATTGACCATGAGGGTGCCACACATTTACATTAATTCCTTGTAATCATTGTGTAAAACTTCAGTATAGATTATTCAAAGTTATACCTTATGTACACATAATTAAGATAAATATAATTAGTTTAAACCTATTTATTTTAGATTGATTGCATCGAAAGCCTAAGGCTTATATAAACGCTCTCGAGTTCTTTTCCTGGGCCTAGAACCAGTACTTGGTGTCTTTGGGGGAGATTTAAAGAACGCTCCCATGGTGGGGATCGAACCCGTGACCTCCCAGTCGCTAGGCGGACATCATATCCATATAACCACCGCGACCTTTCGCAATATAATTGTGTGAATAATTTAAATGAAATATTTAATTACGTTAAATTTCTATGAAACTTATTGTTGATAAGTTTTGTGTTGTATTCAAATATTCAAACAGCATTCATGGGGTTTTCTATAGCCAAAGTATGACAATTATTCTATGTTTGAATGTCATGCAGTCAAGATAATTGATAAGTATTTTTGAAACAAGTGTTTATGTTCTTTGTTAATTTGACCATTCAAAAAAAGGTTGAAGGTTAACACAAAAACAAACAGAATAGCCTTACCTTACATTGTCTTTTTATATTACATAACTAGTATTGAATCTCCAGGACAGCCAACAGCTGCGCAGTCTCTGGATGATGATGACTGACCCAGAAACTGGACTTGAATTTCAAAACTTCAGAGTCAGACTGCGTAACCTTCATAACTGTATCCATGGCAACCGCATTGTGGACTGGTTGTTGAAGCATGACAAAGTGTCTGACAGGTCAGTTACTGGAAGTCTATGTGTTTTTATAATAAGTTAAAGGGACACTCTAAGTTTGGTGTTGAGATTTTGTATACTCCAGAAATGGTACTTAAAACAAGAATATGTAAAATCTCTCAGAAGTTTGCATTTGTTGTGTTTTGTTGTGTTTTGTTGCGCCAGTTTGGCTGCAAAAGATAATTATACAGATATTAATGTATAACTTGCAAAGTGGTGGATGATATGAGCTGCATTCTGAGAAAACTGGGCTTAATGCATGTGCTTAAAGGGTCGTCCAAGATTAGCCTGTGCAGTCCGCACAGTCTTATCAGGGATGACACTTTACACTTTTATGACATTTTTCATTAGGATGAAGTCTCTTCTTAGCAAAAATCCAATTCAGGCGGAAAGTGTCGTCCCTGATGAGCCTGTGAGGACTGCACAGGCTAATCTGGGACAACACTTTACACACATGCATTATGCCCAGTTTTCTCAGAACACGACTCATATATTGATAAGCTGCTGTTTGCTTGTTGATTTGTGTGTGTATGTTTCCAGTACGGCTCTACTATGTATAATGTGATTTCAAGAGACAGGACTCACCATGACATATTGAATACATAACTGTGTTGCTGACTTTCTGTATTCTATCATCTACACCATTTGTACATGTCATATAAACACTATTATCGGGAGAATTTTTCTGGAAAATTGGGCTTAATGCATGTGTTTAGAGTAGGGTCCCAGATTGGCGTGTGCAGTCCGCACAGGCTTATCAGAAACAATACTTTCCACCTTTAACTGGATTCTCTCTTCTTTTATAAATACTTCTTTTAAAGGAAGAAAAACACACAAGCAGAAACTGTTGTTTCTGATTAGCCTATGTGGACTGCACACGATAATCTGGGACCGCTCTTAACGCACAAGCAATAACCCCAGTTTTCTCAGAACAAGGCTCACTGTTACTAACAAGTCTCAGACGATTACAATCAGCCAGGCACTAATAGATGCAGCGTTTCACCGTTACATGTCAGAATTACAGTTTTTATACGCTATAATTATTGTTATTTACAGGTCTCAGGCCATAGCCATTGGCCAAGCACAGATAGAAGCCGCATTTCTAAGCCACGTGTCAGATGAACACTAGTACTGTTATTCTCAGGTCTCAGGCGCTTGCAATCGGCCAAGTACTCAGACGATTGCAATAAGCCAAGAACTGATAGATGCTATGTTTCTCAGCCCCGTGCCATATTAATACTATTATTGTTGTCCCCTACCGGTGAAACCGGAGGGGACTTATGGTTTGCGCTCTGTGTGTCAGTCAGTCTGTCTGTCTGTCCGTCACATTTTTCTGGATCCTGCATTAACTTAAAAAGTTCTTCATGTTTTTTCATGAAACTTGCAACATGGATTGATGGCAATATGGACATTATGCACGTTATTTCATTTTGTTCCTACATCAAAAATTTTGTTTGCTATGGCAACATAAAAAAAAATAATCTAAAAATGGTGGAATTTCTGACAATTGTGGAGCCGGTAGGGGACCATATTGCTTGACAATAGCCTTGCTATTTACAGATCTCCAGCAATTGCTATCGGCCAAGCACTGATAGATGCCTTATTAATCAAGCACATGTCATATATACACTATTACTGTTATTCACAGGTCTCAGGCGATTGCTATTGGCCAAGCACTGATAGATGCCGCCTTTCTCAGCCCCCTGCAGTCCCCTGCAATGCCTTTCAGGGATGACTACACCCTCTTCAGACCAACAGAAGTAAGGCACACACATTTTTTTCTCAGTTGTGTTTTGTATAGAAGAATGCTTGTTTTGGTTTAGCTCAGTTGTTTGGTGCTTAGAAAGATCTTTACTTTGCCTAGAATAGTTTAAACACTTCCCCAGCAAAAGTTTAAATAATTATTTCCTTTTAGCAAAACTTACAAATATAAACATGATGTTTAAAAAATGACAGACACTAATATCCACATGCTATTTGAAATATCACACAAAATATACACATGCTTTTTTTAAATATCACAAACAATACCACATACTATTGATATATAACAAAAAATATCCTAATGCTCTTTGTAATTCCGAACAATACCATGTGCACTTTGAAATATGAAAACAAATCTATGTGATCTCTAAAATATTATAAACAATACCACATGCATTTTGATAAATCACAAACAGTATCCACATACTCTTTGAAATATCACAAACAATACTACATGCATTTTGATATATCACAAACAATATCCACATACTCTTTGAAATATCACAAACAATACCACGTGCTCTTTGAAATTTCACAAACAATATCCTTATGTTCTAAGAAATGCTACAAACAATACCTTGTGCTTTTGAAATTGGAAAGAAAATGTTTACATGCTCTTTGAAATATATTAAACAATAGTAAACTTTCTTTGAAATATCACAATCAATACCACATGTTTTTTTTAATGTCACAAACAATATATACATGCTCTTTGAAATATTGAAAAATCTATTCACATGGTCTTTGAAATATTACAAAAAACATGCATTTTGAATATCACAAAACAGTGCACATTCTCTTTGAACTATCGCATATGATGATTGAAATATCTAAATATCCTCATGCTTTTTGAAATATTACAAACAATACTGATGATCTGTGAAATATCACACAAAAAATTAACATGCTCTTTAAAATATCACAAACAATATCCACATGCTCTGCATAATATGAGAAACAAAATCTCAATGCTCTTTAACAAAAGCACAAACAATATCCACATGCTTTTTTACTGAGCAGAAAGCATTCATTTTTCTCCACTTACATATAAGGCACATGCCCCATTTTTGCATGAAGCAGCTTGTATTTGCCATCACAAATCATCATTCTCTTATTTGCCTTATGTTCTACAGGTCTTGACATCGGACACCGTCTCCCTTAGCAACAGTCAGCTTGAGGACAGCCTTACAGAGGACAGCGCCCCTCTGTGGTTCCAGCAGATACAGTCCACCGCACACAATGCAGGTCAGTGACACAAGTGTTACAAGGTGGGGGGTTATAGTCATTGTGTTCTTTAGTACTTTTGTATAACATTCTTCAAGAAATTATTGTCTGTCTTGCGGTCGTGATAGTCAAACTAACATTTGAACCTGCATACTTACTGAAAAGGTTGGTCTTTTTGAAAGGCAAAAATTTAACTTGTTTACCTGTGCATGTTTGTTAAGATTTATCTCTTTTTATTTTTAAGCCAGATGTGCATAAACCGTAATTAAAATCATTGAAAGCCTCAAATTTGCTTAAAATGACATATTATCTTAAACTGCTTAGTGGTTTTTCACAAAACTTATGAGGAATGATCCTGTGGGGACCCTCTTTCAAAGTTGGTTAAATATTTCTGGTGTGCTGCATATGCAGATGATATGCAGGGGCTTTATAAAAAAATGACTTTGAAAGTGGAATTTAAAAAAATATATATTCTCAGTTGAAATGTTCAGAGGTTTAATAGTCGATGTATAAGATTGTGTAGTGTTCTCATAAACGGCAAGGGTCAGGTGTTTACTATTTGGTGTGATACGTTTCCTTGTGGTCATCTAAGGAGATTGTTCAAATCATCCCCTTGGCGTGGAAACTTGCCACAACACAGATTCACATAATTATCCCCAGCCATAGGCGGATGGATATTGTTTTGGCGTTGTCTGTCCTTCCGTCTTTCTGTCCGTCCGAAGCCATATTGTTTTGGCGTTGTCCGTCCTTCCGTCTTTCCGTCCGTCTGGAGCAATATCTTGGAAGTGCTTTGGCAGATTTCATTGAAACGAGGTATGAGTATGTATATGGATAACAGGATTATGCATGTCAAATGGCATTGTACACCGTCAGTTAATAACAGTGTTATGGCCCTTTGTATCTTGAAAAAATGCTTTTTTTGTGTGACCCGAGCCATATCTTGGAAGTGCTTTGGCGGATTTCATGGAAACTTGGTATGAGTATATATATATAGGCCGTGTCGCGGCAAAACCTGTATTTGTGACAAAATTTCACATTTTTTGTTTTCTATGGATTGATAAAGACTGTTCTGTGCTTGTTATTATGATACCAAATTTATAGATATAGCCCCATTACTTACTGAGAAAATTTTTTATAAAGAAATAAAGAAATTATAGTAAAATAACTTAAAAAAATGAGTAAAAATCTCTGACCAAGCCCCACTTCAACCCCCATAACTTTTGACCTAGGGGTCAGATCAAAATTCCAAATAGTGCAGGGTCGCACATCTGCTAATAGCTACCATGTGTGTAAGTTTCAAGGTTCTAGTGCTTATAGTGTAGGAGGAGAAAGTGGCCAGGACGGACGGACGGAAGACGAAGATAATCACAATATCCCCACTTTTTCTCCGAAAAGCGTGGGGATAATAAGTTTGAGCAAACAGGTTATCGTAACAATATCTATGCCAAGTTTTCATCTGGGAAATGTGTGTCAATTTTTGCTGTTGATAGTTAGTTTGGTTTATAACTGTTTTCAACAGTATTGCAGTCATATCACAGCAGTCAATTTATCAACTCACACATTTTTTGGGTTGTCTGGTTTCACCCATACTTGGTGCACATACTTATGCCAATAACCGACAACTGCCTTACTTGAATCAGATTGAGTGAGGGAGAATGGGGACAACAACTGTATGACCAATCCTCTAACAAGCTATGTGGCTGAGCTAAGGATAAAATCCGCAATCCGAAAATTAATTCAGTAATTAGGCCTATCTGTTTTTACATATATTGCAGATAAAGGGTTAAAAGCCAATAAACACTCAAAATCAACGAATATTTTGTATAATATTTCTAAAAATAAAGTAAACACATACAAAATCAATGTTCCATAAAGCAATAGCCATAATTTCAATGCTAGATGGGAAATTCCGGCTACGATATCCGAACATTAACAAGTGTAGGGGAGATAGGATTTAGGCAGCTTCGAAAGCACGACATAGTTCTTATGAAATCTTCATTCTTTCAACGCTGTCTGAAACCAGTCTAGTGAGTGTAAAAATGAGTTTTTTAATCTGGTTAAATCTATATAACCACACAGCATCTAGCGTTGAAATGTTGGCTGTTGCTTAAGGGAACACTGATTTTGTATGGGTTAACTTTATTCTAAGAAATATTTTGCGATTTTGAGTATTTATGTTATTTGAAATATATTATTTAAACTCAGTTAAATACATTTATAACACAACATTAAAGTGTATTGTATATGCATTGTATATCGTTGCAGATCAAGTGTTTGGTGGTGTCACTGAGGAGGATATAAACAAGAGTGAGAATTACAGTAACTTGTCACATGATTCGAGCGGGGAGATTAAAGGTACCTAAAAGGATTTATTAGGCGAATTAAAATTTATTTGGCGACTGCCTTAAGGGATGGGAAAGTCCAGAGCCAGTATTTCCTAACCTCTTTAGAGGACTAAGGTTGTACTAATGTGATATTTCACATCATATTCTATTATATTAACCATTTAAACCATTATTATTCCCCAAACATTAATTGTTGTATATTTTATCAGTAGACGGATTTAAGAATTTAAACTACTAACAAATAATTATGTTCATAATTAACATAAAAGACTAAATAAATGTGAAAAACATTCATATCTTTTATAAACCACACCTAACCCACTCTTCCCACCGCCATTTATTGTGGACAATTATTAAAAAGAAATCAGAAAATGACCGGAGCACATTCTTTTTTTTTAAATCAAAAACAGCTGTTTTAGGAGAGATAGTGTTGTTTATTGCACTTAAAACTGTCTCGGTTGTAATGCAGTGATTTTTTTTGCCCATTTGTGAAAAGTACCTGTACCATCCCAATTGGGAAAATTGTGCGCGAAAACCCCTGAAATTGGGAAAATTCGAGTTGCCAAGTCTTCAATGGGAAATTAGTGAATTTATTTATTTTGCTGCAAATACTTTGAAATTGATAACTTAATGCTGTCAAGTTGGTAGGCTAACATATGTAAAGAAACTGTACAATTAACTGTAACTAAATCATTGACCAAGTTCTAGGCTTGTTTTCTACATTTTGTTGTAAAAAAATGTCCAGTAGAAAAGTATTTTTCATATTTTTTTATTAAAGTTTGTGTGATTGTTGGGTTTTACTTCTGATAAACATTTTTCAGTTGATGAGCGACATTTTGAGGAGCCTGTTGCCCAGCCTGTGTTGCCAAGTGATGTGGGAGCTGATCAGGATGGCCCAGATTCTATTTTTGGAACAGTTGCCGAGACGGAAAGGACCATGGCAACAGCTGAGGTCACAGGGTCATTCAGGACAATTGTACTGGACAGTGGAGACCCTTTGGTCATGGAAACGTTTGAAAAACTTCAGTAGGTAGATTTTTTACAGACATTATTTATGTTTAACTTGACAAGAACATTAACTTGACTTTTTAATGTTTTCTTTAGAATTGTTTTTATCACACAAAAATTGAAATGTATTATGGGTAACCTGGACTTCAGCCTTACATAGGATGAGTACCTAAGAACCAATTCATTCATAACATTCCCAACATTTGGCCTTACATTGAATTAATACATAAGAACCAATGCATGTAGGGGCGTAGCTGGGCATACATAAATACGCACGTGCTTACGTTGTTTGGAAAAAATACAAAACTAACGTTTTCGAAAAATGCAATAAAATGTGATGCCTAACCCACCTTAGGCATTTGTCTATGCGAGAGAAGTGTTTTCATATCACAAACACTTAAACTGTCTTTTTTTCGACTTCATAGAAAACACATGATTTAGCTACCATTTTCGAGGCCACGTTTCTTTTGGTGGTGACTATCCATAACATTATTATCAACTGCACTGTATCGTTGTTTTCTACTATGTATCCGAATGGATTGTTAACAAAGTGGGCGATTTTAAGAATGGCTGCTAATTTGATGTCGCCCCGTATAGAGGTGTTTTTGAAGGAAAATCAGACCAGCCAACATCCAGTACACTCGTTCTGCTTCAAATTTATGGCCACTATGGAGAAAATGACTCTCTGCCTTCGATTTTACGATGCAGAGAAAGCATGTCTCCGGTAGGAGTTCGTTGGGTTTGCCGAGTGCAAGTCTACCGTCCGCGAAGCTCGTGCTTGTGCCTTCATCGAGAACCTTCAAGCTCTTAAAGTAAACATTTAGAAAATGCGAGGCCAAGGTTATGATGGTGCGTCGAATATGTCCGGGAAGCAGAGGGGGTCCAGATTGGCATCCAAGCCATCGTAGCGAGAGCTGTATACACTCACTGCAAATCGCACTGGTTGAATCTTGCCATTATACACGCCTCCGACTAGATGGACGCTAAGAACATGATGGCAACTGTCCTTACAATAGCGTTCGCCTTTGACTACTCTGCCAAAAGGCTTTTGCGGTTCTATGAGAACTTGGAGACTGACGCCGTGGGCACAGAAGAGATAGGTAGGAGAGCAAAAATTGCAATGTCTTCTCGTTCTGCTCTGCATGACAGTATCAACAGCAACAGCGGAGAGGTCTTTTTGTACAATGAGACAAATAAAGACATACCTCCGTAGCACTATGGGAACGGAGCGCATGTCCGGTCTTGCCCTGTTGAATATACACCGAGAGTGAGAGATCAATCTGGAAGAGGTCGTTGACGTATTTGTCAGACAATAGAAGCGCCGTTTGGCCCTTTTATTTCGTGCGTAATGTAATGCGTGTCATACAGGAAACCTTGCATTAATAAGAATGTATACAGTTTACGTGTATTGTTTTTAAAAATATTTTGCTATATGTAGAGAATACAAGATGAGATGTAATTGACTAGAGTTATCGAGTAAATATGATAGACATGGTTGCTATCTATACGATGGATATTTTGCTTAATTATGTCTCTTTTATTTGTGTTTTTACAATACAAATAAAGCTTTAGTTACTGTCATCCAAAAGTGTTATTTCCTATGTTATACCATGCCATATCATGGTTTTATTTAGACATACATTAAATGATATACCCTGACAATTCTGGAATAAAAATCGTAAAGGAAAATCATGTTTTAAAATCGAAGACAAAAGGTATCATATCCGAGTTTATCACGCCATATTTTGCACTATAATATTGTCTGAAACCTCTCTAGAATGCACTACGGCTTCGTAGAGATAAAAAAAAGCCGGAGGAGCATGCCCCCGACCCCCCCTACCATACCTTTGCGTACACTGAAAAGCAGCCAAGCTACGCCCCTGGCATGCACCACATTTGGCATAAATTGGATGATTACGTTTGAAAAATTGGATGATTACGTTTGAATAAGTGCATTCACCTCATTTGGAATTACATAGGATTTGTACCTAGAGCAAATACATTCACAACATTTTGCAGTACATAGGATGAGTTCCTTAGAACTTATGTACTCGCAATGTTTGGCCTTACATTATATGAGTTCGTTAGTACCAATTTATTCACAACATTTGGCCTTACATAAAATGAGTACCTTAGAACCAATTAATTCATAACATTTGGCCTTAAATTATATGACTTCCTATGAACCAATTTATTCACAGCATTTTTTTTTAAAGAATTAGAACCTTAGAACAAATGCGTTAACATCATTCGGCATTTAATAAGAAGAGTACCTAACAAACAATTCATTCACAATATTTGGCCTTATTTGGCCTTACATAGGATGAGTACCTAAGAATCAATGCATTAATTACTCAGACTGTATACAGTTTCTAACATCCTCAAAACCATGAAGACAAAAAAAAACATGAAAATGTCTTTTCATCTTATTTCACTAGTCAGATAGGACTAAATAAGAGCAGGTTGAGTCAGTATTGGACTTTATTATATACCTGTTTAATGCTTTTAACAAAATACAGGTTGTATCAATCGTTGGAATAAAAAATCCCGTATTACGCAACTCGCTGTTTCCAATTCCGTATTACCATACTAGCCGGACTACTTCGACCCATTTAAGTCACATAACACGCACCGAAAATAGAAATATGTTTTATTACGAAATATATTACGTAGTACATCATGTGACGTCATTTCTGTGACAAAACACAATAGTTTTATCTAAACTATGTAAGGACATGTCGGACATGGTGTTTTTTAACAATAAACTATGTGTTAAAAACGTATTTTGGAGTGTGTGTTTATCATGCATAAATGCATATTTCGATAGGAATACAATAAAATGGTGTGGTTTAAATTAAGTATCGATAAAGACATGGAAGCTAGAAGTGGAAGTGCATATCGTTTAAAGTTTTTGTTATAAACATCGGATTAAAGTTGTCAACTTAATTGTTATAACCATTGGATTAACGATGGCATTAAGGTAAGCGTGTTGGAAACCTGTGTTTTCCCGGTTCGAATGTTTACACGTTAATTTACATAAACTGTTTTCATACGCATCTTAAATAAACTATGGCATACCGTTAAAATTAGTCATTGTTTTGTCAGTTTTGTTAAATTAAAAAATACATTTGTTAACTGTTTTCGTTAGTTGTTGTATATAATAAAAGGAATATTAAGCTAGTCAATTGTTCCAAGTGTTTGTATCACTCGTGGCTTGTGCTATTTCGCATCACACTCGAGGCTCCGCCTCTCGTGTGATACGTCATCACACAAGCCACTCGAGTGATACAAATCTTGGAACAATTGACTAGCGTAATATTCCGTATGTATCAGCATTAGGAATACATTATACTTATGGAAAAATCTCATATCACGTAAGGTATAGGGTGGTGTTAATTATAGACTAGTTGGTAAGCTAGACGAGTCTGGTGACACATGTTTAGCACTCTTTTTTAATTATTTTCATTTGCCATTGATTTCGATCAATATTAAACCTTATCTGTGCTTTATGAATATGTGTAAAGTGTTGTCCCAGATAAGCCTGTGCAGTCCACACACGCTAGTCAGGGCTGACACTTACTACCCAAAGTCCTAAACTCGATTTTCTCTAATAAGAGACTTCCTTTAAACAAAAAATACCATTAAGAGTAACATGCCCCTGATAAGCCTGTGCAGACTGCACAAGATAATCTGGGACGACACTATGCATTAAGCCCAGTTCTTCCACAACTGACAACTAATATCATTGTTGCAGACTGGAGCATCATGAGCACCTGACCCTGTTGACACGGCAACTGCTCCAGGAGGCGGGCCTGTCGGGCGGGTGGGCGGACACCATCATCTCAACTGTGGACAAGGTCAGCATGTTCGTGAAGCCCGACGTGAAACACAACATGGACGACATGGACATAAGGAAATATGTGCACATCAAGAAGGTATCAGCTAAGATTTTATCAACTTTTTTCCCCTACTGGTGAAACTGAAGGGGACTTATGGTTTGCGCTCTGTGCTTCAGTCTGTCTGTCAATCTGTCACACTTTTCTGGATCCTGCGATAACTTTAATAGTTCTTCATATTTTTTCATGAAACTTTAAACATGAACAGATGGCAATATGGAGATTATGCACATCATTTAATTTTGTTCCTACGTCAATAATTCTGGTTGCTATGGCAACACAAATATATGGAGAAAAAAAACTACTGACAATAGTGGAGTTTCATCGGTAGGGGACCATATTGCTTAACAATCTCTTGTTTTATATCAAATTGTGTAATATATATAAAGCAGGTTCAACGGATTGTTAAAATAACTAATCAGAATGTTACCTTACAAAAAATGTGTAATGTATGAAGGTGAATAAAAGCAACAAAACTTAAAAATAAAATATTTACAAAAAAGTATTGTCAGGGTCTTTCTTAGGCTTGCTTGTCTTATCAGCAATGCTCCTCAGCTAAAAATTCTGCTTAATGTTATTTTTCTGCTCCTTGATAAGTTTAACAATTGGAGCTATTTCATGATGTATTTCCCTTTAAGGCCTTGATTTATTATGTGACTAAATGTCTAGACATTCAGGCTAACATTAGGAATGAATGAACTGTAGAAAAGATATAACCCTAGAATATTATACCTTGGACCTAGGTGTCTGGTACTTGCAGGTAGTTCTCCAAGCTAGACAAAGATATTCCCCACCAAGTCTTATGGATGAATATCTTATACTGAGGTTTGACCTTTTTTATGACCCTGGATCAAATGATCAGGGATATATTGTTGTTGGCCTGTCTGTCTGTCTGTCATTCTGTCTGTCATTTTATCCCAAAACTTTAACCTTGGTCATAACTTTTGCAATATTGAAGATAGCAACTTGATATTTGACATGCACGTGTATCTCATGGAGCTGCACATTTTAAGTGGTGAAAGTTCAAGGTCATCCTTCAACCTCAAAGGTCAAATATATGGCTTCAAAGCGGCGCAATAGGGGGCATTGTGTTTCACAAACACAGCTCTTGTTTTACTTCGACCTTGAACCTTGGGTGCAAATTTTGCGCATGATATTATCTCTCATTATACTGATCAAACCCGTCACAAAATTATCAAATCGACCCATGCTGGAACTTGTGACCTTGACCGTTTACCTCGGGATCAGTTTCATGCATGCAACACTTCATTTCATCATGCTGACACTTTCATTCCTTTGAAAATCATTTATCCTTGAAAACTGAATATTTTCCTTCCCACCCCCCTCCCTCTGCATCTGCCCACACAAATTCCAGGTAACAATTCTTAGAAATCTGGGTTTAATGCATGAGCGTTAAGTGTCGTCCCAGATTAGCCTGTGCAGACTGCACAGGCGAATCAGGGACGACACTTTCCGCTTTAATGGTATTTTTTGTTTAAAGGAAGTCTCTTCTACACGAAAATCCAGTTAAGGCAGAAAGTGTCGTCCCTGATTAGCCTGTGCGGACTGCACAGGCTAATCTGGGACCACGCTTTACGCACATGCATTAAACCCAGTTTTCTCAGAACGTGACTCATATGTTTTATATGTTCCAGATCCCAGGTGGCAAGCGAGAGCAGACGGCCCTCACGCATGGCGTGATGTTCAACAAGAACATAGCACACAGAAAGATGTCTCACAAGATCAGCGACCCCAGCGTACTGCTGCTGGCAGGCTCCATTGAGTATCAGCGTGTGGAGAACAAGATGTCCTACCTCGAACCACAGATACTTCAGGTGAGCTCATGACAGCGAGAAGGGCTTATTTTCCCCTACCGGTTTCACCATAGGAGACTTATGGTTTGTGCTGTGTCTGTCTGTCTGTCTGTCTGTCTGTCTGTCTGTCTGTCTGTCTGTCTGTCTGTCTGTCTGTCTGTCTGTCTGTCTGTCTGTCTGTCTGTCTGTCTGTCTGTCTGTCTGTCTGTCTGTCTGTCTGTCTGTCTGTCTGTCTGTCTGTCTGTCTGTCTGTCTGTCTGTCTGTCTGTCTGTCTGTCTGTCTGTCTTTCTGTCTGTCTGTCTGTCTGTCTGTCTGTCTGTCTGTTTGTCTGTCTGTCTGTTCTTCATATTTTACATTAAACTTGAAACATGGATAGATGGCAATATGGACTTTATGGAAGTTATTTCATTTTATTCCTACGTCAAAAATTCTGGTAGCAATGGCAACAAATAAAAAATAAAAAATTCTGACAATGTTGGAGCCGGTAGGGGACATTATATTGCTTGGCAATAGTCTTGTTTTAGCCTCATTCTGTGACAGCAGGGCTGAATGCATGTGTGTGCAATTGTCTTCCCTGATTAGCCTGAGCAGTCCACTTTGATGGAATATTTGATATACGTTTAGGCGGAAAGTTTCGTCCCTCATTAGTGTGTTTGGACTGCACAGGCTAATCTGGGATAACACTTTTCGCACATGCATTAAGCCCAGTTTTCCAGAACGCGACTTATTCATTCTATAGCTGTAGTTGCTTTGAACTACTACATAAAAGGTCTTTTAATTTATGGAGTTTTCCGCAGAAATGAAACTTACCCCTAGAACAGTTATCCACAAATTTGGTTTTCATACATTATTATTTTTCTCATATTTGAAGAGTAGGACCACTTTTCCCCATATATATATATACAAATCCCTTATTACTTTTAAATTTAAAATTGTGCAGGTACTTTGTTTTTAGATCTGTTCAGACAAGACTTAGTGTTCTGTGTTGTAAAAGATCTTTTTCAGCCGAAGACAAACAAACATCAGTGCCTTCCCCAGGAATTTGTTTAGGCGCCCCGGGGGTGGGTTCGGGAGGGGTGTCCCCTCCCTACGTTGATTTTTTTTTAATTTAACGTGTCAATTCACGTTCTGTGGTGCGTTATAACTCAAAGAAAAACAGCGTCAAAAGACGTCATTTGGTGCGCTATGACTCTTCAAAAAAATCCCGACTCGAACGATTCCCCAATACATCCGTTTCAACCCGACTCTATTACTGTATACTTACTATTTTTCAAGTCTCTATTTATTACCCGATAATCCCGTTTATTCCGTTTTTATCAATCTATTTCTGGTAAATATGTACGCTAAAAGCTTTCAGTTATTTCTTTAACACAAACCTTGCCATTTTTTAAGTGACTATAGATTTGATGAAATATTGCCTCTGATTATGCGTCAATCCCCTGACCTGTTGTTGTGTGCTTGTTAAAACGCTCAATACACGCCATTTGTATGCAATAGACGCGACGTTGTACATGCTGCATAATTTTCGCGCTCTTTTTAATTGAGAAAAAGATTCGACACAAAATAAATTTGCACTGCTAATTTGAAGCAAAAATATTTAACGTTGCGGTAACATTTACATTCGGAAGTGTGTTTCGGATTAAAAACGCGTTAACATCGACTTACGGTAATGGGTTTCGGATAACAAATTTAATTATTCCCATTTGAGATTTCAACAAATATTAACCGTTGCGTTACAAATTCAACGATAATTTGTTGACACACTTTACGAGTCGAATAAATGTTTTGACGGAATTATGCATGAAATTCACGTTGTCCACGAGGATCACGGCCGGTTGCCATCATCAGTCTTCTAACTATCGATTATCGGACGAAACATTTACAAGTGTGCGTAATTAATTCAACGAAAATTTGTTAAAGCGCATTACGTGTCGAATAAATGTCAGAAAAACGAGGTGAATCAGTTCTATAAATGGACATGTTGAAATATACATGTACTGGAATTAAATAAATTGTTATCCCATAATTGTAATCGCTATAATAATTAATTGTTTACCACTTGCAATTAATTTCTCGTATTAATTATGAGTCATAGGTAAAAAGGTGTGATGATGTGTGATGATGATGCCCGAAACCGTCTTTAATGTTCTGTACTGTACTAATTACCGGTTTTATATTACTCAAAAGGTACAACTACTTGCTAATCAAGCTGCGATAAACTCTTACTTCATGCCCGACGTCAATCAAAAATAATGGTCGATAGTTAACCCCGCCCTCATAAGCATTCGCGTAACCGATTGGACGATGAACTTCACAGTTTGACGACTGGAAAGTTACCAGATACATCCTTGTCAGCATTTAAACGACCGTGTAATGTGGCTAGAATAATCGACACGCGCGTCATGCTATTCTCTTATCAGTGGATTATCCATTACCCCATGTGGTGTTTATGGCTATTACTTGTGAAAGTAGGTACCGAGTGCTTTTTTAAAACAGGGAATATTGATACACTGATAGGGAAACCTTGATTTTTTTGGACAATCTCCACTTTCTTTTACTGAAGAATACACTGATCGGAAAATTTCAAGCACCCCGGGGACTCTGATTTCGAAATTCAAGCGCCCCGGCAAGGGGCGCTTAAATGGCCCGGGGAAGACCCTGAACATTTTATAATCAATTTGTTCCTAAAATAAGAAACGCTTAAAAGGAAATAAATTCAATTAACCAAAATAAACTAGTCATTTAGGTCTTGTCTCACAAATATTGTATCATACTTTTCCTACACATTTTGTTTCTCACTTCTTTCACACTTTTATGACATTTATTGTACAACAGTTGTCTAACTTATGTTGGATCACACTTTTCTCACACATATTCACATTTTTTCTCATACATATTGTTTCACACTTGTCTCACACATATTTATAACTTTTTTCTTTTACATCATATCACATTATTTACACACATATTGCATTATATTTATCTCACAGATATTGAATCACACTTTTCTAAAACCCTTAGTGGCACACTTTTCTCACATTATATTGAATCGCTCTTGCCTCACACATATTGTATACTTTTCTTGGACATATTATATCACACTTTTCTGACACATTGTTTTGCACTTGTCTCACACACATTGTAGTTCACTTTTCTAACACAGATATTATACATGTGTATTACGTATATTATTTCACACTTTTCTCACACATCTTATTTCATGTTTCTGCAGGAGGAAGAGTTCCTGTGGAAGAATATCAAGAAGATAACATCTTTGGCCCCAAAGCCAAACATTCTTGTTGTAGAGAAGTCCGTGTCACGTCTGGCCCAAGATTTCATCCTGAAGGCTGGAATCACGCTCATATACAATGTGAAACAGGCAAGCGAGTTTTTTTTCATTAATTTAAATTGTTCATAAAATTCTTGTCATTTTGTATACTTTACGGGATTTTTTTAACAAAATGCTTCAGCCCAAATCTAAAGTAGCTGATTTTAGCCTTTTGTTATTGTGGTGAATAGCATAGTACTGTACTCCCTGTATTTTATCCTATTGGTACATTTTTGTCTCTTTCCTCCTGTTGCAGTCAGTGATGTTGCGGTTGTCACGGTTACTCGACACAGACATTGCAGCCTCCATAGAGAGCCTGATGGGGAGGGTCAAGGTTGGCTTCTGTCACGGGTTCTCTGTTAAGAACTTCACCATGCCAATGGGTATGCACTGCTTATTTGAGCCTTGTTTGAGCATTGCACACAGGCTAATCAGGGACGACACTTTAGTCTTGACTGGATATTGAGCTTCCACACAGGCTAATCAGGGACGACACTTTAGTCTTGACTGGATATTGAGCTTTCCACACAGGCTAATTAGGGACGACACTTTAGTCTTGACTTGATATTGAGCTTTCCACACAGGCTAATCAGGGACGACACTTTAGTCTTGACTTGATATTGAGCTTTCCACACAGGCTAATCAGGGACGACACTTTAGTCTTGACTGGATAAGACTAATCAGGCACGACACTTTAGTCTTCACTGGATAAGGCTAATCAAGGACGACACTTTAGTCTTGACTGGATAAGGCTAATCAGGGACGACACTTTAGTCTTGACTGGATAAGGCTAATCAGGGACGACACTTTAGTCTTGACTGGATAAGGCTAATCAGGGACGACACTTTAGTCTTGACTGGATAAGGCTAATCAGGGACGACACTTTAGTCTTGACTGGATAAGGCTAATCAGGGACGACACTTTAGTCTTGACTGGATAAGGCTAATCAGGGACGACACTTTAGTCTTGACTGGATAAGGCTAATCAGGGACGACACTTTAGTCTTGACTGGATAAGGCTAATCAGGGACGACACTTTAGTCTTCACTGGATAAGGCTAATCAGGGACGACACTTTAGTCTTCACTGGATAAGGCTAATCAGGGACGACACTTTAGTCTTGACTGGATAAGGCTAATCAGGGACGACACTTTAGTCTTGACTGGATAAGGCTAATCAGGGACGACACTTTAGTCTTCACTGGATAAGGCTAATCAGGGACGACACTTTAGTCTTGACTGGATAAGGCTAATCAGGGACGACACTTCAGTCTTGACTGGATAAGACTAATCAGGGACGACACTTTAGTCTTGACTGGATAATTGTTAAGAAGACACTTCTATAAAACAAACAATTCTGTTAAAGCCATAAAATTCCATATTGTTGCTTATAACTGAAAAACAGATACTTTTTTAAGTTGAAATATGACCGAATATCAGCTATACACATCAGTCCAAACAAGTGCTGTAGTGTTAACTTGTCTTCTTGTTGTTACCAAAACAAATAACACTTATGTTATTTTTTTCTAAAATAAATGTTAAAAAGGTTACAAGCCTTTGGCCATTTTTATTAATATTAAATGTTTGTCATATAAATGGATGACTACAATTTAAGGAGAGACAAAGAGCCTGGTGTGTTTTGATGGCTGTGCCACCCACCTTGGCTGTACTGTGATACTGCGTGGTGGCTCCATTAGCGAACTGAAAAAGGTATCATATGGATTTAGCTTCAACTTTATATATTAATGTGTGTGTGTTATCTTAACCCATTTTAGTAGGCAGACAACCAACCTGAACAAAGCGTAAGCCATGTCTAGTGTAAACCAAGTCTAGTGTAAGTCAAGTTTAGTGTAAGCCAAGTCTAGTGTAAGCCAAGTCTAGTGTAAGCCAAGTCTAGTGTAAGCCAAGTCTAGTTTAAGCCAAGTCTAGTAGCAATTAATGTTCCATTTTAGGATGGATCAACATTATTGTTACAGAGATAACATTTATGCCAATTTACAGATGGTTTCACTTTATGGTGGAATTGTACAATGCAAGAAAGGAATTTGATTGCTTTTATATATATTTTTCACAAACTGTTATCAGGGCAATACAAAAAAATGTATCCTTAATAAAATGGGTTTAGTAACTACAATTATTATTGAGAGTACATTGTATTAGTATAGAAGCATTAGCATAGACCATTGTAAGTTAAACTTAAGCATCCTTAGCTCTTTCATTGACAAATCAAAATCAAATTTTCAAAATGCTGTGATTTTATTTCATGGAAACGTAAGATAACCCCTTATTGTTATGTAGCCGGGGTTTGAGTTTATAACGCAAGGGTTTCAAGTTCCAAGCTTTTAATACTATAAAGTATAAATGATGGTCTGAAACATGAATAAGAATCATGTTATAATTAACAAATGACAATTATAATAACAATTTAAATAATTCATTGTAATACATAATAATATGCAATACAATACAATTCAAGAAAATACAATTATATAAACATATTATAATGCACTCACCAGTGACCTCAATACTTATTGTAGAAAGTGGCAATTGGAAAAAGCCTACTACCTCTTACAAGGTTTTACAAACAAGTGACCAAATTTTGAGTTATGATTTAAAATTATATAGATGACTATGAAATCATCTCACAATAAAAGCATGCACTGTTAGTAATTAAACTCACTCATACATCACAAAGTATGTCTCACACTGAACTTCTCTCAGTCTTGATTGGGTTAGTATTGTTAAAAGATTAGTGTCAGAGTGAAAACCCTGTTACAGTTAGAAATACAGGAATGGCTATCAATTGTAGCAGTTGCTACTCATTAGCTGTTTATGTAGATGTTGATCTATATTTGTTTTGTATTTAAGTTAATTTAAGATATATAGCTTATATTAATGCTTTAGTGAAAAGTAATAATTTTTATGTATTTATTGATGTTTTTTTTCAGGTTAAATTGATATTGAATTACATGATATATGCCTCGTACCACTCAAGACTTGAAATAGCTTTCTGCATGGATGAGTTCTTGAAGCCTCCACAGAAGGATGATATTGATTTTGACTTCTCATTCAGCCAAAAGAAAAATAGACCCAAACAAAAACTGGAGAATGCAAAGGAACCCAAAGATACAATTGAAAATTACTCTAAAGATAAAGAAACGGGTAATGATTTAGAGGTTACTGACACAGAACTAAAAGACGTGGAGAATAAAAATCCACCTTCAGTTCAAAATGATAAAAATCCTGAAAGGGTAAATTTCTTCTTTGGTGAAAATGATAGTACATTGATTAGAAATGCTGATACTGTTTCTGATAATGTGGAGTCTGCTGACACATCATTAGACAAACAATCAGCAAATAACAAAATAACTGAAGGAACTAATTCAAGCTCAGAAACAGTAAAGTCAGACAGAAGAGGCTCTTTCTTGGTGCTTCAAAAGACAAACAAGAATGACGACATTGAAAGTGGGTCATCTTCAAACCAGTTACCAGCTAAACAAAGGTCTAACTCTATGCAGAATGCCCAAAGACCAGGCATAGTTTTGGAGACAGGAACCGGTCTAAACAGGAACCAAGCTGACCAGAGCAGCGGTCAACAGTTGGATCTCAGGCCTTCCCTTGACAGGGCTGAGTCCCAACCAGACTTTAGATCTAGGCATTCCTCTGGAAGTTAGTATGGATACATGTACTATGGCATTTAGTCATCATGTTACTTTTTTATAGGCTATTTCCACATTTTAGAACAGGTGATGCATCTTTATGTTACAGAAGATGTTTTCTTAGTTTTGGAAGTTTATGGTACAAATAGCAGATTAAAATAATGTTTAGTAGATTAAAGCAGTTAAAAAAAAATTAACAGCAAAAAGATCATTCATTATTTTTTACCATAAATAGATAAGGTTAGTTGTCTACATTACTATTTTAATCTCAACTTAGAACCAATTGATCAAGTTGAGGCATTATGATCACCCTATGTCTGAAGTCATTAATTGTCCAGTGTGTGTTGTGCCATGTGCCTCATCAATTTTTAGCTTGTTACCCCTCTAGAGGCCACATTTTCCATCTAATCTTGATGAAACATGGTCAGAATGTCTATTCAGACAATATCTAGGCTGAGTTTGAATTTGGGTCATATGTTTCCAAAAATTAGGTCACCAGGTCAAATCTTAGACAAACCTTGTTACCACTATAGAGGCAACATTTATTACTCAATTTTGATTTAACTTGGTAAGAACGCCAATAACACAATGTTTAGGCCCAGTTTCAATCAGGGTCACATGCATCCAAAAACTGGATCACATGGTAGATCTTAAAGAAACTTGTTACCACTCTAGAGGAATCAGTTTTTATTCAATCTTGATGACGCTGGTGCTTAATGTTTGTCTGGACAATATATCTAAGCCATGTTGGAATCTGGCTCAAGTGTAGAAAAATATAAGATCACCAGGTCAAATTTTTAGCAATTTGTGTGCGTCATGTGAACTCAGGTAAGTGCTCAAGGTCAATCATTCCCCTCTTGTTAACATATGGATTTCTTACTTAGCATGTGGTTGAAAAGCGCAGAATTGCGATTTTGACATAAATAGTAGATAATATCAAGCCTGTATGAAAATTAGCATGGACCCATTAGCAAATGACCCCTAAAATTTGAGATTGGCACCTAGATCTTCTGGAAAAAATCATATGTGTTTTTAGTTAAAGAATTCTACACAAAAAAAGAGTAAACGGTGGCCAAATCCTTAGTTTCTTTTCATGACAAAGCAGTTTCTTTTTGGTAATGTAATTTTATATTATATTAAAAAACAATCAAATTTCATTTGCTCAGGTCGGCGTGACCGCAGTCCCAACCCCCAGCGTCGTTCTGCCTCCACCCAACTGACCGACAACTCTGACCCGCTGACTAAGTACCAGAACAATCAGGATGAGTCAATCTTCCAGTCTTCACTGGCCTTGAAGGAACAAAACGTAACACACAGGTGGGCTGTATACATTGTGATTTCTCCTCTCTTTTAAGTGATACCCTCCCTTTCAGTTTATTCTTACCCCTGCAGCTGACTCCCTCCCATTCGGCTGATTGCCTCAGTTTGAGCTGATTCTCTCCTTAACTTCTCTTTCAGCAAACTCCATCCCTTTCAGCTGGTTACCTCCCTTTCAGCGCATTCTCTCTATTAAGGTAATTCCATCCCCTTTTAAGTGATTTCCTCCCTGTTTTACTGATTCCCTCTGTTTCAACTGATTCCCTTTCAACTGATTCCCTTCATTTCAGCTGATTCCCTGCCTTTCAGCTGATTCCCTGCCATTCAGCTGATTCCCTGCCTTTCAGCTGATTCCATTCCTTTCCGCTGATTTCCTGCCTTTCAGCTGATTCCCTGCCTTTCAGCTGATTCCATTCCTTTCAGCTGATTACCTGCCTTTCAGCTGATTCCCTGCCATTCAGCTGATTCCATTCCTTTCAGCTGATTCCCTGCCATTCAGCTGATTCCCTGGCTTTCAGCTGATTCCCTGCCATTCAGCTTATTCCATTCCTTTCAGCTGATTCCCTGCCTTTAAGCTGATTCCCTGCCTTTCAGCTGATTCCATTCCTTTCAACTGATTCTTTTTCTCTCTCTTTTAATAACAAATTAATTTATTAATCGGTTCTTTACTTTGCTGTTTTGTTTGAAAGTGAATTGTTCCAGTAAGGTGTTGTTCCAATTGTTCTTTTTCCAGAGGTGACACGCAGGTGGGCTGTTATTTTCAGCTGATTTCCTACTTTTTAGAGATAAATAGCTTTGCAAACTGTGACTGTGTAAACATAATGATTTCAGGCTAACAGAGTAAGGAGAGGGGTAGGGATTAGGTCATTTTTTGTCCTCAAGGCGTTTCTGTAATCACATACCAGAGTCGACTGTGTAAGTATGATGTATAATTGTATATACTCTTTGCAGGACCAAGTTCAAGAAGAGCCTAGAGAATACGGTGCTGTCCACATCTCCATACATCAAGTACCAGCTGCCATACCTAGAGACAGAGACTGGGTCACGGTGTGAACTGAGGAGGTACCTGCCTCCAGAGATATACTGGTCAACTAGCTTCAGGTGAGATATACTGGTCCACTAGCTTCAGGTGAGATATACTGGTCCACTAGCTTCAGGTGAGATATACTGGTCCACCAGCTTCAGGTGAGATATACTGGTCCACTAGCTTCAGGTGAGATATCGAGGGCTGCCTGCAAGACTGTCTTAACTGCATATTTTTACAAAATTGACTTTTTTGCATTTTTATACCTGTTAGCATGTTTTACATCACTACAAGAAAAAGTTTTGCTTTATTCTTAAAGCAAATAGTGTATATGTCTATGATGCAATAGAGTCTTATCTCATTCTGAAAATAAAAATAAATGCAATACAGTAGTAAGCCAATTTACTACATTATTGCACAGACATTTTATTGATCTTCATGGTATTTGTTCTTGCAATACAGTCTCAAGTCAACTCAATGTGATGTCATAATGTTGATGACATCATCAGTTTATCTTGAAAAATGGTTTAAATGGTTTTGTACAACATCTTGATTTATTTTCAAACTCATACATTTCATATTATACCAACAAGATCAGATTTTTGATGCACCTTTTTAAAACCATGCCAAAGTTAAGACTATTAAATTATTATTACGTTGTTTCATTAATTTAATACTTTTTTATAATATTAGATTATATATGAGATTTAAGCATTACTTAATCTGAAATTATTAATTGTGCAGGTATAAAAGCATTGGTTCTTTTGCACATAAAAAATATTAATTGGTCAAACAAGTACGCTGGAAATGTCCAAAACCACCACACGTAAGACACGATATGTCCCGCCGAGGATACTCTCACCAATTGGAGCCGTTTCATCTCACTTCGATCCCAAAGGAAATTTGAACCTTGGTTCCCAATATGGTAACCATTGTTTTGCCTGTTTTAGGCTCCAATTTGGTAAACATTAGGACCAGGACCACATTCATAGGCCGTCACGAGGATCAACACCCAAACTTCCAAAAGAGTTGGACAATAGCTCCACAGCATCCAGCAGCTGCTCAACCACCTGGGTTTATTTGTCGACCGCCGTGCCACTGACCACATCTGGAGTGGGTGCCTTTTTCACCTCGTGAACCCACCTCGATTCTTCTTGTTCATCCTCTTGAGGATCCATTAGAGCCACTGCGCAAGCAGACTGAACATGGCTATATATTTTCATCCTATGGTGCATTGCATCCACCATCGATGTGGGTAACTGCAGGCTTACATGCTTGCCTACCTCCTTGTCAAGCAAACCCTGAAAAAACTTTGCCACTGCCTGCTCAGCGGCGTATGTTTAGGGCATATCACAAAACGCAGTGGTTGACAGCGTTAGCGCCCGATCTGACCAATTGTCTAAGGACTCGCCTACTTCCTGATGGGCAACATGGAACCCCTCCACAGTGACGGGTAGCTCCCTGGCGCCAAAGCGCTCCTGCAGCCGCTGAATAAGCTCATCGTAAGGTACCATCCCTCTCCATTCAGTGAGCAATGCCTAAAAGTCAACCGCCTTTGTAACCTGTGAGGCACCAGCCCAGCCAGTCAGCCTATCACTTCCAACCAGCCATTAATCTTGGCGTACTGCTCAAGTTTTGCTTTAAATTAGGGATGGCAAAACTATTTGAATAATCGAATAGAATATTCGATTGAATCGTCAGTATTCCAATGGCAGAGTTGGCATCTAGTATTCGCAAGTTTACTATTTCAATCGATTTTGTGCTTTTTAATTAATTATCTGCAAGTTGCTTACTAATTACAACAACAATTACAACTAATTGCCAACCGAAATCAAAAGGGATTAACATGTTTGATAAGACGCTTGTCGTGTCAAACTGATAACGTGCTCTTATCAGCATCAATTGTGCAGTCGCAATATACACACCCAAAGAAAGGGCGTCAACTTGTTTGTTAATTTGCTGCCAATTAGGGCCTTAAAATGACTAACGAACAATAGTAAAAATGATGTGATCACAGTTTGAACAGTCATTAAATGTTTTAAGTAGTCATAGTTGACAAATGATATAAATGTGGGTTTGAACAAAAAATATGCAGTCATCGCTAAAATTATTTGCGATGAATTTTGCATTACCCTTTGAAATGATACTTTTTATACAGACATGTTATCGCCATTATTAAATTTATGGAAAATTAAAATGTAAATGATTACAATTCTATGACTTGTTTTTATCCTTTTATTTGTGTCCCATTTGAGTGTCAGTCATATATTCAGTTCATAACGATAAGATTACTCTATAGCAAAGATAACAAAAGCAACAACCTTCTAAGTAATCGGCAAATGGTTATAACCAGGGACTAATACAAACAATTTGAATACGTCCCTGTTATACATTGCAGAAAACAGAAGGTAATACATTCCAACTGTTTATTGCGAATTTTCGAATACTAGTATTCTATTGAATGGATGTGCGAGTATTCAAATACCGATATAGGTATTCGATGCCATCGCTACTTTAAATACAAACCAATTGCTCCTCACATCATATAGCCCGCTATTTGACAGCCTTGTCAGGATATCCCGATCCCACTGGGTCGGGGTGTTACTCAGAACAGGTAGATTGTTAGGGACAGGGTGGGGTGCGTCGTCTCCATGGGAGTTCCACTGGATATCGCCTTCACTTCGTGACCGTCAACCGCGCTCTGGTGCGTACCTGACAAATGGGCCGTGGAAGGGACCTCTAATGAAACAGAAACAGGACTATATGGACTAGATGGTAGCTCTCTACCGGGCCTTTCCAAGGACAAACCTAGCGACTTGAGCGGGACGAGGATGCTTGATGCGACATCAGCAACATCAAACAGTATCGGCATGCCTGTTACCACCACATGGTCCGGCTGCAACAACAGACGCTTGGGGAACAAAGGCTTTACAAACTGCTATCATAGCTGGTCAACTCCTGCTGGCTGTTACCAGTGGGATTCCGATAACTAGACACCTCACAACTGTTTACAGCGGTGCTATGAAAGCTGGACAACTCCTGCTGGCTGTTACCAGTGGGATTCCGATAACTAGACACCTAACGGCTGTTTACTGTGGTGCTATTATAGCTGGACAACTCCTGCTGGCTGTATTAAGTGGGATTCTGATAACTAGACATCTCACGGTTAGTTACTGCGGTGCTATCATAGCTGGACAACTCCTGTTGGCTGTTACCAGTGGGATTTCGATAAATAGACACCTCACAGTTGGTTACCACGGTGCTACCATAGCTGGACAACTCCTGCTGGCTGTTACCAGGGGGATTCTAATAACTAGATACCTCACGGTTGGTTACCGCAGTGCTACCATAGCTGGACAACTACTGCTGGATGTTACCAGTGGGATTCTGATATCTAGACACCTCTGGGTTGGTTACCGCCGTGCTTCCATAGCTGGACAAATACTGCTGGCTGTTACCAGAGGATTCAGATAACCAGACACCTCTCAGTTGGTTGCTGTGGTGCTTCCATAGCTGGACAACTCCTGCTGGCTGTTGCCAGGGGGATTCCAATAACTAGACACCTCACGGTTGGTTACTGCGGTGCTATCATAGCTTGACAACTCCTACTGGCTGTTACCAGTGGGATTCCGATAAATAGACACCTCACTGTTGGTTACTGCGGTGCTATCAACCGGAACCACGTGGCCGGTGGTCGGGATCACCTCACCACTCGTGTCCATTTTGCTGACTTCCTGATCAGCGGCCGTCATGGGGCCTACTGCAGCCGCCTCCTGGTTGGCCTTATGGTTGTCTAAAGGTGTATTTGATAATTATCTATTGTTACCTCACCAGTAACTCAAATCTGTCATATTTTAGCATGGAAATACTATACAGAATGATACTGACGTTAATGTATGAATAATGCTAACAATTATTCACCAGTATGTTCTAATGGATAACAATAAACTAGAATACAATCATGAATTTGCATAAGTGCTGTTGATTTGTATCACAGACCTGTCAACTTTACTTGCTGTTAAGTTGCTTATTGACAAGAACAATGTCTTGTTATATAAATGCTACATACATTAGACATTATGATTCTAATTTGAATAATACTTTAAACATTGTTCAGAAATTAGTTTTATTTCTTAATTATTGTTTAACTTGATCAGGTATGTCTGATAAAGTAAAAAAAATATAGGTTTTAGTTCTTACAGAATCTCTGAGAACTACATCAGTTAATAAGTATATAATATTAAAATAGAGTAATAAATGTTATAATTTCTAACATTAACAAAAAATGAAAAATTATTACACAAAAGATTTGCCTGCTGTCAGTTACTATTGTTATTTTATCAGTTTAAGTTCATTCTAATGTGTGCACTGAATTATTGAAATTACTGGAAACTTATGATTTTATAATACAAAATGAAGCAAATCATGAAATATTTAAGATATGAAATGTTTTTGCCTATCTATTAAGATAATAAGGTTAATGATAATCAATTTGCAGTATTTTCCATGTTCATGTACTCTTGGATCAAGGAATTTGTATAAAAATATTGACAATACCATTCAACTTTGTTAAATTAACACACCAAATGCCAAATATATGCAAATATGCAAATTTTTAGAGTAACATGTGTTGAAAAAGTAAAAAATAAAAAAAGTTTCCTTTTTAAGAATGTTAATGTTATTTCTAGAACCCTTACTTTTGTATTGCAGAGAAAAAAAAGTATTGCTTAAGCCTTACCATTAATATTTCCTGCAATACTGTAGTAACTTGACTTACTACAGTATTGCAGGGAAATCAAAATCCTGAACATGTCCAATTTCAGCGCAAGAGTGTAGTAAGTCAATTAATTCTACAAAGTTATTTTATTTTTTAAGATATATGTTTTTGATTATATGAAATATGTTTGTTTCTCCATTCTGTAATAAAATGTGAAGTATTTTGTTGTTAACAATAAGAATGGAGAAAATGTGATGTTTTTTGCTTCTCCTGTAAAATTTCAAAAAAGACAGTTAAGACAGTCTTGCGGGCAGCCCTCGATATACTGGTCCACCAGCTTCAGGTGAGATATAGTGCTCCACTAGCTTCAGGTGAGATATAGTGGTCCACTAGCTTCAGGTGAGATATAGTGGTCCACTAGCTTGAGGTGAGATATACTGGTCCACTAGCTTCAGGTGAGATATAGTGGTCCACTAGCTTCAGGTGAGATATACTGGTCCACCAGCTTCAGGTGAGATATAGTGCTCCACTAGCTTCAGGTGAGATATACTGGTCCACCAGCTTCAGGTGAGATATAGTACTCCACTAGCTTCAGGTGAGATATAGTGGTCCACTAGCTTCAGGTGAGATATACTGGTCTACTAGCTTCAGGTGAGATATAGTGGTCAGCTAGCCTCAGGTGAAATATACTGGTCCACCAGCTTCATGTGAGATATAGTGGTCCACCAGCTTCAGGTGAGATATACTGGTCCACCAGCTTCAGGTGAGATATATAGTGGTCCACTAGCTTCAGGTGAGATATACTGGTACACTAGCTTCAGGTGAGATATACTGGTCCACCAGCTTCAGGTGAGATATACTGGTCCACTAGCTTCAGGTGAGATATACTGGTCCACAAGCTTCAGGTGAGATATACTGGTCCACTAGCTTCAGGCGAAATATTCTGGTCCACCAGCTTCAGGTGAGATATACTGGTCCACCAGCTTCAGGTGAGATATAGTGCTCCACTAGCTTCAGGTGAGATATAGTGGTCCACTAGCTTCAGGTGAGATATACTGGTCTACTAGCTTCAGGTGAGATATAGTGGTCAGCTAGCTTCAGGTGAAATATACTGGTCCACCAGCTTCAGGTGAGATATAGTGGTCCACCAGCTTCAGGTGAGATATACTGGTCCACCAGCTTCAGGTGAGATATATAGTGGTCCACTAGCTTCAGGTGAGATATACTGGTACACTAGCTTCAGGTGAGATATACTGGTCCACCAGCTTCAGGTGAGATATACTGGTTCACTAGCTTCAGGTGAGATATACTGGTCCACAAGCTTCAGGTGAGATATACTGGTCCACTAGCTTCAGGTGAAATATTCTGGTCCACCAGCTTCAGGTGAGATATACTGGTCCACTAGCTTCAGGTGAGATATACTGGTCCACTAGCTTCAGGTGAGATATACTGGTCCACTAGCTTCAGGTGAGATATACTGGTCCACTAGCTTCAAGTGAGATAAACTGGTCTACAAGCTTCAGGTGAGATTTACTGGTCCACCAGCTTCAGGTGAGATATATTGGTCCACTAGCTTCAGGTGTGATATACTGGTCCACTAGCTTCAGGTGAGATATATTGGTCCACCAGCTTCATGTGAGATAAACTGGTTCACTAGTTTCAGGTGAGATATACTGGTCCACTAGCTTCAGGTGAGATATACTGGTCCACTAACTTCAGGTGAAATATACTGGTCCACTAGCTTCAGGTGAGATATACTGGTCCACTAGCTTCAGGTGGGATATACTGGTCCACTAGCTTCAGGTGAGATAAACTGGTCCACTAGCTTCAGGTGAGATTCACTGGTCCACCAGCTTCAGGTGAGATGTAGTAGTCCACTAGCTTCAGGTGAGATATATTGGTCCACCAGCTTCAGGTGAGATAAACTGGTCCACTAGTTTCAGGTGAGATATACTGGTCCACTAGCTTCAGGTGAGATATACTGGTCCACTAACTTCAGGTGAGATATACTGGTCCACTTGCTTCAGGTGAGATATACTGGTCCACCAGCTTCAGGTGAGATATACTGGTCCACTATCTTCAGGTGAGATATACTGGTCCACTAGCTTCAGGTGAGATATACTGGTCCACTAGCTTCAGCTTAAACAGCCTACCTACGGCACATGTTATGTTTATCATTTATTATATTAATTGTAAGATCATTTCACTTCACTGTTAGGTCACTGTATTTTTCTGGTCTGCTGATCTTCAACGATCGGCTCAATTTCTTGTTCCTTGTCTTTCACTTGATCCATACGTTTAAAGTCCATTAATAAGAAGCATCCTTCAATTTCTCTGATATTCTTATAATTTTTGTTTGGTTTGTTTACGGGCTTGTCAGACAGCAAACAATGATCTTTTTACTGTTGGCCTCTTAATTCGTAGATCAAGTAGTTCATGCAACTAGATACATTTTTGTGTCCCCCTTTTTAATGAAGTGATTTTATTGTATGTACATATATTGTATTGTATTGAGCCAATAATTCAATTGTCTTAAATTAAAAAACAACTAGCAGGTGGTGAACCCTAATTTCTCACCTGGTAAGGTTTCTGGAGTTTCATTATTATTATTATTTTGTTTACGTGATCAAAGTGAGAAGCAGTCAGAAGCCCGCAAACAGATGTGGAACCCGGACATTGACCCTAGCAGGAAACCGGAGCCCCTTGCCAACGTGGTCATCAGAGACCCGGACGAGTTCATCTGCCGACCACTTGTCCGCCCCGCCAGTAATTATACCACACAGGTCAGTTCATAGATACTGGAGTGAATCTCAACTTGTTCCCGCTCAGAAGCAAAGTGAAAATGGCTCTATGCATCCAGCATACAATGTATAACCAGAGTCACTTGCAGTCTGTATAGGCTTTATGCATCCAACATACAATGTATAACCAGAGTCACTTGCAGTCTGTATAGGCTTTATGCATCCAGCATACAATGTATAACCAGAGTCATTTGCAGTCTGTATAGGCTTTATGCATCCAGCATACAATGTATAACCAGAGTAACTCGCAGTCTGTTCAGGCGTTATGCTGCATGCTGCTCATCTGTATTGTACAGTTGGAAAGAAGCCTGTAAAACTTAATCCAGTAAGAAAGGTCTTTAACCCATTCAGCCCTAGTGTCGTATATATGCGTCCAAATAATCTACAGTGGAGTTCCTAGCTTCGTATATATGCGTCCAATAATCTACAGTGTGAATTCCTAGCATCGTAAATATACGACAACTTAGATGTAGCTCTGAATGCCTAATGACTTAAAAATACGTCTGTTCAAATTGGCCTTACAAAGAAACAGCTATTTATTTGCAGTAAGTTTTTCAACCTTACATATTTCATGTAACAAATACTTTCATAATTTGGAAAATGATTTTGTTTTACCATTTCTGGTCAAAACCTGTGAGAAAAAAGATAAAAATAAATAAATTCAGTAATGGTAACTCATGTTGTTTTTTTGGATAGTTATTTGTATTCTATTTTTGTATTTCATTTTATTCTACATTTTAATTAAGTTTTATTATAAGCATATTAAGATGTTCTCTTTTTTTTCTTTTTCATAAAATTACTTGCAATTGAAACATAACTGTGCTTATTGATGTTTGTTTTTATTATTAGCAATATCTTATTATTGTTTATATGTCATTTAATTATTATTAATTTTGTTTTATTTTAAAATAATTTTAAAAGATTGTTTTTATTCATTATAACAATTTCTATTTGTAAAAAGGGTATACATAGATAATAATGGTATTGGATAATTTATTTGGATATAATTCAATGATTTTTTATTTGATAAGTTATGCAAGATTTCAAAATTTTCATATATAACTCTATTCATTTTTAAATTGGAAATATAATAATAAAACATCTGTCACATAAACCGTCAACAAAGTAACAATACTTAAAAACACTATATACCATTTCACACCACTAAAAGTAACAATAATCAGATGATCTGTCAGGCATTCAGAGCTGATGAGGGTCCTGATTAGCTAGGGATAGATAAGGCTACTACTGATAGCGGCTGCCTAGAGATAAGGCTGTAGTATGGAATGAGTTAATTTAATTTGATTTTATTATGGTGTACAAACAGATCAAAATGCCTTTCAGAGTGGGTAAGGTTAAGATGTTTCTAATTGACTGATTATATCCAACGCCAGTTTTATATAGAAACTTGTATATTGCAATAGTAGTACAGGGGTAGAAAGTGTAACGTAACTGTGTTGAATTTGTTGTTGTAGTGCATGGAAATAAAATAACCTTTTACGGTATATGCAAATTCATGTTTACCTTTAATATTTGTTGATTATTTCTAAAGCTCTGCAGTACTTATTGTTTTTAATAATCAGTTAATCACTGTATGATAATACATGTAAATTAATTGTAAATTTAGATGCAGCCACATTAAGCAATATGTGTTAAGCTTTTAAAATATATTTGTTATTGTTGTATTTTTATTGCAGTGTTTGCTTGCCAAATTTAGAGCTTATGGTGGCAGAATTGATGTCATTGACACCATTTTAGATGAGCCCAGAAAGAACACCAGGAAAGGCAAAGAAAAGAAAACAAAGGGTACTAATTTTCTACTCATATATTGGTCTATAGGATCTATTGTATATGTAGAATTGTGTTTAAATGACACCAGGACGTAGTGTTTTTAAATGCCTTTCTTTTGACAGTACATTACCATAATTACTCTATATTTTTATGCCCCCTGTAGGGTGGCATATAGCAGTTGAACTGTCTGTCAGTCAGTCAGTCAGTCAGTCAGTATGTCAGTCCGAAAAAAAACTTTAACGTTGGCCATAACTTTTGCAATATTGAAGATAGGAACTTGATATTTGGCATGCATGTGTATCTCATGAAGCTGCACATTTTAATTGGTGGAAGTTCAAGGTCAAGGTCATCCTTCAAGGTCAAAGGTAAAAAATAGTATTTGAAAGCGGCGTTCTCATGAAGCTGCACATTTTTGAGTGGTGGAAGTTCAAGGTCATCCTTCAAGGTCAATGGTAAAAAAAACAACAACATCAAAGTGGCGCATTTTGGGGCAGTGTGTTTCTGACAAACACATCTCTTGTTGAAATCTTATATTTTTGTTTCTCATTCTTATTATGCCCCCCTTCGAAGAAGAGGGGGTATATTGCTTTGCTCATGTCGGTCGGTCTGTCGGTCCGTCCACCAGGTGGTTGTCAGACGATAACTCAAGAACGCTTGGGCCTAGGATCATGAAACTTCATAGGTACATTGATCATGACTCGCAGATGACCCCTATTGATTTTGAGGTCACTAGGTCAAAGGTCAAGGTCACGGTGACCAGAAATAGTAAAATGGTTTTTGAATAATAACTCAAGAACGGAAATGCCTAGGATCATGAAACTTCATGGGTAGATTTATCATGACTTGCAGATGACCCCTATTGATTTTGAGGTCACTAGGTCAAAGGTCAAGGTCACGGTGACCCGAAATAGTAAAATGGTTTCCGGATGATAACTCAAGAACGCATACACCTAGGATCATGAAACTTCATGGGTAGATTGATCATGACTCGCAGATGACCCCTATTGATTTTGAGGTCACTAGGTCAAAGGTCAAGGTCACGGTGACCCGAAATAGTAAAATTGTTTTTGGATGATTACTCAAGAACGCATACGCCTAGGATCATGAAACTAAATAGGTAGATTGATCATGACTGGCAGATGACCCCTATTGATTTTGAGGTCACAAGGTCAAAGGTCAAGGTCACGGTGACCCGAAATAGTAAAATGATTTTCGGATGATAACTCAAGAAAGCTTTTGCCTAGGAACATGAAACTTTATAGGTACATTGATCGTGAACCGCAGATGACCCCTATTGATTTTCAGGTCACTAGGTCAAAGGTCAAGGTCACAGTGACAAAAATCGTATTCACACAATGGCTTCCACTACAACGCACAGCCCATATGGGGGGCATGCATGTTTTACAAACAGCCCTTGTTTTCAATTTTCATGCAGTTGCATTTTATCATAATGGCTTTAATCAGGTGACACATCGTGATTTTGACAACGTAATAAAGTCATAAAACCTGGCAGATAAATGCAAGAAGTCAGTTACTTTTTTTTTTAGACATGTACACAGCTTATGTACAATATTTTCATTCTAAAGCTTAAATTGGTTATGAAGTTGAAATTATCATTGTAAGGAACCAACATGTTCTTTGTCATGTTGAAACAGGCATTGTTTTTTATTATTTACTTAACAACTTTTTGATGTCAATGTGGATGAATCATGATGATTTGATTGCACTTGAACATCGGTGTTTCAATTATGAGATCCAATTAATAAATCAGTTATCTAGGCCAAAATGCTTCATTTTAAAATATTAATTGTGCAAAAATAGACTCCATTTGTATTCCATCATATTTGAAGAGGAAAAGATCCCATTCAAAAAAAAACAGCACAATCATAGTTACCAAAGGCAATTTGAATGGAATTTTATAATTAAAAGGGTCATATTGCTCACATTTTATTCTTTAAATACCTTTTTTGTAAGTCAAGATATTACACTAGGACCTTTTTTTAATTCATGGTATTTACAAGCATTCAATCCTTTAATTCATGGTATTTACAAGGATTCAATCCTTTAATTCATGGTATTTACAAGCATTCAATCCTTTAATTCATGGTATTTACAAGCATTCAATCCTTTAATTCATGGTATTTACAAGCATTCAATCCTTTAATTCATGGTATTTACAAGCATTCAATCCTTTAATTCATGGTATTTACAAGCATTCAATCCTTTAATTGATGGTATTTACAAGCATTCAATCCTTTTGAAACATGAGTTGTTCTCTGAGAAAACTGGGCATAATGATTAGATTAGCCTGTGCAGTTTTTATGACATTTTTCGTTTAAATGAAGTCTCTTAGCAAAAATCACATTTAGGCAGATAGTGTCGTCCCTAATTAGCCTGTCTGGACTGCAATCTGGGCCGACTCTTAACGCACATGTATTATGCCCAGTTTTCTCAGAACACGACTCATATCATGTGGCCAGTGACTTCATACATAGGAATATCCAAATGTCAATGCATTAGGTACTTAATCAGGTTGCCTCTACATTTTTGGGCACTGCAAACTGGGATTTTTGTCCCCTACCGGTTTCTACGGAGGGGTCTTATGGTTTTCACTCTGTGTGTCCGTCAGTCTGTCACACTTTTCTGGATCCTGCGATAACTTTTAAAGTTCTTCATATTTTTTCATGAAACTTGAAACATGGACAGATGGCAATATGGAGATTGTGCAAGTCATTTCATTTGTTCCTACGTCAAGAATTATGGTTGTTATGGCAACAAATAGACTAGAAATACTGCTGAAAATGGTGGATCCTGCACACTTTTCTGGATCCTGCGATAACTTTAAAAGTTCTTAATATTTTTTCATGAACTTTGCAACATGGATAGATGGCAATATGGACATTATGACCGTCATTTCATTTTGTTCCTACGTGAAAAATTGTGGTTGCTATGGCAACCAAAAATAATAATTTCTGAAAATGGTGGAATTTCTGACAATGGTGGAGTCAGTAGGGGACCATATTGCTCGACAATAGCCTTGTTTTATATCTAATTTTTGTAAACTTTAAGTAAATACTGTATTATGGAAACACCTTTGGCAGATAGGAGGACAAATGGATGTACAGTTTGGTGGGGGTTTATTTTCATTGTTTGGTGGTAGCAAGTTGTTGTTGTTTTGTGCTCAGGTGAGCTTTTGTGATCGCCTTTTGTCCATCGTGTGTCGTCAATCGTGCGGGTCAACATTTGCCTTGTTAACACTCTAGAGGCCACATTTATTGTCCAATCTTCATGAAATTTGGTCAGAAGATAGGTCCCAATGATATCTTGGATGAGTTTGAAAATGTGTACGTTTGCTTGAAAAACATGACTGCCAAGGGGTGGGGAATGTTTCCTTATTTGGCTATATATGGCTTTAGTAAAACCTTGTTAACACTCTAGAGGCCACATTTATTGTCCAATCTTCATGAAATTTGGTCAGAAGATTGGTCTCAATTATATCTTGGATGAGATCCAAAATGATCATGTTTGCTTAAAAAACATGGCTGCCAAAGGGCATGGCATTTTTCCTTATATAGCTATATATGGCTATAAAAGTAAAATCTTGTTAACACTCTAGAGGCCACATTTATTGTCCAATCTTTATGAAACTTGGTCAGAAGAATCATCCCAATTATATCTTGGACGAGTTCAACAATGATGCCGGTTGGTTGAAAAACATGGCTGCCAGGGGGCGCGGCATTTTTCCTTATATGGCTATAATAAAACCTTGTTAACACTATAGAGGCCACATTTATTTTCCGATCATCATGGAAAATGGTAAGAAGATTTGTCCCAATGATATATTGGACAAGTTCAAAAATGGCTCCAGGTGATTGAAAATCATGGCCACCAGGTGGCGGGGTATTTTCCCTTATATGGCTTCATAACTTTGTCAGAATACAGTCCACTCTCGTTATCTAGAAGTCGGCGGGAACAAGAAAAAATATCGAGATAACGAGAGTTCGAGATATCCGATTAGGCGTTTTCAAAGAAATATGAGACAAAAATTTACATTGTTTTTAACATCTGAATACCAGCTAAGAGGTCTAACTAATGCCGTCACCGTGTGAAATAATACTCTCTACCTGATATATACGCGTTTTTACGAGGCACGATTAATTTTGCTATTTAAATGCTTAAAATGACGTTTTAAGTATAACATAATTGCATGCGGTTATAATATTTTTAAACTGTCGAGAAAACATCCGGTACTGTTGCTATTTTAAGTTATGATGCAATTGACGTCCAATCAAGAAGAGGGTTTTCCATCTGATCATACGTAAATCACGTTCCGGAAAACTGAACTGTAACTGTACATTTTGTAGTTTGAAATGCAAAGTTCAATCGATTATTAGTAAAAATATAACTCAATGCATTTTGGAATATTGTTTGTAAAAACAATTAGTATTTCGGCCTTTTGGCAGGCTGTGTATTAATTGCAGTTAATTGATGTTAAAGCGACAGTTAAAGTGACAGACCTTACTCAAGTGTTAATGGCTAACGACATTACACACGTGTGATTATTGATGCAATTAACGGATCAATTTCCTACCGTACAGTAACGGGAGCAGCCGGGCGAAGCGGAACGGTGAAGTATCAAAGAAGTTTTTTTTCACCTTTTGCTGACACTGGAACATTTATTCGCACTTCGAGATAGACCACAGTAAATACATGTAAAATCGGGACTCTGGACAAAGTGTTATATCGAGATATCGAATTATTCGACATAACGAAAATCGACATATGCGATGTTTATTTATATAGATAGGAAAAAAGTTGGGACATTGAGCTTACTTCGACATATCGTGAATATTGAGATATCCGATGTCGAGATAACGAGAGTGGACTGTATTTGTTAAGATGATATCTTAGATGTGTATGAAAATGGTTCTGGTCTGTTGAAAAATGTGGCTGCCAGGTTGTTCACTAGTCATGAAAGTTGATTAGAATATTATTTTGTTCTAATGACATCTTGGGCTGCACAGAACAGGTCAGTTCCTTTGAATCTCAGGTGAGCAACTTTGGGCCTTTCAGGCCCTCTTGTAATGTTATGATGATGATCATCATGATCATTATGATTACAATCCCAATAATGATGATGTTGATTATGATATGATGTGATGATAATGATGTGATGATGATGATGATGATGATGATGATGATGATATCATGATAATGATGTGATGATGATGATAATGATGTTATGATGATGATGATGATGATAATTATGTTATGATGATGATAATGATGTTATGATGATGATAATGATGTTATAATGATGATGTTATGATGATCATGAGATGTTCACAGAAGAATCTTATACACAAAAGAAGTTGAACCAAAGTTTTTAAAAATGTTTCATTTTTCAATTATTACAGGGAAACAACTGGACATAGACATTGCTAAGCCAGACAACTCTGTGCCTCTTGAAAGGAAGGTAGACTGCCTGGACACCTTCAGTCATCAGCGTATCGCTGTTCTGTTTAGCAGTTTCAGTTACCTCTCTGAGAACCACCCCAGCCCATGTGTGTACCCTTGGTATGTATCATATAGGGGATAGATGTGGAAGTTTGACTCTGTTGTTGGGGTTTGTAATGAACGCTATTACAAGGCCGCCGTGGTGTAATGGATATGGTGTCTAGCGACCGGGAGGTCATGGGTTCGATCCTCTCTGTGGGAGCGTTCTTTAGATCTCCCCCTTAGACACCAAGTACTGGTTCTAGGCCCAGGAAACAGACTCGAGAGCGTTTTGGTAAGCCTCAGGCTTTCCATGCAATCGAGCTAAAATAAATAGGTTTAAACTAAACGCTATTACAATGAACGCAAACACATTCTTTTGAAAGTCCTTGACTAGAGTATTTAACTGTTAGAGGCTTCAATTTTGCCCTCAGGAAGTCCTTAAACAGACTGCAGTATGGGTTCTCATCTTTTTTATCAACAAGGTCAAAAATGCTTGGTCAATGTTTAAAAAACAAAAGACTATGATTTAAATACTGCTTTGACCTATGCACATTGGATTTGATTTGATTAAACAGTATACTTGTGCAGAGGGCATTATGAAGGCATTGTTCTATTTAAAATTGATAGCAGTTTTTTCCTTAAGTCTATTTGAATTGATAGCAGTTTTTCCTTAAGAGTACAAAATACTGTGAATGACATACTTTACTATTTTATGCTTTTGAATATCAAGGATTTCCAAGTCAGTAAGGAAAGATTTTAATTTTTTGCTGGGCATTAAAAAAACCCAGGTTTTTCTGAATCCTGAAATTTGGTCATTGATGTATTACAGGCTTTACAAACACAAACATGCATAAAATTGTTATTTGAACCACTCTCATTTTAATATGATTTTGGTCTTTGTTATTCTGACCTCTTTTACAGGCAAGTTACCATGGAATTCTATGGCAGGAATGATACAACTCTTGGGGAGTTTTTAGAGAGATTCTGCTTTAGGTAACTATTTTATTGGCATACATATCAGTGATTTTTTTTCACAAATTAAGGAATGGGATAAGGGCCTGTTTTGATTGGCACCATTGGTGCTGTTTTGCTAAAATTGGTGTTGTGTTGTTTTGCTTACAAATACTTCAATATTGAGAAAACATAAAAAACAAACAAAACTCCCTACATATGCATATGTCATTTATGTTAGTTTGCAAGAAGCAATAGGTTATTCTTCATGTGTGCTATTTAGCATATGATAACCAGGGGCATTCCTGAGGCTATGTCAGCTATACACACGATCAAGCAGCTGGGGGGTAGGTTAGGGAGGGTGTCTCCCCTCCTGCTGGGGGGTTTGGGGGGTCTCCCCCAAGAAAATTTTGGAAAATTCATTGCAGATGGTGCGTTTTGGTGTTATCTTTCAGCTACATTTGGGCAATTAATTTCATCAATTTCTTGCTTGAAAATGACCGATAAAAGGAAATATTTTATTGAATATTGTCAACAGCAAATTTATTTTTGACCATAATTTATTTGCTAAGTTTAAGTGTCAATGCTTTAAAAATCAAGAAGCCTTATTTCGAGGGAGAATGGATCTGTGGTTGCATAGTTGTGCGAGGGTGTTCAACTCCATTGTTGGCGGGAGTATGGGGTCCTCCTCTAGAAAATTTTGGAAATTCATTGCAAAAGGTGTAATTAGGTGTTGCATTTCAGGCACATTTCGGCAATGTTTTTCCTCGAATTGTAGCTTGAAAAGATGAGAAAAATAGATATTTCAATAAGCAGTGCCATCTGCAAATGTACTTTTGACACTAATCTATTAAGTTTGAGTGTCAAGGCTTTAAATCAAGAAGCCTATGACTGCGAGGGAATGGGTATGTGAATGTGAGGAAATGTTTGACTCTTGCTTCCTTCCTCTGAAAATTTTGGATTTCATTGCAGATGGAGCGTTATGTTGTTATCTTTCAGCGACATTTGGCAATTTTATTCCTCAATATCTTCCTCTAAAAAAGTATTGGATTTAGCATGTTTTCCATGGAAACCTTTCCCAAAACTAAGCCTGTCATTATTTTCTGCTGAAACTGATTTATGTTGGGGTATTTGGTAAGCAGAAAATAAAATTTGTTTTCAATTAAACTGTAAAAGACATACTCTTTGTATGAAACAACAGCATGCTCGCTGAGCCTAGAGCGAGCATACTAAACTTTTATTGAACTCGTAGATCTAAAAATCGACTTACCTTAAGAGAAGTGTAAAGCTGCGATAATTTTTCCACTTATCTATCAAATGACCTAGCTTCTGAGTATCATCTAATGAACATGATTCGCTGACGCTATCTCTAAAACATCTGGATTAAACGGAGTGTTTGCCAACATTGTGAAAATTTGCGCCATGTAAACATTATCTGGTACCTGTGTCCGAATATTGGTTCCAAAAAAAAATAAAGGGCGCTTACACAGTCGTGGAACGAGTTAAGTCATTACTACCCCTCATCAGTGAAAAAACACTTTACTTCGTATGTTTGGAGTTAACACTGTGTTGTGTTTTGTACCCACTGTTATTTTCTAAAACTGGACGTCTTGTTTGCTTGTTACATAATTATACCCCTTACCCCCCTCAGCCCTCACTTTTTATTGCATTTTTAGCTCACCTGAGCGATAGCTCGGGGTGAGCTATTGTGATCACTCACCGTCCGGCGTCCGGCCGTCAATCTGTCTGTCTGTCTGTCTGTAAACAATTTGTAAACATCTTTTTCTACTAAACCATTGAGCCAATTTTAACTAAATTTCATGTGGAGCATCCCTAGGTCATGGGACAAAAGAATTGTTAAAAAAAATTTGATCACATAACCAAGATGGCCGCCATGACCATATATGGTAAAAACCTTAAAAAATCTTCTTGTCAGAAACCGCTCATCAGATTTTCAAAAATTTCACAGGGATGACCTTTGAAGGCTCCCCTGAAAAAGTTGTTCAAAGAAATTTGATTCGTCAAAAAAAATGGCCGCAGGAGCTCGTTGAACTTTGCATGTTTATTCGTTTTTGCCTATTTTGTGAAAACTTTCAAAAATCTTCCACATTTTTTGTCCGATCCTTTCCAAATTTGCACAGTGTCTTTATATCAATGAAGACACGAACCCTACAAAAATGAGCATTATTGGTCCATGAAGTACAGAATTACCTCCCCTTGAATTGAGAAAATGGTGTTTATGCAATAAAGTCCAAATTTTTCATCCAATTCTTTCCAAACTTGTAAGGATTTAGCATGGTTCAAACAAGGGAAACAACTACGGTTTATGCATGTTCTTTTTATTACAGATTTGCCTCCCTTTAATTCATTCAAAATCTCATTTTACAGCAGAGATTCCAAATCTGACCTGTAAATGAGCCCCATATTTACTGCCAGTGCTAGGTTACCTTTTCCCATTTGATCATTCTTAAGTATTGGTCTTGTAATGCTGCTACTGCTTCTGCTACTGCTACTGCTACTACTACTACTACTACTACTACTACTACTACTACTACTACTACTACTACTACTACTACTACTACTACTACTACTACTTCTACTACTACTACTACTACTACTACTACTTCTACTACTACTACCACTACTACTACTACTTTTACCACTTCTACTACTACTACTACTACTACTACTACCACTACTACCACTACTACTACTACTACTACTACTACTACTACTTCTACTACTACTACTACTACTACTACTACTACTACTTCTACTACTACTACTACTACTTCTACTACTACTACTACTACTACTACTACTACTACTACTACTACTACTACTACAACTACTATTACTACTACTACTACTACTACTACTACTTCTACTACTACTACTACTACTACTACTACTACTACTACTACTACTACTACTACTACTACTACTACTACTACACCACCACCACCACCACCACCATTCACAGTGACAAAAAATGTATTCACACAATGGCTGCTACTACAACTTATAGCCCATATAGGGGGGCATGCATGTTTTACAAACAGCCCTTGTTTCTATGGGATTTTAACCACAACTGTTCATGTTTATCTCCGACACATATTTTTAGGTCACCTGTCATGAAGTGACACGGTGAGCTTATGTGATCGTGTGATGTCTGGCGTCCGTTGTGCGTGCCTGTGTGTGTCCGTGCGTCCGTCCGTAAACAATTTGTTTATGTAGACAGTAGAGGTCACAGTTTGCATCCAATCTTGATGAAATTTGGTCAAAATGTTTATCTTGATGAAACCTGGTTTGGGATTGTATTTTGGTCATCTGGGGTCAAAAACAAGGTCACTAGGTCAAATAATAGAACAACCTTCTGTAGACAATAGAGGTCACAGTTTTCATCCAATCTTTATGAAATTTGGTCAGAATGTTTATCTTGATGAAATCTGGGTTGGGATTTTATTTGGGTCATCTGGGGTCAAAAACTAGGTCACTAGGTCAAATAATAGAAAAACCTTGTGTAGACATAAGAGATCACAGTTTTCATCCAACCTTTATGAAATTTGGTCAGAATTCTTGATGAAATCTGGGTGGGATTGTATTTGGGTCATCTGGGGTAAAAATCTAGGTCAAATAAATAGAAAAACCTTGTGTTGACAATAGAGGTCACAGTTTTCATCCAATATTTATGAACTGTGGTCAGAATGTTTATCTTGATGAAATCTGGATTGGGATTGTATTTGGGTCATCTAGAGTCAGGAACTAGGTCACTAGGTCAAATCATAGAAAAACATTGTGTAGACAATAGAGGTCATAGTTTTCATCTGATCTTAATGAGTCAGGTGAGCGATTCAGGGCCATCATGGCCCTCTTGTTTGAATTGTAAGAGTTTTCTTTTTTTAAAGTTTCGAAACTGAATTTTACGCACAGGCGTACTGCTGTATGCCTAGGTACGCCCCTGATAACATCTTTTTATGCCCCCCGGATGGAATGATCGGGGGTATATTGTTTTGGCCTGTCTGTCTGTCAGTTTGTAATTCTGTCATTCTGTCTCAAAACTTTAACCTTGGTCTTAACTTTTGCAATATCGAAGATAGCAACTTGATATTTGGCATGCATGTGTATCTCATTGAGCTGCACATTTTGAGTGGAGAAAGGTCAAGGTTATTCTTCAAAGTCAAAGGTCAAATATATGGCTTAAAAGTGGCGCAGTAGGGGGCATTGTGTTTGTGACAAACACATCTCTTTTTTTATTTTTTTCAGGTTTTAATTTTTAAGATGATGCCAGCATTTGTTAGGGTTGAGATTGAAATGAGCAGGTCCATATTCTTATTCATATTGAAGTTCACTTGAACAAAATCCTGCATGTACTCTAATAGAGTGCTGGACTGTCACTTCTGGATAATGAAGTTCACTCCTCCGCCTTTACCAGCAAGATGATTTGTCAAACATATTTTCTATGGCCATTCTTTTGCTGCCTTGGATTCATGTAGGAATGTAGTCTGTTACTTGCAAAAGTATGCGCACTTAGTACTGGTTATCCACTTGATATTATTTTATATAAATGTATTTCTGTTGAGTACAGAAAAAAACTTAACAAAGAAAATCAAGTTTTCATTGAATAAGATATCAGGCCTTTTGCATCTGATATATGTTGCAGCATTCCCCTCTCCCATCCTCTAAAAAAATTCCCAATTGGATTTTTGTTTTAAAGAAGTGTGTTATGATTTTTAACCAGGTTTTTTAACCAGATTTTCCGAAGGAAAAAACTGGTTATTAGATTGGCGAATGCGGGCGGGCGGGCTGGCTGGCGGGCGGGCGGAACAAGCTTGTCGGGGCCATAACTATGTCGTTCATTGTCATATTTTAAAATCATTTGGCACATTTGTTCACCATCATTGGACGGTGTGTCGCGCAAAATAATTATGTCGATATCTCCAAGGTCAAGGTCACACTTTGAGTTCAAAGGTCAAAATTTGCAATAAATGAGCTTGTCTGGGCCATAACTATGTCATTCATTGTGAGATTTTACAATTATTTGGCACATTTGTTCACCATCATGGGACGGTGTGTCGCACGAAAGAATCACGTCAATATCTCCAATGTCAAGGTCACCACAACTTAAAATAGATTTATTTTGAAACAAACTTACAAAGGGGGTTAATTTTGTTTGTTCATTTCAAAAGTTCAGTTTAAGTTGTCTCCCTTAATCAGATTTTTTTTCACAATGAAAACCTGGTTTTGTGACAATTTTGTCCCTTGTTATACATGTATCCTTATTTTATTTCAATTATATCTAACAAAGTATGTTACTATAATTTGTTATAATTTTGTTCTTATAATTTCAATAATTATGAAAAGGTTTATATAATTAGTCTCTCCCAAATCAGTGGACTTTCATAGCAAAACAATTCCCAATCTGGAAATTGCATTTCACCAAAAATGGTCAAAAAAGGCTTGGATATTCATAAAGCCTTCTTTCAACTTCACTGATTTTTAACCCCCGCTATTTGCGGAGGGATATAGAATCAGTGTTGTCTTCCATCCATCAGTCTGTCCGTCCTTATGTCACAAAACTTTTCAGGTCTATATCTCAGAAACTATTATACTAGATATCAACATGAAATCTCATAAGTGTAAAGATATCAATGAGGAGAAGTGCCATGCATAAGAACCATTACCCTACCATTTCTTTAATGAGAGTAATTGCCCTTTGTTTGTTTTAAGATGTAACTTTTCAGGGCTATATCTGAGATACCATGCAAGATTTGAACATGAAACATCATGGGTGTGCAAACATCAATGGGAAGAAGTGCCATGCACAAGAACCATAACTTTACACTTTCTTAAATAACGGATATTGCCCTTTGCTGTTTTTGTATGATGTAAATTTTCAGGGCGATATCTCACATATGGATGGATATCAATGAGGAGAAATGCAATTCTTAAAAACAATTATCCTACACTTATTTATTGTCCCCTACCAGTTTCATTGGAGGGCACTTATGGTTTGCGATCTGTGTGTCTGGCTGTGAGTCTGTCACACTTTTCTGGATCCTGCGAAAACTTTAAAAGTTCTTTATATTTCTTCATGAAACTGAAAACATGGATAGATGGCAATATGGACATTATGCACGTCATTTCATTTTGTTCCTACGTAAAAAAAATCTGGTTGCTATCGCAACAAATTAAAATAATAAAAATCTGACAATGGAAGAGACGGTAGAGGACATATATTGCTTGACAATAGTCTTGTTATTTGTAGGATTATACCATATACATGCAACATCCATAAGCAAAATTTATATAACAGGGGATTTCAATTAAACGAATTTGCCTGTTGCTTATTTTTCTCAGGCCATCCTACATATGCCCGTCCGAGTCATGCAACACGTCTATGGATCTGCACATTCGGAGGTTTGTACACGGGCACAGCTGTATCAGCCTCATCCTGAAAAGGTCTAGCAAGGACAAACAGATCAACATCGGCAACAACATCCAGATCTGGAGCTGGTGCCATCGCTGCAAGCAGGTATGGGAAAACAGGGCTTAGTGCATGTGTGTAAAGAGTATTCCCAGATAAGCCTGTGCAGTCTGCACAGGCTAATCTGGGTCAAAGTTGTTTGCCTGGACTTGATTTCTGTGGGAAGGAAATTACTTTAAATAAAAAAACCATAAAATCAGAAAGTGTTGTCCCTGATTAGTCTATGCAGACTGCAAGGCTAATCTGGGACAACTCTCTACCCACATGCATTATGCCCAGTTTTGCCAGGAGAAGGCCTACATATCTCTATGCAAAACAAGAGGCCCCCAAAGATCTCGGAGTAGTGAGTTGAACCAGCTGCTCTATCATAATAAAACTATAACATAATACAAATGTAAAAGCAGATTATCATTGCCAACAACATCCAGATGTTGAGTTGCTGTCATCGCTGCAAGCAGGTCTGGTAGACCATATGACTATGTCGGTCCGTCCGTCGGTCGGTCCACCAGATGGTTTCCGGATGATAACTCAAGAACGCTCAGGATCATTAAACTTCATAGGTACATTGATCATGACTGGCAGATGATCCCTATTGATTTTCAGGTCACTAGGTCAAGGTCACAGTGACTCAAAATAGTAAAATGGTTTCCGGATGATTATTCAAGAATGCTTAGGCCTAGGATCATGAAACTTCATAGGTACATTGATCATGACTGGCAGATGACCCCTATTGATTCTCAGGTCACTAGGTCAAAGGTCAAGGTCACAGTAACTCGAAATAGTAAAATGGTTTCCGGATGATAACTCAAGAATGCTTACGCCTAGGATCATGAAACTTCAAAGGAACATTGATCATGACTGGCAGACGACCCCTATTGATTCTCAGGTCACTAGGTCAAAGGTCAAGGTCACAGTCACTCAAAATAGTAAAATGGTTTCCGGATGTTAACTCAATAATGCTTACGCCTAGGATCATGAAACTTCATAGGTACATTGATCATGACTGGCAGATGACCCATATTTATTTTCAGGTCACTAGGTCAAAGGGCAAGGTCACAGTGACTCGAAACAGTAAAATGGTTTCCTGATGATAACTCAAGAATAATTAGGCCCAGGATCATGACACTTCATAGGTACATTGATCATGACTGGCAGATGACCCCTATTGATTTTCAGGTCAAAGGTCAAGATCACAGTGACAAAAAACGTATTCACACAATGGCTGCCACTACAACTGACAGCCCATATGGGGGGCATGCATGTTTTACAAACAGCCCTTGTTAAGAATAGACTTCCTGTTTTAAAAAATCCATGAAAGCGAAAGTGTCATTCTTGATAAGTCTGTTCAGAACACTTAGGCTAATGTTTGATTTTATATCTTTTTCAAAAACAATAGGCCCCCTGTGATCTCGGAGGAAGTGAGTTTTACCAATTGCTCTCTCTTTATATGACTATGATTAAAAACCATGCTAATAATAACTTATCAACATTGGTATCAACAGCCAGATGTGGAGCTGGTGTCACCGCTGCACACAGGTATTGTACACCGTATAAACAGGGTTCTGAGACAACTGGGCTTCATGCATGTGCTTAAAGTGCTGTCCCATATTAAGGGATCAAGGATGACAATTTAGGCTTATGTTCATCGCTGCAAGCAGGTGTCTTAAACCATATTAGCCACGATCTCCCACGTTCAGAAATCAAAATTCCAATGCCATGTTGGATTTAAATTAATTACTGCCATGGATTTCAAATTTGTATAGGCATCTACTGGCCTTACAATTGGCGAAACTATTATGACCTACTTTGTTTGTTTTGTCTTGACCGAAACAGAATCCAGGCATTAATTAAGGTTTATATACAATTGGGCAAAAAGATGAGACAAAGTTGATTGATTGATTGATTTTATTTGGTAAACATATGAACATTACATAGTTACTACATAATGCAGACAATATAAAATATATTATCACAGCAATATACATAGCAAACCATGGAATGCACACACAATACCAAGGATAACACAAAAAAGAGAAAAATGATTTTCACTTATTTCCATTGTGGTCCTTGTTATTGGTGGCAGTAACCATGAAACAGTCATGTATTAGATTTTAATAATGTATATGTATCAAATATGTACTGTTTAATAAAGTATATTACTGATTAAGAATGAATAAATATAATCACATGTTCATTATTATCACAGAAGTTGCATAAGAAAGTTACACACTGCATAGGTAGTTAATAAACACACTTTGTAGCATACTATAAGTTAAAGAATAATTATGAGATCCTTGCATCTTATTGATCATAAGACTTAAAAATGTATCACAGTATTTTAACAGAACATAAAATTCATTATAAAAATTATACTATAAAAAGCTATAAAGACTCTAAAAACTGTTTCTTCTTGATGGCACCCTTGAAATTGTTAGGTTTAGGTACATCCTTGATGTTTTGAGGAAGATTGTTCCATAAACAGATACCATTATATGTAAATGTTTTAGATCCAAAACTTCCTACTCTTGGTTTGGAAAAACGACCAGAGTCTTCAAATGTAAAATTTTCAGCAAAATGATCAGATTCTGGCTGAGCTACCATATTAGACCTAGTACAACGATTATGTACGCCAGACACTGGCTTAAAATTCTCACCCATATACTCTGTGAGTTACAATGTCAATGTCACACAATAGAGAATCCAGATGTGTTTTCATAATAAAAATGAGAAGATGGATTTATGCCCTTTGAAATGTAAAAATGTTGACTAATTTGTTTTTGTATTTAACAAGTAATATGCAGAAAAAGGTAAATAGTAAATTGAATGTAACATAAGTATAGTGGTTAGGGGAACTTGTATCAGTCTCATTGGTTGTGTTAAGATGTGTTCAAGACTTCTGTCATCGGATACGACCTCACACATCCAAATAGACCGATACAAGTTATAAGACTACCTTGCTAGCATAATATTCTTATATGTATTATTTTTTGCTATTTAAACTTTATTCCAGGCCACTCCACGCATACCAATGAGTGAAGAGACATGGAACCTGTCGTTTGCTCGCTACCTTGAACTGCGTTTTCATGGTGATAAGTTTGTGAGACGAAATGGATTAGACACTGGATGTTATCACTCACTACATCACGACAACTTCCAGTACTTTGGACTCAAGGACACTGTGGCTGCATTCAAGTTGGTAGTTTTTGTAACACTGAACTAATATGAGTAGCATTGTAATTTAACCACTTATATAAGCTACTTGACTACTCTTAAATTAAGGAAAAAAAATGTTTTTGTGTTACTGCCTTTGTATATTAATAAAATAAAATAAAAATGAGTAAAGCCGGTTTAATGTTTGTGCTTCAAGTGTGGTTCCAGGTTAGCCTATGCAGTCCACACAAGCTAATAAGTTACACAATTATTGACTTAAATATAATTTTTGGTTGAAAGGTTTTCTCATCTAAAAGAAAGTCCAGTCTAGGCAGAAAGTATTGTCCTAGATTAGCCTGTATAGGTGGAGAGTGTTGTCCCAGATAAGCTGTGTGAACTGCTCAGGCTAATATGCGACAACACTTTATGCACATGCATTAAGCCTGGTTTTCCCACAGTGTAGCTCATATTATCTCATATCTCAGATACTCTGCCATCAAGCTGAAGGAGATCAGACTTCCCTCCCTTGTCATTGACTACCAGTTCATCCTGGAGACCATACAGCTGTACAGACACAAGGATGAGCTCAAGAGACTGTCCAGAGAGTAAGCAATATGAAGTTGTTTCTATGCCCCTGCCATTCAAAGTGTGTAATACCCCTTTACCACTTAGAAATGCATTTTTATCCATTTGTTGTCCCTCACAGTTAAATTTTGTTAAAGGCCTTTCTTACTGAATCCAAGCTTTCAAGGTTTCAGTTCAAACCCTTATATACAGATGAGCAGCAAACAGCATAAAACCTGAACAGACTGCGAGTTACTCCTGCGAGTTACTCGCAGGCTCTTCTGGTTTTATGCTGTTTGCAAAAGCTATTTTTACTTTGCTTCTTATTGGGGAAAGGGTTAATACCCCTTTAGACTGTTCAGAGAGTAAGCTTATTAGGTTGTTTGTTTGCCTTGTCATGCAATGAGTTATTCGAAATTTATTGAAATGTGTTCTGAAAAAAACTGGGCATAATGCATGTGCGTAAACTGTTGTCCCAGATTAGCCTGTGCAGTCCGACACTTTCCGCTTTTATGACATTTTTCATTTAAATTAAGTCATCTTCTTAGCAAAAATCCTATTTAGGTGGAAAGTGTCGTCCCTGATTAGCCTATGCGGACTGCACAGGCTAATCTGGGACGACACTTTATGCAAATGCATTATGCCCAGTTTTCTCAGAACACGACTCATTTATTTTAGCCCAATTGCAGCAAAAGCTTTTGAGTCTGTTTCCCAGGAAGAACCATTTATTGACGTCTTTGAGGAGTTCTAAAGAAAGGTCCCTAAATGGGGATGGAACCCTTGACCTTCCTGTTGTAGAAGGACGGAACCCTTGACCTTCCTGTTGTAGTAGGACGGAACCCTTGACCTTCCTGTTGTAGTAGGAGGGGACCCTTGACCTTCCTGTTGTAGTAGGACGGAACCCTTGACCTTCCTGTTGTAGTAGGAGGGGATGGAACCCTTGACCTTCCTGTTGTAGTAGGACACCATATAATGGGGATGGAATCCTTGACCTTCCTGTTGTAGTAGGACACCATATTTGTTACGATATAATGAACAAAGTGTTACCTAATCCTATAGATTCTGCAGAAAGTCAGCTAAAGAAGTTTCTATTTATTGACCACCTCCACACACACACACACTTCACCCCTCCTTCAAGTTCTTCACTATATGAGCCTTGTTCTGAGAAAACTGGGCATAATGCATGTGTGTAAAGTGTCGTCCCAGATTAGCCTGTGCAGTCAGAACATGCTAATCAGGGACGACACATTCTGCTCTTAAGACATTTTTGTTTAGATGAAGTCTCTTCTTAGCAAAAATCCAATTTAGGCGGAAAGTGTCGTCCCTGATTAACCTGTGCGGACTGCACAGGCTTATCTGGGACAACACTTAACGCACATGCATCATACCCAGTTTTCTCAGAATAAGACTTGTATGTTAGAGTTAGAGACTACAAACAAAAATCAAATATGAATGAGGAAATATAAATCCAATGAATATACTAGCACTTATGTGTATGATAATAAAAAATGCGTTGTTTTCACTCGAGCTTTTAGTGCTCACAGTGAGCTATTGTGATCACCCTGCATTTAACTTCATGCTGGGTCTGGTGTGAGGTGTGCATGTTCAGATTTGTGCTGGCTACCACTCTGGAGGCCACAATTCTAATCAAATATTGATAAACTTGGTTAAAGTGTTAATATGGAAAATATCACGCTTGGTACTAAGTCACTTGCATCCTAAAACAAAGTCAGAAAGCAAAAATCTTGGAAGAACCTTGTTGACACTCCAGGGGTCATATTTATGACTGGATCTTGATTAAACTTTGTTACAATGTGTACTTAGACAATGTCTTTACTGATTTCAAATCTGGGTCACATGCATCCAAAAACCCTTGTGACCTATTACTCAATCTTGATGTAAAAGACATCTGTAGCTTACTGTAGTCAAATGTCAGTTTCCTGTTTTGGCCAATTAAACAATTTTCAAAGTATGTTCACCATGTGGAGAAACTCAGAATGCGTGTCCCAGGCAAGTCCTTCTCATATTTGGCAAAGGTCACGGTTAAATGAAAGGTCAGAGGTCAAAAATGAGGATAAAAAATTGCAAGCATTACTGACAAAAAAGTTTGAGTTTGAGGGCAATTCAGTTTTCCATTACTTAATGGTAATTAAGCATCACTTCTGTCCCAAAGCTGGTATAAAATATCTTGTTTACATTTTGTGATTGCAGTGTGACGGACCTGTTTGACCAACTACTGCTGTACACATGCTCACAGGAATCTGAAGTGTTCTGTGAAAATGTTGCTAGAATGCTGACAGAATTTAAAGTACAGCAAAAAGTAAGTTATTGATTAGTCAGGCTTGGTTTTCCTGTCATATCATTCATACTTTAATGCATGTCGCAGTTTTGTTAATTGATAAATCATATCCACCACAAAGAGGGGTACCCAGGATCTCTAACCTTGTACTGATGTTCATACGTGTCCCTATCTATTGCAAGGTTGAGAAAACTCAGATCCAAGAACACTGCATCAAAATTCGTGAGGTCCTGGAGACTCTCATTAGTGAGGTCACCCAGGTCAAAGATGCCAAAGTTGTGACCTTGACCCGAGGTCAGCTTGACCTTCATCATGCTGTTGAGGACGGACTGGTCAACCTGAAGCGGACGATTGCAGAGGGAATCATTCGGTGGAATAATAGGTGTGTGGAAAAATTCATGAATGTACAGTCTACTCTCGTTATCTTGACATCAGATATCTTGATTTTCTTGATATGTCGAAGTAAGCTAAATGTCCCAACTTTTTTTCCTTCTTGATCTATATTAATAAACAGCGCATAATCTCTATTTTCGTTATGTCGAATAATTTTATATAAAAATTTTCCTGAGTCCCGATTTTACATGTATTTATTGTTGGTTTCTCTCAAAGTGCGAATAACTGTCCCAGTGTTGGCAAAGGTGCGAAATTTGTTCTTTGACACTTCACCGTCCCGCTTTGCTCGGCTGCTTCATATATTGTGCAACTGATAATTGATCCGTTAATTGCATCAATGACCACACGTATGTAATATCTTTAGCCATTAACACTTGAGAGTAAGGCCTGTCATTTTTAGCTCATCTATTTTTTGAAAAAAAAAAATGAGCTATTGTCATCACCTTGGCGTCGGCGTCCGGTTAAGTTTTAGGTTTAGGTCCTCTTTTCTCCGAAAGTATCAATGCTATTGCATTCAAACTTGGTACACTTGCTTACTATCATGAGGGGACTGGGCAGGCAAAGTTAGATAACTCTGGCGTGCATTTTGACAGAATTATGTGCCCTTTTTATACTTAGAAAATTGAAAATTTTGGTTAAGTTTTGTGTTAAGGTTCATTTTATTCCTTAAGTATCAAAGCTATTGCTTTCATACTTGCAACACTTACTAACTATCATAAGGGGACTGTGCAGGCAAAATTATGTAACTCTGACTGGCATTTTGACAGAATAATGTGCCCTTTTTATACTTAGAAAATTGAAAATTTGGTTAAGTTTTGTGTTTAGGTCCACTTTATTCCTTCAGTATCAAAGCTATTGCTTTCATGCTTGCAACACTTATTAACTGTCATAAGGGGACTGTGCAGGCAATGTTATGTAACTCTGACTGGCATTTGGACGGAATTATGGGCCCTTTAAACTTAGAAAATTGAAAATTTGGTAAGTTTTGTGTTTTGGTCCACTACCTCTAAAGTATCATAGATATTGCTTTCATACTTGGAACACTCGCAAACTATCATAAGGGGACAGTAAAAGGACAAGTTGCATAACTCTGGTTGTCATATTTAGGGAATTATGGCCCTTTTTTACTTAATAACTTTGAATATTTTGTTATTTTTTGTTTTATTGCACTTTACTTCTTAAGTATCAAGGCTATTGCTTTCAAACTTCAAATACGTGCTTACTATCATGAGGGTACTGTACCTGGCAAGTTGAATTTTACCTTGACCTTTGAATGACCTTGACTCTCAAGGTCAAATTATTAAATTTTGCTAAAATTGCCATAACTTCTTTATTTATGATTAGATTTGATTGATACTTTGACAAAACAACTCTTACCTGACATACCACAATAGACTCCACCCAAACCATCCCCTACGCCCTCCCCCCGAATCCCCCCCCCAATTTCATCTCACAAATGACCACCACACCCTCACACTATACCCCCCCCCCCCACCCCTAATTTTTTTTTTTTTTTGAAACAGTTAAAAAACACAAATATTTATTTTTATTATTTTATTTTTTAAATACCGTCCAACCATCACACCTAAGAATCCCCCCCCCCCACCCCCCGATTTTTTTTTTGCATTTTTTTCCGCATTTTTGGAAGATAATGTAATAAATGACCACACCTCCACACTATACACCCCTCTTCACTCCATCCCACCCTCCTTTGTGATTGAAATTGAGAGTCCCTTCACCTTTAAAAAGAAAATAGATGAGCGGTCTGCACCCGCAAGGCGGTGCTCTTGTATAACCTGTGGGTTTATTTTATCCTGTACTAATAATCAATTGAACTTGACATTTCAAACTACTAAATGTTCAGTTCAGTATTCCGGAACGTGATTTACACATGTTCAGATGAAAAACCCTCGTCTTGATTGGACGTCAATTGCATCATAACTTTAAATAGCAACATAACCGGATGTTTACCCGACAGTTTAGAAAATGATAACCGCATGTGTAAATGCAATTCAGTAACACTAAAAACTTAATTTTAAGCATTTAAATAGCAAATTTAATCATGCCTTGAAAAAACACGTATATATCAGGTAATAGATAGGGTAGTAGAGAGTATTATGCCACACAGTGACGGCTTTATTTAGACCACTAAGCAGTTATATATATGTGAAAAACAAGGTAAATTTTCGTCTCATTTTTTGTTTGAAAACGCTTAATTGGACATCTCAAACTATCGTTATTTGATATTTTTTCTTGATCCCGCAGACTTCAAGATAACAATAGTAAACTGTCATTTATTGTTTTAATTGATACAATTTGCATCTGTTGTAAACTTTTACCCCGAGAAACACTAGAGGCCATGTTTTTGCCCATGAACCCTTAACAGCCAAGTTCAAGACTGGGTCATGTGGGTGAAAACAGAAGGTTACTGAGTCAGATTAATTTAAAAGTTTGTGAAACTGTAGATATCTAGATACATGATCAGAATATTTGTTATGCTTAAATCTTTGTTCAATGACAGTATAAGGCTATTGAAAACAGGGCAGACAGGGGGCAGAGCATTTTCCCATATATGTCTGTATTTTGACTGTTTCAACACTTAAGAAGTAACATGCTTTGCCCAAAAATCATTAAATGTGCTCATTTGATTAAAATATGTATCTGATTCCTGGAAAATCAGAGCAGTTCATAAATGGTTCTGGGCCATTGAAATGAAAAGGCTACTTGATTTGGGGGTATGGATTTGTATGCCCCTTGTCTGATTTGCAACTACTGAATATTATAGTTCCACAAAGTTTTGTGATTTCAACGTCTCTTTAACTACTGGATAAATCTTGGACAAACTTTCACAATTCAAGGAACATTTTGACACTAATAGAGAACAAAACTTTTACTGAAAGCTGTTTAAGCAAAAGTATGGCCCTTTGTTTTTTTGTCCACTGCAGAATGTATAGTGGATTTGTTTGTATCCACAGGCATGGTGTTTTTTTTTGGAGAGGCGTAGTCTCTGTGACTCATTTCTACTTTAAAATAAAATTTCTATGACATTCTTTTTTTATTTGTTACATTTTATGGCATGTGGCATCAAACAGTATTTGTAACTGCTGCTACAAGCTCTAGTTAAATGATGGTTTGATTTCAGGCTGGTGGAGTTCTATTCATTGCAGAAGAAATCCAAACAGGCCTCATCATCTACCAATCGCAAAAGTCAGGAACCAGTCAGTTTTAGTCTGGGCAGTGTGCACCAGGAACCAGTCTTCACAGGAAGTGAGGAAGCACAACCAGTCAGCAGTTCGAACAAGGACACAGTCTATGCAGGAAGTGGAAATCCTAAACCATTCAGGGCCATTAGTTCAGAACCAAAGTTTGACACAGTCTATGAGGCCAAATCTATTAGTGATGAAACAGTCATTGCTGATGTGCTAGACACTGAAACAGATAATACTGTCTTGTCACAGGATTTAAATGAACCACTTCCTGTAGAATTTCTTTCAAAAAAGGAAGATGATGTAATAAGAGATATGAATGAAGACAGTTTGTTTGTTCTCGTATCAGAAGTTGATTCTGTTGAACAAGAAAATGTGATAAAAATTGAACCAGAAGCAGTTGACGTTAAAAAAGGCCAGCCAGTTATTATTGACAATACATTAGTTAATGAAAGGGACATTATAAGCAAAATCAGCTCAATTAATGATGAAAAGCCAGCTGTTTGGGGTGATTTTACTGAAGCAACAGCTATAATAAATGAACAGGGCTCGGGAACATTTGAACCTATTGAGGACAGTGATGATGAGGTTTATGAAGATGCATTAGAAAAGAGAGAGAACGACTGTGATACTGTGGCTGACGATAAAGAGCAGTATAGTGGAAGCTTGACTCAAGAAGAGGCAGAAAAGGTAAGATGCCATTAAATGCCATTTTAAAATAAAAAATAAAAATTGATAAAGGTTAAGGTTATATTTTGGTTAACATTGTAAAATGTTCAATAAAGATTGGACACCACAACTTCTTAGGTACCTCAATCTAAAAGTCATTTAAGTCTTAAATATGGACTGAAGGGAAACATATTTGTATTGGAATCAAGTTGATATATGTTCATAGTTGTGAGGCAGTGAGTAAATGCACAATACATGTAAGTAAGTTGATTAAGCTCATAATACCCTTATTCTTCGCTTGATATCTTCAAACTTTGAATTGTTCCTCCTAATTTTAGTATAAATTAAGAATAATGATCTATGAAATGGTATTACAAGAGTACACATAATATTTTTATATTTATGTTACGTTTGGTTCCAAGATTCTATTTTTTCTTAATTTCATCAATATTTTAACCAAATGTAGTTTTTTGTGTACATGATGTTTAACGCCATCATATCCAAGCTTTTTTAAAATAACAGCAAAAAGGTGGTGATTGTGTCAGTTAGGAAATATGCCTCATATTTCATACATAAGCAGCAGTATATTTGTAAAAATATTGGCAAGTGGTGGTTGTTGTTTTACAAAAGATAAACTTGTGGTATTTCATAGGTAAACGTCAGTATATTTCTGTTTAGTTTTATCCCCAAAAAGTGGTTATTGTGTTGCCAATGATATATTTGTCATTTTTCATTCGTAAACATCAGCAGTAAATTTGTATTAACATTTTGGAAAAAATGGTAAATTATGTCATTTACCTCATGTTTAAAGGCTACATATTTCCACCATGATTATTTTCTTATTTGTATCTTGTTCAAGAAAACATAGTGCCACCCGCAAGTATTTTGTTATTTCTGTCATGTTATAGGGCTACATTGTGCCCCCACTGGACTCGCTGTCCTCAGACTACCTGGAAAGTATTGATGGTGTCTCCAACATCCATGGTGGCCTCTACCTACTGACAGGAGGTGGGCAGGACTTCAACCGCAGGACGTCTGACTATAGCCTTGCCAGTCTCTCACCCCCGCAAGGTAATAGCATCCATTCCAGGAAAAATTACCAGCGTTGTGGGAAAACTTGGCTTACTGGTAATGCAGTTCCCAGATAAGCCAGTGTAGTAAATCTCTCCTAAAACAATAATCCTGTTAAGGCAGAAATTGTGGTCCCTGATTAGCCTGTGCAGATTGCACCGGTCTATCTAGGACAACACTTAATACACATACTTAAATCCCAGTTATCCTACATTGTGGCCAACTTTGTAACTAATGTACATGTAGTCACAAAAAATGAGTTGAAGGTGAGAACTGTTACTCAGGTGCAGCTGTTTCACTGACAGGTCCAGCTGTTTCACACACAGGTACAGCTGTTTCACACACAGATGCAGCTGTTTCACAAACAGGTGCAGCTGGATCACAAACAGGTTCAGCCGTTTCAAACACAGGTTGAGCTGTTTCACACACAGGTTGAGCTGTTTCGTGCACAGGTTTAACTGTTTCACACACAGGTACAGCTTTTTCACACACCGGTTCAACTGTTTCACACAAATGTACAGCAGTTTCACACACAGGTGCAGATGTTTCACATACAGGTGCAGCTGTTTCACACACAGGTACAGCTGTTTCACACACAGGTTGAGCTGTTTCCTGCACAGGTTTAACTGTTTCACACACAGGTACAGCTTTTTCACACACCGGTTCAACTGTTTCACACAAATGTACAGCAGTTTCACACACAGGTGCAGATGTTTCACATACAGGTGCAGCTGTTTCACACACAGGTACAGCTGTTTCACACACATGTACAGCAGTTTCATACACAGGTGCAGATGTTTCACACACAGGGGCAGCTGTGTCATACACAGGTACAGCTGTTTCACACATTAGTTTATCTGTTTCACACATATGTGCAGCTGATTTACACACAGGTGCAGCTGTTTCACACACAGGTGCAGCTGTTTCACACACAGGTACGCCTGTCTCACACACAGGTGCGCCTGTTTCACACACAGGTGCAGCTGGTTCACATACAGTTGCAGCTGTTTTAGACACAGGTGCAGCTGTTTCAGACACAGGTTCAGCTGTTGCCTACACAGGGGCAGCTGTTTCACAGATAGTTTCAGCTGTTTAACACATAAGCATGGCTGTTTCACACACAGGTTCAGCTTTTTCACACACAGGTAAGCCTGTTTCACACACAGGTACACCTGTTTCACACACAAGTGCAGCTGGTTCACATACAGTTGCAGCTGTTTCAGACACAGCTGCAGCTGTTTCAGATACAGGTTCAGCTGTTGCCTACACAGGGGCAGCTGTTTCACAGATAGTTTCAGCTGTTTCAAACATAGGCACAGCTGTTTCACACACAGGTGCAGCTGGTTTACATACATTTGCAGCTGTTTCGGACACATGTACAGCTGTTTCACACTGGGGTGCAGCTGTTTCTCACACAGGTGCAGATGTTTCACACACAGGTGCAGCTGTTTCTCACACAGGTGCAAATGTTTATCACACAGGTGCAGCTGTTTCTCACACAGGTGCAGTTGTTTCACACACACACCGGTGCAGATGTTTCACATCTATTTTGTAGATTTTTTTATATATTGCATTCAAATAGTTGAGTACATAATTATCTGAGAAAACAGGGCTTTGTGCATGTGCATTAAAATTAATGTCGTCCCTGATTAGCCTATGCAGACTGCACTTTCTGCTTGTATGGAATTATTGTTCAAAGGATGTCTCTTCCAAGTAATAAGTCCAGTTGGAAAGTTTAGCCGGGATTTGCCAGTGCAGACTGCACAGGTTAATAAGGACAATAGGTTATGCATATGGTTTAAGCCTGTTTTTTCCAAAGCGGGGCTCTCCTATTTGAATGCATCAAGCTCAGTAGTGAGGCCTTAATGTTATTGAACATTCCTGGGTATATTTCTGTTCTTATACCATTTGTATACCCTTCCTCTGTCCATCTGTATGTCCGTAGAAGAAAAAACTTGTTAGGAATAAATCTCTTTTACTTTTCAACTTTGAAACTTTTCAACTTCAAACTCTCTGGGGTTTTCTCTCATTATTTGGAGTTGTGCATATGCAAATTTAATAAAAATTACCAACGTAATGTCCCATTTTCAACTAAGACATTCTTAAACATCAGTAATGCCCTTTGTCAATTTTTATGTGTGCATGGAGCATCTTTTTAAGACATAATGGGGTGTACATTTGAAACTCAATAGGTAAATCTCAAAGTGCGGAAGTGAATTAGAACCCTAACTCCTTCTTTTATAATTGCAGTTATTGCCCTTTCTCATGTTCATGCTGAATTGTTATTATATGGCAAGTCTTGACCATTATATGAGGTATCAGCATAAAAATTCATTAATAGGAAGCTCTTTTTGTTGGGAAAAACTTCCTACAACTGAACTGCCTATGACCTCTAACAAAGAAGCATGGGGGGGGGGTTTCAGACTGAAAAAGACATTTCTATATGAAATTCAGGCATTTATCTATGATAAACTTAAGTTAAAATCCTTTGAATTTCCTATTTTTCATAATAGCGTCCTCAATATCTCAATATGTTGACATGGAGCTTGTAACAGTCTGTTTGTCAAACAACCAAACTGTTAACTCTTTCTCTGATATGCAGACGCATGTTCTTTTCTTAAAACTTCACTCAGCAATAAAATGATATGCCTTTGTTCAGGAGGTGCCTCTTCTACCCTGTCAGATTTCTCTGGTAGCTACTGCTATGGTATTACGCCCGGTATATCAGCTGTAGGTGTAATTCCACCAAGTTTGGAGGCCGACTGTAGTTATGTCGTATGTCACAGAGAGGACATAGGTGGTGAATGCACACCCTATATCTTTGCAGCCTTTGTATCAGCAGCAACATTATAACCAGCACAATCAATTTTAAATTTAAACATAAAATTAACCCTTTACCACTTAGATTAGTATTTTCACGCATTTGTAGTTCCTTATATAGTTATATTTAATTGAAGACCTTTCTTACTAGATTAAAGTTTTTAAGGCCTCATCTCTTAACCGTAGATACTGATGAGCAGCAAACAGCATCAAACCTGAACAGACTTTGAGTTACTCGCAGGCTGTTCTGGTTTTATACTTTTTGCACATAGCCATTTTCACTTTGCTTCTCAGTGGGAAAGGGTTAACAAGGCCTGTATTTACCAACCAGTTCTTTATGCAGAATTGTTTAAGAATTAAATGAAGATACCTTCATGTGTATTTTTCACTCAGATTTACATGAAGGGCAAAAACATAGAAATATCACATGATCATTTTGTTGGTACCGGGTAATTGTAGTCAGTAATTTTTGGTGGTCTTGTTCACTGCAACATAAAATCACTATTAGGTTTCTAAAGCTTATATGGCATTTCAAAACATTGAATTTAACACAAATAATTGTTATTAACACACCGAGGGTAATCGTGTGATAGTCAAGATGGCGAGGTCCATGCTGAGGCAGGTTTTTTCACTGTTTATTTTACCCTTTATCACTTGTTATCTCCACGCTTTTTGAAAAGCGTGGAGATATTGTGGTAATCTCCGCTGTCCGTCCATCTGTCCTGGGCCCGTATTCACCAAACAATTCTTAGACTTAAGTCTAAGAATAAAGAAAATTCTTTAAATTAGAATATTCAAGAATTTCTTTAATTTTGAGTCAAACTCTGCAGTAAACATCTCTATCTATATTATTCTTCATATAGAACATTTTGTTAATGACATAATCACCAGTGGAGGCCTGTATATATTCAAACACTTAACACATTTTTCTTGGTTCTAAGGTTATTCTTTATTCTTAAGTCTAAAAATCATATGGTGAATACGGGCCCAGGCCATTATCTCCTCCTACACTATAAGCACTAGAACCTGGAAACTTACACACATGGTAGATATGAGCATATGTGCGACCTTGCACTATTTGGAATTTTGATCTGACCCCTGGGTCAAAAGTTATGGGGTTGGGGTGGGGCAAGGTCAGATATTTTCACTCATTTTTAGCTCCACTGGCCAGAGGCCAGCGGGGCTTATGTCATCGTCCTGTGTCCGTCGTGCGTGCGTCCATGCGTGCGTGCGTGCTATAAATTTTCCTTAAAACATCTTCTTCTCCTAAACTACTGGTCCAATTGTGATGAAATTTCACAGGAATGTTCCTGGGGTGAACCTCTTTCACATTTGTTCAAATTATGCCCCTGGGGTCAAATTTGACCCTGCCCCGTGGGTCACAAAAATGAAAATTTGCTTATACATGTATAAGGCCTATTTTGTGAAAACTTTCAAAATCTTCTCGTCCATAATCATTGGGCCTAGGGCTATCAAATTTGGTATGTAGAGACATCTAATAGTCATCTACCAAATTTCATCAAATTATGCCTCTGGGGTCAAATTTGACCCTGCCCCGGGGGTCACAAAATTGAACATATGCTTATATAAGGCCTATTTTGTGAAAACTTTCAAAATCTTCTTGTCTGTAACCATTGGGCCTAGGGCTATCAAATTTGGTATGTAGAGACATCTAATAGTCCTCTACCAAATTTCTTCAAATTATGCTCCTGGGGTCAAATTTGACCCTGCCCCGGGGGTCACAAAATTGAACATATGCTTACCGGTATATAAGGCCTATTTTGTGAAAACTTTCAAAATCTTCTCGTCCATAACCATTGGGCCTAGGGCTATCAAATTTGGTATGTAGAGACATCAAATATTCCTCTACCAAATTTCTTCAAATTATGCCCCTGGGGTCAAATTTGACCCTTCCCCGGGGTCACAAAATTGAACAGCTGCTTATATAAGGCCTATTTTGTGAAAACTTTCAAAATCTTCTCGTCCATAACCATTGGGCCTAGGTCTATCAAATTTGGTATGTAGAGACATCTAATAGTCCTCTACCAAATTTCTTCAAATTATGCCCCTGGGGTCAAATTAGACCCTGCCCCGGGGGTCACAAAATTGAACAGTCCAACCCCTCTTAAGCAGCCAGTCAAGGGAAACGGCCAAATTGGCTGCTTAAGCGGGATGGCCTTGTAAGAGGGGGTCGGGTCATAGGGAGTCTGGAGTTGATGAATGCATGGCCAACTGTTCAATTGTTGTATAAACAAAATGGTAAATATGTGTACATATACTAAACAATGTATAGACTTAAAATAATTGTATTTCTTCCTTTCTAAAATCAGCTAAAAAAAAAAAAATTCATTCAAAAAAATAATATTCATCTTTCTAATCATCATCAATATCATCATCATCATCATCAGAATCAAGTCAATGAAAAAGAATCATTCTCACGATTCATTGTTTACACAATGTGCGTTGTATGGTCCCAATGCACTTAAGATGGGAACAGTTGTTAATCAGTTATGCGAGAATATCTCCCTTGTCACTATCAATCGATAATTTTATTGGTTTATTGCAGTTTTATGGCTTTGTAATACCTACTGCACGAATTGGTCCCGACAGTGATCTCCTCCACGATAAAATCGTGGCCAGTTACTTAAGAGACTGATTATAGCAACCGGGTGTAATCCTCCTGGCAATCGTTCTTTTCATGCATAAATTATAAAAACATTTGTTTGCCGCGTAAAGGGTTTTATCAAAATTAATATATTGAAATAATTGTAAATATAAAAACAAATATTAATGCTTTATTTAATTCTCAAATAAGAATACCGTAATAATTTGTAATCCAAAACACACTCCCGATTGTTTTATGTTAACGAGACGTTTAAACATTTTAGCATCAAAAAGTCCTCATATATTTCCTTTGTCCCAACAAAAGCGCATGAAAATTATGCACCAATGTACAATGTCACGTGAAAAGCGTGCGTGTATTGATTTTTATGTCCCCCACTATAGTAGTGGGGGACATATTGTTTTTGCCCTGTTGGTTGGTCTGTTGGTCTGTTGGTTGGTCTGTTGGTTGGTCTGTTTGCGCCAACTTTAACATTTTGCAATAACTTTTGCTATATTGAATATAGCAACTTGATATTTGGCATGCATGTGTATCTCATGGAGCTGCATATTTTGAGTGGTGAAAGGTCAAGGTCAAGGTCATCCTTCAAGGTCAGAGGTCAAATATATGTGGCCCAAATCACTTATTTTATAAATACTTTTGCAATATTGAAGATAGCAACTTGATATTTGGCATGCATGTGTATCTCATGGAGCTGCACATTTTGAGTGGTGAAAGGTCAAGGTCAAGGTCATCCTTCAAGGTCAGAGGTCAAATATATGTGGCCCAAATCACTTATTTTATAAATACTTTTGCAATATTGAAGATAGCAACTTGATATTTGGCATGCATGTGCATCTCATGGAGCTGCACATTTTGAGTGGTGAAAGGTCAAGGTCAAGGTCATCCTTCAAGGTCAGAGGTCAAATATATGTGGCCCAAATCGCTTATTTTATGGATACTTTTGCAATATTGAAGATAGCAACTTGATATTTGGCATGCATGTGTATCTCATGGAGCTGCACATTTTGAGTGGTGAAAGGTCAATGTCATCGTTCACAAGGTCAAGGTCATCCTTCAAGGTCAAACGTCATATAGGGGGACATTGTGTTTCACAAACGCATCTTGTTTGATAAAAACTTTGTAGCACAGAGAACATGTAGATCAGTTGATTTCGGCTAAAAGTTTCGTTGTTCTTTTTAACTTTTAATTGGCCGATAATTGTCATAATGTGTGCTTGAAATAGTATGATTCAACAACTACAAATAATAAATTATAAATTAATTATCTCTTTTCCAGTAATAATAGGTGATATTCCCACATGCGTAAACAAAAAGAACGGTCGCATATTGCTTTTAACCCGATAATCCGCCGCTAATTAATTGCAATTTGCAAACTTGCTGTCAAAATGTTTATCACACAACACGCTTCAGTACTACAGAGCCTAAACCGCAGACTGGAAATAAGTATCGATTTTATCGCCGTTGCGTCGGTGTAATTTTGCCAATGAATATGACTGACTTACTCGCACGAGACCACTCATATGGGGGAAACTTAACATTTGGGATGCAAAATAGCTGGCCGCTGGCCGGAGAAACGGGGTTACCGCTTAAGAGTGGTGAATTATATAGTGTTTATCGACGGTCGCGGCACACACCGGCCGCCTACACAGGGCGACCGGCGATGAGGGGTGACCGGAAGTAGGGGTTGGACTGTATGCTTATATAAGGCCTATTTTGTGAAAACTTTCAAAATCGTCTCGTCCGTAACCATTGGGCTTAGGGCTATCAAATTTGGTATGTAGAGACATCTAATAGTCCTCTACCAAATTTTTTCAAATTATGCCCCTGGGGTGAAATTTGACCCTGCCCCGTTGGTCACAAAATTGAACATATGCTTATATAAGGCCTATTTTGTGAAAACTTTCAAAATCTCCTCATTCATAACCATTGGGCCTAGGGCTATCAAATTTGGTATGTAGAGACATCTAATAGTCCGCTACCAAATTTCTTCAAATTATGCCCCTGGGGTCAAATTTTACCCTGCCCCGGGGGTCACAAAATTGAACATATGCTTATATAAAGCCTATTTTGTGAAAACTTTCAAAATCTTCTTGTCCATAACCATTGGGCCTAGGTCTATCAAATTTGGTATGTAAAGACATCTAATAGTCCTCTACCAAATTTCTTCAAATTATGCCCCTGGGGTTAAATTTTACCCTTCCCGGGGGTCACAAAATTGAACATATGATTATATAAGGCCTATTTTGTGAAAACTTTCAAAATCTTCTCATCCATAACCATTGGGCCTAGGACTATCAAATTTGGTATGTAGAGACATCTTATAGTCCTCTACCAAATTTCTTCAAATTATGCCCCTGGGGTCAAATTTGACCCTACCCTGGGGGTCACAAAATTGAACATATGCTTATTAAGGCCTATTTTGTGAAAACTTTCAAAATCTTCTCGTCCATAACCATTGGGCCTAGGGCTATCAAATTTGGTATGTAGAGACATCTTATAGTCCTCTACCAAATTTCTTCAAATTTTGCCCCTTGGGTCAAATTTGACCCTGCCCCGGGGGTCACAAAATTGAACATATGCTTATATAAGGCCTATTTTGTTAAAACTTTCAAAATCTTTTCGTCCATAACCATTGGGCCTAGGTCTATCAAATTTGGTATATAGAGACATCTAATAGTCCTCTACCAAATTTCTTCTAATTATGCCCCTGGGGTCGAATTTGACCCTGCCCCGGGGGTCACAAATTGGACATATGCTTATACAAGACCTATTTTGTGAAAACTTTCAAAATCTCCCGTCCATAACCATTGGGCCAAGGGCTATCAAATTTGGTATGTAGAGACATCTAATAGTCCTCTACCAAATTTCTTCAAATTATGCCCCTGGGGTCAAATTTGACCCTGCCCCGGGGTAACAAAATTGAACATCTGCTTATAAAAGGCCTATTTTGTGAAAACTTTCAAAACCTTCTCGTCCATAACCATTGGGCCTAGGGCTAATAAATTTAGTATGTAGAGTCATCTTATAGTCCTCTACCAAATTTCTTCAAATTATGTCCCTGGGGTCAAATTTGACCCTGCCCCGGGGTCACAAAATTGATCATATGCTTATATAGGGTTTATTTTGTGAAAACTTATCAAATCTTTCTGTCCATAACCTTTGGGCCTAGGGCTACAAAATTTGGTATGTAGTGACATCTTTTAGTCCTCTACCAAGTTTTTTCAAATTATGCCCCTGGGGTCAAGTTATACCCTGCCCCGAGGGTCACAAAATTGAACATATGCTTATATAAGGCCTATTTTGTGAAAACTTAAAATATTCTTGTCCATAACTGTATGGCATAGGACTACCAAATTTGGTATGTAGTGAAATGTAATAGTTCTCTTCTTAGTTTGTTCAAATTATGCTCCTGGGTTCAAATTTGAAACAGCCCCGGGGTCACAAAATTGAATATATGCTTATGAAGGTCTTATTTTTTGAAAACTTTCAAAATCTTCTTATCCATAAACATTGGGGGTAGGGCTACCAAATTTGGTATGTAGTGACATCTTATAGTCCTCTACCAAGTTTGTTCAAATTATGCCCCTGGGGTCAAATTTGACCCTGCCCCGAGGGTCACAAAATTGAACATATGCTTATAAAAGGCCTATTGTGGGAAAATTTCAAAAATCTTCTTTTCCATAATTGTATGGCATAGGGCTACCAAATTTGGTATGTAGTGACATGTAATAGTTCTTTTCTTAGTTTTTTCAAATTATGTCCTTGGGGTCAAATTTGAAACTGCCCCCGGGGTCACAAAATTGAATATATGCTTATAAAGGGCTTATTTTGTGAAAACTTAAAAAACTTCTTTTCCATAACCATTGTGTCTAGGGCTACCAAATTTGGTATGTAGTGACATCTAATAGTTCTCTACCAAGTTTGTTCAAATTATGCCCCTAGGGTTAAATTTGACCCTGCCCCGAGGGTCACAAAATTGAACATACGCTTATATAAGGCCTATTTTGTGAAAACTTTAAAAATCTTCTTGTCCATAAACATTGGGCCTAGGGCTACCAAATTTGGTATGTAGTGAAATCTTATAGTTCTGTACCAAGTTTGTTCAAATTATGCCCCTGGGGTCAAATTTGACCCTGCCCCGGGGGATCAAAAAAATGGAACATACATGTATGCTTATATAAGGCCTATTTTGTGAAAACTTAAAAAATCTTTCTGTCCATAACAATCCAGCCTAGGGCTATCAAATTTGGTATGTAATGACATCTTATAGTCCTCTACCAAATTTGTTCAAATTTTATCCCTGGGGTCAAATTTGAACCTGCCCAGGGGGGGGGGGGGTCACAAAATTCAACATATGCTTATATATTGCCTATTTTGTGAAAACTTAAAAAATCTTTCTGTCCATAACCATCCAGCCTAGGGCTATCAAATTTGGTATGTAGTGACATCTTATAGTCCTCTACCAAATTTGTTCAAATTTTATCCCTGGGGTCAGATTTGAACCTGCCCAGGGGGGGGTCACAAAATTGAACATATGCTTATATATTGCCTATTTTGTGAAAACTTAAAAAAAAATCTTGTCCATAACCATTAGGCCTAGGGCTACACAATTTGGTATCTAGTGACATTGTTTAGTCCTTCACTTAGTTTGTTCAAATTATGCCCCAGGATTCAAATTTGACCCTGCCCTGGGGGCCACAAAATCGATTATATGCTTATATAGTGCCTATTTTGTGAAAACTTTAAAAATTCTCTTGTCCTTTACCATAACGCATAGGGCTACCAAATTTGGTATGTAGTGACATCTAACAGTTCTCTACAAAGTTTGTTCAAATTATGCCCCTGGGGTCAAATTTGACCCTGCCCGGGGGGTCACAAAACTGAACATACGCTTATATGGGGCCTATTTGTGAAAATTAAAAATCTTCTTGTCCATAACCATTTGTCCTAGGGCTACCAAATTTGGTATGTAGTGACATCTAATAAATCTCTACCAAATTTGTTCAAATAATGCCTCTGGGGTCAACTTTTACCCTGCCCTGGGGGGTCACAAAATTGAATAAACACTTATAAAGCGCCTATTTTGTGAAATCTTTAAAAATCTTCTTGTTGAAAACCATTCAGACTATGGCTACCAAATTTGGTATGCAGTAACATCTTATAGTCCTCTACCAAGTTTGTTCAAATTATGCCCTTTGGGTCAGATTTGACCCTGACCCGCGGGTCACAAAATTGAACATTATATAGGCTTATATCTTGCTTATTTTGTGAAAACTTTTAAAATATTATTGTCCTTTAAACTCTAGGACCTAGGGCTACCATATTTTGTACGTACATGTAGTGAGATATAGTAGTCCTGTACAAAGTTTGCTCAAATTATGCCCCTGGGGTTAAATTTGACCAAGCCCAAGGGTCACAAAAGTGTACATGTGCTTAAATAGGGCCTATATTTAAGTATTTGCACAAGCAGAGAATTTTTGTTTCAGCCTTTTTTCAGCAGTGGAGCGATACAGGGCCATCATGGCCCTCTTGTTTTATGTTATTTTACATTAACTTCTTCATTTCTACACCGATTTACTTCACATTGATACTGAACATCTCTAATGACAATACGGTCAATCTCAACTATGCATGGCCCCATTACAAACCCTGGGCGCCCCCTGGGTAAAATATGCGGCGTGGGGATACGCGTCGGCCTCTGCCGCGCCATTTCTAGTATTAATTTTTTTTTTATGCTGCTCACTTTCCAGCCATATCAGCAAGAAAAGTAACAAGCTTTTATTTAGCATTAATATTCTCTATATCTCGACTTTACTTGCTGCAATATTTCTTAGTGGGATGACCTTATTACAGCTCCACTAAGAAAATTTGCGGGGAGTAAAGTTGAGATATACAGAAATTTTAATATGAAATTAACTCTAATCACCTTTTTACTGATATGGCGGGAAAGTGAGCGTCATTAGAAAATTAAACAAAAGTTATTCAGGGTATAAAATGGCGAAAAAATAACTGTCTCTGCATGGACGTCAACATCAAGTGATTACCAGCTCTGTAACATATCATGTTCAATCTAAGTTGCACACATTCTGTGATTGTTTTAAAAAATGTATTTGAAACATTTGTATACCCCATTTATTTAACTTTTTATATGGGTGTTTTTTATGTCACCTGGTATAGCCTGCAAAATTGTCCTGATACTTGTGAACTTTTGCAGCATAAATTACGCTCTTGAATTATTTCATATATTTGTATTTGGTATTTTTCCTAGCACAATTTTTACCATTACAAATATTCAACTATATAACATGGTGGTACTATTAAATCAATAAATAACTTTGTCAACTTGTACTGAAACTAATTATATGTATTAATTGTAACTTTGATATACTTATACATTAACGGCAATGTCAGGTTAGAACTGTTGAGCTAATTGACAGTAGCAAAGTGTTCCATATTCAAATCAATATTATCCTTTGGCAATCAACTTGTAATAACATAATAATGCATCAGCTTTATGTGCTCTCTACAGCTAGTAATTAATAAACAATTTGAAACATCTGTTTTCATATGATATGTCGGTAGTTCTGGGAAAATGGGCCTTAAAGCATGTGCGTAAAGTGTCATCGCTTATCTGCCAAAACTGGATTGTTGCTAAGGACTGCTTTAGTGAAAATAATACAAAATTGTTAAGTGTCCTTATTGGCCTGTGCAGACTTCACAGGCTAAAGTGGGACAATACTTTATGCAGATGCCATTAAAACCAGTTTTCTTATAACGCATATCACATGTTGTAGTGATGACACCCCCAGCCCTATCAGATGAAGAATCTGCTGCCAAGCAACAGCAAGCATCTGATGTTGTCATGGAAACACAGCCCCTTTCAGTTGCCATTGCAACTAACGAGGAAGCATCATCCAACCAGGGTGTTAGTCTTGGACGCCAGTATAGCTGGGACACAGGTCCAGTTGGACGCCAGTATAGCTGGGACACAGGTCCAGTTGATAAACCATGGCAAAAAGGTTTATCTTGTTTTCAATTAATATTAATTTTGTTCTTTGGAAAGAAATTGTTTCATATGTCAATCAGATGGTATTTCTTAAAGTTCAATGATTTGAAGTGATCACAGTACTTGAGTAGGTCACTTACCAAGGTCTATAACTCTGACCTGGAATCTAAGAATATCAAATCCCTTTTTGTACATAGGAATTTGATGAAGGTAAACATACAACATCTCCATATCAATGTTTTTACCGCAGGTTTTGATCTCAAACTTTACACATGTGTTCAGGGTCATTGAGTGAGGTCATTGACCAAGTTCCAGAACTCTTACCTGCAATTAAGCAGAATCAGGCCCCTTTGTGTTCTTAGAAAATTCAAGTAAATGGTTGCATGCAACTATTTTATATCCCTCTATCTATTACAGATATTGAAATAAAACTTTTCAAATGTGAACAGGGTCTTTATGAATATTCTTTTACCAGCTTTTTGGTGGATTATGCCTCCTTTTATACGTACCGGTATACAGTAAGGTATTGAGGCTTAAATTTTAGCAGAATTATGCAATTTTTTGTGCTTTGAACTTCAATTAGGGTCAGAGGTTAAATATTTAGTATGCAACATTGTATAGGGGTTATGTTGTAAGTTTGTTCATAGCGCGTGTCTGGGGTAAAAACTGGCCATACTTTAGGGTCGCATGATTTATATTAAGTAAAAAAAACTAATAAGTTTGTTACATTCATGACTCTGGAGTCATATTTGGCCACAACTGGCCATTCAGGTCTAGGTCACTGTTAATACAAAAAGAAAAAAATACTGAACAGTTTTACTTTTCTAAGAAGTATGATGCTAGAATTTGGTGTGTATTTACAATACAAAAAGAGTTAGCTTGGGATTTTTGGTCAAACAATTACGAGTGAAAGTGGAGGTGTCTGTTTCTAAAAATAGGCAAACAGTTTTGGCTCTTGATCCAGTTTTTGATGGAGATTGTGCGATAACATGTGTGTATTGATGATGCTTATTTGCAGACCATGCTTTGGATTGCACAGGTATTTTCTCAAAGTTAAAACGTAAAATTGGTAACACGATTATTTTCTTTGTGGTATAGCTATGTTGTAATTAAAAGTTTGAGGTTTAATTTTGCATTTAATTTCCTAAGTAATCATTTCCGATATTCATTATGTCAGGTGAATGACTGACTGACTGAAAATTTACATAGTACCATCAAAGGGTCTTATACAGCTCTAAAACTATATTTCCTTATTTTCCTACTGTAGGTGGAGCTGATGACGGGACTGAAGGTCAAGCAGGGGACAGAAAAGGGGTCATTCAGACGATCAAAAGCACAATCTGGCAGGGATCTGGGGCCTTTCAGCTGCAGTCTCCCTTGTAAGTTGTTATGGATCTGAATTCTATGTGCCTGATATGGGAAAATTTGGCTTAATTCATGTGCGTAAAGCTTTATCCCATATTAGCCAGTGCAGTCTGCCTCTACTGGTTTTTGTTAAGAAAAGACATTTTTTGAACTACAAATTGCCTACAACGGAAAGTGTCTTCCCTGATTGGTATGTGTGAACTACAAATTGCCTACAACGGGAAGTGTCTTCCCTGATTGGTATGTGTGAACTACAAATTGCCTACAACGGAAAGTGTCTTCCCTGATTGGTATGTGTGAACTACAAATTGCCTACAATGGGAAGTGTCTTCCCTGATTAGTATGTGTGAACTACAAATTGCCTACAACGGAAAGTGTCTTCCCTGATTGGTATGTGTGAACTACAAATTGCCTACAACGGAAAGTGTCTTCCCTGATTGGTATGTGTGAACTACAAATTGCCTACAACGGGAAGTGTCTTCCCTGATTAGTATGTGTGAACTACAAATTGCCTACAACGGAAAGTGTCTTCCCTGATTGGTATGTGTGAACTACAAATTGCCTACAACGGAAAGTGTCTTCCCTGATTGGTATGTGTGAACTACAAATTGCCTACAACGGAAAGTGTCTTCCCTGATTGGTATGTGTGAACTACAAATTGCCTACAACGGGAAGTGTCTTCCCTGATTGGTATGTGTGAACTACAAATTGCCTACAACGGAAAGTGTCTTCCCTGATTGGTATGTGTGAACTACAAATTGCCTACAACGGGAAGTGTCTTCCCTGATTGGTATGTGTGAACTGCCCATTGCCTACAACGGAAAGTGTCTTCCCTGATTGGTATGTGTGAACTACAAATTGCCTACAACGGGAAGTGTCTTCCCTGATTGGTATGTGTGAACTACAAATTGCCTACAACGGAAAGTGTCTTCCCTGATTGGTATGTGTGAACTACAAATTGCCTACAACGGGAAGTGTCTTCCCTGATTGGTATGTGTGAACTACAAATTGCCTACAACGGAAAGTGTCTTCCCTGATTGGTATGTGTGAACTACAAATTGCCTACAACGGAAAGTGTCTTCCCTGATTGGTATGTGTGAACTACAAATTGCCTACAACGGAAAGTGTCTTCCCTGATTGGTATGTGTGAACTACAAATTGCCTACAACGGGAAGTGTCTTCCCTGATTAGTATGTGTGAACTGCCCATTGCCTACAACGGAAAGTGTCTTCCCTGATTAGTATGTGTGAACTGCCCATTGCCTACAACGGAAAGTGTCTTCCCTGATTAGTATGTGTGAACTGCCCATTGCCTACAACGGAAAGTGTCTTCCCTGATTAGTATGTGTGAACTGCCCATTGCCTACAACGGAAAGTGTCTTCCCTGATTGGTATGTGTGAACTACAAATTGCCTACAACGGAAAGTGTCATCCCTGATTAGTATGTGTGAACTGGCCAGGCTAATCTCCGACAACACTTTGCCAACATGCATTCAATCCAATCTTCATAGACCATGGCTCTAGTATGATAACTCTTTTTGGAGTTATTTTAAACAGAATTGTATAATTAAATCTGTTTGAACCGTAGAAAGACAATAAAATCAGGTGGTTCACCTTTTTTTGGCATTCCCTTCTGATTTTGTTTGCTGTTGTCTGGTTGCTCTTTATAAATGCACTGGTATCACTGACAATGCCTTTGTTTTGTTTTCTGATCTTTGTTCTTCATGTTGTCACTGTTGTGAGTGCTTTCATATATGAGCCCTGTCATGCAAAAATGGGTCTTATGCCATATGAGAACTGCATAGCCTCAGACCAGCCAACACAATCATGCAGTCCGGTCAGGAGCTACCCTGCCTGCTGCAAATACACATATGGTGGAATGTGCAGGCTGGTCTGATGCTATGGTTGCCACATATGGTGGAATGTGCAGGATGGTCTGATGCTATGGTTGCCACATATGGTGAAAGACCCATCTTTGCATCCTGCTGCTCATATAATTCAAGAGAGTAGACCTTATCGGGTTTTTGTATGTGAATATTGCAGTGAGTTGAGTACCCACAATGTTCTACCCGCGTGTGAGCAGGTGCCAGTGATTGTGTATGACCATGAACCCAGCTCCATTATAGCCTACTCACTTAGGTAAGGCTGCTTACAATTTTTGGGAAACTAGTTGTCCCCTACCGGTTTCACCGGAGGGGACTTATGGTTTGCGCTCTGTCTGTCAGTCAGTCTGTCAGTCAGTCAGTCAGTCACACTTTTCCGGATCCTGCGATAACTTCAAAAGTTCTTATTATTTTTTCATGAAACTTGAAACATGGCAATATGGACATTATGCCTGTCATTTTATTTGTTCCTACGTCAAAAATTCTTGTTGCTATGGCAACAACAAAAATTCTGACAATGGTGGCATTTCTGACAATGGTGGAGCCGGTAGGGGACTATATTGCTTGGCAATAGTCTTGTTTATAGTAATTTTCTGCATTTTTAGCCTTTGCACTTATAATAGAGTTTTAAAAGAATCAATCATTCATCTAGCTGCATGATCCATTTCATATGAAGTAGGTTATTCCATAGTCTCTGAGGTAGGTGTCTTTTAGTTTGTTCACATTGATCAGAAGCCTAGCTCCAATATTTTAGCTTACTGTTTAAGGTTTTGTCTGTGAGAATAAATTCCATGGTTGTTCTTTATAGTTTGCACTGTTTAATGTCAATTGTTACTAGGACCATGTTACTTTTATATTTTAACAAGAAATTTTGTGTCTTTTTTTAAAAATTAGAACAATACAGTTATACTGTTCTGTCGGTTTATGACAGCAAATCCGCTTTTATATTTGTTCAGACGTGCTGACAATGACACATGACATCATGTTATTATGCTTAGTTATTGGCAATCAGCCTTTGTTTACACTGTGTGCGAACGACTGGGTAGGGTAACGACATTCTTGATTATTTTCCTTGACTGATCTATCTTAGTATTGACTGTAAATAACACACCAACGTTTAAGCACTATAAATGTTGCCTTTTTGAGGATAATAAAAGACAGTCATACAGAAGTTAAGGAAGACACCACTTTAACATTGCCTTGCAAAGAAATGTGTACTTTTGATTGCTTACTTATGTACTTTCAAATTGGAATCATAACACAAAGTTTAAAGTGTCTTTATAAAATTATATACAAAGTGCTCTCAACCATGGGTGCTTATTATCAATCAGACAGTGTATAAACATGTGTCTGGACTTCAGGTTTGGGCACATATAACCTAAAGATAGATTTGTTTTTGTATTTCATGAAACAATTTATAGTGAAAACGCATTGTACATTACATGTACCGGTAGCTCTATTTTAAACCTCTGTGTTTTTCTTGGTTCACAAACATATTTTGTGTACCAGCATGCTTGAATGTTCATGTAACTTGTCTGCTATGATAGGATCCTGGCTCTGTGAAAAGTGGGTTCAAGACATGTGCATCAAGTGTCGTGTTAAATTAGCCTGTGCAGTCCACACAGGCTGATCAGGGACACCCTTTCTGCCTTAACAGGATTTTGCAGACTGCACAGGCTAATTTGGGACGACGCTTTACGCACATGCATTAAGCCCCTATTTCGCAGAGCAAGTCTCTTGTATAAGACTAATGTTGCCTATCATTTTAATTTCTTTCCAGTTGCCGTGACTATCATATGAAACTTGGTGAAATTCAAGCAGCGAAACGGTACATGTAGAATGTCTAAGTTGTAAAAAAAAAATTCTTGATTGCATTCTTTTTTTACAGAATTGATATTTGCATTTTTTTCTCTAACATGTAATTATACAGTCGTGTTTTCTTTAATAACATCTTTATAAGTTAAGCACCATATTATTGTATGTCAAGTTCAAGTGCAATATACTGAAATTAGTTGTGAAATTTACTTAAGGTAATATTATTGGATTAATTGAGGAAACAATTGTTGCGTTTTGCTTAGATAATTTTGTTACCAGTGTTTGAAATGTTGATATAATTTGACAGAAAATCTAGTACTGGTAACTATGTCTTCCACACCCACCCCATAGTTGTAGGAGACATGTTGGTCTTACAGAGCTGTTGCTTATTGGTTGGTCTATCAATTGCATGTGTTAGATTTTGGTAGACATGAATTAGTTTTTTCCAAATACAAAGGTCTAGCCTTCAGTAACCTCTTATATGATTTGTGATTTCAGTACACTGTAAGGCTTTAATTTGATAAAAACAGTTACATATAATCCTTGGTAACAAAAATAAGTACATTTAAGTGGGTGCCATTTTGTTTATTGATCTACGAATTGCCAGTTTTTAAGGTCCTGTTTAGAAAATGTCTGTCCACACTGTAAGAGGTTTCTCTGTTAAATTCTCTTGCAGCAGTGTACAGAATAAATGTCAGCTTGTAAGGGTCATGGCATTGTGGGTATACCTAGTAAACAGGGGCCTGATATATACAGGGGAACACTGCATCACATTTCACAATTATGGTCAAATAAGAGGGTGTTTCTAGGGCTAGGATTCAACTTAGTATTTTCAGAATGTTTGTTTTGTTTCTAGGAGCAGTCACATGAAAGCAGATACCGAAAGCTTGGATAAGTTTCCTTGGGATGAACAGGGGAATACCGGTAGGTTACTTTGCACATATATATGTAGGTTACACTGCACTTTCTGTAAACGTTGACAGGGCTTTTACAGTATGCACCATGTGATATAATAACTTTCTTGAGTTCTGATATGTCTGCAATTATGTAAAGCAATTTAAAAGCAAAAGTTTGTGATGATTCCTCAACAAAGCTGGTTTTCATACCAGGATTTCACACACAAAAATGTCGCATAGTGTATGTGCATCACAATTTGCTTATAGGATCTCTTGAACATCTGTTCATGGCATAGCCTAAATCTGTTTTGTTCACTTGATGCGTACTGAACATCATGGTGATGGAAAGATTTATGTAATTTTTGAGAGTTAAATGATTTGTTTACTGCATATAACATGTTCTATCACTTATTATGTCAGCATTTTTAATTACTGATTTAATATTCGTAATACACTTCAACACCGTTATTTTGAACACCGATAATCCGAAGTCACCGTTATTTCGAAGTATTTTTCTGGTCCGGATTTTGATTCTTGTTTGTTTAATGTAAAATTTCATTGTTAATCCGAACTTCGTTAAACCGAAGAAATCGTTAATTCGAAGTGATTCTGTCGGTCCCAACACTATAATTCGCACCTAATTATCAATCTTTAATCCGAAGTCAAAACTGCAAAATACTGAGCGTAATTTCACACCTTTGTCGTGGCGTGTCAAAAGCCGATAATTATACCTTTGTCGTCTGCGCGAACGCCGGTGTTCAGAGAGACATCGCGTATTATTAAAAAAGGTTAATTCATTTCCGAAAATGTATGCATATGTATGTATGTCTGATAATTTGTGCTATTTGTTTTATTTTATATGGTCTGTAATTAGAGAAAAATAAAAACAAGAAAAAGAATCGTTTTATTCCCCCATTTGTTACGAGTAAAAATATATTGCTATCTGACTAGTTTACGTTTTAAAGTAAGTGTGTAACCGAAACATGCGAATTCCACATTGTTTTATTTTTAAGGAATCAAAGAAGTCTTCTGTCAAATGTTTATTTCGAATTATCGTTAATCCGAAGTTTTTTAAACAGTCCCGACGACATCGAAATAACGTTGTTGAAGTGTATATTATTATACCTAGTCATAACACTTAACTCCGCCCTCAGCTGTCAATCCAAACACTTAACCCTGTCCTCTGCTGTCGATCACAACATTTATCCTGCACCCTGCTGTCAATCATAACATTTAACCCTGCTCTTGGCCATCAATATTAACTCTTACCCTTGCCTTCAGCTGTCAATCATAACATTTAACCCTGCTTTCAGCTGTTACTCATGTACTCCTGCTTAAATATCAATGATTGAGGTTCTAAAAAATTGAATCTGTTCAGCAAATTTGTCAATGGACTGTTGCAACATTGGAATCAATTAATGATTACTTCTAAATCCTTGATCAAACAACATTAATCAAACAGAAAGACAGCAGGGCTCAACATTTACGGTTGTCCGATTGCCACTGGAAAGTAAAAATTTGGTCCGGGCAAGATATTTTTTAATCTAGTTGTCTGCCTGGGCAAGTTAAAAAAACAACAAAGAAAAACGTGTGTTTCTGTGGTTAAATAGTACAAATAATCACGAACAATTTGCCTAATGCACGAATTTACCTCGGCGATTGTTGTTTGCGTAAGTCCAAACTAACTACGCATGGTGCGCATGCATTTCCAAACTTATTTTTAGAAACGCCGTAAATGGCTTGGGATTCCATACATCGGCTTTCAAATGCTATTGTGTTTATCTTTTTTATTACTATTAAGTTACTAATAACATCGTTGGTGTTTTCAGTCACAAGAAAACTACTAAATTTATATAACTATATAAAAACAACAACAAATAGCTTCGGTATATATATATTTCATATTTTGCGACACACATTTTCAACAATCTTTTGCTTTACGTCAATTGACATTTTTGTTACGGTTCACGTGTTGTTTACAGTACTGTTAGCAGACTAGAAAAATTCTAGTTTATTTAGCTTCCCGTTTAGAAGTAACTGTAAGTCTGGAGGACAGAGGCAACGTTGACCTGTGTTTGCTGATGAAGACCTGGAGGAGATTGACTTATTTTTTCATTAATAATCAAACATTGGCACACATCGACATTTAGACTTTAATTAGACTTTAATTGCTGTGATCATTTTGTTAAATGTGCAAAAATGAAAAATAAAGTTTTGTGGTGTATCATTTTGATCTTTATTAAAATATATGAGGTTTACAGTTAATGTGATATTTCATGTTTGGGCAAGTGGCTTTATGTTCAGGGCAAGTAGATTTTCTAAGTACTTGCCCGGCAGGGCAAGTTGGTTTTTGGGTTAATGTTGAGCCCTGGACAGATTTAACCATGTTTTTGCTTTCGTTCACATTCTCACTAACTTTGCTGCCATAAAACCACATTATCAGTACAAGTTAACCCCACATGGCAGCTTTCGCTCATTCACAGCCAAGAGACCGCCAAGTGGCAAGCTGGCCTTTTTCAAGGGCAGTAACCGCGACCTTCATCAGCGTGGGGAGACCACTGTTGATAGCGTGAGATTTCTCAACAGGGCTGACAGCACTTTACTGGAGAGTCCACAAGGTGATCATCTGGAACCATTGTCACCATGTTCCCAAAGCAAAACCATAGTTTTTTTATTTGTTCTTAGTTTGTTTGTGTTTTTTTCCTTCCCTAAGGTCATACCTTACTAAGAAATTGAATAAGAAAAATTCCTGCCTTATATAAATTATTTGATAAATAAGGAGTGTTATCCCGACTCATATTCACAAATCTCCTTTACCTGTTATCACTTGGATACTCGCATTTTTGTTCTTGTGTAGTTCCTTAGAAAATCAAATTAAATTGAAGACCTTTCTTATTAGATTCAAAGCCTAGTTTTCAAGCCTTCATGTCTAATCCTAAGATACTGATAAGCAGCAAACAGCATTAAACCGGTACAGACTGCTAGTTACTTGCAGGCTTCATGTCTAATCCTAAGATACTGATAAGCAGCAAACAGCATTAAACTGGTACAGACTGCTAGTTACTCGCAGGCTTCATGTCTAATCCTAAGATACTGATAAGCAGCAAACAGCATTAAACTGGTACAGACTGCTAGTTACTCGCAGGCTTCATGTCTAATCCTAAGATACTGATAAGCAGCAAACAGCATTAAACTGGTACAGACTGCTAGTTACTCGCAGGCTTCATGTCTAATCCTAAGATACTGATAAGCAGCAAACAGCATTAAACTGGTACAGACTGCTAGTTACTCGCAGGCTTCATGTCTAATCCTAAGATACTGATAAGCAGCAAACAGCATTAAACTGGTACAGACTGCTAGTTACTTGCAGGCTTCATGTCTAATCCTAAGATACTGATAAGCAGCAAACAGCATTAAACTGGTACAGACTGCTAGTTACTCGCAGGCTTCATGTCTAATCCTAAGATACTGATAAGCAGCAAACAGCATTAAACCGGTACAGACTGCTAGTTACTCGCAGGCTTCATGTCTAATCCTAAGATACTGATAAGCAGCAAACAGCATTAAACCGGTACAGACTGCTAGTTACTCGCAGGCTTCATGTCTAATCCTAAGATACTGATAAGCAGCAAACAGCATTAAACCGGTACAGACTGCTAGTTACTCGCAGGCTTCATGTCTAATCCTAAGATACTGATAAGCAGCAAACAGCATTAAACTGGTACAGACTGCTAGTTACTTGCAGGCTTCATGTCTAATCCTAAGATACTGATAAGCAGCAAACAGCATTAAACTGGTACAGACTGCTAGTTACTCGCAGGCTTCATGTCTAATCCTAAGATACTGATAAGCAGCAAACAGCATTAAACCGGTACAGACTGCTAGTTACTCGCAGGCTTCATGTCTAATCCTAAGATACTGATAAGCAGCAAACAGCATTAAACTGGTACAGACTGCTAGTTACTTGCAGGCTTCATGTCTAATCCTAAGATACTGATAAGCAGCAAACAGCATTAAACTGGTACAGACTGCTAGTTACTCGCAGGCTTCATGTCTAATCCTAAGATACTGATAAGCAGCAAACAGCATTAAACTGGTACAGACTGCTAGTTACTCGCAGGCTTCATGTCTAATCCTAAGATACTGATCAGCAGCAAACAGCATTAAACCGGTACAGACTGCTAGTTACTTGCAGGCTTCATGTCTAATCCTAAGATACTGATAAGCAGCAAACAGCATTAAACCGGTACAGACTGCTAGTTACTCGCAGGCTTCATTTCTAATCCTAAGATACTGATAAGCAGCAAACAGCATTAAACTGGTACAGACTGCTAGTTACTCGCAGGCTTCATGTCTAATCCTAAGATACTGATAAGCAGCAAACAGCATTAAACCGGTACAGACTGCTAGTTACTCGCAGGCTTCATTTCTAATCCTAAGATACTGATAAGCAGCAAACAGCATTAAACTGGTACAGACTGCTAGTTACTCGTAGGCTTCATGTCTAATCCTAAGATACTGATAAGCAGCAAACAGCATTAAACCGGTACAGACTGCTAGTTACTCGCAGGCTTCATTTCTAATCCTAAGATACTGATAAGCAGCAAACAGCATTAAACTGGTACAGACTGCTAGTTACTCGTAGGCTTCATGTCTAATCCTAAGATACTGATAAGCAGCAAACAGCATTAAACTGGTACAGACTGCTAGTTACTCGCAGGCTTCATGTCTAATCCTAAGATACTGATAAGCAGCAAACAGCATTAAACTGGTACAGACTGCTAGTTACTTGCAGGCTTCATGTCTAATCCTAAGATACTGATAAGCAGCAAACAGCATTAAACCGGTACAGACTGCTAGTTACTTGCAGGCTTCATGTCTAATCCTAAGATACTGATAAGCAGCAAACAGCATTAAACTGGTACAGACTGCTAGTTACTCGCAGGCTTCATTTCTAATCCTAAGATACTGATAAGCAGCAAACAGCATTAAACCGGTACAGACTGCTAGTTACTCGCAGGCTTCATTTCTAATCCTAAGATACTGATAAGCAGCAAACAGCATTAAACTGGTACAGACTGCTAGTTACTCACAGGCTGTTATGATTTCATACTGGTTGCATGTAGCCATTTTTGCTTTGCTTCTGATCAGAAAAGGGAAGGAAAACTAATGTAAATTCCTTTAAATGTTACTTCCCTATTGGTGTAACCAGAGGAAACTATAGGTTTACCTCCAGTTTGTCAGTAAGTCTGTCTGTCTATACGAATCTGTAGGGAATATGCAGCTTGTGTCGCTTTGTTTAAACAAAAATTGTGGTTTCTAGGAAAAACATAATAAAGTGTATCCTGTGATAAATCAAAACCTACTTAGGCTAGGTTGATTAATCTTGGTATGTTGATAGATAGAAAAGTAAAATCTTGATCCAGTGAAAACTCAATAAGTATGTAAGCTGGATTAATGGAACTTGGTATGTGGATAGAGGGCCATATAGGGAATATACATGTTATTTAAGTTGCATGTTATTTAAGTTTTGTCCATCTGTCCTGCAGTCTCTCCGCCTTTCCGTCCCTCAAAAATATCTGTATTATGTGATAATTAAAAAATAGCTAGGTTGATCTCAGTAAGCGCATAGAAGACCATATAGCAGATATGCATGGTTTTCATCAACGGACAAAGTATGTGGATGCTATGGTTACAGAATAAGAAGAAAACTCAAATCTGGTTCTTAGTACACTTTAAGTTAGGTGTGTTCATATGTCGTTCCACCTGAAAACTGGGAAAACTTAAAAAAATACTTAATCTAAGTCCATAAAACTCGGTATGTTGAATGTGCATGTTATTTCAGGTGTTTTTTTGTTAGGAACTTTTCGCATATGCATGAAGCCCTGTTTTCCAAGATCAAGGCTTTAGTATGATTTTCATGGAGCTTGTCAATGTCACTGTGCAGTAACACTGTTCTCCAAATACAAAGAATATGCCTTCCAGGCTTTGAACTTTAATGTGGACAACACGCCTCATGCAGTAGTCTAAAAATCCATATAACTATGCTTGTGATGGAGACCTTTCCTTGCCATTGATCAAGGCTTATGCATGCTATTGATGACAAGACAAGACAAGACAATTTATTTTGTAAATAAAGGCCACCGGCCCAAAATACAATATACAGACATGTCATATTTAACATGCATGAGTTGTGAATAGTTTTATGTTTAAACTTTTCGCATTAACATATATATAAATAATACAATTTTCTTCAATGTCAGATCATTATTTGTTTTCATCAGATTAATAAAATCTATTTCTTCTCTGTTTCCTGTATACCAAGAAAAAAGGTGAATGTTACGTTCTTCGTGAAATTTAGAACAATAAAAAAATACATGAAATTCGTTTTCAATGACACGTGTGTTTTCTACATTTAGACAATGTATACAATATCGAAGACCATGCTCTATACCAAGATGTCGTCCAGTTTCAATAAGAAACTTGTGGTTGGAACATCTGAACTTTGCAAATGCTTTTCTATAAAAGAATGGTATTTTAATTGAAAGATATTTTTCTGGTTCAAGCAATGATTTATACATTCTATATGTTTCACATCTAGACGAGTCGAATAAACTCCCTGACCATTTTTGCGTGTTACAACAAATAAAGCGATCTTTAAACAGTTGTAAAAATACATCAACATTGCCAACATCTTGATACACCCAGACATAACCAAATCCATAATTAAATAACAGATTTTTTACAGAAGTAGCCCAATTTGTCCTTCCGATTTCATCCTGGCGTTTTAACATATTATAACAATTTTTTAGATATCTATGCAATGGCATATGAATAAGTTTACACCAGTATTTAACACACTTGAAATGATATTCTACACATAATTCTAATCTACCAACCTCCCCTAGGGCCATGCAATTGTTTGTTGACCTATTCAAACCAATAAAATCTTTGCAAAATTGAGCCTGGACTTGTTCTATATTTTCAGAAAGGGTATGACCCCAAATTTCAGCCCCGTATAAAAGGATCGGCTTAACCATTGAATCAAAAAGTTTAAAATACTCTTGAATGTCAAATTTTCCAAAATAGCCTTGGTAACTTTTTATGGCATTAATAGATTTTTTTGCTTGCATTGCCAACTTAGCTTTAGCCTTGGACCAACTTAATTTAGGAGTAAACAGTAGACCCATGTACTTGTACACTGACGTGACATTTACATGCTTTCCATTATAGAACCAATTTTCATATGACCGCAATGGGCCACCATTTCTAAATACAATTATTTCGGTTTTCTTTTCATTAACAGTCATGCCACTCATTCGACAAAAATCAGAAATACTATTTAATTGACGCTGTAGTTCAATAGCCATTTTAGAGCAACTCGCACATCATCGGCAAATAATATACATTGTATATTTGGTATGTCATCCGTAATAAAAATTCCTTGATGACCCTGGTCACGCAGGTAAAGGGATAACTCATTTATGAATAAATTAAAAATGATCGTGCTAGTTACGTCCCCTTGTCTTGTGCCAATGTTACACCTAAAATCAGTGGTAACATTGTTATTTATGACTCGCACGCGACTCCGTAAATTAGAGTACATAGAGACAAGGACATTATAAAGTTTTCCTTTTAAACCTATTTTCTGCATTATGTCAAATAGTTTATGGTGCAATATACCATCATAAGCCCTTTGAAAATCAACGTATAATACATAAAACCTTCCTCCTGGCTTAGTTATATATTTTTGTACCATGCTTTGTAATACGAATATGTTATCAATTGTAGAATAACCTTTCCGAAAACCTGATTGCGACTCATCTAGTTTGCCAAATTCTTCGGCCCAAGTACACAATCGTGAATTAACAATATTTCCAAATATTTTATACATTACATTTATTAAAGAAATACCTCTATAATTTGTCGGTTCCAGTTTAGAACCGCATTTGTGTAAGGGAACAATAATGCTTTCGCTCCACATGTCAGGAAAAACACCTGTATTAAGAATATGATTAAAAAGAGAGCAAAATACTGGACATATAACATTAGCCGTGTTTTTATAAAACTCTGCCCCTATACCATCAAACCCCTGCGCCCTTCCCATTTTTAATTTATTAATACTTCTCATTATTTCTTCTTGTGTGATAGGACTATTTAGAACTAAATCATATTCAGGTAATGCAGCTTCTTCAGAAGTTGCAATCATGAGCATATTTTCTCGATATAATAAGTGATTAAAATAATTTAACCAATCACTTTGTTTGATTTGTTGCTGATAACTACAATGTGAAGCTTTTTTATAATTTGCACTTTTAATTGTTTGCAAAAATAAATTTGGATTACTACGTGCTTGGCATAGCCTATTTCTCATATTGTGTTGGAAAATATCCTTCTTGTTTTTACACATTTCTTTAAAATTTCTTTTTTCGTTTATGTAAATTTGCAAATCCCCCCTTGAGCTTGTGACCCGGAATTTTCTCAAAGCTTTATATTTACAATATTTCAAATTATCACATTCATTATCCCACCATGGTGTATCTTGCCGTTCATAAACGTTACGTTGTTTGGTTCTATTATGGACTTTCATGTTTTCTGCAGCAGTTTTATAAAGTGATACTATTGTTTGAAGAGCCTGGTTCATATCTACAGTAATTTGATGAAAAATGTTGTCTTTGCATAAGTTATACATATTAACAAAAGTCTCAATAAATCTATTCCTAAGCGTATCATTCCATTTAAATTTATCAAGTTTAATATTATCATCAGTGATGTTACTTTGAATGCTACGGGAAGAAGGTAAATCAACATTCCTGTTGCTATTTTTTCTATGAAAAATCATAGTAGCGCATATAGGGAAATGGTCAGATTCATCAAAGGATAAAATATTAAACTTCGTAACAAATTGAAATAAATCAGTTGAAATAATGTGATAATCAACTAAACTAGCTCCATTTTGTGTAATGCATGTAAACTCACCATCAGGGTCACCAGTAACACGCCCATTGAGTATATGAATTCCATGAGCACAGCAGAGTTCTAATAAAGTATGCCCGAATGAATTATAAATATTATCCTTATTATTTCTCGGCATCTCAAAATCATCTGTAGTGTAGTCTACCTCTGAATTAAAAATAAAGTCAATGTTATCTGCAGGAATGTAGTCCAGCATAGTTTTAGTCCTAGCATTTAGATCACCTGCAAGATATAACATACAATCGGGATATATATTTTTTAACAATAAGAGCTTTTCGTCGATATAAGTAATTCCGTTTGTATCATCTCTGTGTTCGTATATCGGTGACCCTTCTGGCGAGACATATGCAATGTACAAAATAATATCAGATGGACAATTGAAACAGCTCACTTTCAAATAAAGTACAACACAATCAATAAAATCCGAACAAATTCGTGTAACTAAGCCATCTTTTGTTAAGTGACTTTTTACAAAAACTGAAATACCTCCACTATTACGTAAAGCATTATTTTGCCTAACTCTGACATTATCAAAGCAACAATATCCTTCTAATAAATCATTAAACTGTCCGCTAATATCTCCCCACGTGCCTGTCAATGGACTCCTGCTTAGACTCATTAACTGTTTGTCTGTCATTGGACACATGCTCTGACTCATTAACTGTTTGCCTGTCAATGGACTTATGCATTGACTCATTAACTGTTTGTCTGTCGATGGACTCATGCTTTGACTCATTAACTGTTTGTCTGTCAATGGACTCATGCCTTGACTCATTAACTGTTTGTCTGTCATTGGACACATGCGTTGACTCATTAACTGTTTGTCTGTCATTGAACACATGCTTTGACTCATTAAATGTTTGCCTGTCAATGGACTCATGCGTTGACTCTTAAACTGTTTGTCTGTCATTGGACACATGCTTTGACCCATTAACTGTGTGTCTGTCATTGGACTCATGCTTTGACTCATTAACTGTTTGTCTGTCATTGGACACATGCTTTGACTCATTAACTGTTTGTCTGTCATTGGACTCATGCTTTGGTTCATTAACTGTTTGTCTGTCATTGGACACATGCTTTGAGTCATTAACTGTTTGTCTGTCATTGGACTCATGCTTTGACTCATTAACTGTTTGTCTGTCATTGGACACATGCTTTGACTCATTAACTGTTTGTCTGTCATTGGACTCATGTTTTGACTCATTAACTGTTTGTCTGTCATTGGACACATGCTTTGACTCATTAACTGTTTGTCTGTCATTGGACTCATGCTTTGACTCATTAACTGTTTGTCTGTCATTGGACACATGCTTTGACTCATTAACTGTTTGTCTGTCATTGGACTCATGCTTTGACTCATTAACTGTTTGTCTGTCATTGGACTCATGCTTTGACTCATTAACTGTTTGTCTGTCATTGGACTCATTCTTTGACTCATTAACTGTTTGTCTGTCATTGGACTCATGCTTTGACGCATTCACTGTTTATCGTCATTGGACTCATGCTTTGACCCATTAACTGTTTGTCTGTCATTGGACTCATGCTTTGACTCATTAACTGTTTGTCTGTCATTGGACACATGCTTTGACTCATTAACTGTTTGTCTGTCATTGGACACATGCTTTGACTCATTAACTGTTTGTCTGTCATTGGACTCATGCTTTGACCCATTAACTGTTTGTCTGTCATTGGACACATGCTTTGACCCATTAACTGTTTGTCTGTCATTGGACTCATGCTTTGACTCATTAACTGTTTGTCTGTCATTGGACTCATTCTTTGACTCATTCACTGTTTGTCTGTCATTGGATTCATGCTTTGACTCATTCACTGTTTGTCTGTCATTGGACACATGCTTTGACCCATTAACTGTTTGTCTGTCATTGGACTCATGCTTTGACTCATTAACTGTTTCTCTGTCATTGGACACATGCATTGACTCATTAACTGTTTGTCTGTCATTGGACACATGCTTTGACTCATTAACTGTCTGTCTGTCATTGGACACATGCTTTGACTCATTAACTTTTTGTCTGTCATTGGACTCATGCTTTGACTCATTAACTGTTTGTCTGTCATTGGACACATGCTTTGTCTTATTAACTGTTTGTCTGTCATTGGACTCATGCTTTGACTCATTAACTGTTTGTCTGTCATTGGACTCATGCTTTGACTCATTAACTGTTTGTCTGTAATTGGACACATGCTTTGACTCATTAACTGTTTGTCTGTCATTGGACTCTTGCTTTGACACATTAACTGTTTGTCTTTCTTTGGACTCATGCTTTGACTCATTAACTGTTTGCCTGTCATTGGACACCTGCTTTGACTCATTAACTGTTTGTCTGTCATTGGACTCATGCTTTGACTCATTAACTGTTTTTCTGTCAATGGACTCATGCTTTGACACATTTACTGTTTGCCTGTCATTTGACAAATGCTTGATCTCTTTTCCTAGTATTTGAATAGTGCTAATAACAATTTGCCTGTCATTTGATTCATTTTAAAACACATAAACTGTTTGCCTATTATAAGACACTTGCTTTGACACATAAACTGTTTGCCTTACATTGGGCACATGCTTGAGTACTAATATGTTTATTTGAATAGTGCTGAAAAGTATTAGTTTGTATTTTTAGTAATTCATTTTAAATCAGATGAATTGTTTGCCTGTTGTTTTACCCATGCTGAAACATTAAATCTTGGCCTGTCATAGGACTAATATGCTGAAAAACATTAAATCTTGGCCTATCATAGGACTAATACGCTGAAACATTAAATCTTGGCATGTCATAGGACTAATATGCTGAAACATTAAATCTTGGCATATCATAGGACTAATATGCTGAAACATTAAATCTTGGCATGTCATAGGACTAATATGCTGAAAGACATTAAATCTTGGCCTTTCATAGGACTAAAATGCTGAAAGACATTAAATCTTGGCCTGTCATAGGACTTATATGCTGAAAGACATCAAATCTTGGCCTGTCATAGGACTTATATGCTGAAAGACATTAACTCTTGGCCTGTCATAGGACTAATATGCTGAAAGACATTAAATCTTGGCCTGTCATAGGACTTATATGCTGAAAGACATTAACTCTTGGCCTGTCATAGGACTAATATGCTGAAAGACATTAAATCTTGGCCTGTCATAGGACTTATATGCTGAAAGACATTAACTCTTGGCCTGTCATAGGACTAATATGCTGAAAGACATTAAATCTTGGCCTGTCATAGGACTAATATGCTGAAAGACATTAAATCTTGGCCTGTCATAGGACTAATATGCTGAAAAACAATAACTCTTTGACTCTCATTTGATACATGCTTTATAAAATTAATAAATGTTTTCAGGAATGTAAAAATGTGCTGAAAGTATTTTGCCCTGCAGAGCTATAAGCTTACAAAGTTAGTTTGCCCTCACAAACTTTGAATGGCCATTAATTTCAGTTTCAGTTTCATTTTGTCAAAATATTTTTCAAATATCAAATTGTTTAGCCATTTGACATTAAGCAAGAAAATAAACATAATCTGTATGAATATTTCCCTACACTAAGACCAGCTGCAGTAACAAACCGTTTGACCTAAGCATTTAATAGTAATAAACAGTGTAACAGTCTGATCACACTACCAGAAATAAGCTGTTACAAATCAAATTGTTTAACAATGGTTAACAATTTTAAATAAAATAAAGACATCTAAATTTAAACATGTTCTATTTAAACTTATGGTAAAACTATCAATTTAAAGTGAAGAAAGCTTTGTGATTTTTGATTTTTTATTTTCGGGATTGTTGAAACAGCTGCTTACTGCTGACTTTCCCAGCAATTCTTAATTAGCGTGGAACAGGCAAGTGTCCTGTAGTTCCCTGCTTTCGATTTTATATAAACGAGTCACGTTCTGAGAAAACTGGGCATAATGCATGTGCATAAAGTGTCTTCCAAGATTAGCCTGTGCAGTCTGCACAGGCTAATCATGTACGATACTTTCCGCCTTTATTAAATTTTTGCTAAGAAGAGACTTCATTCAAACAAAACATTTCATAAAAGCAGAAAGTGTAGTCCCTGATTAGCCTGTGCAGACTGCACAGGCTAATCTGGGATGACACTTTACGCACATGCATTATTCCCAGTTTTCTTAGAACGGGACTCATATGATCATCACACAGATTGAAACCAGTAAAATTGACTTCAATCAGTCAAAAACTTGTTGTGTTGCATACGTCACTTAACAAGGTGCAATAGTTTGCTGGTTTCAAGAATCGCACTTTCAGTATGTAACGTCACCAGCAAATATAGCAAGTTCGACAGGTCGGTATAATCCATTTTTAGCTCACCTGAGCACAACGTGCTCATGGTGAGCTTTTGTGATCACCTTTTGTCTGTTGTGCGTTGTGCGACGTCAACATTTTCCTTGTTCACTCTCTAGAGGCCACATTTATTGTCCAATCTTCATGAAATTTGGTCAGAAGAATGGTTTTAATGATATCTTGGATGAGTTTGAAATTGGTTACGATTGCTTGAAAAACATGGCTGTCAAGGGGCGGGGCATTTTTCCTTATATGGCTATTGCAAAATCTTGTTAACACTCTTGAGGTCACATTTATTGTCGATCCTCATAATACTTGGTCAGAAGATTCATCCCAATGATATCTTGGACGAGTTCGAAAATGATGTCTGTTGGTTGAAAAACATGGCCGCCAGGGGGCGGGGCATTTTTCCTTATATGGCCATAGTAAATCCTTGTTAACACTCTAGAGGCCACATTTATTTTCCGATCTTCATGAAACTTGCTCAGATGATTTGTCCCAATGATATCTTGTATGAGTTGAAAAATGGAAACATTGGCTTGAAAAACATGGCTGCCAAGTGGCGGGGCATTTTTCCTTATATGGCTATATATGGCTATAGTAAAATCTTGTTAACTTTCTAGTTTGCTCAATCTTCATGAAATTTGGTCAGAACATTGGTTTCCTGTGTAGTAAAGTTTGGTTTTATTATGTCAATATTATGTGACATTAACTGTGTTATGTAATTTTTCATAACACAGAATTATCATAGTTAACATAACTGTTTTAGTCATGAACACTTATGATAAGCCTTTAAACTAAGAGATAACTGAAAGAAAGACAACATGTACATGATTTTGCAGTATTTATCTCCCTTGTTTAACCTGGTTCAGTAATCTATTTTTAATTCTGCTCTGGAATTTGGGAAGATATTGATCGTTGATAAATGCACTTTTCTGAGGGAAATTTGATTACTTTACCATTGATCTCTTCTGAACTGTATAAAATAAGCTGTTTGGGCTGATTTAAACACCTCTTGATGCTTTCTTGAAAAGTTAACAGCTCTTGAAAAAGGTTGGAATTTTGAAATAATTAAACTCTAAATTATTTTTAACACCAGCATCAAGACATTTTGGCATTATTTTCTAAACTATTCTTATTATTTAGATTATTTTTATTTGGCATTTTCTAAATTAGTAAGACTCTATTTTATTTCAATAACTGTAGTAAATTTTTCTTATTTTTACATTTGATTCACTGAAGTTTCCTTATCTCCATAAATATTGTTCTTTATATTAAATTAGACCTATTTTGTAAACTAGATTTTTGAAGCACTTTCTAGACTAACAGTAACTTATATTTATATCATTTTTTTTTTTTACAGATTTTGAATTCATTAAGGTATTTGCTTTATGTTGTTCATTTTTGTAACGATAATTAGATTCTTTAGACTTGGCTTGTACCTGTTCTTAATTTTCTGTCATTGTTCTTCATTTTCCAAGTTCTTGGAATAAAAATTAGTTATTTTTGTTAAAGCTGCCTTGGTTTTCACTTATAAATAAATTCTTTGAGTGTATTTAGGCGTCCCTGACTGAACGCCTTTAGTTAATTGAATTACAACCAGTCAGTATATTCATCCTGACCGGAAATAAGAGTTTGTCAAATAAATATTTCTGCATTACATAAGTGCTTACAAAGTAACTTAACTTGTAACCGTCCTGTGACCGGTTCATTTGCGTAAGCGAAGGAGACCGCACTACCACACCTGGATAGGACAGTTGAGTTCCATAATGGTTTGGATCGGTTAAAAAACATGGCTGCCAGGGGGGGTCTTTTTCCTTAAAATTATATAGTAAAAAAGCTTGTGAACACTCAAGAAGTCACATGTTTTGCCTAATCATCATGAAATTTTGTCAAAACATTAGTTATATGGATGTCTCGGACGAGTTTGAAAATGGCCGTGATCAGTGAAAAAACATGGCCGCCAGGGAGTAGGGCAGTTTTCTTTATATGTATATAGTGACAACATGTGAACAGTCTAGAAGACACATTTTATTCCTAATCTTCATGATTTTTGGACATAATTTGGAAGAGTTAAAAAATGGTTCAGGTCTGTTAAAAAAACATGGCCGCCAAGGGGCCATTTGTTGTTCATTCTTCATGATACTTGGTAAGAACATTTGTTCCATTGATATCTTGGGCTGCAAAGAACTGGTCATTTCTTTTTATCTCAGGTGAGCGACTTTGGGCCTTTCAGGCCCTCTTGTAAGTTAAACAATCCTTTGAAGTAAAATAAAAAATAAACCAGTTTGTATTGTTTTAATATCCTTGGTAGTAAAATATAAATAAATATTTTTTTTTATATAATCCTAAGTTTGTTTGTTTTTTAACCAAAACAAAGTTCTACATATTTATTTATTTTTATGCTCCCTGAAAATTTTTGAGGAGCATATAGTTGCCAGTTTGTCCTTCCTTCCTTCCATCACACTTTTGTTACAGTTTCTCATAGTGCCTTCAATATTTTACCGATCTCTTACATATTTGGCATGTAGGTACCTTGCATGGACCTCTACATTTTAATCAGGTTTGGGGTCACTGAGGTCAAGGTCATGAGGCTAATAATGGATTTTCTCAAGGTCACACTTTGGTTACATTTTCTCATTGCGAACATAAGGTGAGCATCCATCATTTTCAACGATACTTGTTTTTGTCTGATACGAGGACCAACAGTTTTTGTAGTAATACCAAACCACAACAAATTTTATGGAATATGTTTGAAGTCCAATGGCCTTTGCATGGGTTGGTCTCTAAGTGTTGCTTTTTAGGTGCATAAGTTTCACTTATTGAATGATACCCTAACAGCTTCTAGAATGGGGTATTGTTTAACAGATTTTACTTAAATAGAATGCTGCTACTTGTACAGTATAACTTCTTTAAATCAATAATTGATAACTTGATGGACGTTCTCAAAATGGAATATCATTGAGCATTTGGACATGTGTATAATGTGAACGGATTGAAAGGATCATATTCTAAATGCATGTGAATTACAATAATGTGTAATTACTTTTACTATTACTTTTTATGCCCCCCGGTAGGGTGGCATACAGCAGTCGCACTGTCTGTCCGTCTGTCTGTCCGTCACACTTTTGCGTTTAGGTTTCGAAAAATGCTCATAATTTCCCTTCAGATGTAACCTTCATATTTGGTATGCATGTGTATATGGACAAGGCCTTTTTATAAGCACACAAACTTTGACCCCTTTGACCTTGAACTTAGGGTCCGCGTTTAGGTTTCGAAATCTGCGTTTAAGTTTCGAAAAAAGCGTTTTTCGGGAGCATATGTCTTCCGATGGAGACAGCTCATGTGTCAGGGACCTATGATTATTTAATGGTTTAAATAATTGTTTCCAAATTATTTATATCAAGATTTATATGTCTAGACCTTGTGATGACGTTAGCATTTCAGTCATTGCAGTGCAATGTCTAGTTAAAGAAGTTATAGTGTATAACAGTTACTATACCCTTGTAATGAAGTAATTGTACTTGATTAACCATAGACAGATGTCAAATTGTCTTAACTGTTTGTCTCTAAACACAATTGTTGTTTCTACACTATAATGTACAATTAACACACTTGACTGAATTGTTCTCTATGATATGATATGCATTTGTAATTTGTATTGTTCTGCTTTAGAAATTGCTTTAGTTATGCCCATTTTTCTACAGAGAATATTTGTAACATGATTATAATTATATAATTATGCCCCCCTTCGAAGAAGAGGGGGTATATTGCTTTGCTCATGTCGGTAGGTCGGTAGGTCGGTCGGTCCGTCCACCAGGTGGTTTTCGGATGATAACTCAAGAACGCTTGGGGCTAGGATCATGAAACTTCATAGGTACATTGATCATGACTGGCAGATGAACCCTATTGATTTTGAGGTCACTAGGTCAAAGGTCAAGGTCACGGTAACCCGAAATAGTTAAATGGTTTCCGGATGATAACTCAAGAACGCATACGCCTAGGATCATGAAACTTCATGGGTAGATTGATCATGACTCGCAGATGACCCCTATTGATTTTGAGGTCACTAGATCAAAGGTCAAGGTCATGGTGACCCGGAATAGTAAAATGGTTTCCAGATGATAACTCAAGAACGCATACGCCTAGGATCATGAAACTTCATGGGTAGATTGATCATGACTCGCAGATGACCCCTATTGATTTTGAGGTCACTAGGTCAAAGGTCAAGGTCACGGTGACCCGAAATAGTAAAATGATTTTCGGATGATAACTCAAGAACGCATACGCCTAGGATCATGAAAATTCATGGGTAGATTGATCATGACTCGCAGATGACCCCTATTGATTTTGAGGTCACTAGGTCAAAGGTCAAGGTCACGGTGACCCGAAATATTAAAATTATTTTCGGATGATAATTCAAGAATGCATATGCCTAGGATCATGAAACTTTATAGGTAGATTGATCATGACTTGCAGATGACCCCTATTGATTTTGAGGTCACTAGGTCAAAGGTCAAGGTCACGGTGACCCGAAATAGTAAAATGATTTTCGGATGATAACTCAAGAACGCATATGCCTAGGATCATGAAACTTCATAGGTAGATTGATCATGACTCGCAGATGACCCCTATTGATTTTGAGGTCACAAGGTCAAAGGTCAAGGTCACGGTGACCCGAAATAGTAAAATGATTTTCGGATGATAACTCAAGAACGCTTTTGCCTAGGATCATGCCACTTCATAGGTACATTGATCGTGACTTGCAGATGACCCCTATTGATTTTCAGGTCACTAGGTCAAAGGTCAAGGTCACAGTGACAAAAGTCGTATTCACACAATGGCTGCCAGTACAACGGACAGCCCATATGGGGGGCATGCATGTTTTACAAACAGCCCTTGTTAGTATTGACCTTATCAGCAAAAAAATGTTTGAAAATGTTGTCCGAAACCACATGGTTCAAAGGTGAAATATTCGGCATGTAATATTGTTAAATCAGAACTACCACTTTAAAAATCTTACTCAAATATGTGTCTTGTTCTGTGAATATTAGGCAAAATGCATGTGCGTAAAGTGTCGTCCCAGATTAGCCTGTGCAGTCCGCACAGGCTAATCAGGGACGACACTTTCTAGCTTAATTGGATTTTTTAAGAAGAGACTTCATTTATACAAAAATTTCATAAAAGCGGACTTTCGTCCCTGATTAGCCTGTGTGGATTTCACAGGCTTATCTGAGACAACACTTTACGTACATGCATAATGCCCAGTTTTCTCGGAACACAACTCATATCATGAGCACAACTTTTTCAAAATATTTGACCATCAATCTGGGAAAACAGGGCCTATTGCTTGTATGGGAATACAGGGCCTATTGCTTGTATGGGAAAACAGGGCCTATTGCTTGTATGGGAAAACAGGGCATATTGCTTGTATGGGAATACAGGGCCTATTGCTTGTATGGGAAAACAGGGCCTATTGCTTGTATGGGAAAACAGGGCCTATTGCTTGAATGGGAAAACAGGGCCTATTGCTTGTATAGGAAAACAGGGCTTATTGCTTGTATGGGAATACAGGGCCTATTGCTTGTATGGGAAAACAGGGCCTATTGCTTGTATGGGAAAACAGGGCCGATTGCTTGTATGGGAATACAGGGCCTATTGCTTGTATGTAAATTGTTGTCCCAGATAAGCCTGTGCATTACACAAAGGCTAATGAGAGATGACATTTTCTGCTTTTATTGCACTTTTAAAAGAAGTCTCTTCTTCGCCAAAATCAAGTTTTCAGATAATTAGACTGTGTCTTGTTTTTCCATAGCAATGCTCATTTATAGTTTTATTTTCCTCACTAAAAAATACCTTTTGTCCCATATCAGAAAACATTTACCTGAAAAACTTGATCACAAACACCCTGCTTGTGTACTGGTTTCAGACGATTTGGACTACCCAATGTTCACAGCCAGCGTGTCTGAACAAGGTGAGAAGGGAAAAACGGCCAGTACCAAAACCACCATCAACCACCATATTGAGCTACGTAAGTGCTGATATTGTTAACACCCTAGTACCAAAACCACCATCAACCACCATATTGAACTATGTAACTTGTAAGTGTTGATATGTGTTAACACTTTAGTACCAAAACAACCATCAACCACCAAATTTAACTACGTAAGTGTTGGTATGTGTTAACCCTTTACCACTTATAAACACACTTTGAAACGTTTGTTGTCCCTTAGAAAATCTACTTAAATTTAAAATCTTCTTTACTAGAATCAAGCTTTTAAGACTTCATTTCCAACCTCAAGATGCTGATGAGCAGCAAACAGCATAAAACCTGAACAGACTGCGAGTTACTCTGTTTATTTGCTGGTTGCAAAAGCCATTTTAGCTTTGCTTCTGATGGGAAAGGGTAAAAAGCAGCAGAAGAGACTGAAGTGTGAATGTAATGATAAATTATTTGTAATTGTCATCTAACTGCTCAACCGCTTTTAAATCAGTGCTTTTTTTCCTTTAATATTATAGCTTTTGTATTCTTATGTGTGAACTGAAAATGGCTGAAGTAAAATCTGCCTGTAAACACAGTATCATGTGAAGTTGGAATAAGACATCAATTTGGGAATAAATTGAGTTTTTTCAAAAGTGCATTGTATGCAGTTTTATATGTTGTATTTATTTAGTTTGACAAATTATAATTAAAACAGATACTTGCATATATATTAGCATCATTTAAATTGATTTTACTGCAAAACTGGACTTTTTATTGATTTGTAAAAAAATCCTCATGAAATGAAACTGTGTCCATGCGATGCATGGACACAGTTTAAAAATACAGTTAAAATGATACAAATACATTCACTGTTAATGAAAAAGTAATGGAAAATTGCTTATTAAGCTTGAAGTATAGATACATTATTACAAAAATAAATTCAGATTATGAAATGAATAGTTTTGTTTGAGAAAATCACCAAAATGATGTCCATTCCCAGTTTGATTTCTTATTCCAAATTCACATAATACAGTGTTCTGTACATTAATATATATATTGTTTGTATAAAGACTTTGTCCAAAATTAACTGGTTCCAGTACAATCAATTAAACTAATTTTATTGTTGTTGAGAATTGCCAATTTTAGTTGAATTGAACTGTTACGCATGCACTGAGTGACAATAGTCTTGGTTATTTATATGTATATTTTATTGAGTAAATAGTAGTTTTGTCAAACAATTTTGCATACAGAATTTCCCTTTGCAGTTTAAAATACATAATTATATTTTGCTCAAAACAATCTTTCACAGAGTTCTTCGATTCCACCGCCCGCTTCTACTGCAAGGTGTATTTTGCTGATCATTTTCGCCACCTTAGGAAGCATGTGTTCCCAGAGGGAGAAAGTGTGTAAGTGGCCTCAATCAAGTGAAAATACTTAAGGAGAATAGTCACCAAAAAGGAACTAATTACAACAATTAAGTGGCCTCAATCAAGCGAAAATACTTAAAGAGAATAGTCACCAAAAAGGAACTAATTACAACAATTAATTTGAAATAGAGATGTTTAATCCAACATATAATACAATTTGTGATAAGCTATGTAACAAGTGAATATTTTGTTTAGCCTGAGGTAAAAGAAATCCATTGATAATAATCTGTTTGTTAATTTAAATATTGGTTGAGATTGACTGTTATCTTGTTGTTTGTCAATACCTTCTCAGAATTCTTGATTTATAGAGCAACGAGACACAACTTTTTGGCAAATTGAGTAAGTAAAAGATTACACAGACTGCCCCTTCTCAACTGACCCTGCACTTCGTTCATACAAAGCAAACATTGAATAATAACATTCGCAACAAACGCTCTTGATCATCAATGTAAAATTTTATTGATTTTCTTACAAACAAAAGAGCTTTTGGGGAAATAAGGGTAATTTTTAGCTCCGCTGTGTTCGGGGAAACCCCGAGGTATTGTCATAGCCAGCTCGCTGTCCGCAGTGCTTAAACCTTAACATTGGCTCTAAAATCAAAGGGCTTCCACCTACAACTTTGAAACTTCATATGTAGATGCACTTTGATGAGTTCTATACGCCACACCCATATTTGGTTCACTAGGTCAAAGGTCAAGGTAACTGTGACCTCTAATATAAATTTTAACAAAGGCTCTAAAATCAAAGTGCTTCCACCTACAACTTTGAAACTTTATTTGTAGATGCACCTTGATGAGTTCTACAAGCCACACCTATTTTTGGGTCACTAGGTCAAAGGTCAAGGTCACTGTGATCTCTAAAAAACTAAATTCTGACAAGCTTTCATTTATTCAAAATTGCACCCGCAGCCGAGCATTGGCACCCGTTATGCGGTACTCTTGTCTTAAATTAGAGCTGATGCAATCTTAGAATTGAATAAGAAAATGATCCACACTTTGGGAAAACTGGGCTTCATGCATATGCATAAATAGTCGTTCATACTGGTAATTACCCTGTGCTGTCTACAAAAGCTCTTCAGGGACAACACTTGCCACCTAGACTTGACTTTTGCTTAAAAGAAACTCTTCAAAAGAAAAATTCCGTTAAAGCTCAACGTGTCGTCCCTGATAAGCCCGTGCAGATTTTAGCCGGAATGTCACATAGTGAAGCTCAAATTAATTATTTTCAATGAACTGGGTCATTTAACACCTCAAGCCTGTGAGTTGCTTATCAAGTTGTGTCTGTCCCAGATTATGGCCTTGTGACAAAAACTACATAGTTTTTTTATACAGTAGACATCAAAATCTTATTTCTGTTTTCCATTTAAGATTTATTCGCTCCTTGTGCCGATGTAAGCCTTGGGAAGCCAGTGGAGGGAAATCTGGTTCATCGTTTTGTAAAACATTTGGTAAGAATGAACCAATATGAAATTATTTTTTTTAAACCTAATTATTGAAGCTTAATTGCATCACAAGCCTAAAGCTATTGAAGTGCTATTGAGTCTGTTTTCTGAGTAGAACCAGTACTTGGTTTCTTTGCTGGAGATCCAAAGAACGAACCCGGAACATCCAGGTTGCTGGACAGACATTATATCAACAACACCACAGTGACCTTGTGACATTGTAGCTCACCTGCGCACATGTGTAGTCATCTTATAATCTGGCCATACCTGTGGGGTTCATTTGGTAAATATAAACTGTATTACCAAAATCATTAATTTATTTTCTTGGCCTTTCTTAATCCACTTTAAAACATTATTTAGTTGGGCAATCACTTTTCATTGATTCAAGAACGGCACATGTCAGTTACTAGTATAAGTATGTGCATACAAATTCTATTTTTAATGTATAAGAAACATCAGTTTATGTACAAATAGTTATTATATGACTTTATGCACTGACAATTGAGTTGAACAAAAAACTAAACCAAAATGTTGAATTAGCCATCTTGTTTTGGTAGGCTTATTAAACATACCTTTCGGACTATGATATTGTGAATATTAAAAAAAATAGTACAGTTTTACAAAGCATTTTCTTATAACATGAAGTATTAATATCACAGGTTCTAACACATACAAAATGAAAGTGAATTGCTGATGTGAACACTGTTCACAAATAAAATAAGGTCAGCCAGTCACACAAAATGGAATTATGATCAGCTAATAGCAGCAAGGTGTGTTTGTATAAAGCCATCATGACTGAAATACTGTTTAAAGCCTGTCGGTTAGAGCAATTGTTGGTCCATGTGCTTCTCACCTAGGCAACCCTGGTTCAATGCCTGTTGTGCTTGTGAGTTTGGTTGGTGGTCACCATACCTGATTGGTGGGGCTTCCCCCACCACACAAGACCACACCAACAATCGCAAATCTTTCAGTAAAAATTCAATAGCTTGTAATGCGTGCTATAATTAAAAATTCGTCCCAAATATTTGTAAGTTAATAGCAAAGGAGTGTTCAGACACACTCTGGGTCAACACATAATGCACATAATGCAGCCTAAAGGTTGGAAGGACCTCATAAAATTCTAAATACCCATACATACAACCAGCAAATCTCCAAGCATACACAAACAAGTTTAGCTGTTCACTTCAGATAACTGGTTCATTCTTGTTCACTTCAGATGACCGATTCATTTTGAAGCAGATGTCTAGCATGGAGGTGGAGTCGTTTGAGAAGTTTGGACCCGAGTACTTCCAGTATATGGCCAGCGTAGAGAAACAACAGGTACAGGTTTAACAGAACATGGCTGGTGTGGAGACACAACAAGAGAACATTAGAAGTGTTATGGGATGCTGCTGCTGCTGATGATGATGCTCATGGTGACCTTTTGTGATCGCCTTTTGTCCGTCGTCCGGCGTCAACATTTGCCTTGTTAACAGTCTAGAGGCCACATTTATTGTCCAATCTTCATGAAATTAAGTCAGAAGATTGGTCTCAATAATATCTTGGATGAGTTCGAAAATGGTTAAGTTTGCTTGAAAAACATGGCTGCCAAGGGGCGGGGCATTTTTCCTTATATGGCTTTAGTAAAATCTTGTTAACACTCTAGAGGCCATATTTATTGTCTGATCTTCATGAAACTTGGTCAGAAGATTCATTCTAATTATATCTTGAACGAGTTCGAAAATGATGCCGGTTGGTTGAAAAACATGGCCGCCAGGGGGCGGGGCATTTTTCCTTATATGGCTAAAGTAAAACCTTGTTAACACTCTAGAGGCCACATTTATTTTCCGATCTTCATGAAATTTTGTCAAAAGAATGGTCCCAATGATATCTTGGATGAGTTTAAAAATGGCTTCGGTTGCTTTAAGAACATGGCCACCAGGGGGCGGGCATTTTTCCTTATATGGCTATAGTAAAATCTTGTTAACACTCTAGAGACCACATTTATTGTCCGATCTTTATGAAACTTGGTCAGAAGATTCATCCTAATTGACGAGTTCAAAAATGATGCCGGTTGGTTGAAAAACATGGCCGCCAGGGGGCGGGGCATTTTTCCTTATATGGTTAAAGTAAAATCTTGTTAACACTCTAGAGGCCACATTTATTTTCTGATCTTCATGAAATTTAGTCAGAAGAATGGTCCCAATGATATCTTGGATGAGTTCAAAAATGGCTTCGGTTGCTTTAAGAACATGGCCACCAGGGGGCGGGCATTTTTCCTTATATGGCTATATATGGCTATAATAAAGCCTTGTTAACACTCTAGAGGCCACATTTATTTTCCGATCTTCATGAAACTCGCTCAGAAGATTTGTCCCAATGATATCTTGGATGAGTTCGAAAATGGTTTCGGTTGCTTTAAAAACATGGCCACCATTGGTGTTAATGACATCTTGGATGAGTTTGATAATGGTTACGTTTGCTTGAAAAACATGGCTGCCAAGGGGCGGGGCATTTTTCCTTATATGGCTATTGTAAAATCTTGTTAACACTCTAGAGTCCACATTTATTGTCCGATCTTCATGAAAATTGGTCAGAAGATTCATCCGAATAATATCTTGAACAAATTTAAAAACATGGCTGCCAGGGGGCGGGGCATTTTTTCCCTATATGGCTATAGTAAAACCTTGTTAACACTTTAGAGGCCACATTAATTTTCAGATCTTTATGAAACTTGGTCAGAAGATTTGTCCCAATGATATCTTGGATGAGTTTGAAAATGGTTTCGGTTGCTTTAAAAACATGGCGACCAGGGGGCCGGTCATTTTCCTAATATGGTTTTATATTGCTTTAGTAAAACCTTATTAACACTCTAGAGACCACATTTATTGTCCGATCATCATGAAACTTGGTCACAAGATTCGTACCAATTATATCTTGGATGAGTTCGAAAATGGTTTCGGTTGGTGGAAAAACATGGCCACCAATGGAGGGTGGCATTTTTCTTATATAGCTATAGTAAAACATTGTAAACACTCTAGAACCCATATTTATTGTCCAATCATCATGAAACTTTGTCAGAAGATTTGTCCCAATGATATCTTGGATAAGTTCGAAAATGGTTCCAGTTGCTTGAAAAACATGGCCACCAGGGGGCGGGGCATTTTTCCTTATATGAATTCATGAATCTTCATGAAACTTTGTCAGAATATTTGTTTAAAATGATATCTTGGATGTGTATGAAAATGGTTGTGGTCTGTTGAAAAACATGGCTGCCAGGGTGTTCACTAGTCATGAAAGTTGGTAAGCACATTTTGTTCTAATGACATCTTGTGCTGCACAGAACAGGTCAGTTCCTTTCCTCTCAGGTGAGCGACTTTGGGCCTTTCAGGCCCTCTTGTTTTTACCATCGTTATTATAATTTTTAAAATTATTATTAAATATTTCATCATCATTTTTTGATATTTAGAAACCAACAGCCCTAGCTAAGATAGTGGGAGTGTACAGGATAGGATTTCGCAATCAGCATACCAACAACGCCAACAAACAGGACCTCATTATACTCGAGAATCTCTTCTACAACCGCTGCATATCACAGGTAAGTGAAGTCCATATCCCTGGTATTTGTAAGTCTTAATAAAATATTTTAGAGAATTGCCATTTGTAGTTATAATTTAAGGCAACATTTCTTGAAAATAGTTGTTTCCTTTGTCTGTTTGTTATGCCCCCGGATTGATAGATCGGGGGGTATATTGTTTTTTTCCTGTCTGTCTGTCTGTCATTCTGTCCAAAACTTTAACCTTGGTTTTACTATGCATGTGTATCTCATGGAGCTGCTCATTTTGAGTGGTGAAAAGTCAAGGTCAAGGTCATTCTTCAAGGTCAAATATCATTGTATTTTTCTTTCCTAAAACTTTAACCTTTGTTAAAGTTTTATCATAACTTTTTTTAATGTTAAACACAGCAACTTCATATTTGGCATGCATGTGTATCTCGTGGAGCTGCACATTTTGAGTGGTGAAAGGTCAAGGTCATCCTTCAAGGTCAAAGGTAAAAAACAAGCGGTGCATTAGGGGGCATTGTGTTTCTGACAAACACATCTATTGTTCCTTTTTGTCTGGAGTTTTCAGCAGCGCTGAAGCACAATGTTATTGTAGGTGTTCTCATTGTTTTGCAGACGTTTGACTTGAAAGGCTCCGAGAGGAACAGGATGGTGAAGCAGTCTCGCAAGCGTGCCGCAGCTGTGGAAGAACTGGTGCTCCTTGATGAGAACTTCCTCAGAGGTGAGATTTCAAAATATGTGGCGTTCCGTGAAAACTGGGCATAATGCATGTGCGTAAAGTGTCGTCCCAGATTAGCCTGTTCAGTCCGCATAGGCTAATCAGGGACAACACTTTGCGCTTTAATGGTATTTTTTGTTTAAAGGAAGTCCCTTTTTACCGAAAATCTACTTTAAACAGAAAGTGTCATACCTGATTAGCCTGTGAGGACTGCACAGGCTAATCTGGTATGACACTTTACGCACATGCATTATGCCCAGTTTTCTCAGAACAAGACACAAATTGTCACATAATACAAAAGAATCCAAATTGTATGTCAAAATATTTATTTAAGGATATTTCTCCCTGGGAGTTTTATACATATCTTTGTTTAGTAAAAATATCTTTTAGACTGGAAAGCGCCCTTTTAAATAACACAAAAAAAATAATGAACAGTTCTTTTACTTGTGTTCATTTTTATTCCATTGAATTACTCTAAATAATAAACACATAGCTACAGTCGAATGTACAAGGAGCCATAGCCAAATGTACATGGAGCTATGGCCAAATCTACATGGAGCTATGGCCAAATGTACAGGGAGCCATGGCAAAATGAACAGGGAGCTATGACCAAATGTATAATTAGCTATGGCCAAATGTACAGGGAGCTATGGCCAAATTTACAGGGAACTATGGCCAAATTTACAGGGAACTATGGCCAAATGTACAGGGAGCTATTAAATGCACAATGAACTATGGCCAAATGTATAGGGAGCTATGGCCAAATTTACAGGGAACTATGGCCACATTTACAGGGAACTATGGCCAAATTTACAGGGAGCTAAGGCCAAATGTACCATTACCCTGTCTGACTAACAAATGAACAACAATAGAACACTGTTTATTTGGAAGAATAAAAGTGAATAACTACTGAACGACAATTTACATTATTAAGACTGTTATAAGATAGATTTAATATAACAAGTCCTATCCCCTCCTACCCCTGTGTTACAGTGAGTGTGGACACCCCGCTGTACATCATGCCTCACTCCAAGACAGTCCTGCAGCAGGCAATCAGTGAGGACTCTCAGTTCCTGGCTACCAACCTTGTCATGGACTACTCCCTGCTAGTGGGACTGGACGAACAGAGACGGGAGCTAGTTGTTGGAATTATTGGTAATAATCATTCGAGTTTCGTTCTCGGAAAACTGGTCCTAATGCATGAGTGTAAAGTGTCGTCAAACTTTCACACTTTCCACCCAGACTTGATCTTCTATAAGAAGGGAATTCCTTTCAATAAAAATAACTTGTAAGATGGAAAGTGTCGTCCCTGATTAACCTGTGCGGACTGCAATGGCTGATCTGGGCCGACACTTTATGCACATGCATTAAGCCAAGTTATCTCACAATGTGATTTCCGGTCAATAAGTTATGTTTGCATTTATTTATCTTGATCAAGCCAAGGACGTAGATCTATGTCTCTAATAAAGCTATGGGTATAGCCAGTTTACAAGCAGACCTTACTAGAGGTGGCATTTAGTCAGCTGAATCAATATCAATGTCTCTGTTTCTAAGAAAGGAGGACTTTTCAGCCCAATTACTCAAGTTCAGATGGAGAAAATGTGCTGAACTGACATTTAGAACTAGGTCAATGTTCCACTGTTACTGTTAATTAAATAAAGGTGAATAAATTGGAAAGTATTGAATGTCGAGCATTTCAAAATTATAGTGTACCTTTGCTCCCTTGTTTTCATTTCAGATTATATTCGAACATTTACATGGGACAAGAAACTTGAGACAATACTTAAGTCACAATTCGGTGGACAGGGTAAGACCAGTTATATCATGTAGTGAATGCATTTTTTTAGAGATTTATTTCTCGAATACCCTCTAATATACAATATGGAATGCATTAATAAAATGCATGCAAAACACGTGGATCCTGTAAGCATATAATATAAAGAATATTAAAGTAAAGTGGTGATAGCATTATGCAATGTTACATGACATATAAATTACACAACGCAGTCTTTTATATGAAGCTTTCAATGAGACATAGATTATCAAGCCAATCTGTATGGATCTGATGACTAAACTTATCCAAACTGCTGATCATATTGAGAAAGCTCTATCAAAAAAACTTTCAAGATAGTGATGAGCCTGTCCATGTGCTTTAAAGAGCTTGTTTATTTGTCATTTCCAAACAAAAATGCATCCCATGTTATATTGACCTGCATTTATATTTAAACAAGATAAGTATTGATGCAAAGTAGATTTTTTTTCTACTGTAAATATATTGGCCGATTATTTTAAACAAAATAGAAAAAGATACTGGTATAACCATTATCTATGATTTTGTGTTATAACCCCCAAATAACCATTATCTATGATGTTGTGTTATCCGGTTTCACCAGAGGGGACTTATGGTTTGCGATCTGTCTGTCTGTCTGTCAGTTAGTCACACTTTTCTGGATCCTGCAATAACTTTAAAAGTTCTTAATATTTTTTCACGAAACTTGAAACATGGATAGATGGCAATATGGACATTATGCATGTCATTTCATTTTGTTCCTACGTAAAAAAATCTGGTTGCTATGGAAACAAATTTTAAAAAAATTCTGACAATGGTGGAATTTATGACAATGGTGGAGCTGGTAGGGGACTATATTGCTTGGCAATAGTCTTGTTGACATTGGTTTCCTTTTTATGCTCCCCCCCAAAAAAAATTGGTGGGAGCATATAGTCGCCGCTTCATCTGTCCCTCCGTCCGTGCACAATTTTTGTCCGGGCTATTTCTCAGCAACTAATGACCAGATTTCAATTAAACTTTATGGCAAGCTTCATTGCCAAGAGGAGGTGTGCAAATTATCAGCCAGTTGTGGTCGGATGATTTTTCACAGAGTTATGGCCCTTTGAAATTTTCCATTAACTGTACATATAGTGCAATTCTTGTCCGGGCTATTTCTCAGCAACTAATGACCGGAATTCAATGAAACTTTATGGGAAGCTTCACTACCAAGAGGAGACATGCATATTATCTGCGGGTTGTGGTTGGATGATTTTTCACACAGTTATGGCCCTTTGAAATTTTCCATAAACTGTACATATAGTGCAATTCTTGTCCGGGCTATTTCTCAGCAACTTATGACCGGAATTCAATGAAACTTTATGGGAAGCTTCACTACCAAGAGGAGATGTGCATATCATCAGCCGGTTTTGGTCGGATGATTTATCACAGAGTTATGGCCCTTTGAAATTTTCCATTGTTCATATAGTGCAATTCTTGTCCGAGCTATTTCTCAGCAACTTATTAAGGGAATTCAATGAAACTTTATGGGAAGCTTCACTACCAACAGGAGATGTGCATATTATGAGCCGGTTATGGTCGGACGATTTATTTACAGAGTTATGGCCCTTTGAAATTTTCTATCAACTGTACATATAGTGCAATTCTTGTCCGGGCTATTTCTCCCCAACTACTGACTGGACTTCAATGAAGCTTTATGGGAAGCTTAACTACCTTGAGGAGATGCGCATGTTATTAGTGGGTTCTGGTTAGATGATTTATTTAGAGAGTTATGACCCTTTGAAATTTTTTATTTTCTAAACCATCCATTGTATTATTTTGTCCAAAGTTACGCCCCTCAAGACGTTTCCTTTTATCTGAATATATAGTGCAATATTGTGACCAAAAAAACCTTTGGGGAGCATCATCCGTCTCCGACAGTTTCTTCTTTTTTACTGACATCCGTGTGCAGTTTTCATTAATGGAATAGAACTGTGTAGGTTTTAAAAAAATCTGCTTCATCTTGTAAGCGTAATTTCATATTTTTCTCAACTTCAAGGGGAGATGATTCTGAACTTATTCTTACGTTGCTCATTTACGATAGTGGTTGAGTACTCATTGATATGAAAACACTGTAAAAGTTTTAATGTGTTTACGAACCCCCCCCCCCCCCCACCTTCTCACACATATATTTCATGGGCATAATAAAAACAAAAAATGGTTACAATAAAACAGCATATTTATTTAAACTAAAATGTCTTCATCAAAACAAAAAGTTAACATAGAACACAAATAAAATAATTTGATTCTACTGAAGTTTAAACGCTGGATAGTGAGCGGGATTAAAGGTCCATACCAAAGGGCCCATACCACTGGCAAGATACGGGTCAAGCCTGCAACCTTCTATATGTGGTTCTTAAAAAAAACTGTAGGAGGACTTGATAGTAATGAGACTGGGGTGCTGTGGTGGTGCCCCTCATTGATAAGCGGCTGCTTCCTTTATCAATACTCATTATTACAATTAATAATACGTGTCGCGCTTCGGGCTCTATAGTGCCTTTATTAGTAACTAGGTGGTTGCTAGGATAGTGGAACAAAGTAGTTTTGTTTTTATACAAAACCCGAAAGTTTCATCGTTTTGCGTATTTGCCCAGTCCCTGTGATCATTCCCCTGTGATCAGTTATTAATTAAAACAATTAGCTTTGCATTATCGGCAATAAATGTTTTAGTACATGTAATAGGCACAAAAACAGCACTTATTTACAATAATTTACACAAAAAATCACCACTATGCAAGATATTCTGACAACAAAAATATATATATTGATCCGTAAAATAACTTCTCCTCCAATAAGCGAAAAAAAACGTATTACATACTAGTCGCCGCACTTCAGTGGGATGCCAATAACTGAGAATCTCTCTGTGAATGAGGGCAAAGTGTCCTCCCAGATAAGCCTATGCAGTCTAAACAGGCTAATCAGGAACTATGACAAATTGGTTTTTATTTCATTTTTTGTTTGCAGGAATTCGCTTCTTGGCACAAATCTGTTTAAGTGGAAAGTTGCGTCCCTTATTATCTTGTGCGGACTGCGCAGGCTTTAAGCCCCGTTTTCCCAAAGCACGGCTCTAGTATTGATATTTTTTCTTACAGGTAAAATGCCTACGGTTGTCTCCCCGGAGGTGTATAGAACGCGCTTCCTGGACGCAATGAGCAAATACTTTCTTGCAGTGCCCGATCAGTGGAGCGGACTGGGCACTTACATAGAATCATAGAACCTAGCAAGACTGTGTAATTATTGTTCTAAAGTCTGGTTACTTACATACAATCATAGAACCTTGATGGAGTTTAAACCGATACTTCGACAAAAAATTTCGTTTTCTTATAAAGGACCATTATATTATAATAATTAGAATAATACAAGACTTTCCAGTTTTCAGCTGAGATCCAAGCACCTTTCATTTTTACACTTACATAAAATCCAAGACCCTAGGTAGACTGTTGAATTATATTTTGTATAAAGACACGTGTTTCGAATGTCAATGCCAGTTAAGTGCCAATGCAGTCGTGAGTTCGATCTAAGGACTAATCATACCCAATTAACCAATGGATAAACTGAGTTCAAGTTGGAATTACATTTATTCTCATTTGTCAATATTTTGAGCGGTCATGGTCGCAAGTCCAGGAACATCATCGATGGACCTATCAGGATCCATGGTCGACACGTTTCAAGGAAATGACCTTTCTCTGACAATATATTTAATGCATCTGTGGTATTCAGCAAGTCCAGCAAAAAAAAATGTTTTTGTTAATCTTAACATCTCTTTGAAATCTTAAGTTTTTGGAATCTTACGTCATACATCTGACATCATATGGATTCCGTCATAGCAATGCCTAATGATTCGGAACCAAACATAAATGCAACTTTTTTCCGTTCTACTATTTGGATTGAACTGTATTGCTTAATATTGAAATCACATTGACATAAAACACTTTCATTCTACATATTTATTGTACATTCCTCGAAAAGTCGCACATTCCTTTAATGATGTTTAGATTACAAAACAATTGAAGAAAAAAGCGTCAACTCATTTCCTGATACTTATTAAATAACTTAAAAAAGGGTTTCGTTGTTTTCGGCCTGAGACATTTATATGAAAACGAAATCACGATAAGTTGATTATAATACAGTTAAATTATGTTTTTTAATAATTACCCATTGTTTTGTTTGTATTTCTTGAGACAAATATGCTCTTCAAGCCTTTTGGTCATTTAACGTTTTAAAGTATATCCAAAATACATTTCAGGCGTTCATGCAATATTCTTGGGCGTTAACCCATTTTGGCGTTGACCACCACAAAAAGGTGCATTACCTTAATAACGCTCGGTTGGTTATTGTCGGCTACTACTTGCATGTACCCCGGGTACTCTTAAGTATACTTAAATGTATCCCGGGTACGGTATATACACTAACACGTACTAGGGAATTCTAATGCTAAAATGGTCGTTGTCGGCTATTTTTATTTTTTATTATTTTAGTTTATATATTTATATTCTGTAACATAACCTCTATGTTATCGAAACCCCTGCTCACAAAGCATGTTGAAGAAAAAAATTCAAAGAGAATTTAGTTTCGTATTCCGTAGCGCGTCTTACGACATCGGATTTTGGGCGGGAACAAAACTCGGGTAGAGTCTAAATTGGCCGGGTACGTGATAGTATATTTTCCGTACCCGGGATTCATTTACGTATACTTAAGAGTACCCGGGGTATATATTGGTGAAAACAGAATACCAATAATGTGATATTATTTCAGTGCTAATATGTTACATTGTTTACTTATTCTATTCTATTTCAAAACAGACCAATATAATATCTTACGTGATGTTGGCCTGTTCACGATATAATTCATGATTAGCTTTGTCAATTGTTTTTTGTTATTTATTGCGTAGATTTGTGCAATAATTGTTATTAATGAAAGAGTGGAAATAAATGTTACAATGATGCTCATACGGTATGTTATTTTTGTGTTATTTTGTTTGCTGTACTTTGTACGTATCCTGTCCAATGCATAAGACGCTGGCATGGTCTTGATTATTCGGAAAACTATTTGATTTGTTCCCTTACTTCAACTTTAACTTTCGACTGATACCAACACAATTTACTACCCTACGTGGATATTTCATATTCGCTTGTTTCGACATTTCGTTCACCCTCCACCTAATATCGCCTTGACCTAGATCTAAAACGACCTTCCAAAATTCTCATGTTTTTCTAAATATATAGATATACCTGAAACCGCGGTACGTCGAAATTCGTAGTTGCCTTATATCAGACAAAACAAGTATTTGTTTACTTAAAAAAGTTTACAACTATCACATCATGGGAGATTTTCACAAGTTCACAAAAAAACTCCTACTAAAAACGTATCAACTTGATACGTAATATGTAGTTTTGTATCATCGAGGGGATGTACAGTGAAGAAAACCAAAAGCTATTTCTCCCATAGTTTTTTAGAAAGTTTATTTGTCCGGATCATATCTCCAAAACTAACGGACTTGGAACTGAATAGGTGGGTTGATCTCTTGTGTGTTGAAAAACTATAACTTGTGTTTTTCCATTTTATGCGCCCCGAAAATTTTCAAGGAGCATCCAGTTGCCAGTTTGTCCTTTCTTCCTTCAGTCATACTTCCGTCACACTTGTGTTACAGTTTCTCATAGCGCCTTCAATATTTTACCGATCTCTTCCATATTTGGCATGTAGGTACCTTGCATGGACCTAATAAATAAAGTATACCTTTTGATGAGGTTTAAGGTCACTGGGGTCAAGGTCAACGAGGCTAATAATATATGTTCTCAAGGTCACACTTTGGTTACATTTTCTCATAGCGAACATAAGGGGAGCATCCATCGTTTTCAACGATACTGATTTTTATGTATTGCCCTTTGTTTACATTCGTACTGGAATTTTGCCCAGAGCATATCGAATCACATCAAAACTTAATTGGTAGTTTGTTCTTAATGAAAGCATATGCAGTGTACAAGAGCAATTACTCTCGCTCCCATAGTTTTGCTAACATGTATTTCCATTGCATTCTGCACAAGAAACATATCTCCTGCATTTTTTTCTACGCCACATCTCGCTAATAATATGAGGTATTGACGCGAAACTGAATTGGTTTGACGTTCGCATTGTTTGTTAATCAGTTCTTAAAACTAATCCCATAATGCCCTCTGACAAAGCTGCATGTGAGGGTATTTAAGTCACAATCAGTAACAGAGTGTTTTGTTTTCAAAACCTGTATAATTACCCTTGGATTAACTTCAGTGTGCATTTCTGATCTTTGTTATAACAAAGTCACACCGCGGACGCAGGATTATTATTATCGTGTAATTTGTTTTTACTAAGTCATATTATCTAGCAACTTAATTACGAAGTATTTCTATGATTAAGTAGTATAATATATACGCGGGTTTGTTAACAGTTTTGCTTTTTGAAGTTATTATCGACAATGGTGTCTGTGTGTATGTGTATGTTCGTAAAATACTAAAAATTGTACGTGAGATAACAGTGTTACAACAGCCGAACTATTTTAAGATAGAAACTTTTTTCGTGTTTTTTTTAATGTTGACGGAACTAGGAATTTGAAAGTAAATGTAATGACAGCTATTCGTGAAACGGTCTTGTGACGTGCTTTATAGTGTTTCAGGGCCCGAAAGCAAATTCGTCTACTGTCGATGTACATGAATAAGTGGACAAAACGTATCATTTGACTGGTATTAACGTTCTGTTTTAAACTCAGTTGATAAAATCAAGTCAGTGACCTTACTTTATATGTACTGTAGTGTTTGAAAACAAATCAGTGACCTAACGTTATACGTACTTTAGTGTGTTTAAACAAACCAGTGACCTTACGTTAAACGTACTTAAGTGTGTTAAAACAAACCAGTGACCTTACTTTATACGTACTTTAGTGTGTGAAAACAAACCAGTGACGTTACGTAACACGTATTTAAGTGTGTGAAAACAAACCAGTGACCTTATGTTACATGTCGTTTAGTGGGTAAAATCGTATCGGCGAACTTACGTTAGACCCAGAGTTGAACCGTTCATAAAGCAAAATACTAAATGTTATTTTCTTATTCCTTTTTTAGGAATTTCGTCAGTTATAACAAATAAAACTATCGGTGGTGATTACATAACATAACAGCGGAATAAACCATGAATAGCCACGAAAAACGGAGGGACAGTACGGAATCTAAAAGCAATGATCATATAGCGAAAAATTACTTCCCTGTAAGTATATTACTTGACAATTTGATAATTTCTACGTTGTGTATGTTATGTTAACATGGATGATAACATGAAATACATGATATTTATAAATGACTGAAAGAAGTCCCTATCACACCTTAGCTTGGACAACCCTTTATCTTAGATTTAACTTCAATGGACATCTGCTCAGATTTTGTTATATTTTTATGCCCCCCTTCGAAGAAGAGGGGGTATATTGCTTTGCACATGTCAGTCGGTCGGTCTGTTGGTCGGTCCGTCCACCAGGTGGTTTCCGGATGATAACTCAAGAACGCTTAGGCCTAGGATCATGAAACTTCATAGGTACATTGATCATGACTCGCAGATGACCCCTATTGATTTTGAGGTCACTAGGTCAAAGGTCAAGGTCACTGTGACCCGAAATAGTAAAATGGTTTCCGGATGATAATTCAAGAACGCTTATGCCTAGGATCATGAAACTTGATAAGTAGATTGACCATGACTCGCAGATGACCTCTATTGATTTTAAGGTCACTAGGTCAAAGGTCAAGGTCACGGTGACCCGAATATTAAAATGGTTTCCGGATGATAACTCAAGAACGCTTATGCCTAGGATCATGAAACTTATTAGGTAGATTGATCATGACTCGCAGATGACCCCTATTGATTTTCAGGTCACAAGGTCAAAGGTCAAGGTCACAGTGACCCGAAATAGAAAATGGTTTCCGGATGATAACTCAAGAACGCTTATGTCTAGGATCATGAAACTTGATAGGTAGTTTGATCATGACTGGCAGATGACCCCTATTGATTTTCTGGTCACTAGGTCAAAGGTCAAGGTCACGGTGACCCGAAATAGTAAAATGGTTTCCGGATGATAACTCAAGAACGCTTATGCCTAGGATCATGAAACTTCATAGGTACATTGATCATGACTGGCAGATGACATCTATTGATTTTCAGGTCACTAGGTCAAAGGTCAAGGTCACAGTGACAAAAAACATATTTTTTATGTATGCTATTGTCTGAGCTCGACAGATTTGACCGTAAGAATTAAAAAAATAGAGTATTATAAGATTTGTTCGAATTGCACACAGAGAGTTTGGCAAACCAGGTTGTTGTAATCTCTTCACATTTTTATATTTGAAAGGGGCATTCTTATTAAGAACTGAATTTAATATGTTTTTAAGGGATAAATATAAACGTAAATCTAATTGGCCACAATATAAGTTGTGGCGAAATAAATGTAACAGTGCAATCAAAATGGCTAAAAAAGAATATTTTTCGAATTTAGTACAAAACAAAACAAGTGCGAAATCGCTCTGGAAAACTATTAAATTAGCATCAAATGAACACACAGAATCCTTTATTTTGCCAAATGTAATAAGGAAGGATGATAAGATAATATCTGGTAAAATAAATGTAGCTAATGCACTTAATGGCCACTTTGTTGACATCTCAAAACTTATTTAAAAGACTGAATTTGCTGAACACGATTTCCGCTCATTGAAAACATATCTAGATGCTAAGCTAGAATCTAAGCATTTCTCTTCAGTTTATTACTACATCAGAAGTTAGTACTTTAATTAATCAACTTCTTTCAAACAAATCTGCTGGTACTGATGGTATAGGACCCAGCATTATTAAACTTTGCAAAGAATTCATTATACAGGCAATCACTGCTCTTATAAATAACTGTATATCACATGGAACCTTTCCCGACATGCTCAAGATTGCAAACGTAATACCTTTATACAAGGGTGGATCGGTAGAAGATCCCAGTAATTATAGACCAATGTCACTTTTACCTACTATATCTAAAATATTTGAAAAACATATAGCTAAACTATTGCATATATATCTAGAATCTACAAGTCTATTAAACAAAACTCAGTCGGGTTTTCGCAAATATCATTCTTGTCAACCAGCATTGATTAATATACATGTAGTTGATTCATGGCTTAAACAAATTGATAATGGAAATCTGGTAGGTACAATTTTCTTGGATTTTAAAAAAGCATTTGATCTTGTGGACCATAGGGTTCTTTTATACAAATTTAAACTTTATCATTTTAATGATATGTTATACGACCTATTTTCTTCATATCTCCTCAATCGATTTCAGTATATCAAAGCAGAAAGCACTACCTCTACTTGTAAAAGCATCATTGCTGGTGTACCCCAAGGATCTATTTAAGGACCTCTTCTATTTCTTATTTACGTTAATGATCTTTCGCTAGATCTTACATGTGATTCTGCAATGTATGCTGATGATACAACATCGCACACTGTGGGAACAAATATTCAAACACTTCAAAATAAGCTACAAACAAATCTTTCAATTGTAAATGATTGGTGCCAAACTAATAACATGATTATTAATCCACTAAAAACTACTTGTATGGTATTAGGGTGGAAACAAGCACGATCAGGTACAGAAATCCCCGCTGTAAATATTGTTAAGTTTTTGTCTGCACCTCTTCTTTCTAATATCAAAAAGCCACCCAGATGATTTTTTTGACACTTGAAGAGCTTTACAGCGGGGATTTCTGTACCTGATCGTGCTTGTGAAAACATTCACTATGGATTCATACTCGGAATCCCAATAATCATGTATATATTTTAGTTTTTCACCACCAAACATGGATAAAAACAATTTTTCATCAGTGAATAGATTGTATTTTGCAATATTCTATCTTAATATCCGCAGTATTTTGATAAATAATAAATATTATTGGGGATTTCTGGGGATTTCGGTAATTACGGGGATTTCGGTATTTCTACACACCCGAAATTAATTGTGGCCACAAATAAATAAAAACGAGCATTTTGTATCTACAAAAATCTAAGTAATCATACCACATCTAGCGTTGAAATTTTGGCTATTGCTTTAAGGAACACTGATTGTTATGGTGTTAACTTTATTTTTCGAAATACTTAACGAAATTTACGTTGATTTTGAGCGTTATAATGACTTTAAATCGTAATTGACCATTTACATGCAATCTTTAACCTACCTAGCTGTAGAAATCGCGTTAATAATAGATAACAATTACAGCTGCCCGCGCCGTTGGTCACAGAGGTATTCAATCAATCACGGGTCGGCTTAGCCGCGGTTAATGCACGCGCCGTTGGTCACAGAGGTATTCATAACATAACATAACATAACATTTATTAGGCATAAAACAGCATATTGCAAATTTATAGCCTATACACGGTATGTGTTTGTGAGAAAGTAAAGACATGGTACATGTATTTGAGAAGTACAACACAAAACGATCAATCACGGGTCGGCTTGGCCGCGGTAAATAATCCTCTTAATTAATTGTTTAATGAATTGCTGTAAAAAATGGAGACATTAATAAGTCTGCACCAATTTCTATGCGCCCCTATGTGTTTGTTTTAATAAAGGATACCGCGGTTTTCATGAAGTCAAATTTCGACAGTAAATCATGAAATTTTATCACGGTGTTTAATATTTTACACTATATACACTACAAACCTATTCATAATTATATAAAACATAATAAACAGTCACCCGTAATTTAATACATCACAGCGTGGCCTAAAGTGAGGGCGTATGTATGGAACGTCAAAACTGCCTTTTGTTGAGATAAACTGAAACGTTTGTTAAGATGACATTGTTCGGGGTCAATTTAATATTATGTTGGGTTAAGGTGGCAGTATGTCGAGTTATGTTCACACAATGTGGGGTAAAGTTGGCTTTATGTTGGGTTAACTTAACATTATGTTGGATTAAGGTAAGATTATGTTGGGTGATGACATTATGTTAGCTCAAATAAAAAGTGTGATAGGTAAAGTTAACATTATGTTGGATAAATTGAAATAATGTTTGGTTAAGTTAACATTATGTTAAGTTTACATTCTGTTGGGTGAGGTAATATTTTTTTTTATTAAGTGGATGTTATGTTAACGTTAACTTGACTAAACCTAATACCATCTTGACTCAACAGAAATAACACAACGTAAAGAAAACATCACCCAGCAATGCCAGCATAACGTTAACTGAACCAATATAATGCCAACTTAACCAAACATTATGTCAATTTAACCCAAAATTCTGTCATTTTAACCCATCATTACGTCAATTTAACCCGACATTATGTCAACTTAACCCAACATAATGTCAACTTAATCCAACATTATGTTAATGTAACGCAACATAAAGGTTAAACTTAACACATGCAATGCATGTGTTAATGGTATTCGTGTCAATAAATATTTGTTTAAGATAATTATGTAGATCTGAAAATATCATTATTAAAATCATATATAACTTGACCGTCTTATTATCATAAAGGCTGTCATAATTGTATATGATTATTATTATAAGTAGAAATAAACTGTCTGTCTGTCTGTCTGTCTGTCTGTCTGTCTGTCTGCCTGCCTGCCTGCCTGCCTGCCTGTCCGTCCGTCCGTCCGTCCGTCCGTCCGCCCGCCCGCCCGCCCGCCCGCCCGCCCGTCCGTCCGTCCGTCAGTCCGTCCGTCCGTCCGTCCGTCTTTCCGTCTGTCTGTCTTTCTGTTTACTAAACCCAACATCATTGGAAGTTTTTTATTGTATTCGTATCTGTTATCTCTTTTTTTTTGCAAAATCAAGTATCTCTCGGTACAAATAACACTACACTATTGTATCAAACCATTTCATGCAAATAATAAATGTTTACAGTCAAACCTGAATTCAGCGGTCAGTCAAGGGAAATGATCAAAGTGACCGTTGTCCACAGGTGACCGTTGAATTCGGATCACAATTTTAAGAAGGTTGGTCAGTTGGTAGTATTACTACGTCGTTACCCCACCCAATCGTTTGCATACAGTGTAAAACAAATGCTCATTGCATTAACAAAGCATAATAATAGCATTAACTTACGCGTGTACATTGAATAACAGAGAATGATATCTTTTAGACTGATTTAATTTCATAATGTTAAATTAAACAATGACTTTATCAACGCTGGTATAATTGTTTTCTCGTGCATCTCATTCATTCAGTAAATAAAGCTTGTCACGTTCCGTTGACGTCACGTCCGTAAAAGTCGAAAAGGCGGATTCGGTGTCATAAACCGATAGTACGGTGTAATTGTACCGTTCTAATTCAAAGAAATAGCGGTCATTTAATTTAGCGATAATTACTTTCAACAAGTCATAAACTCGGATAAATTTTATTTAGAAGATACACCCACAATTATCCCCGGAAAAGAAACCTTCTCAACACCTTATAATTTGTTTACTCGCAGCGGGCCGCTTTTATAATATCATAGACAATTACCGCTTTCAGATGCTTTAAATGTTGCAAATCAGTCCATGTTTTGCCATTAAAGCTGATCACTAATCCTCTTATCGCTTTCTTATCAAAACACTCGCCAGCTGAATGTTGTTTTAACACTTAATCAGCGATACAGATCAATTGACTTTGTCACGCGCTAATGCGTTATGCATGCAGACGATAATTGCTATTAATACACATTGTTATTGTTAATGTCACCTGTTTAAAGTGATATAATGGGCATCGAACAGTTTATAGCTGCCTATCGCAACCGTTGTTTATTTTTGGTATTTTCACTACATATACAATGTACACTTATATTTGTTAATTCAGCATCAACATACTAAAACACCATCCCGGAGAGAGAAAAAAATGCATTTGAATATCAACCGTCTTTTCGTTAAACAACTGATCATGCATGTACGATGTGAACCTAAATTTAGTTTTAGTGCAGATTCGTTCATACGACACAAAGGCACAATTTTGTTTTACGGATCATTTCGGCTTAGAGGAGTGGGTTAGTCATGTAAAATAACGAATATAAAATATATTTTTAATAAACAACTTGTAGCAAAATGAGTTGCAGACAATTGGTCTTTTAAAGCAATCAAAATGAAAATTCAATAATTAATGGTGAAACAATTTTACATACCGGTCATGGATGCACAAATTGTTTGTTTACTCGCAGCGGGCCGCTTTTATAATATCAAAGACAACTACCGCTATCAGACGCTTTTACCGCAAAAAAACGGACACATGATGTGCTGTGTTTTTAATTTTCGCGACTCGAGACGACTGACGCGTGACCGTTGATTTCAGGTCAAACATGAATTTCGGAGTGGAATGTAGTGGCCGTTGGCCGTTATGGACAGGTGGCCGTTGAATTCAAGTGTAATATAGAGTGTTTTTCGTCGGGGGGATTCCAGACTGACCGTTGTCTGCAGGTGACCGGTAAATTCAGGTGGCCGTTAGGTCAGTTTCGACTGTATATGGTATTTGATTTTGAAGAGATTTTACATGGTTGTGTATCATACGTTGTTTTTTTCAAAAGCTAGCTAATCGAGTATGCGACTATTACCATATTCTTCAATCTAATAACATCTATATTGATCAGTTTGTTTATTTAGGATTACAGGCCTAATTGAATATGAACACCTACTAGAAACCGGTAAACATTGTCAGTTCCCTTTTGTACTATGAATCAGCAGACGATTTATTGCTTAAATTCGTACGGGAACGCCGGAGATAGTCGGTGTATCAGAATTGTTACTAGTTGCTCAAACAGCTCACCTATATAACGGTAGTCACTGCTGTCACAAGTCCTCCACATAAAGCACCAAATCACTCTGGGAGAATTCCTTGCTTTTTATTGTGGGGCTATTTAATGAAGGAAGTTTTTTTCAAAATATATGTAACTTCAAATCTATGTATTTAAGCTCGATTACATCGAAAGCCTTAAGCTCTCGAGCAAATTTACTGGGTTAACCCTTCTTGGTGTCTTTGTGGACATCTGAAGAACGCTCTCACAATGAGGATCGAACCTGTGACCTCTCGGTTGCTAGGTGGACACTATTGACTATGCCATTGCGACCTCATAAATTACTTAAATGCGCTTCGTATATATGATTTGTAGTCAGATATTTTAAAACCAAAAAAGGCGCTTACGAAAAAGCCACAACAAAATCAACCACATGTATTGTTTGACGACGGTTTTTTTATACGAGATATACTCGGCATACGTCAGATATTCGCTCGGAAGTTGCTGTTGAATTTTTTAAATAGTGATACTTCTATGAATGTAAGAAATTTTGGTTTCGATAAATAAAAAACAATACTTTCATATTTCAATGAATTGGACACCTTCTTATATTTCTTATTGTTTTGCTTAATAAAAATCTTAAATAAAATATTTCATGTGTCAAATAATTAAATTCATAAATACACCATAGGAACGTAGGTGTCATTTTGCGAATATTACAAATGCAAACCCTCCAAAGCAAATTATAAAGAACTGCGGTCTTACATCTCAATAGGAATTACCAACTGCACCACAATCAACGAAACAATATAAAATATCGGAACGTGAGCTATAATTACCCCAGAATTACTATAATTGATAATCTTGTTTATTTTATGAAACCTTATAAGCAGTTATTGTAATATGTTGACATTCCTACTTAAAACCATTGATTGATCGGCCTTGTAATTGTTGCAAGTAGGGTAAATAGATACTAATGGAAAATATAATGACAATAGACTACTGTCGTTCAACATTCAACAATTCAAAAGGCCGTACTGAAATAACCATTTGTTAAATACCGAATGAATTAAGTTCGTAGAGTTATCTCCTACCATACTAAATATTTGTTTGAATGAAATGCACACTCGGAAGCGAATGTATTAAAATTAGAATAAACTATGGTTTGCATTTTTTTTAAATAAATAATGAAGACCGTGACCTCACGGTACTTGATTTTTTTTCCATTTCGGTTACAAAACGCTTTCTTACATTACAATGTACATCATTTGTAATTTAAGTCCTCACGTTTAAACTGATATTGTTACTTCTGACCCTTTAGCGATCGTAACAAGATAAATGACTTTGTTTTGCTAAATGAATTGAGCCGGGATAGGACATTAGTGTAAATTGATGATTCCGATTTCAAGCAGATGCTTTAGGCATATCATTTCACTTAAATATTGAGTGTTTTTTTTACTGAACTTTGAAATCGTATCACATCTCAAGTGGTTAATGTAAAAGGTTGAAGTCAGATTTTGGAAATAATTAAGTATATACAATTGTAATAATAAATGTGTAATTGAATTTTAGTTTTATAGTGTTTGGATTCGACGGTCTTAATAAGCGTTTTATTGTCGGAAATTTTGGCATGATGTTGTTTTAACAACATGTAATAAATCTATGAAAAGGCCCCATAACCGCTAATTTCTTGGCCTTATCGAATATCTATTTTCAATAAAACTTTGGAGATATCTATGAAAACTCTTGAACAATCATGATAGTTAAAAAAGTTCGAATTCAAGGTTGTTTAAAATCAATGAGATCAGGACAGGGTCTTGATAACATGTTGCTCACAATATTTGCACAACACTTGATCGAGGATACAAGAGTTAAAACTGACACACCGGAGTTAAGAGTTTTCTTGTTTTATCTTTGAGTGAATGATAATGTTTGGATATGTGAAATAACGTTGGTTGACTGTGTATAATGACACAAATTCCGTTGCAGTCTAGTAATCAGCATGTGGTGTTCGTAATTAATATGACTTAAATTTCCGGCGACGACTGATCAAGGCATATTTAAATATTGTAAAAAGTGATTATTTAAACAACGTTTAAAATTTGAATTCGGATAGAAGCTTCAAAAACAAATCAAGTGTGCTTTTGGCTTAAATACATCAAACAATCAATATGGCGGAGAGAGATGTTCCGCACGTGAAAATCAATGACGCCCACGTGGTTGATGACGTCATTGATGACGACATTGATGCAGAATTTGCGCGTTTTAAAGAACGGATGTCGAAGCGTTACTCTAGCGATAGATCGAATTCGCTCAGTACGACATCAGGCCTCTCTCCTGGCAGACGCCGCTCTTCTATAATGATAGAGTATTTTAGACAAAATTACTTTGGAATCGAGGCAAGTCAAAATTCTGTATGCAAACATAGACAAATATGTTTTAATTCCATACGGCTTATTCGTGGATCAGTATTTTTCATGAAAATTACTTGAACAAGTAATTATTGATATAGTTACAGTAGTGTTATTGTATTATAGTTTAAACATAAAACATTGATCAATAGATCAGGACCCGCATTAACTAACTTATTCTAAGACCTAAGTCTAAAAACATAGAACCAATCTCAAAACTGTATTATTATCATAAAATAATACAGTTAAAAATTACGTTGAGTTTAACACATCTAAATATACAGATTATCAATTAGATCAAATGCTTTTCTTAATTCTTTAGATTAAGGATGTGTTTTTTAATTTGGGTCCATGAATATTCAATTAAGTGTCAACTTAGTTGCGCTTTCTCTTCAGAGCTTTGTCTTTTCCAATCCTGTGCAGAAAAACAGACACATTCACATAGCGAACTATTACCTTTTTTAAAACTACTATATCAGTTATTTTAACTTTTCTTTGATAGAAAATATAGAATGTTCAAAATTGAAAAACTTGTTAGAACGTCGTCTTAATATTTTTTTTTAAATAATTAAAGGGACCTTCAACCGCGATTGACGAAAAAAAAAAAGTTCTAAAATACCGTATTTTTTACAATTATCAGTTTATATATTTTCAGTATATTCGGTCATAAATTTTACTGGGTACAGGTGCCAGGTAACTACCAGTTAACTATAAATAACGCAAGGAGGTTGATCATCATCGTCACGTGGTAAACCCAGGAATGCAATTTGTGCATGCGTCCTGAATTGTATATATTTTATATATAAAATGATCCCTATTCTTGCGTTATTTATAGTGTGTTTATCATTATGTCACCTTTTTTCGCGATGTACTTTCGATTTCACATCGTGAAATTTTATTACCGAATATACTGAAAATATTAACTATTTTCAAGTAATGTAATATACCTGTCGTGATATTTTAATCAATATAAACTAATAAGTAATAATTGTAAAAAAAACGGTATTTTGGAACTTTTCATTTTTCGTCAATCGCGGTTGACGGTCCCTTCAAAATCACATTATATGCTTCATCTATCATGTTGTATTAACAATTTATAAAATAATGAATAAAATTATATAACAACTTTAAGCATTTAAACCTATTTTAAAAGGTACGAGCAAACTACGTTAAGTAAAAGCACCTTCTTTTCACAAAAACGTTGTTTGGTATTGGACTTTTTATTCTTGAATTGTGTCTTTGTTTCAGTTTTACACATGGTTTGATGGTTTTAATTTATTGCAGATCTTCTTTGTTCTGCGTGATATTTATATAGATTTATTTTGGTTAACTCTCGATTGTCCCACATTTGGATTTTAAGGATTAAAATTCGATAAGTCGCTAAGATCCAACTACAGTTAAATTCAAAATGTGGTCCACTTTTTACACTGCGCAAAGTCGGTCTCGATCAAAAGGGGTTAACTGCGGAGTTTTTCTCTCATTGTTTTTTTGTGTATTTAGTTCGTGTATTTATTTCATTAAATAAACATAACAGACACCAAAATGCTTCTCAATACATTTTTATTTTCTTTATTAACATATTATATTTAACAACTAATAGATTTAATACCCATAGAATACAATAAATCGCTGGTCGTCTCCCTCATTTAAGAGATGGAAGAGAACTTCAAATCAATTTCCCTCATTCGTATGGTTTCCGTTGTTTCGGACGAGGATTCCTTCTCTCATAGATGCCCTAGAGGGACAGTCAAGCACAGCACACGTCCAATACACGCGATCGCCTCGTCTTCTTGTAACTATAAATCGGAAACCGTCAAGCACAATGCTCATCCCTCCGTGTTTATTAGTAACAAAATCAACGTGAAGTTGCGCATTTGTCATGTTTTCTGATCAGAAATTTGGAAATACCGGTAAGTGAAATAAGGGTGGTTTATTACGGCACTTGAGTGAGGGTATTATACTAGCAACGGTTAATTTATTTATTACGCTTGGATCTAGCACTCAGCGTGATGTTATCTAGAGTCCGTGGATGTAGATTAATGAATGTTTGTTGATTTTCGACCGTTATTGAATTATATAAAATAGCAGTTTCTTCTTTTGATTATTTTAATTTTTAATTAATTTTGTGTTTGTGTGACAAACAAATAATATGATTATAAATATCGCTTTACACTTTGATCAAACTTAATCAAAATAAAACACTTTTATGATCTTAATAAAACTTTAATTATGTTTATAAAGCATGCAAGTTTGTCCAATACCTGGGACTGCGATTAGTGAACCGACCTATAACTTTTCCTTCACACCCCCTCTACACACCTACTTGAGCTCGATTGGTCATTGTCGGCTCGGGTACTACTTACATGTACCCCGGGTACTCTTATGTATACTTACATGTACCCCGGGTACGGTAAATATACTTAATCGTACCCGGTCGAAATTGGACTGTACCTGAGTTGTAATCCCGCCACAAATCCGATGTCGTAAAATGCGCTACCGATTATCTAAAACAAACTTCTAATAAAAAAATGCATCAACATGCTTTTTGAGTATGAGTTTCGATAATATAGAGGCCATTTTACAGAAAATTGATATAAACGTAAATATAATTAATTAAAAAAATAACCGATGAAGACCGATTTAGCGTTAAATTTCCCGGGTACGTTTTAGTATATTTACCGTACCCGGGGTACATGAAAGTATACTTAAGAGTACCCGGGGTACATGTAAGTAGTACCCGAGCCGACAATGACCAATCACATGAACGTGGTGTTCGATTTCTAATGTGGGACAATCGGGAAGACACCCTTATTTTCACATTGTATTTTTGTCATTTATTGATGTTTTTGTTTTTCGAGAAATTTCCTCTTCGTATATCGATCTATCCGTCTGTCATGCAAGCGGACATCCCGGGCGATTGTCCGTTTTTACCATGTTTAATATCAGATTTAAACCTCAAGCGCATTATTAAGGTCGACGACTCTTGGATGTCTTGAAAATTCGTGGTTATCTCCCATGCAACGTACCGATTTTTTTTTCATAACCGAGTGTGAAGCATCATCATCATCATCATCATCATCATCATCATCATCATCATCATCATCATCATCATCATCATCATCGTTATCATCATCATCATCATCATAATCGTCATAATCGTCATGGTCATCGTCATCGTTATCATCACCAACATCTTCACCGCCGTCGTCGTCTTCGTCATCGTCACCACCACTCATTGTTCTCCTCCTCTCCCTCAACATTTTCTTATTTTTCATCATCAACATAATTCACGACTACAAATTCATCAACACTAACGCCGAAATCATTTAACTTTTTATATTCAACAATTCTCCCCATGTCAGTCTGTTCATTATAACTCAGTCTGTATTGGAATGAAAACCAGAATAATGTGCCGCTAAACGGAGTGTGCCATCTAACTCGTTTAGATAGGATTACATTTTCCAGATAAGTTGAGCGGTTTTCAAAAGAAATGTGATAATTTGTTATATGTAATATGTATTTATAAGTTATATCTTTATAGTAGTTTTCGGTATCAAAACGAGTGTGCAAATACGGAGCGATTATCGTTATTGGGGATATTTCTTTGGATTTTTAAGCAGTTAGTAATCTTCTTTTTTTAAAGATGGTATACATAAAGACATGCACATGCATGTTATCTACAATGGCATGTACATACATGTATTTTAATTAGCTTTTTTAGTGGTGACACATTATTCAGCAGTTGAGTGTTAGATGGTTAAATAATTCACTGTGCTTTTAATTTGATTAATTGGATCTATCTTGCGAAAGCATGTCATTCGGAATACTTCGTGAAGCAGCTAAGGTAGAATTATCTTTGTTGCTGTTCATTTTTAAGGAAGTTTATTTATTGGTACATATGTATTGGTCGTAAATAATCTATATATACGATATGTATCAGTAACATCATTCTGTGTGTCACCGTACATATTTTAGCTCAAATGTATTTAACCCAATGGCTGTTGGTTAATAATATATCAGACGCGTCATGCGAAAATCGGTCTTAAATCATATGCCATCAGTGTGGTATTGAAACCTAGATAACCAAAGAGTATGAATACCAGGTTAGGTGTCATGTAACTTATAAAATTTGAACGCAACTCATGTTCAAACCAACAAATATTGATTCAATTTTACGCAACTCACGTGTACGACAACAACGAGTGTATGTAAACTCAGGCAGCTTCCCCAGTATTTTGTACTTATTGAGTCGCGCTCTGAGAAAACTGGGCATAATGCATGTGCGTAAAGTGTCGTCCCAGATTAGCCTGTGCAGTCCGCACAGGCTAATCAGGGACGGCACTTTCCGCATAAATTGAATTTTTGCTAAGAAGAGACTTCATTTCAACGAAAAATGTCATAAACGCGGAAAGTGTCGTCTCTGATTAGGCTGTGCGGACTGCACAGGCTAATCTGGGACGACACTTTACGCACATGCATTATGCCCAGTTTTCCCAGAACGCGACTCAATTTAAATTGCGGTTACATACGATTGATTTCTATTAAAGACGGTTTCTGCTATGTTTTTTCAACACACCTTTAACAACTGCTTACAATCGTATATGGTAACATAGAAAAGACCGATTAATTACAAATGCGATTTTTACAGCTCTGTGACGTCATAAACATCCATTGGCTTTAAGCATGATGGCATAACTAATCCGTTAACGGTTCTCATTGTTACGGTGGCACTAAGGTGACATCACCGCTCCAAAAAAAAGTCGGGAAAACAAAAGTTATGTTTTCCCGTCGCCAAAAAAAAATTAACTCGGGGAAACGCAAAATAAGTCTGTTTTCAGGAGTTTATTTTTTGCGACGGGAAAACAAAAGTTCTGTTTTCAAGTCTTTTTTTTTGGAGCGGAAAACACAAGTTCTGTTTTCCCGTCTCTTTTTTTTTGAGACTTAAAAACACAATCGCTATATTGTGCGCACAAGATAATCGGCCAATCACAGACGAGGATTACATGGAGGGAACATTTGAAAACGTCCAAAAGGCAAGTTCTGATATAACAAAACATACTACTACTACTACTACTACTACTACTACTACTACTACTACTACTACTACTACTACTACTACTACTACTACTACTACTACTACTACTACTACTACTAGTAGTAGTAGTAGTAGTAGCAGCAGCAGCAGAAGCAGCAACAACAGCAACAGCAGTAGTAGTAGTAGTAGTAGTAGTAGTAGTAGTAATAGTAGTTGTAGTAGTAGTAGTAGTAGTAGTAGTAGTAGTAGTAGTAGTAGTAGTAGTAGTAGTAGTAGTAGTAGTAGTAGTATGTTTTGTTATATCAGAACTTGCCTTTAGGACGTTTTCAAATGTTCCCTCCATATAATCCGCGTCTGTGATTGGCCGATTTGAAAGATCATAACGGAACGAAAGTCAAAATAAAAATGATTAACGGGACGGCGACATCTTATCCGTTTTGTTTATACAAGACTAAACATTTCAGATACGTCTCGCGGGTTTTAGATTAGAGTTGTCAATTTGTAACATATTAAACAAGCTCAATATACAGAGAAGTTTTAAGTGAGACGGTATGACGGTGTGATTATCAACACCGGCGATATTTTTTTGGTTTCAATGTAGTTAATATTTATTTAAAAGAGTTGCAGATAAAGAAATCCAAGTGCATATTATAAAAGGCAAAGTATACATATTTAATTAATGATGATTAATCATGAACACGCTATTGAAGAGTTCTGTGTTAGATTGATTTGGCGCTGCTCTGTTTTATTTAACTGGTCTGTGAAAACCATTTAAAACCATGTCATTCATTCGGAGCCAAGGTAGAATATTCTGTTTTTTTAAGCTCAGTCACATGTGTCACATGTGACAATTATGGCTTGTATTATATCTATAGTTAAGATATTAAAGTAATAGCCTAGCTCTGGGAAAACGGGGATGATCAATAAATAGAAATCAATAAGTAAATAAATCACTCCGCGCCAACACGGTACTTTTGATTATAAAAAATTCTTAAGTATCAAACTAGTTTCGGCCATAGCCATAGTCAGTAATATCATTATAAACACGACAAAATGAACGATGTTAAAGTTAAATTAGCAACAATGGTCGAAAGTAGAAAAAAAATCATTAAAAAAAGGAATCCAAACAATACGTTTTAGGTCGGCACGAAACATGGGAGTTGAAATTAAACTTTTGGCTATTAAAAATCCGCGTGTGGTATGATAGAAAATTTATTGTTATGATTCCATTTTTTAGTAAGAACCTTTTCATGTAATAAAAAGCTTATTACATTTCCTATCTCATCATATTTGAAGTTTTAATACTTTTGAAATTTAAATTGATAAATTAGGTTTTCAAAACCAAATATAATACATGAAAGAACCTGGTGATATGTTATGCCCATCAGATGACTCTATAAAATTTGAGCGCTTTCAAAATCATGTTTGTGACCGGATTGATTGATTAAATATTACACAAGCCCGTAAACGTTTAGTCGTTTATGGTTTGAATCAACATTGAACGGTAGCGTTTGATTTTCTTTTTAATTCAAACAGGATTGAAGGTGTTTAATTAACTCTAGTTTGAATGGCATGGATAAAATTTAATGTTTAAAACCATAAGAAAACATTTGTTTACAGGGGCGTAACAATATATTGTACACGGGGGATATGATACCAAATATGTCATTTAATCAAAAAGGCATACGCAATTTAGTAACATGATTCTAGGAATGATGAGATCATAGGCTGAGGATGAGTGCCCATATGATTATTTTATATATGGACCGCTCTCTGTGAAAAGAGGTTTAATGCATGTGCATTCCGCACAGGCATATCAGTGTCGACACTTTCCGTCTTTACTTGATTTTTGCTAAGAATAGACTTACTGGAAACGAAACATGTCATAAAAACCCATGTTCACAGAGCACGGCCCATACGTTTAAAGTCAAAGAAACACTCATGAACAGTGTTAGGGCCAAATTATATAAATATATCACCAAGCGCGCAAGTTAATCGTTTAAACTCTGGAGATATTTATTTTGGCAGGTTGTGTTGAAAAAGAAATGTGTGTACCTTAACGTGCACGAACATGTTGATGAAAATAACACTTGAGTGTTTTCCCATGTCAACCATAGTAATATACTAGCTACGACGCGAAAACATGTATGTGCAGTGGGGTGTATGTGATCAGTTTATATGGATAATCACATGGTTTCTTTAAACTCGGTGGACTTTGTCGCATCACTTGGTATATTAACGCTGATAGACTTTTAGGCATTTAACTGCATTGTGTAACAAGGTAAGGTAGAACATTTATTTTATTTTTTATTTTTTTAAATAAAAAATAAAACGAAATTTCAGCTGAGTGTAAACTCTACGATAATTCATTTTTCATGTAGCAGATAATAGCGAACAGGATTTTTTTTTCAAACATTATTACATGAATTTGATCCTCGTCGTGCAAAAACGGGTCTTATGCCACATTCGATCAGCTTTGTTGTAGACCAACCTGCGCACTTTTGTCAGGAGCCCTGATCAAAATGAACTGACAAGATAGTTAAGGAGTTAAGGAGTGTATTTAGCAATTCTATTTTATAATCGCAAATGTATGGAATTAAAGTGCTATGAGACAAATATTTGTGTGTTTTTTTTTAAATATCCTTCATAAGCTTTACGAAAAATGACTAGACCCATATTGCTTCAATGGAAGATGCCTGCAAAATTGACTTGTTCAAACTTATTATATGTGAAAAACAGTTATTTTTTAATGTATTTTTTATTAAAAAATATTATATTTGAAAAATATAATTTGAAAATAAGATATGATTTGTGAAAAAAAAGAAAACTTTATAAAAGTGTTATTTGCGAAAAAACGTTGGGGAAAATGACACAATGTCCGTTATCTCCCATAAATCTTGTGCACGAATAACATCGGAGAATACTCGCGATGTTACAGGTATAATAGATCTCACAAAAATGAAAGATCAATTACAAATGCGATTTTCCCGCCCGGTAATGGAGGGATAGCACACAAAACAATCGCAAATCAAACAGGGTCGGGCTGTTATAAACTAGCACTTGTTTTAATGTGATTGTGTTCATTTAATGAACTGATTCATGCGACTTGTTTCACGTACAAATGCATGAATTATTTTCCTACGTACTCAAACATAAAAGCAATATTACGCAAAAAATGAATTTTCTCTTACAATAATTAACCCTTAAAGCGCTGGAGCTGAATTTTAAAGGCCTTTGCAAACAGTTTGGATCCAGATGAGACGCCACAGAACGTGGCGTCTCATCTGGATCCAAACTGTTTGCTATTCTGATAGTATTCTTTGAAAAAAAAATGAAGAAAATGCTTATTTTAGAAATTCAGCAGACGACATTTTATCAGACGACATATTTCCCAGCATGCAAAGGGTTAAAGTGCACTTTAATAAGCAGTACTGATTATATAACGTTAGTCGATAGGTTTCCAAATGTAGTTGTTTAGATGTTTAATCCTTTTCTGACTATTATTGTACTTCTAGTGATTTGCTGAAGCGTGATTATTTAAATTTATGTATTGCGCAAGCTTAAAGTTAATCAATACAGTGTGAACATCTATTACAATTTAATCTCATCTTCTCACAAAATTGAACCCATGTCACAATTTTTTTTTTAAGTTTGAATGATGCAGATGCATTAATTTATAGTGTAGTTTTTATTTGAAGCAATACACCGTAATTCAGGATAATTATGTTGCGAGTTTAGTATAAAATATTTTTCATCGTTGGCTCTTTTGCATTTTGTTTTTTCCCTAGTTGTTGTTTATGTTTCTGTATATATACGGTAAAGAATGTTTTTATTTATTTTTGGGTATGACCTATGTTTTCCTTACCGAATATTGCATATGTGTGATACAGTTTTTTTTTATCTCTGAATAAGTTTACTACTGTAATATGGAGTATCAATGGAAGAAAGTTACAGCGAGCCGGAACGTTATTTCTCGAATTTCAGTCCAGCATCGCTGTTTAATATAAGGCACAGCTTTGGGAAACAATGTTATACAGTGGAAACCATCACTGTTGTTAAACGGTGAACTAGTTATTTTATTTCACTTGGTATCGTGCAGTCCGAACAATCGTTAAGAAATAAGGTAAATTTAATGTTCAGCATATTCACCTCTGATCGGCGTATACTATGTTTTAAGGTTTCGAATCCAATTTTATGAACAAATAGCCGGGTTGTCAAAATAATGTAGGAACGATATTCCGAGTTGTCAAAAAACCATACGTCCGCCTTGTCAAAATTAGTTTAGGAACGATTGTCAATGGGAACGATAGTCCGGGATTCATTTCACGGATATTTCCTTTAAAAGAATACAAATAAATTTGCATATTTTGTTTCAGATGGGAGAAATTACAGACGTGCATCTAAAAGGTAAACATATCAATCAATTCACCAATTCTCGAAGCAAGGTCATTGGTTCTTTCAATAGGACTAGGAAGTTTATTGGTGACAATCTTAATCGACGCATTGAACACCAGAAACTGTGCTAAAACATGCGTTTAATGGGAGTGCTTATGGAAGAATTCTCGGGCTTATCTGAACAAATCGAAAACATCTCTGCAATTTCACAATCAACAAGCAAATGTGCGATTAATTTCTGCGATGTGTACACGCCAGTCGACTTCATCATAAACATACCGGTATAAGGATTAACATGACACTCGCACATCTAATCTTGTTGATATACCTTACTAGCTCGGTCAATCACATCGAAGTTATACTGGGAGATTAAAGATTTATGTGATTTGAAACTGTACTATGTGAACATTGTATTGTTAATTGACCTTTCGGCTTTTGATCTGTCCAATAACTGATTTCTATTGTAAATAAATAAATAAATATATATTATATATTGAAATAATGATGGGTCGATCGAGACTGACTGACACATTGACAAACCGCCCGTCCGTCCGTCCGTCCGTCCGACCGACAGATCGACCGATCCATTGACGAACCAACCGAACGAACCTATAACCCACCGACAGGTCCAATGAACCACCGACTGGTCGACCAACTACACACCTACTGACTGACTGATTTAAGAACACACCGACGAACCAACCGAGCAAGAAGTAAGAATTTATTAACTGACTGGCGTATATTCATGGGATCATTTTTTGAGTATAAGTAATTATTGGATCCGTCCATCGATTTGTCAACCAATCGTCAACGCATAATTAAACTAATCCTATATCAAAATAATTACCTTAACACATAAGTTTCCACAAATATCTAAGTATTCTAGTTTTAATGAAGACTCATATTAATGCGCAAAGTGATTGAAATGTGCTCTGGGATATCGTATCAGTTACGCGTATCAATGACAGAACTATTTTGCTCGCAAAAATCATTAAATACGCACGACATTGACTAGATACAAATATGCCATAAATAACTTAATTGGCATATTGGTTTTCATTGTGACACGCCCTCGCTCGACGATGTATAACGTCACAGTATCCAAAATTGCCGACATATAATAATAATTATGCCTATTGTCGCTGCACATCAGCACTTGATCATTTTGATGTCATATGAGCCTCGTTATGCGAATATAGGTCTAATGCCACTCACGACCAGCGGAGCTCCAATGCAGCCTTGGGTGACCATAGTCTTTACAAGAGCTACCAAGTCCGCATATGAAACCACGAAGTCTTAAATGGCGTTCGGACATGTTTAAGACCTGACAAACATTTTATTGTCTTTCTTTATTCGCATTCTTTCACAGCTTTTCACAAAATCAAGCTTATAATTATATTTTTGTTGTCGAATTAAGTTGTCGTAAATATTTAACGTTATATTTTGTTTGAAAATACCAAACATAAATTTATATTACACTCATAATATGTATAATAATTGTTCAATGTATTCGTTTCAGATATCCGAGACTACATTTAACCTTTTGGATGAGGACAAAGATGGCCGCTTGACGCAAAAAGAGCTCGCAAAACTGCTGCGCTACACCGGAAGCCTCAAGTCGGAAGCAGAAATGGAGGAGCTTTTAGCGCCGATCGATACAGATCGTAAGTTATATTAATTCAAATTCTTGGAAAATGGACTCATTGCATTAAATTTGTTGTTTTAAAGAGGTATATTGTAAATAAAAATCCAGTGTATTATTTATTACTATTGATGTTGATGTTTTTGTTATCATTATTCCAAATCCGCAGAGTCAGCTGATATTGTACATGGTTCACACCAGAAAACAAGATTGAACGTAATTGCTTTTTCCTGTCTTCTGCCGTCGCTACTTCCTATTTCAATGATAACAACAGTTAATATTCACTTTCCCGATAGGTTAACCCTAAAATATCCAAAGTGCCCTCTTTGCTATCAAGCGCTCGTGTTAATTTGCATCCATTTACATTAACGCCGCCATTTTTGTAGACAATGTCTACTTCCGTTCTGCCATGAAATCAATGCGCAATGATTCAAAGTACTCCGCCCGACAGTGTTAAACGCTTGTAGCAGGATAGTAATTAGGCAGATGCAATTAACGGATTGGTTACATTTAATGAATTGAACGTATCATACGGTGAAACGGTTAAAGTACATATTATTTTATCTTCCGATAAAAATGTCATTAGACTCGTTTATTACGAATCTATTTATTGATGACAGATTGTAACTCTTTCAAAATATAAATAAAGCTTTTATTCCATACTCGGTTTTATAAACTGTATGTATATTAAATAACATTTGCTTTTAAAACCAATGATATCCCTTAATTTCGAATATTCAACCGGTCCATTTAAACCACTATAAAATGCGAAAATGCCTGCTGTTGGTGTCTTCATTTTATAACATTAAATAACCCGTTTGGTGTGTTACTAGTAGTTTAAAAAATTCCTGAATGCTACTAACGTAATTTTTTTGTAATGCCTTCCTTTTGCAGACAACGGGTCTATAGACTTCGAAGAGTTCAAAAAGTTCATCATAGAGAAGGACATCCTGAAGTCTCTGGCTGACGAAGTCTGTTATGAGATGAAGGTAACATGATGCGAGTCGCGTCATACGAAAATGGGTCTTGTACAAATGCCGCCAGCGTAGCTTCTGACCAGAAAGCGCACTTGCCCACACATCGGATCATGGTAGCTACTGACAAGTTTGCGCAATTGCGAAGGCTGATCCGGAGCTACGCCGGCCGAATATGTCATACTTCCCATTTTCGCATGACGTGCCTGATATACTCACTTGTAAAAATTGTTGGTAGTCAATATCAACATCATCTACAGAAATAGATTTTAATTCCACCAGTAACAAATGATATAATGCAATTGCTTGTGTAGCGCCTCATATCCATAATCATCAAGGCTAGTGCTTGTAAGCATACCCAACAACAACAACAGCATCAGCTAACAACAAGAGCAACAAGCTTCTTGACGACACGTGCCGTATGGAATGCAGGACATCAGCGCCATCTTCAAACGTCTTTATGTGTCGCTATATGTCCATTCAGTGGAAAAGTGTATTATAAAGAACAGCCTTAATGTAATATTCCAGAGGAAACTTGCTGCATTTAGCGTGATTAACCCATTCATGCCTAGCGTCCTGAAAAAAGGACCTTGCAAACAGCGTAGACCCAGATGAGACGCCGCGTCTCATCTGGGTCTGCGCTGTTTGCTTAAAGGAATTTCAGTAAGTAATATTCTAAATATAGAAATAAATATACTAGACATCCCTAATTTTGGAAATAAATTGATCCAATTCAGAAGGATGGGAGAGTCCACTAGGCATAAATGGGTTAAGAAGCTCATAATCATTTCTAGATATGATGTATGTATCACATGCACGTATAAGCCGCAAAACAATGAAAGCACCCTGAAACTTCGCATGGTTTCCTTGGTGTTGGATTCATTAAAACGACGGAACATAATACACTATGATATTATAATGTTATTTAATATCTAATTATTAAACAATTATGCTATTTCTGTTCGACAAACACACAGTCATTAATTAACCCATTTATGCCCAGCGTCTAGGAAAAAGGCATTGGCAAACAGAGTAGACCCAGATAAGACGCCGCATAATGCGGCGTCTCATCAGGGTCTGCGCTGTTTGCTTCAAGGAATTTCTGAAAGAAATATTCTAAATATAGAAATAATTATACTATACATCTCTAATTTTGGAAATACATTGATCCAATTTAGAAGGATGGGAGAGTCCACTAGGCATAAATGGGTTAAGCTCGGTTTCTTAAGAGCCTGTATAATTAATTAATTATAAATGATTCTCTTCTTATATTTTAGGACGCGTTCAACTTTTTCGACAAAGATGGTAATGGGTTCATAGATAAAGACGAGCTCAGAAAAGTCCTCACGCAAGTTGGTAAGTCCCTCTCCGTGTGGGTTATTGTGTGAACACTACAGATAGGCCAAGATTCACAGTTGGTAAGTCCCTCTCCGTGTGGGTTATTGTGTGAACACTACTGATAGGCCAAGATTCACAGTTGGTAAGTCCCTCTCCGTGTGGGTTATTGTGTGAACACTACTGATAGGCCAAGATTCACAGTTGGTAAGTCCCTCTCCGTGTGGGTTATTGTGTGAACACTACTGATAGGCCAAGATTCACAGTTGGTAAGTCCCTCTCCGTGTGGGTTATTGTGTGAACACTACTGATAGGCCAAGATTCACAGTTGGTAAGTCCCTCTTCGTGTGGGTTATTGTGTGAACACTACTGATAGGCCAAAATTCACGTCATTTTATAGCACCTGCCCGTAGTTTCGAAATGCCCATATGGTATTTTCTAACAAAAACATCATAACTTTTAAAACGATATATGCGGTAAAATCTGCTTATATAACCGTCTGACTTTCTTTTTGTCATAAAGGTATGTTTAATCCATTTATGCCTAGCGCGTAGAAAAAAGGCCTTGGCAAACAGCGTAGACCTAGATGGGACGTCGCATGATTCGGCGTCTCATCAGTGTCCGCACTGTTTGCTTAAAGGAATTTCTGTAAGAAATATTCTAAATATAGAAATAAATGTTCTAGACATCCCTAATTTTGGAAATAAATTGATCCAATTTAGAAGGATGGGATAGTCCACTTGGCATAAATGGGTAATGTATTGCGTAATTGAACAATCAAGAAAACATTATTTACAATGTTTTTCGGAACTCTGGTTTATCCGCTGATTTACATGTGGTACACATAAATTGTTTTAAACCCATGGGGTTATGCATTGTATGTCACATACGACGTCAAATACGGCGTCAATATGCGAATAATCGCGTGACACATTATCAGAAAAAAATGTTTGCTGTAGCAAGTAATTGAGTTCCGAATAATGTCTTTTGAAATATGCAACCCTGTTCCGTATGCCATAGAACTGGACCTTTTCTTTGACACAAGTTAGATAACCTTCTTTCATTTGTACCAGGCAAATTTTAACACAGGCAAATTAAATGCATTTACATCAACAGAACCCACGGTTTATATCTATGTGTATGTCAAAGTTTATGAGGTTTTTCCGCGACGGAAGCTTCATTATGTAAGGAACCGCTGTGTGTCCCAGCTTTTCTACGTAATTAACTTATTACAATCACGAGCGATAGTTGCGAATTTCAAATTATAGGTGCAATTTTTTGGTTTACTGAAAGCTACTTTATTTTTGGCGTGGTCTTTAAATGTGTGTGTGGGGGCGGGGGGGGGGTCTGTGAAGTACCAGGAGGAAACCCCATCTATTTTAAGGGTCTTCCAAACTCACATGATGCCGGAAACATGGATCGAATCCGGGTCGCCTATTTTAGACGCATGTGTACCAACGAACGTATTGTAATTGAAGATTTATAAAATTGTATGTTATGGACTGAAGAGTTCAGCTTTCCATTTGGACTTTGTATTTGTTAACAGGCGACAAGATGCCGGAAGAAGTTGCAGACGACTTTCTCCGCGAGGCTGATCTGAATGGGGACGGCAAAATAGACTATGCAGGTACGGTTACAATGTGAATAATCCATTGGCGAAATAGACTATGCAGGTATGGTATCAATGTGAATAATCCATTGGCGAAATAGACTATGCAGGTATGGTATCAATGTGAATAATCCATTGGCGAAATAGACTATGCAGGTATGGTATCAATGTGAATACTATGCAGGTATGGTATCAATGTGAATACTATGCAGGTATGGTATCAATGTGAATAATCCATTGGCGAAAACAACCACCCTAGAATTACAAAAACATGATAATATATATATATATATATATATATATATATATATATATATATATATATATATATATATATATATATATATATATGTTCTCTTAAAAATAAATAAATAATAATCAAAGTAATATTACTACTTCTACTACTACTACTACTACTACTACTACTACTACTACTACTACTACTACTACTACTACTACTACTACTACTACTACTACTACTACTACTTCTACTACTACTACTACTACTACTATTACTACTACTACTACTACTACTACTACTACTACTACTACTATTACTACTACTACTACTACTACTACTACTACTACTACTACTACTACTACTACTATTACTACTACTACTACTACTACTACTACTACTACTACTACGACTACTACGACTACTACGACTACTACTTCTACTACTACTACTACTACTACTACTACTACTACTACTACTACTACTACTACTTCTACTACTACTACTACTACTACTACTGCTACTACTACTACTTCTACTACTACTACTACTACTATTAATTCTAATAATAATAATAATAATAATAATAATCTACTACTACTACTACTACTACTACTATTACTTCTAATAATAATAATAATAATAATAATAATAATAATAATAATAATAATAATAATAATAATAATAATAATAATCGTGTCTGATGATCGGTTTGAAAAGAACGCCATTGACTTGTTTTCAGATTAATCCAGTCAGCAAATCCTTAATGTTATTTAGACAATAACACACTGCAGAACTGGGCCGGGCGTCTATAATTGGCCCGCTGCCGACATAACGGCCCGAGGGACATTATTCGGCAAGGGTCGATTGTAGACGCCCGGCCCAGCTCTGTCGTGTGTTATCGTTTATATCACATATCATACTATTTTGGTCCTTCACGAAAATTTATACAGAAACAGCTTTCCAAACTTTTATTTTCATTTAATTGATTACGCAGTTTATGACGTACCTCATGTGGCGTCATTTCAATGACGAAACTACCTAGACTCTCTGGATTTTAGGACAACAACAAATCGGACTTGGAAGTTAAAGTGTTTTATTTAACAGTTATATATTTTGTTAAGCATCGAACGATAAGTGTGTGTATTTACGATGGATTAATATAATATTATGAATGTGAATAACAGTGTTGGGATATAAAACTGGAATGAAACTGGTGAGACTGCATTTTCGATTTCGTTAAAATGTCGACTCGAATAACGCGATGTTTTGTTGAAAAAATTGATGGATTATGTCTAAATAAGTAAATTTCAGATAAGCGTCAGTGAATGGTTCTTTAACTGTTTGAAGGAAATCGATGTTGAATTAAAAGGGTAATTTCTTTGATTAATACGTCCTTCCTTTGTCAGTCGATCAAAGAATGTCTATCCTCAAAGAATTGCCTGCTTACATCCAGGCCTTTTAAATGGAAAAGATGGATGGCGATGAAGAAATGTGTCCAGAATTTACTTCGTCATGGAAGCAAATTAAATTTTACGAAAATAAACTTGGTTATAACACAACTTCGGTGAGTAGAACAATAGCCAGTAGATGATGTTTTACTTCTTTATGGCTAAGACTGAATGTGGACGCCATATTGTTCAGTATTAGCCGCGCGATCCCATTCTTTTCTGATATGAAAAATCGGCCCGGCTAAGCGGGCTGATATGATTTATATCGGCCCACCGGATATGAATTACGGCCCGCTCGCGACGTCATTTTGTTACTTTTTATAGTAACGATATTTGATATACTTATATAACACATGGGATATAGGACATGTATTGGCAAGAAAAACGAGTTGAAGAAACCTAAAAATAACCATCCTGGTGTTCTTTTTCTACTGCTGATCGGTATGTGATCGATCTATAATTAACGAATTTCAATGCATGTTGCGTGTGTCCCTGTACTTACATGCACGTCTTAAAAAGCCTTGTACCGGGTAATACTCAATACTTAAATGACAGCGGAGTATGTTTGTGTTTTTATTTATAGAACAACAAAGCATGGTGTTTACCTTTCAGAATTTTGTAAGCATATGGGCTACTAGTCGAACATTCGAAAGTGACCAAGGTCCAGCGATGAACAATGTATAAATCAATCTACAAGATGCAGTGCCTCGCGGTTGAATACTCCAATCCGAATGAAGATTTCAATTAGCATGATACATGAAATAGTAGTATGAAACTTTCAGGCTGGCGATTGTTCAGGCGGTTGAAATCCTTCTAACCACCTGTGTATTGGTTAATTTTGATGGATCGAGCAGAGAGAGTGCCATAACAGTTATCAAGTTATCAGGGTACACATTGTCGCCGGGTGGTGAAAAGTCTACCGAGTGAGCTAACCGGGCCGTTTACACATGTAATTAGTCTGACAACAAACTGATACTTTCTTTTCTAATTTCACAATTACTTCTTGAGATGTTTTGCATTACAATATCAAAGCTCATTTTCTCTTCTGGCTGAATTATCATTTTAAGCAGATAAGAAAACGTAACTCTGTTTAGTATTAAGTAAAGTACAAGAAGTAGGAGATAGTTATCTCTATAAAATGATAATGCAGGGCTGTAGACAGTCTAACATGTAATCATCAACCTCGCTGAAGTCGATAACGTGACTTTTTTTTGTTCAAGGGAGCCTACCCTACCATGTTTTGACAATGACTAACGATTGCAGGAGTGCACTCCCTTGTTTTGGATGTTATATGTAATTAACTGTGGAAACATAGTTTATGTTTTGACTTTAGTGATATTTAGCAATAAAATACGTTTTCGAACAGCCCGCATGACGTGTACTTCATTTATGGCTTTGTGAAGGTATTGTACACGTGTTATGTATCTTTTATTTTTAGCGTCCGAATGTAGTAGTATCACGAAACATAATTATATATGAGCCGTGCTCTGTGATAAATGGGTTTAAAAGCATGTGCGTACTGTGTCATCCCAGGGATTTTTTATAAGAAGACACTTTCTTAAAACGAAAAAGCGGCAAGTGTCTTCACTGATAGCCTGTGCGGACTGCACATGCATTAACCCCCTTTTCACAAATCACGGACCAGATCTTTTTATGACACAGGGACGTGCACTTAGAATTGTGTGAATGTTGAAATATTATAAATTTGGCTTGTATGGCTACCCATATATACCTAAGGTTCTGTTTATCGAGACCTTAAATTGACGTTCAAAGTTATTTTACTTCCACACTTACGATATCATCTATTCTCCATAAGCATATAGCTTTGCATGCTTTGTAATTCTATACACTTGGGGACTTTTCTTACTCATCACTTTTCTAACTTTAATATCTCAGTTATGAGTAAAGATATTGATTAAATTCTTTACATACAATCATTTGACTACATTCTATGTAAGATCACGATAAAATCATTCATAAGTGACGATTGGACGCTTTAGCACGTGGGGTAGTTGTGATTCCATATTTTTGCACGTGGAAATGTTGAAAAGCGCTTTAATTCTAGTTTTATTTCAATTTAATTATTTTAAGTAGTTTCTTACGCAAGGAAAACATAAAATTAATTTACAAAACAATATAGCTCGTATTAATATTCAGGAGCGCAATCGCGCACTTTGCATTTTACAGGAACAGAAAAGAACAGAACAGATAATTTATTAAGACTTGCACATAGGGCATCGTCTTCATAATATGTGTGTATAATATACAAAGGGTCTTGTGTCAACATGGTAATGACAATGTTAGCAGTACATGTTTAATCTTATATATTCAAATAAATAAATTTCAGTAACAATATACATTTATAAAGTAGTAAGAGAAGGGGATGTAATCTAATATAATTACAATAACTTAATTTTCTATAACAGTATACATTTATAAAGAAACAAGCAGTGAGGATGAACAAATATAATTCTATAACAGTATACATTTATGAAGAAATAAGCAATGAAGATGAACAAAAAGACTATTGTGATCCTTCGACAATATTAAAAAGAGTTTTTCGGAGAAACATAGCTTCGTTGATGTGTAAGGAAAGTTTGATAAGATCTTCTCTTTTATACGATTTTATAAGTTGTAAAAATTTAAATACAGATAGATTTCTATGATATTTCGCTTTGTTGTACTTTTTTCTTACTGTTGTGAAACTTGAACAAACAAGTACAAAAGTGTATTCGTCTTCGATGTCCCTTGTGTTACAGCAAAGGCAATACCTTTCCTCTCGCGGGATTCGATTTCTACCGAACCTCCCGGTTATCCTTAAAGGATGTACCAGGAGTCTGAGTCGACTAAAATAAAATCGTAAGCTTCTAGATATAATATCTAAATATGTTTCGTATTCAAAATTTAGTTTATATTCCTTATATAGCATCAAAACTGGACTTTGTAGCGACCTAAACCATTCTTGTTTAAACAATTAATAACTCTATTTTTGAATTCACATAAAAACGTTTTTTCATTGATGCAAGCGCAGTTTTCGAAAACAAAAGTAAAACCATAATCATTCAAAAGTTTCTTTATATTTGTTACCCAGTTTTTATGACCTTTCTTACAATCTCACTCTAAGTGCATCATAACACACTGTGCGTAAAATAATGTTGTCACTATTGACCACTTTAAACAAATATTTCAACAATCGTACATATATTTGAACATACAGCGGAAATCTACCAAGTTCACCGTAAACACCTGCTGTACAAGTATTACTCATAACCTGCAATATTCGTTTACAAAACTTAAGATGAATGCGCTCCATTTCTTTTGACTTCGTATAGCCCCATATTTCACATGCATAATTGATGATATGGGAGACAAATGCGTCAAATAATTGACATAGCGTTTAAGGCTTAAAATCAAACAGTTGACATTTTAAAAACAATAACAGGTTTAAAGCTTTTAAGGATATAGTAAAAACACATCCTAAATAGTTAAAATCATTGACCACCTCGATGGGATGGCTATTGCAGGTCCAAGTTTCCGAAGGAAGCAGTCCTCCACGTTTCCGAAACACAATAATCTTAGTTTTAGAAGAATTAACTTGTAGGCCCCATGTATCACAGTATGTGTACAAACAATCTAGATGGGCTTGTATTTCTTCCGGAGATTTACCTACAATAGCCATATCATCTGCAAATAATAATAAAATCAAAACAATCTCATCAATATGTAAGCCAGACTGTATGTCACTTTGCAAAAATAATTCAAGGTCTTCAACGAAAAGAGAAAATAGGATAGGCGACATTACCTGACCTTGACGTAAACCAACAGCGTAATTGAAATAGTCTGAATAGTTACAGGCTACCTTTTCCACGTGCTAAAGCGTCCCATCGTCACGGATGAATGATTGTATCGTTAGCTTGCACATATTGCAGTCAAATGATTACATGTGCAATTTTAAATAAAAACATTTACTCATTACTGAGATATGTAAGTTTTAAAAGTGTTGCGTTAGAAAAATCACCAAGTGTAGTAAAATGCATTATACGTGTTATTCCAATTGAATTTCAATTTCATAATTCTAGGTAAGTTTTTACACAAGAAAAATATAACAATAATTAAAGAAAAACAATATGGGTTGTATGAATATTCAAGAGCGAAACGGCTCAATCGGCATGTTGAATGCCGGTCAGTTATTAAGACGTGTAAGTTTATGCGTTTTACTTTTCAGATTGTTATTATGTAACGTTGTACGAGTTTGCGAATTTGACTTTTGAAGTGACGTTTTAAATTTGTTAAGTTTTATATTTTGTTGTTTTTCAATTTCAATGAATTTTCATGAATTATCAGATATGGGTTGAATTATTCTTGGTCCAAATTTCAACACAAGCCGTTCAAAAATAAGGGATCTATATTGATATGATTAAGTGCTGCGTTAGAAAAGTCTCCAAGTGTATAAAGCACCAGTGGATAACTGAAACTTAAATTAAAATTATACGAAAAGTAAATTAGGAAAATATGTGAATAATAATTAAAATATATGTTATGTACATGAATCTAGATTCTGAGCTAACTAGTTAGGGTTGCTGTATGTATGTTTTTATTTATTAATTGCATATTCGACATATTTTATCTATATGTGATTGATATGATTTATGGTACACGCATATCAAAATCGTTAAAGTTTTAAATAAAGATTTCTCAGATTCCCGTTTTTGTTTTTTATTTTTATTTTATTTGATATTTCTGTTGAAACGTCGCAACACGAGAAATCGATGTACATTTAGAAACGTACTGAAGAGTATACATCGCAAGATTCAAGACAAAAAAAAGATTATATGAGTCGCGTTCTGAGAAAACTGGGCTTAATACATGTGTGTAATGTGTCCTCCCAGATTAGCCTGTACAGTCCGCACAGGCTAATCAGGGACGACACTTTCCGCCTAAATTAGATTTTCGGTAAGGATGGACTTCCTTGAAGTTAAAAATACCATAAAAGCGGAAAGTGTCGTCCCTGATTAGCATGTGCGGACTGCACCGGGCTAATCTGGGACGACACTTTACGCACATGCATTATGCCCAGTTTTCTCAGAACACAACTCATGTATTCACACGAAAAGATGATATATTTGACAAGACAAATCGTGCCTATTTATTTGTATTCGACATCGAAAACACAATATTGCAAACATTCAATTAGTATCAAGTAAGTTCGTTTATGAAAGACATAAACACAACGAACACGTGTTGCTAAATTTTCAACAATCGTCTGCATTTCATTAGCAGCAGAATAAATGGTCAATCCAACAACGATACTATTCCAAAGTCTACACTTTAGAAAAAAAAAACGAGCGAGCAAAAAACTGTAGAGCAAAAGGGTGTATTCATTTAAAATAAATATGAATATAAAGCGTCTTACCGAGTGCAAATACACGCTTCACCCTGACGAAAATCACAAAATCGACGCCATTTTGTAAGTCAGTTCCAGCGACGTTTAATCTGACGCGCTTATATTTTTCTTAGAGCTTGGACATCAGATCACAACCCCACTGCTACCGGTAATGGACGTTACAATATAAATAAAATATGGGGCATGGTATTCTGTAAATTACATCGCTGCCAGTAAGTAATATCGTTCTTATCTGCTTCCTGTGTTGGCTTGAAAACGTTTTTATTGGGCAGGTAGGGTACATTAACCCATTTATGCCTAGTGGACTCTCCCATCCTTCTAAATTGGATCAATTTATTTCCAAAATTAGGGAAGTCTAGTATATTTATTTCTATATTTAGAATATTTCTTACAGAAATTCCTTTAAGCAAACAGCGCAGACCTTGATGACACGCCGCATCATGTGGCGTCTCATCTGGGTCTACGCTGTTTGCCAAGGCCCTTTTTTCTAGACGCTAGGCATAACTGAGTTAAAGTGGGTAGGCACGATTTTGATATGTGTTACATTGTAATATATTGATAAAAATATGTAACAATAACACAAAATAGGCAAGAAAAATTATACATTTAAGACGAATTTCGTAAAATGCAGCAAAGACAAATTACTGCTCCGAGCCGATTGTGACGAAGATATTTCGTACATATTTTCCTACAATAACCGAAGCATTCGTCTTTTTATTAGGATTGGAGTTAGTGTTCGTGTGTCGTATGAATAGATATCGCTGCAGGAAATTAAAATGATCCGAAAAACTAAATTTAGATCTACATCGTACATGCATGATATTCATACTGGCGACTTCGACTGTGCAGACATTTTCGATTTCAGATTTAAATATCTGGCTTATTTCATATTTTTTGACACATGTTCTTCTTTATTTTTATTTTAATTTATATTAAAATATATGTACAATAAGGCAGTGCCCCAGATAAGCTGCGTATCTGCGTCTTTCACCCTATTAAAATGTTTAAAAACGCAAAGATATACAATATCATGCGTATTGAAAACGCAACCAATTTGACTTTTACGCAAATTCCTAAAATTCGATGCGTACGATACAATAGCTTCAATCTAAAATTCTTTGCTCATTTTCGGTATATCCTCTTTGCAATTATTATCGTAATGTGACGTCGCTTTTATTCAGCAAGCGTCTTCTTGAAGGAGCAGGAAACATTTAAAGTTATTCAAACGCTCTGCGGACTAGATTTCATAGTTAATTACTGCATCAGACCAAATTATTTACGACAAACATGCGTTTTCAATCTGATTTAATCCGTCGCTCATTGTGCATGTATTTGTAAAGCGTCTGTCCTTTCAGTTTCTATAACGATACAAAATTATAATGTCTAAGAGAGGCCGAAAGACGTTCGCGATTGTTGCGCCATAATATCAATCGATTGCAAACTTTTTTAACAAAGAAAGCAAGTGCAATTAAGTGACAAATCATTCGTGTTATCAAATTTTTAAGTTTAAAGGTTATATTATGGACAGTTTCAAGCATTAAAGATGTTATGAAACATCAGTTTATTAAAATTAATCATAATAGTTTACAGTTTTATTGAATCAATACAAGTTAGCTTCAATAAAAGTAATCTGAATCAGAATGGATACGTTGAAGTGACCAAGATTGGCTTTTATTAAACGGGCAAATCAGCAATGATTTTAAGGTATGCATTTTTATTACTCATTTCACCCTATTTTAAGACCGAAATTACCCTATTTTTTAAAATCAATGGGTGAAAACCCTATTTCCCAAATAATTATCTGGGGCACTGAATAAGGTTTTTTTACACATTTTGTACAAATTCATAAATATTGGATAAAATCGTGCATACCCACTTTTACACAGTTTATTTCAATCCCTAATTCTTCCTTGTTGCCAACGTGTTATAGTAATGTTATTGATGCAAACTATAAAACTAATATTTGAAAATTTTGTCTAAACACATAATTGATGATTTTGAGGTATTCGTGGGCAATACATTAATGACGTGATTATGTATGATTATGTAATTGTTATTACATGCAATTGAATAACCAAAATAAAGAAAACAATATATTTTAAAAACGCGCACATGCAAATGCGTTATGACTTTGGCCGCGTCAGAGATAAAGACATTAACCCATTCATGCCTAGCGTCCTGAAAAAAGGACATTGCAAACAGCGGAGACCCAGATGAGACGCCGCATGATGCGGCGTCTCATCTGGGTCTGCGCTGTTTGCTTGAAGAAATTTCTGTCAGAAATATTCTAAATATAGAAATAAATATACCGGACAGCCCTACTTTTGGAAATAAATTGATCCAATTTAGAAGGATGGGAAAGTCCACTGGGCATAAATGGGTTAATGTAGATTGTTTTGAGTGTTTAAATTCGCATCTCGAAACAAAAGAATCTTGACCGCTATACACAGGTAAAATGGATTTGGGATCGAAATATACTGGCCGTTGGTCATTATAGTGCCAGTTATTATCCGGTGTAATATAGAATGTTTGGTCTGGGTATTCAGACTGACTGCTGTATACAGTTCTGAGGTGGCCGCGTAGTTAGGTTTGATTATATCTTTTATGTGCCATGCTTTTGGTGAAGATATAAACGCCGTCACCAAAATATACAACACACATTACTCGATCATTCTTTTGTAATGTTCCCCACCATAGTCCATGCATTTGGCGAAATAAACCACGTAGTACATACTAACTTTTAGTGACATCGTGTTGAAAAAAAGTAAACATGCTTTTCAGTTAATTTGTTTATGTTCATGGCATACTTTGATTGTGTTAGCCAGTTCTTTTCAGCTGTTTCGTTTTCAAATAAAAAGAACTACAGAAAAATGCGAATATTGTAGGAAATGTAGAATACAAGCTAAGTGTCTAGTGCAGATTGAATAACCGGATCGGGCGCATATCTGAACCAGTCGCAAAGTCTCGGGAACCATTTTTTCTGAGCCTCGCTCAATTAAAGTGATATTATGGGCATTGTTCACTGTTGAATTGAGCTGAAAAAAATCAACAGGTCAAAAGATTAAGGTAGCGCACCTCTAATGATTTCCCGCGATTTCTTCGAAGGTTGAAGAGCCTACTATTAGGTGCCGTAGCCTAGTGGTTAAGGCGATAGACTAGAAATCTTTTGGGATATTCCCGCGCAGGTTCGAATCCTGCCGACGACGTATACTTTTTTGCGACACGTTTTATTTATTTTCTAACGTAATTTTATTTAATATGGCATATAAGCTATATTTATTGTTAAATATGTTGCAATTTTTATGCACATTCTTCAATTATTAAAATTAAAACAACGTTATTGCGAAATTGGGTGATTTACTGTTGAAAATACGAACCATGCATGTTGCATTTTTATTTTTATTTTAAAAAGTAAACGGTAAATCTGTCTATTTCTTGGTATTTTTGCTGTATATAGTGTTTCTATAAAAACTAAGTTTAAAATATGACTTAAATGATACTTTTTTGAATTGTATGACACTTTGTTTTTAACCGACCCAATTTTTACTTGGCTGAAATCACTTACATTTCATGGCGCTCTTCCATAGATCAAAATTTGTAAAAAATAAATGTCTGTAAAAGAATACTTATTTCATCTTTTTTAAACTTTAAACACCTTTACAGCATCTGTACACACCAACTGCATGCCCATATTTGGAAATTTGAATGTATTATGGAACTTTTATATACCCCAGGGGTGAAAATATACTGGACAAAAGCCGAGCGTGGGGGTGGTTTTGAAAAAATCGGTTTATTTTTTTAAAAAGCATGGAGAGCCTACCTACAAATTTGCATGTAGTTCAGTGAAATGATGCTGATTAAGAAAATAATTAATTAGATTATATTTGGATATGTGCCCATTAGAGGTGCGTTACCTTAAGTTAAAATGTGGTTACTGACCATTTATCTGCAACTCATCTTGCTACCAGTTTTTTTATAAAAATATATTTTATATTATATATTTTACATGACCCACCCAGTCCTGTAAGCCGAAATGATCCGTAATACAAAATGGTGTATTTGTGTCGTATTAACGAATCTGCACTAAAACTAAATTAAGGTTCACATTGTACATGCGTGATCAGTTGTCAAACGAAAGTACGGTTGATATTAAAATGCATTATTTTTCTCTTTCCGGGATATTGCTTTAGTATGTTGATGCTGCATTAACAACTATAAGTGTATATGAGGTGAAAACACCAAAAATAAACAACGGTTGCGATAGACACCTATAAACTGTTAGATGCCCATAATAGCAGTTTAACTAGCATGTACTCAACATTAAACTTGCATACATTATGTTTTTTTTGTTGTTTTATGTTTTACGTCTTCAGCATTAGAAACGACCAATTAGACAGAAACTAAATAATAGCAATAATTGTGATATTTAAAATAGCATGTGTCGACCTTCTAGTGTCTGTGGTCGTTTTCGAGCAACTGTTTATCTGTACCCTTCAAACACATATATAATGCAATTGCAACTAATCAAGCTTTTAGCTTTTAACGGTATGTTAGTGATTGAACCGTTTCACCACAGTGAATAATGAAAATTTGTTAAAAAGCCCATAAACCCTAAAAATCAAAGAATACTTCGTACACTATTTCGAAAAAATAGAGTTACGAATAAACAATCCATGTTCCCCATAGCCATAGCCAAAATTTCAAAGCTAGATGTGGTCTGGTAACAGACATTTAACAAGATACAAAATGCTCTTTTTTGCGGACAATATATTCGACACATGTTCATGTACTAAGTAAGTGTTCGTGTGTCGTATAAATAGATATCGTTTTGGTGAATTTAAATGGAATAAATTGTTTCACAAAAAAATACAAAAGAGCATTTTGTATCTCCCTAGATCTATGTTACCAAACCACATAAAGCATTACAATTTTGGCAATTTACTATAAGGGACAATATTTTTAAATGGGTTAACTTTATTTTACGAAATAGTTTGCGAAATATGCGTTTATTTCGAGAATTTAAGTTACTTTTAAAGTTATTTAATTATTATTAAATTGCTTAATATGTGGTTCGATGGACCGCGCGGTCATCATTAAAAAAAATCAGTCATCGGTAATCTCGAGATTTTTATTTTTGTTCACTACGATTGTGTTTGATTGAATAAATAACTAAATAAATGACAATAATTGTTAGCTGTTAACCTTTATTAAAAATGTATAACACAAAAGGTACAGTCTTCTTCGATATTATGTTCAGCAGATGACTTTGTGAAACGACCCATCCACCATTTATAAATGACTGCACGTTGAAAAGTGTAAAGATTTATTGCTAAATTTCGTGTAATTTGTATGCTTTCAATTAAAATCATTTATACGTTATTCATTTCCAAAAGAAATCAAAAACACATGTTTGATGTCAATTTAGATGAAAATACAAAAATCTGAACGAGTGTCGCCTTAATAGCGATGCCGCACGAACATAGATGGCAATATCAGATACTCATGTCGCAGTATCTAATTCAATAAAATATTCCTGGCTAATAACTTATCGATGTTTCCATTTCATTATATTATTGCATGCTCGTTTTCAGCACACTTATCTGTTTTCGTATTTATTTGTTCGTGTTTTACCTCGATCGATTCTGTTAACGCCCTTCACTAACACCGTTGATTCGTAATATTACCGTTCCAAAGACAAGACGCAGTTGTCGATATACCGTCGGTTACTAAGCTTAGCAAAATATATTGGGTGCGGAAAAGATATTTTTAAAAAGACATGGGACAAAAAGCAAGGTAACTTATATTTTATTTTTGGTTGCTGTTGTTGTTTTTCTTTTGCCTAATTTTCTGTTTGTGTACATTTTGTTTAAGTTTTGTATTTACATGCATTTCTCATCATGCAAATGTTACCTTTCTTCAACATTTCATTTCTATTCGCGCTTTTTCGGTTATTATAATTTTAGTGCTGATCTTTCAAGTCTTCGTGCACAAATAACAAAAATAAAGAAAACATAAGAATTGTTAATTTAAGTCGTGTTCTAAAAAAAAGCTGACCATAATGCATGTGCGTATAGTGTCGTCCCAGATTAGCCTGTGCAGTCCGCATGGGCTAATCAAGGACGACACTTTCCGTCTAAATTGGATTTTTGCTAAGAAGAGACTTCATTTAAACGAAAACTGTCAAAAAAGCGGAAAGTGTCGTCCCTAATAAGATATTAATGCAAAACATAACTACATTTTACTTGTGGTTGCTAAGCTGCTTCTGGGTTAGTTGCCTGCGGTGTTTATAATTCAAAATATTCATGCTTTCTTCTAATATCGCACAAAAGTTCGGTGGGTGGGAAGGCTAATTCTTATTTCCCTAGACATTTTTTTACTATAACAAATTTATTAAGAAGGTACAATCACATTCAGTTATCTTCTAAATCTCAATTTAACCCATTTATGTCTAGTGGACTCTCCCATCCTTTTAAATTGGATCAATTCATTTCCAAATGTAGGGATGTCTGTTATATTTATTTCTATATTAATAATATTTGTTACAGAAATTCCTTTAAGCAAACAGCGCAGACCCATATGAGACGCCGCATCATGCGGCGTCTTATCTGGTCTGCGCTGTTTGCAAAACCCCTTTTTATAGACGCTCTATGCATAAATGGGTTAAATAATACCAAGTATTATTTTGCACAAGTATACACATACAGTGCAGGTTTTCAATAGTACTCAAATATGCGAACAAGTAATTTTTACAGGAAATGTATTTATCATACTATTATGGAGCGTTAGTTATTCTCTTGTTTTCATAAATAACGTGTTTATTTTGTTATATTAAATTTATGAACACATACGAACAATTGAATCATTAAATTTGTTAGTCAGTTTGTACAAAGAACTCACTTGATTGCATGAACGAGACTAGACTGAACCTATCAACGTCTTATTTTCAGTTCACACATTTTCTTGAGTACGTGTCAGAGCTTTTTATGAATTGCGCTGCATTAACTTTCAAGAAGTAAACAATTATATATTGTGAAAATTGCGCTAAATTCAGTACTTACTTCCGACGCGAACGCAATTCAGTCGTAATTGCAATACATGCCATGACAACAGAATCGTTAGAATAGTGTTTCTACATTGACACGGACTGTGCCGCAAGTGTTAGAAATTATGTCTGCAAATCGAAATAATTATCATAACTACTATTAATTAAGAGAACGAATGTGCGTATTAAAACGTGGAAAATTTTACTGACACTTTAATAATAAGCTTGTGGCAACAGTTACCATGGCGATAAATATTGAATTCCTATTTTCATCATTTTCCGATTCTTTTGAGATCAAAGCTTTGTTCGAGACATAACATATAGAAATATAGACACTTATGAAGTCGATATATCACTCAATCATCTTTGAAGCATAGGTTTTCTATCGCAAGTAGGTAAAAATATCACGGAAATTCGCACTGTAGACATGATATCGCGCTTTTCTTAGAGGCACATGCGAACAGTTCGTCTCAATTAGATTTAGACGATGTCATAAAAACAATGAAAATAGCATTCCTTGTTCAGAAAAAAATGTTTTGATATCGGTTCGATTACTAGATTAAGATTGCTAAAATAATAAATTGTTTTTACACTTTATAACGATAAGTTCATAAATATACGTATAACAGATAAAACGTTCAGCAAAAAAAAGAGCCTGAGTGTGCGTTTGATTTTGCTTGTTCTCGGCTCAATTCTTGTTTTAAAATATCCCAATTCATATGGCTTGTGAATCAATACACAGGCCTTGACACTAACTTTTTTGACAGGGTACCCGGAGGGAACCCTACTTTCAACTTTTGGTGGCCCTCACCCAAACTAGGGAGTCCTCTTGTTTCAACACACAGCTACTCTCGGCGTAAGGGCAAATAAGTACAAGAAGCATACTAGTACACATTTTATTTCCTATATTCAATTCTGTTGCCATTTAAAGCAGACCCATTAAAAGCTCACAACCTTGTCTTGTAAACTTTTGATATCATGTATTTCATCAATATCATCAGCATCGTCATCCTTGTCATAATCATCTTCAGCATTATCATCTTCAGCATTGCCCTTCGCCGCCAGAACTTAGCGTTTCGGAAGTTCTTATTATAAACTTTTAAGAAATAAAAGGTAATTACGCGCATTCAGGGGTTTCACTGGTTCAACAAAACTTGTTGCAACTTTTTCGCGCCGTGAAAACTGTCGATTATTCCAACCTTATTAATAAGAACAATCATTTAAAGAAACCTTACTACATGAATGTCAATGCCTATATTATCACTTTAAAAAGTATATTATTACATAAAAAACAATAAGTACCTTCATAAGTCATACCTTCATAAGTCTTAATAAGCTTTTTTTGTATATAAATACCTTTTTTTACAACTTGATAAACAACACAGATAACCAAAATAATATAACAATGTTTACTTCAATGTATTAAACAGTATGCTGCCTAAATGTTTCAAAATTATTTATTTAAACATAGAATCACACCAATTTACATCATTTGAAAGGGAAAAAGAAATATAAAACATCAGAAAGTAAATCATCTCACTTAATTTGTTAAACAGTTATATATGGTCATTTGGACATGTCATACATCAGCTTCTGTTGTTAAAACGTTTTCTGTTAGTGGTGGATGATTTCCAGGATCAATTAAATTATAATTGTTCACGCCTATTTCCTGACAGAAAGGCCCAGATAATAACCACCATCTACATGTGTATTCTAGTTGCCTGAAATAACATAAAGCATTTTTTTTTAACAAACTATCAACAACAAACAAACACATGCATGTCACTATCTTTAAATGTCCGAATTTGAACATATCCGAAATATAGTACACCAAGTGAACGATATACTTTTTATTTCAGAAATTGTTGGTATCTTAATCAAATTATATCCTTCCAAGGTCATTATAATAATGGAACTATTAAACAGAAATGCTCACAAATACCTGTAGAAAAAAGTGTATACCGGCATGTGTTTTTGTGGAGAATTAAATGCTTTTGCCAGCCCGATCGCCTATGGTTTTGATAAAAGAAATAGCGGCTCTAATAATTATTATAATTACTGATCGTCGTGACAGTTTGTCCCCCGAAGGACCCCCGATAATGTTGAAGAACTTCAGGTCTAACCCTTTTTACATTTTGTATGTATGGACCAATGTATATATTTGTATAATGTCATTATCTGGAAATAAAATATGTTTAAAGTACAGTTTGTCCCAGTGTTACTTTTTTGGGGGCTCAATATCATAAAGGAGCCATTAATAATCCGATAATCCGATAATAACCCCCATAAAACTTGACAATAGCAGTAAATACACCGTTTGTAACACTTACACGCTTCAGTGATTTCAATATACTCTCTGCACTGTAGGTCGCTTACATCGTCGAAAATCAATATTTACAACTGACAGACGCTGGCCACTCATGCTCAATCGCGTGCTTTCGATTCGCAGTACATTTTCGGATAAGATTTTATACGCCGCTCTTTAAAAGTTGGAGGCACTTTTAAAAAATCAAATGGTCAATCAAGACAAAGTGGTTCTATAAATTTAGGGTTCCCGGAGGACCACCCAGCTTGAAAGAACTGGTGGTCCTCGCCAAAATCTGGGGGCCTCGGGTCCCCAAACAACCTTCAGTGTCGAGGCCTGATACATATAAATGATTTTTTTAACAATTACAAAACTAAATATAATAATTGAACATGTACTTTTTAGATAAGATAATGCAACATATGCAATGCATATATGTCGTGCAACTGAACAATACATACGGAATATTACGCTAGTGGCTTGTGTGATGACGTATCACACGAGAGGCGGAGCCTCCAGTGTGATGCGAAATAGCACCAGCCACGAGAGTGATACAAACTCTTGGAACAATTGACTAGCGTAATATTCCTTTTATTATATACAACAACTAACGAAAACAGTTAACAAACGTATTTTTTTACTTTAACAAAACTGACAAAACAATGACTAAAACGGTACGCCATAGTTTATTTAAGACGCGTATGAATACAGTTAATGTAAACTAACGTGTAAACATTCGAACCGGGAAAACACAGGTTTCCGACACGCTTACCTTAATGCCATCGTTAATCCAATTTTTATAACAATTAAGTTGACAACTTTAATCCGATGTTTATAACAAAAACGTTTAAACGATATGCACTTCCACTTCTAATCTATCTTCCATGTCTTTATCGAAACTTAGTTTAAACCACACTATTTTATTGTATTCCTATCGAAATATACATTTATGCATGATAAACACACACTCGAAAATACGTTTTTAACACATAGTTTACTGCTAAAAAACACCACGTCTGACATGTCCTTACAGAGTTGAGATAAAACTATTGTGTTTTGTCACAGAAATGACGTCATACGATGTACTACGTAATATATTTCGTATTCTACCACGGCACGTGATTTGTTTTCTATATACAAAGAAGGAAAACTACTATTGGTTATTACCCCGATATACCAACGGTTGTTTAAAGTGACGTCACTTTGATTGTCCGCGCACTGTTTATGAATGAAGACGGCGTCATTTGATTTTATTTGTTGTGGTGACGTCACGTTTTCGCGGAAAAGTGGAGGACGTTCGGTTAATATAATTCTTATTCATAAACTTTAAATCGCGGATAACGTTTTTATGAAATCGTGTTAGAATCGAAATAATCGACGGGCAACCCTTGATTATTGCGGTAATAACCAACGGTATGTCTTTCCGATGCTTGTTATTAAACCACTCGGGCTACGCCCTCGTGGTTTAATTCCTACGCATCGGAACTCCATACCGTTGGTTATTACCGCAATAACCAACGGTTACCCGTCGATCATTTCTTAAATATAAAATATTTCTATTTTCGGTGCGTGTAATGTGACGTCATTAAATGGGTCGAAGTAGTCCGGCTAGTATGGTAATTCGGAATTGGAAACAGCGAGTGGCGTAAAACGGGATTTTTATTTCAACGATTGATACAAACTGTATTTTGTTAAAAGCATTAAACAGGTATATAATAGAATAGAGAACACCCATCTGCATTATGTGTTATTATATGAGTCGCGTTCTGAGATGTGGTAAATATGCATGAATGTGTGTCATGGATGATAAAATCAAGTAAAAGTGTATTATACATATATACATTATGTTTCAATATGAACTTTTACGGATTTCAATGAATGTTTATAACACGCAGTATATTTTTGAAAAAGAAAAATTATTAATTTGGTTGCTATAAAACGAAACAAACAATATGACGTTTTCTAAATATTTATCGAACAAATTAAAAAAAAGAAAAGTATTATTTATTAAACATCGAAGCATGTGCCGAGTACAATACTATAGTTATGGTCTGATTATAGGGAGATATGTTAATTTAATAATTTGTGAAACTCCAATAGCTGTTTTCATGGCAACAAGGCTGAATGTCAATTCCATTTTTTTTATTTCATTACAAAAGAATGTCGAACTCCAATGTTACTCTTAACTTTCTCTTCAGTCAGTTAGCGATATCAAATAAAGCCAATAACCACTTCGAAATTCCGTGAAAGCAGAATGTGTAGTCCTTGATTAGCTTGTACGGACAAAACGTTACGCACATGCCTTGGTTTAAACATATTTATTCAAGAATGTGTTTTACAGCATAAGTTACAAGCATCTAAAGTTTATGATTGTAACGATGGCTAGGCTAGTAGGGTTCTTTTACTTAATAATATATTTACACACATAGTGTCGTTGTTTTATTTGTATTTTAAACAAAAAACAGTTGAATAATCATTGACATTGAAAAATGCACATGCATTGATTACCCCATTTATGAAAAAAAGCATTGGCACACAGCGTGGACCCAGATGAGACGCCACATGATGCGGCGTCTCATCAGGGTCTGCGCTGTTTGTTTACAGGAATTTCTTTAAGAGATATTCTAAATATAGAAATAAATATACTAGACATTCCTAATTTGGGAAATAAATTGATCTAATTTAGAAGGATGGGAGAGTCCATAAGCCATAAATGGGTTAAACTCGTTTTTCCCAAAACGAGGCTGAATTCTATCGTACAAGAGGACCCTAAAATTCTCAGAGGAAGTGAGTTTAACCAGGATGTACACTAGTATCAACAAACTCCATCTTTCTGAACAGCAAGAAGCCGCCGAAGTTTTCGAAGCAGTCCGCACAGGCTAATCTGGGACGACACATTCCATCTGGGACGACACTTTCCATCTGGGTCGACACTTTACATCTGGGACGACACATTCCATCTGGGACGACACATTCCATGTGGGACGACACATTCCATCTGGGATGACACATTCCATCTGGGACGACACATTCCATCTGGGACGACACTTTACATCTGGGGTGATACTGAACGCATATGAATAAGGTCATTTTTCTGATAACGGGGCTCATTTATCTCTCCAAAAACCAAAGGCTCACACAGTATAAAACTAGATTGATGCAGGCATTATACTATCTGTATATCCATCTCTCTCCACAGCAAGAGGCCGCCTAAAATATCGGAGGCGCTCATGGAGACGTACTTCCGGGCCGAGTACGATGCCATGGACGCCGATGCCGACGGGTCGCTGAACCGACAAGACGCCATAGATCTGATCCAAATGCTTGGATGCAACAAGGGGAAACGGAAGCTCCAGGTAGGGATGAAGTTGAAGGTGATAGTGTTGATATAGATGATTGCTACGTAAATCGATGGTGGTTAAAGGATGATAATGGGCATGTCGATACTGGTGGCACCGACTATTGTTATGATGATTTATGTAGATTGCTGTTAAGGCGGTGACCATGATGGTGGTGGTTGTGATTGTGGTGGTGATTTTCATGGTGGTGGTATTGGTTCTGATGGCGTTGTTGGTAACGTTGATGGTAATGATGATTGTGGTGATGACTGTGTTGATGATGATGGTGGTGGTGAAGATGGTTGTGATAATAATGGATATGATGGTGTTGATGATGGTGGTGATGATGTTGTTTGTGATGATGGTGGTAATGATGGTGGTGAATATGGTGGTGATGATTGTGATGATGGGGATGGTGGTGATGATTATGATGGTGGTGGTGGTGGAGTTGGTGGTGATGGTAATGATGGTTGGGATGATGGTGGTGGAAGTGGTGGTGATGATGATGTTTGCTTATGATGGTGGTGATGGTGGTTATGATAGTGGTGGTGTTGGAGGTTGTGGTGGTGGTAATGATGGTGGTGATGATGTTGGTGATGACGGTGGTGATGATGGTGGTGATGGTGGTGATGAAAGTGGTGATGATGGTGGTGGTGATTGTGACGATGGTTGTGATGATGGTGGTGGTGATGATGATGGTTGTAGTGGTGGAGATGGTGGTGGTAGTGATTGTTGTGTTCTTGGTTGGGATGGTGATGATGATGGTCGATGAAAGTGGTAGTGATGGTGGTGGTGTTGATTATGATGGTTGTGATAATTTTGGTGATGATAGTGGTGGTGCTGATTGTGATAATTTTGGTGATGATGGTGGTGGTGATGATGGTGGTGATGATGATGGTGATGGTATTGATTATGGTGGTGATGATGGTTGTGATTTCAGTGGTGATGATGGTTGTGATTTCAGTGGTGATGATGGTTGGGATGGTAGGGGTGATGATGGATATGGTTGCGATGTTGGTGGTGCTGACCATGACGATGGTGCTAATAATTGTCTTGTTGGTAGCGGATATGACAATGTTGATGAATGTGGTGATTACAATTAGGAAAATATAGCTACGTTTAAAAAAACAATGGTTACCAATATAGTTATAATTCCTAACATTATCAATCACACTACTTCGCTTCATTCCACTGCATTTTATTATACTCCATGTCGCCCCGCTTCACTCCACTCAACTAGATTTCACACCTCTAAAATCATATCAACTTTACACCACTCTCTTCAACTCTCTCCACCACTCCACTCCATCCTCTATCAATACCCTTCCACTGCACTCCATTTTACATGTCTCCACTCTATCCATTTTACTACACTCCATCCCTTTCAATGTTATTACCTAGGAATGGGACTACAACAAAAATGATCTGATCTTGAGAGAAGACTACATAGAAAACATCAAAGATGATCCCATGCTGATTAAAAAGTAAGTATTATATTAAACAAACATTCCTCTAATTTTGTGAAAAATCATTGATATGGAGAAAATTATATAATAGTATAATATGAAAGGATAGTTTTCACGTGTTTGTGTTTCACATAATATGAATATTGGGGATCAAAGGCCGCAATCGTCATTATAAGGAAACCCATATTTATTGTCCCCTTAGGGTTTCACCGGAGGGACTTATGGTTTGTGCTCTGTGCGTCTGTCAGTCTGTCAGTCCGTCACACTTTTCTGGATCCTGCGATAACTTTAAAAGTTCTCCATATTTTTTTTAATGAAACTTTATATATGGACAGATGGATATATGGAGATTATGCACGTCATTTCATTTTGTTCCTACGTCGAGAATTCTGGTTGCTATGGCAACAAATATATTTTTAAAATCTGACAATGGTGGAGCCGGTAGGGGACATATATTGCTTCGCAAAAGCCTTGTTTGATTTATGATTAACACAAATCAAGATAAGTTAAGTTAGCTTTAAAAATAGTTTACTTCACACGTGAAAGCCATTTAAACGCATAAAGCAAACTATGACATAAATTGAATTAAAACCAACACTTTATATCAGTTAATTAATATTGACTCGTGTTTGATACCTAAATTTAACGAACATTTTAACGTATTTACCGTCGTGCAAGTTGACGCGTAAACGTATTTAAAAGAATAACAATACAATTTAAACCTCAAATAGTTCTAGCAGAACCATTGTCTTATCGGCGTCTATTTCCGCTTTCAGAACGATGAAGTACCGGAAGCTCTTCCGGTTGTTCGACAGGAACGCCGACGGCTCGGCTTGCAAGCAGGAAATCATCAACGGACTTGAGTCGGTACGTAGTTCCTCGCAGTATCTCGCCCATGCGCATGCGCAGGCTGGTCTGAAGCTGCGCTGTAAAGTGGCATAAGACCAATTGTCGCATGATGCTGGTCACATAATATCAAATTATTTTCTATACTACATAATAGATGCACACATATAAAAACATTACGTATGAAAGCAAGTTTTATTTGGTTTGGTTTAAGTTGATAATACTTGTTTGTTTTTCTACTACCGGCGTAACTTAAGTTTCATATAAAAATGTGTAAAACGTATTTAAAAGTCTAGTTTAATGCATATTACATTTAATTGAACAGAGTCATACGAACATTTAAGTGGACTCCGCCTTAAGAGCATGACTCATATGTATCTGATATTATACAAGAAATCACCAATTGAGTCTTGTTATGAGAAAATTGGGCATAATGCATGTAGTACAGTGTCATCCCAGATTAGCCTGTGCAGTCCACACAGCCTAATCAGGGACGACACTTTCCGCTTTTATGACATTTTTCGTTTAAATGAAGTCTCTCTTCTTAACAAAAATACAATTTAGGCGAAAAGGATCGTCCCTGATTAGCCTGTGCGGACTGCACAGGTTTATCTGTGACGACACTTTACGTACATACATTATGCCCAGTTTTCTCAGAACGCGATTAAATTAATGTTTTGTCAAGGGCTTCTAAATATTAAAATACAAATTCATAATGATTGTGCATGTCGTGAAGGTGGTAGAACCACTCTTCGTACCATGAGAGCCGTGAACGTTATTAGATATTGCTTCAAAATCGTTCAATTTGATATATTAAATTAGTTTATCAAAATGTTATGTTACCAACTGGAAAGAAAGACAAATTAAAAACCATATGGGCTGAATCTGCATGTTCTTAACTGCAAAATCCTGGTCTTAATTATTTGATTGGTTTTATGAATGTTTAGGCGATGACAAATGTTTCTGTCGAGGCAAACGATTACATTTAATTATAAATATTTATATGTTTTACATATGTTTCATACCGAAGAATAATGTATTCACATACATTTATGCCCAATTTGATATCACATTTACATACGATTACATATTGTCAACGTCGCCCTGGCAACTAATGATAAATCGGTATATCAAATAAAACGGTTGTTTTCCTATATTAAATATATTGTCAATGAAGAAAAAATACATTGCATATAAAGTTAAGGATCCTGGCATTTGATATCAGATCTAAATATTTCTAGGTCTAGAATGTAAACAATAATTTGAGATGTTCGATTAAGTTTTCCCTGTTAAATGTTAACCCTTAAAGCGCTGGAGCCGAATTTTAAAGGCCTTTGCAAACAGTTTGGATCCAGATGAGACGCCACAAAACGTGGCGTCTCATCAGGATCCAAACTGTTTGCTATTCTGATAGTATTCTTTGAAAAAAATCGAAGAAAATGCTAATTTTAGAAATTCTGCAGACGACATTTTAGCAGACGACAAATTTCCCAGCATGCAAAGGGTTAAAACCTGCACTTTTCGAAGTAATGTTAGAAGTCTTAGAGATTAATCTAATAGATCAAATGTTGAATCTAAAAGATGGCATAATTACGTTTTAATTTTAATTCCACGAACTAAAAGACGATGTATATGTCGCACTTTACTTGAACACGAGTAGCACATGCAATGGAAAGCATTATTTATACAGAAATACGATATACATTAGCAATTACTGGAAAAGACCAAGATTTCATTCACTATATTGAATTACTAAAGTCTTAAAATAGCCTAAGAACTGACAACCTCACTATGATAAATATTGACCACTCACTGATATTAATTATTTTGTAAATGTCTTTCTTGTTCACCTTTTCACTTGAAGCTATTTACATACGGAATGTTCGTATAAATCAGCGTGATTTTCACCTGTACGTACAATCTATTATAAAATCTAGCTAAATTTACTAGAATGGCCTTCGATATAAGATCTAGTCACAATTAGTATTTATTAAGTATATATGTATTTATTGTTTGCTGTTGTGTTTTTGAAGAATTACGAAAACCAAATTTCACCACCATTTATCTAGTTTGTTTCACTTTGCGTATGTTATTGTGGTCAACACAACCATTAATTGAGTCGCGTTCTGAGAAAACTGGGCATAATGCATGTGCGTAAAGTGTCGTCCCAGATTAGCCTGTGCAATCTGCACAGGCTAATCAGGGACGACACTTTCCGCTTTTATGACATTTTTCGTTTAAATGAAGTCTCTTCTTAGCAAAAATCCAATTTAGGCGAAAAGTGTCGTTCCTGATTAGCCTGTTCGAACTGCACAGGCTAATCTGGGACGACACTTTGCGCACATGCATTATTCCCAATTTTCTCAGAACACGACTCAATTAATTATTATTGCATACCCATTATATGTACATACTTTTCATCACCATGTTGAATAAGCATTTATTAACATCACATTTACATGTCTTACGTATGTTTTTGGCTATGTACAACTGTATTCGCCAATAAAATTGACTTGACTTTTCTTGATTAGAAATAAACTCTCCAAAATTTACAACACGTATTAAATAATATATGTGAGACATTCTAAAATAGATGCAATAACAGCTCAAATGAAGTATTTCAAAATGTTTGTGTCGCCACGTCAATTGCTTTTATATAATAAACACCTTTCTATGTATATTTCAGATATGCTTAGAGGTAATATTAATGTTCATAAATGTTGTGTTCAGGCTCGTGTGTTTTTTTTTTTTTAAATTGCAACATACAATTGTATTTATTGTAGATACCAAGATGGTTTGGCATAATCAACATATATGTTGTATCAAATCTAACATATTAACAAATATATTTTTCTTATATAAATAACTTCTCTACCGCACAACTTAGAAAGATTAATTAGAGCCACGTTGTGCGAAAAAAACAACAACATAATAAGGCAAACAGAGAGATAAATGTCGTTTTATCAAAATAATTTAATACTCGCAACCATCTTTTATTTAAAGCAACTACAATAACACTGACACGGACCAACATATTGTATGACTTCAAATCGTGTGTTTTTAATTTCAATGAATATTTAAAAGTGTTCGTTGGAATTGTTTCCGTTTTAAAAAATATTTAAGTTACGTAACGGCGTTTACATGTCCCAGGGGTGGTTGTTTCCGACATGTTTTTTTATAGGTTTAAAGGTGTTGTTTTCATTCGAAGAAGCATTTTTCCCGAATAAAGCACGGTATAGAACTAAGCGTCATATAATGCATTAATGTAAATACGTCTACGCAATAGATTATATTTGATTTCCGTAACATGCATTTTAATTTGAAATTTAAGGATTTTAAACTTATTTTATTTCGTCAAAAAATAATCTAATAGCTGCAGTAGATCTAAAACAAGACTGGAGAGTTTCCCATTTCAAACATGAAAATAAAACAGATATCTCACTGCGGTATTCCAGGGTGCAAGATAAACGGGGTCCACTGAGGTTTTCACACGGGCTGGACAGAAAATAAACACACCGTTCAGAACTTTATTTTGGCATATATCTCAATTCATTAAAATACATTTGCAAAACATTTTAGTGCATACAAGAAAGTTTTCTTGCATTTTATGTCGATATCTTAAGATTTAAGAATAAATAATTGAATACGTCTGAAATCGGTGCCAAAATTTCACTTTGCTTGCAACATAACCGTAAACATGAATGCGTTACACATCGTATTTTTGTCCAAGAACACAGACTTATCAAATAAAGTAAATCTGATGTATTTCAGATTGCCATAAGCAGCATGAAACTGTCTTGTATGCAAGGTTTGACTTTCTTAAGAAAATAAATGTGTTAAAAAGTTATTTGAAGAAAAGCATCACATACCGGTGTGTTGACATCCATTAACGTTCAAATGTGAACCCCCAACAAGGCACGTGATCCTGCACCCTGATTACTGAGAAGAGTTGTTTCCCTTCATCAAGCAATCGGAGTAATAGAGATAAATCAGTCCGCGCTATATAACTATAACTGAGATGAATCAGTTCCCTTTATTCCGCAACGAATATGTACTGCACATTAAAACTCGAATTTTTCCCCTGTATAAAGCAACTGGATAATTAATTAGTTTTCATTAAGTATTGTAACAAAGTTAATGTGTTTTCTTAGCTCAGTCACATTACTATTACCTAATAAATACACATTTTGTAGTAAATCTTATAATATGCCTTCACAAAATTACTTAAACATTTCAAGTTAAACTTAAAGTGTAATGACTCGAAAATGATTACAGTGAATTCACTCCGTGGTATAATTTAATTGAATTGTTACCCTTATTATTCCACGGGTTATTTGTTTGGCGCACTGGTAAGTACATGCGCTTCTCACATACAGATTTACCACTGTCTGTTAAACCCGTCTCTTACCCCGCTCTAACCCGTCTCTAACCCCGCTCGAACCCGTCTCTAACCCCGCTCGAGACGCACGTGAGTTTGGTTGGCGGTCACCATAATGGGCGGGCGAGTTTCCTTCTGGTACTACGAACCCAGCCCTCTGCATAAGACCCCATGAACAAATTAAAGCGCTACAGGCACTGAAGTTGTTCGCTGTTGTCGTCCTTGCTTAGCTTGTGCGCATTGCACAGGCTATTCAGTGTGCACAGGCTTATCTTATTTGACATGCAATAAGCCCCGTTTTCTCTGAAAGCAGCCAATTTTACAGATTTCAATGATAAACTATAGACTGGCCAATGTCGTCTTGCAAGCAGGTAAATACACTCACAGCAGTAGTAGAGCAGACGCTCCAAAGACTTCGTCGTCTGCAGTGCAGACAGGCAGCGGTAATCGTTCCTAGCATAGTGAGTAACGGTCCTTAGCGTAGCTATGGCTAGGCTTCTAAGCACATACTGATTTGCAAAACATGCTCTGTAAATTTAGTTGTGAGATAACGCTCACAACTAAAAATGGAATGCCTTTTAGTAAAAAATGAATGCAGTCCGCACAAGCTAATCAGGGACGACACTCTCCGCCTAAACTTGATTTTTGCTAAGAAGATACTTTCTTGATACGAAAAATATCATAAAAACGGAAAGTGTCGTCTTTAATAAGCATGCGCGGACTGCACAGACTAATCTGGGACGACATTTTGCGCACATGCATTATACACCATTTTCACAGAGCAAAGCTAAATAACCCATTCCGGGGTCAATATTTACCGACTTATTCTTAGACATAAGGCTCGAATTACAACCAAGAAAACATATGCTCACCCTTTGAATATATACAGGCTTCTTATATTACTTGAATTATATATTAATTGTTATACATGATAAATTGTGCATTTAAATGTGTTAAATACCATGCGTTTTTGAAATATGCTATGCCTTAAGAGCATAACAGTTTTAAGAAATAGAGGATATTTGTTTGATTCGATGGAATATCGATTTTATTTCACGAGTGATCATATAAAATATGTATTTTTTATGTTCACTCGTGAATTAAAATCGATATTCTATCGAATCCAAAAAAAATTCTTTTTATTTTATGCTTTTTTTCACCGTTTATTCACATTGTAAAAGAGTTTAATTGGATGATTTCGTTGGATTTATGACGTCGTTTCGTCGAAAAAATGACGTCATTTCACAGTAAAATAGTGAAAACTAACGATAATTTTCACTGTTTAAAACAGTGAAATGTCAGTTTTATTTTACTGATGTTTCTCTATAAACCACCGGAAAGCATAAAATAATGTTCTTTATCTGTAGACTTAAGTGTAAGAATTGGTTGGTTGTATACGAGCCACGGACACAACGGAGAAAACGGGGCTTAATGCATGTGCGTAAAGTGTCGTACCAGATTAGACTGTGTGTGAAGTCCGCACACTTTCATCAGGGGCGACATTGTTCGCCTTAACTGGATTTTTGTTCAGATGATTTCCTTTAAACGAAAAATACAATAAAATAAGGGACGACACTTGACGCACATGCATCAAACCCCCTATTATCAGAGCGAGGCGAATCTGTCTATGAACTCTTCCACTTGGTCGTTTTCATTTCTCTAGCAACTGGATATCGACGTCGACGACGACGTTCTTAAAATCGTCGAACAGATGGTCACCGATGCAGACGGTCGCATCACGTACCAGAACTTCTTAAAGCAGAGGTTCAAAGCGTTGAAGGAGAAAGCACCCACTTTTGGTCCAAACGGCAAATTTGCCGGAAGTCAGGCGTCGATTGCGTCGGTGAGCGGCCATGTGGACGGCCACGTGGGATAGTGGTTGCCTTTGATTTTGTTTTGTATTTTTTTAAATCCGTTTAATGGTGTGTGTTTTTATGAAACTTTTCTGCCTTATGTGCCTGTCTGTGTTGTTGTTGTTGTTGGAGAACATGTCAACAGAAGTGCTTAAACATATCGGTTGCTTCTTTTACCGCCTAAATTTGAAAAATGTTGCTTCGTTTACAATATCTACATGTGTATGCTTAAAACTATCGGTTGCTGCGGTTAAAATGTATTCATTTAAATATTTAAATCTGGCGGCTGCTTCGTTAGAAATTTATATAATTGAATATTGAAATCTTTCGCTTGCTTCGTTTGCAAATTCTACATTTCAAAGCTCAAACCGTTCGATTTATTTACAATGTCCTACATAAGAACGAAAAAATTAACGTTGAAACGCCTATGTTGATTCATCAAAAATACATACATTTGAACGCAGCACCAATAATGATGATTCATCTATGCTAATAGCATTATAAATGAAAATACCCTTTAATTGCTGCACGTGACATAAACTGCAACCATTGAAACTATGAAATGAAAAGAAGTGTCGTAAACAGTTTCTGCCTATTTTATTGATATTTTAGTGTTTGTCTTGAAAGGGACTTAAATAAAGATTACTGATTATGAATGTTATATTATTATTGCTTGAAACATGCGAAGATGCAAAACGAAAAGGTCAAGGAAAACGTTTGAAAACTTAACGCATCATGATGCTAATGATTTTGATGATGATGACTTTGATGATGATAAATTCGTTGAAGATGATGATGATGATGATTTGTTTAATAGCACCGTTGGTGTGGCAATACAGCATGAAACGGTCTAAAGACATAACGTATACCAGATATATACGAGTTTAAATGTGTAGTCATCAGTTGAAACGATTCAAGAATTAAGGGTGTATCTGTTGGTTTTGTTTTGCCGAAAAGCTTTCCCGCTTTGGTAGCAATATGTACATTTTTTGTCATCCACCTGCTTTTACAAACACAGAGACATATTTGAAGTTGAATATTTGTACAAGTTATATATTATATGTAAATTTAAAGCCAATCAATAATAACTCAAACAACGAAATTTGACCATGTACAAAAACTAGATTTAGCAATTAATAAAATTTAATTTAATTTAAAGGGGAAGTCAAAGTTACACGATACGTCGACTTTGCTTTTCGATGCATTCTCTGCAAATCATAATTATGCCGCTTTAAATTCGGAAATATTTCCATAAATATATCGAAAACACGTTTTAAAACGAGTTATTCTTACATTACTCATATAATTCCAGGAGGTTTCATAATGTCTATGCAGACAAAATAATGAAGAAACTACAGCACGTATGTTATCGTTTTGTTGCGGATCACAGTGATATGGCTTTGCCAAAGCAAAAATAAAAATAAAAGAGAGGTGTGTGCCAAAAGAACCTGGGTCAAAGAAATTGTATTAATGTTATAAGAAAAATCAAAGCGGTGCAACCATCTTAGGAAATAAAAGAGTGATATTGGTTCTAGATTATTCAAAATAATGTGTTTTATAAGCGGCTCTTTTAAAAAGACATAGTCGATACGTGCTTGCTTTATGATATTTGTGTGTTGAAATAGTATGAATCTAAAGCAAGACGAGTCAGTATGTATTACAGAAATAACAGACAATTTTCAAACTTAATCAAACTAATTGGAAACTATGACAATTGGTATGTTTAAAAAAATATAAACACTTAAACAAGTTAAACAACTCAATTAAAAAGGAAAATTGAAAACACATAAACGAGTAACAGGACATTTCAATTCCATGACATATACAAAGTTGGCATAGATCATGTTCACATTATATGTTTCTTGTTCTGAGAAAACTGGGCATAATGCATGTGCGTAAAGTGTCCTCCCAGATTAGCCTGTGCAGTCCGCACAGGCTAATCAGGGACGACACTTTCCGCTTAAACTAGATTTTCGGTAAAAAGGGACGTCCTTTAAACGGAAAATACCATTTAAGCGGAAAGTGTCGTCCCTGATTAGCCTGTGCGGACTGCACAGGCTAATCTGGGACGACACTTTACGCACATGCATTATGCCCAGTTTTCTCAGAACGCGGCTCATATATATAACATATGCTATTTCACTATCTACTGCAAGTACACACAAGCAACTACACATATGCAAAAAGTAAACATTGGAAGTACATATTACACATTATTTGAAAGACATAGTTAATGCCATAAGTGGCAAGCAGAAGTGCTTAACAATAAAACTGTGTAAATAATAAGATAGAAAAAACAACATTCTAATGAACTGAAGAAAATTACGTTTTTAGAATTTTATACTTGTTCACAGAAATTTTATCACGGAATAAAAAATTGAAAAGTTCATGTTAACAATTATTTGAAAGAAATCGCTTATTCCAAACGTGGTTAGCAGAGGTATTCAACAACAATTGTGCAGTTAATAGAAAACAATATCTGTATTAATGAAACAGAAGAAAAAACGAGTATAGAATATTATTCATATTAATGAAACAGAAAACAACTTTTATAGAATATTACACTTTTTAAAAGACATAATAAAGCAATAAAAATGATTTAAAGTCTATATTACACATTATTTGAAAGACATTTCAGGTATTTACATAGGCGGAAGCAGAAATAATATTTGCAGAATTTTTCAACAATGCATGTGCCAATTATAAAATAGAAAATAATAAACTAATGAAAAAGAAAAAAACGTTTATAAAATAGTGCATTATTAAAAAGACATTAACAAACAAAACGACATGGAATATAGGTTTAAATGATTATGAAGAGAACAAAATTTATGTCAATATTATGTATTATTGGAAAGGATTTTTAAAATTGGCATTAGTTCAAAAATATAACCTTCAATAGATATGAAACAGAAGAAAATCATAGAACACACGTAGTACACACATTTAGAAAGACGTTATACAATAGTTTTATAGATATATTGATAAAAAGTATGGAAGAACATAATTTTGAGCCGCGTTCTGAGAAAACTGGACTTAATGCATGTGGGTAAAGTGTCGTCTTTGATTAGCATGTGCAGTCCGCACAGGCTAATCAGGGACGACACTTGCCGCTTTTATGGTATTTTTAGTTTCAAGAAAGTCCCTCCTTACCGAAAATCAAGTTTAGGCGGAAAGTGTCGTCCCTGATTAGCATGTGCGGACTGCACAGGCTAATCTGAAATGACATTTTACGCACATGCATTAAGCCCCGTTTTCTCAGAACACGACTCATTTGCAGACACGACCGCTAGGAATACAGTTAAAGCACCAATATGTATCAATGTTTGATTTGCATTGTAACCTCAAAGAACAACACCCGACAATCTAAATCAATCTGAAGACATGCGTAAATATCAGTTTAATATCTGGACAAAATACAATCGGTTGATCTATTTACTAACTGTTTTGAATGAACAAATATTATGATGAAAAACACTGGAAGCTGTTCGTGAAAAAACTTGATCAAATGCCAATATGCAACAATATCAAAACAATGAGATTAAAAGTGACTTTTACATATGATGTGCGCGTGAGTGATCGCGGGTAAACGCAAAATATAAAATAAAATAATACAAAAGCATCTAACTTACATTGCATGTAAAATGTAACATCACAGATATGCTTATACAATAATTTTAAATTTAGAGGTATTATTATGACGTCATATTTACCAATTTTTAGTACCCTGATATGACATCGCAAACACTTCGAAATGCCATCATCTGCCTTCTTTATAATGTAAAACAAAAAGAAATAACTGCAAGGAATGTTTGGCGTCCTCAAGATTTTGACCGCGCTCTGTGAAAAGGGGGTTTAATGAGAGTGCGTAAAGTGTCGTTCCAGTACAGCCTGTGCAGTCTGCACAGGCTAATCAGGCACGATAGTTTGCGCTTTATGGTATTTTCCGTTTTCAGAAAGTAAAAATTTAATTGAGGCGGAAGGTGTCGTCCCTGATTAGACTATGCGGACTGCACAGGCTAATCTGAGACAACACTTTACAAACATTCTTTAAAACCCCCTTTTTTACAGAGCACGGCTTATTTCAAAACATATAATAAATAACGACACGAATTATCACAGATATTGTCAAGTACATGGCAACCGATTCTGTGTGAGATATGTTCAGAGCAGCAACAGGTATTGTTGGTACGCAGGCGTGTTTTACATTGTTATTTAACCCATTTATGCCTAGTGGATTCTCCCATCCTTCTAAATTGGATCAATTTATTTCCAAAATAAGGGATGTCTAGTATATTTATTTCTATATTTAATATATTTCTGACAGTAATTCCTTTAAGCAAACAGCGCAGACCCTGATGAGACGCCGAATCATGCGGCGTCTCATCTGGGTCTACGCTGTTTGCCAAGGCCTTTTTCTAGACGATAGGCATAAATGGGTTAAATAGTTGATGTAAGGCAATGTTACGATAAACCATAAAGGAAAAATACCATCAATTATCTATAACTAATAAGTTCCCTGAATATGAAATTTAATGTTGGTTATAAATATGGAATGTGATAGATATAGAATCTTTTTGCCGCTGAAAGTACTGGACTGTTAATGCCTTTAGGGTAAAACCATCAAATAGCCCTGACGTTCTGCTTGAACGCTTGAGGCTAAGAATATCATCGTGACATCATACTTCTGGTTCGGGACACACCAATCGCGCGTAAGCACCGCCCTCTATAATGAGCTCATGTTGCGCTTTTATGACGTCATCGTTTTGGTCAAAGTCGTTTAAGTCTGTGAAGAAATAGACACAAACATAACCTTTTGTAACCTTTATGCAAACAAATGTCTGTTAAAGCTACATTTGTGTACGTCGTTCAACATTAAAACTGGTGAATACTTAATAATAATTAATTTGCATTTTCAAAGCGAAATTCTTACTACAGTTTTTCAGTTTCGGATGTGAATGATGCCGTTCTGATTATTATTCAAACGATGAAACGATGACGATGACGATATTTATTGGCGATACAGTGATACTTATCATCATCAACATCATCATCATCATCATCATCATCATCATCATCATCATCATTGTTATTATTATTATTATTATTATTATAATAATTATTATTATTATAATAATAATTATTATTATTATTATTATTAATATTATATTGCTGACAAAGTGTACTTCAAACCTAACTACAGGTACTTGTTCTATGCAGGAAAGGGATATATGTACCTGTATATACATGTACTTAGGTAGAAACTAAATAAATACATAGGTGGATATTGCAATAATAATAAACCGCGAAATATTTTTCAACCTTAGTCACGTTCATGGAAAACTGGAATTTATTAAAATGCCATTTTAAAGTATTTTTCCAGATTAGCCTTGCAGTCCGCACAAGCTTATCGGAGACGCAATTGTTCGTTTGTTATGATTCTTTTTAAGATTGTCTCTTCTAAACGAGAATCTAGTTTAGGCGGAAAGTGTCCTCCCTTATAAGCCGGTGCGGACGGGGACGACACTGCTTTAGGGCCATTTTTTTCAAGAACGCGGCTTTATCAATACCTAAGTTGCATCCGCAGGGGAAAAACCTTATAACGCTTACCTAAGTGTTTACCAAGGAAGGATAGGGACGCCCGTCGGTTGAGTTCCATCGCAATTTTCGGGGATAGATCAGAGCGAACCATCATCAGGCGGCCCAGGTACTTGTTGACGATGAACTGAAAGTCGCTGACGGCTTGGTGACACGCGCCCCTATGGAAGACAAACACAGTTATAAAGGTGGCCTGTCTATTTGGGAGTGAAACTCTTATCATGCATGTGTTGCTTAAATAAATGTATGTACGCTCATACACGCTTGATATTCGGGCTTTATGAGTATAAGTATAATATGATCTTGTAAGCTACTAGGTTCTGATGGGAAGGAATGAAACCACAATGTAGTTAACACTATCTCGATCGGTTGAAACAGCAAGAAAGATTCAATCATAACAACAAATAGTTGTAAAATTAACAAAACCTCGTTTTTTGTTGTTCTTAAAATCAATTTGCATAATGTGTCAATGTGCAAGTATCATTAATAACCCCTGTTGTTATAAAACAACACAAATTAATAAAGTGGTGTGCATTTGCATTTAGTGTCCAAACATATTAGCTTGTGAATTCAGCACAGGCTAATTAAGGACGACACTCGCCGCTTTGATGGTATTTTTTCATTTAAAGGGCGGTCTCTTCCTAACGCAAATACAGTCTAAGTGGAAAGTGACGCCAACGATTAGCCTGTACGGACTCAACGACCCTTTATACACATCCATTTAGCCCCGTTTTCCCAGTGCGCGTAAATTTAACCCCTTTATGCCTAGTGGACTATCCCATCCTTCTAAATTGGATCAATTTATTTCCAAAATTAGGGATGTCTAGTATACTTATTTCTTTATTTAGAATTTGTCTTACAGAAATTCCTTTAACCAAAGAGCGCAGACCCTGATGAGACGCCGCATCATGCGGCGTCTCATCTGGGTCTACGCTGTTTGCCAAGGCCTTTTTTCTAGACGCTAGGTATACGTGGGTTAAAGTATAAACTACAATAAGAGATATCGGGATTCTATAAAATGGTTTTATTTAAAGAACGACAAATTCGACTAACTCAAGACCTTGCTCACCACACAAATGTTCAGTGCATGCTGATAGGGCATCGGTTCTTATGAAGGAGAATGATATTTATTTTACTTAACACAGGTATGTTTCTGTTCGAAATGTCTTCATTAAAATAACATGTATTACGTAAGGCACGCTTGGTATGAACCAGGGCGTTCATATTGGATTAAGTCTTGAGGCATCGCATGTCATCGCATGCATAGAAATCGACGAGGAATCATCAACAAAACGTAATTATTCTTTTTATGAGTATATTTTATTGGCACGATGTTTCTGCACATTGAAATGAGTTGTGTGTAAATGGACGTTGATATAAAAAGGTACGTTTACATAAACCAAGAGCGACAACTCTTCACCTCTACGAGATAATGTACTGATTGCATCACATATACAATATGCCAACAGATATTTAATGATAAAACTGTTGGAAAAAATTACTCGCGCTGTTCTCTATATCATCCGATGGACAGTGAAAAATAAATAAATTAAATTCACATCACATTGTTAAATGTTGGGTTTTAATATGTTCAATGGCATCAGGAAGTGATGCGACACACTCATTGTTTTCGATGATTAACATGAGGTTTTGACCTCGGGTTTCATTATTATATGTCATTACTAATATCATGTGTCAAAACTACCTAAGACCAATATGAAAATAACACAAACGGTTCACTTATTAATTATGAAACCAAAAGCAACCAGCAAACGCACACAGCAAACATCATTAAAGCTACCTTATAGTAATAATCCGTCTGTCTTTTCCCGCCATTTTCAACCAATCGAACTGCTCCACATTTTCCCGCCACTGGAACTTTTCGTAGGCAATCACGAGGATCGGCTGTTCCACTCGCTGGCACAACTCCTTGTTCAGTGGGTGCATCCAGGGGTCCAACATAATGCCCATTCTAAACAGGAATATTGATATTGAAACTGCGTGCCTATTAATCGAGTATCAATCTTACAAATCAAAACATAGACGTCGTAGGGTATTTTTACAGTACGATTAAACTTCAAATGAGGCATGAATTCGTAACGTTAAGCAGGAACATCAAATATGACCAAATTTCACTTATTTTTTCATCTCTTTCATTAAATCGTTCGTAATATTTATTTTATTGAATAAAACTAGTTTGGATTGAATTTCCGTACTTTTATTCACGTAAAAGTGTATTTAAGCTTTTTATTTTATTTCAGGAAACTATTGACACTCCATGTTTCATTATTATCTATTGTCTATATGTAATAAGAACGCAAAATAATGTTGATTCGTGAAAACCAACAATAAAAAACATAAGATAATGGACATTCAGTTTTCACTCACCTAAAGCGAGAGTCGTCTGCTAACGTGGTCACAACGGTCGACCCTCCAAAGCTATGGCCCACAACGGCCGCCTTGGCCAAGTCAAGACGGCCCTTGAACTGCTTGAGATTGAAGTTAAAACCGAGGCAATTTCGGACGGAGATGCCGTTATTAATATCGGTAAGGAGATCTAGAAGCTTACTGCACTCTCTACCACGCTGATGAACCTGAACATGATGTGGGTGAAGAGTTCCATAAACTCGAATTACACAATCTCGAAATCTAATCAAAGTGCTGAAGGCACTGTAAGTGTTCGCTGTTGTAGATCTATAAGTTTAGACGCAACTCAGTTTAAAAAATTATGTTATAGCTTTTTATATTGCAAGTTTTAAATGAACACAACACATTCAAATTTATAAAGAATGTGTCTTAAAGCACTGGTCCAGATGTGTTTTTAAAATCATTAATAAAAAATAAAATTTAAGCTTCAGTGTGGGAAAAAATGGCATAATGCATATGCATTAATTGTCATCCCAGTACCAGAGACTCTCTTTAAAGGAAAAACATTATAAAATCAGAAATGTCGTCCTTGATTAGCCTGTGCGAATTGAACAGGCTAATCACACTGTGTGCACAGACTAATCTGATTTGACATGCCTTAAGCCCCGTTTCCATGAAAGCAGCCAATATGTACAGACTTCAATGATACACACTAGACTTCACAAGATGTTTAACACTATTAGTCATGAGGCCAAATGACAACTCAGCTAGGAGAATGGCATTTGTCGTCTGCATTATTTAACTGCTACAGGCAGTGGTTGTCTTTCTATAGCGTAGTTAAGCCTTATAAGCGCATACTGATTTGCAAAATATGCTCTGTAAAATTAGCGTGAGCTAACGCTCACACTAAACACCAGAAGGAAGACGGCGATGATATCGTTGTTACTGTCACTCGGATTGTTTTCGTGATGATGAGGATAAAGACGACGATGATGAAAATGAGCACGCTGTGAATAATTTAGATACTGTTGATGATTTTGATGATGGTAGTGGTGTTAGTGGTCATAATGATGATGGCACTGATGATAATGATGAAGAGGCGAAAAAGGAAAAATATGTATGAGAAGACAAAAGAGGGAGATTCTCAGAATAAAATAAAGTTTTATTTATGCCATTAAACATTATCGCCGTGAACTCAGTTTAACACGAAACATGAAAGATTTTTTAATGATTGAACATCTCTCAAAATAGTAAACAATAAGACCTATTACATTTAAACCACACACTTTGCCGGGGAAGGCGCGGTAAATTAGTGGTTTGAACCTTTAGTTACCCCGCTCTATCACAAGTTGACAGGCAAACTGGATACAGGACACGAAATAACAATACACGCAAAATCGCTTTAAGTACTTAAGCCAACATATTCATCTCGAGACCTCGTTATGCGAAAATGAGTCTTATTCCACGCTCGCTTGAAAGTCACGCAGGGTTGGTGGTCTTATTATCGGATAGGGTAGCTCCTGGCAAAACTGCGAGATTGCGCAAAGCGAATAACGCCCATTTTCGCATTACAGGGTTTATAGGTTAATCGTAGAGAATATACATGTATATAAAAGAACGGCTTTATTAGCATACACGTTTTACATGATATAAAGAATAAAGAAATTCGATTCATAACTGAAAGTCAAGTTCGACTTCATTGATTACACACATCACGTTTTCCTTTCACGACTTACGAACATTTCATGAAAGTTTTGCATTAGCATTTTATAGATTATGTGCGATTTATTAAAGCAAATTATACATCGGGGGACCGTTTCAATAAACATCGTAGTGCATATTTACGATACGATACATTTTTAATAAATATTCTAAATAGAGAAATAAATATACTTGACATCCCTAATTTTGGAAATAAATTGATCCAATTAAGAAGGATGGGAGAGTCCACTAGGCATACATGGGTTTTAAATGCATTAATATGTCATATCATATACTTTGGAAATCAGCCAAGCCTCTCGAGGGCGAAATCTACATGCTCAACCTAGGATTGTTTATTTGTAAAAATTAAACTTCATCATCGACACTAAAGTTAATGGTGCGCCTACGTGTCAGCGCCATACCGACGTGATATGAAGAAACAAACACTTTTCAAGGTTCTGAAACGGGACTGCTAAATTTCTTCCCGGCAAGGAATTTCAATAATTAGCCAAGCCCCAATGCACTTGATTCAAACGTACACGTATCGATATAGCATTTGTCAGTACCAGTAATTTAGGCTAGCCTTGACGTTTAACCAAAATTCGATCGATAATCAATCTGAATGTGTTCGTGCCTACAACTGTTATTGACAGAAGACCGCTAAAAATATTAGGCATACGTAGATAGTCACCCTGGCCTTAGCATTTGTTTGTTTATTATTTTAGAGTTGCCAGTCACAACGCTGATAAACAAATGTCTATCAATACATGCCAAAAAAATCTGTCTGACAATTAGTTCAATATTTGAAACGGCTAAGTGATTGAAACATGAGCACGTATATAATTCTGAACTAGTATTCTACTGAAATATTTTTTTATATACCAAAGTACGAGCTATTAAACTGTCATATACAGGTCATTCATTCCCGATTACCGAAGTTTATTACATAACATTCATGTTAGGAGAAAAGCCTATTCAACTAAAATTAAAGAGCTTCATAAAAAGAAACATGGTCTTTGAAAACGTATTTAGCATTTTCACCCATTTATGCCTAGCGTATAGAAACGAGAGCGCCGATGGCGCTGAAAGCATAGTTGCAAGATACAGGGAAGTTGCTGCTGAAGTAAATGTTTAGGTCAAAATATACTAAATAGTTTCCTTATATGTTTCGATGTAAAAGCGACAACTTTGAGCGAAAATAAATACAACATTTTGCACATAGAGACCCCCATAACCATACCTTTTCTTGACGGGCATTCTTAGCTGAATCGATTTAAGCAATAAAAAAGATTTGTCATGTTCAAACCAAAAACAAATTCGACTCAAATCAAAATCGACTGTTTTTGCGCCTTTTTCGGCCGTTTTCTAGTGGATTGTAACCTTTTGCAGTGCCATTTTTTACTTTAATCTCCAACTTTATCCTATTTCAGGGATTAAGAAGTGAACACCTATGCTTACCCTATCAATATCTCCAAACGATAAAACCAGAACAAAGTGTATAACATGCCTTCGAGGAAAATATGATGATTTGTTTAGAAAGTACATGACTCGATTATTTAGTATATTGTAGCCTTAACGATTGCTGACATCACGAGTCGCCCCCCTTGTTAACAAAATGCTCTATTTTTAGAAACGGGAATTCCAAATAGTGACGAATGTGAATGGTTACAAAATGACATAACTATGAAAATAAATACGTAGAATTACATTATTTCACGCATACCATTATGCAACCATCCGTTTTCTTTTCCGACTTGATACATTTACAGCTTTCCATTTAATATTTTACAGACACAGCACTCGTCCAGAATTCGCGCTAATCCATTAAATCCGATGACACATTTAAACCGTTAACCCTACTCGTAACGTAAATTTCTGGCTCAAAGTAAATCATTTTAACTTCAATTAACACAACTCTATTACTTTTAAACTCTACTTCATCAAATCCATAGAAAGGCACGTCAGAATCCATGTCATAAATCAGAAAACATTCATCGTACTCCGCCATTTTTTACACATTTTCAAAGAATAAAAGTGATTTATGCCCCACTTCCTGCTGAGAATATGTTTTAATTTCTATTTATAATTAACCGATGAAATGTTACATATACTTTAACCAGGGCCTTATTAATTCAGTTATGTAAACATTTGACCTCTCACAGAACAGTAAACGAAGGAAATCGAAATTGGGATCCCATATAAATTAGGTGTGAGGTCACTATCAACAAGAACAGAATTGTTTTACGAACGAAATTTGTTTTATGTTATAAGAAGATTTTTTGACATAAAACGGTCTTAGAAAAATTCACTAAAAACGGTGTCAGCAATATTCTTGGAAGAAAACGTTAGAAAAACGTTTCCAAAAAAAAAATTGTAAGAATTACCATATACTAAATTAAATAGATATTTCGTCTGATTTTTGATCAGGTAAGGCTTCATAAAGGGTAACCGACCGATGTGGATTTTCAAAATGTGGTATATACCATAAGCATAGGTGCAAGCACCTATGCTAAAAAAGCATGATGCGGCGTCTCATCTTAGTATGCGCTGTTTGCTTAAAGGAATTTCTGTAAGAAATATTTTAAATATAGAAATAAATATACTAGACATACCTAGACATACCTAATTTTCGAAATAAATTGATCCAATTTAGAAGGATGGGAGAGTCCACAAGGCTTAAATACGTTAAACTGTTAACATGAATTTTGCCTCCTTTGTTTTACATCAATCCTGTTTGTCAAGAAATAATAAACGCGTTTCCATCACGAAGACTGTCGATTTTTTCCAAGAGCACTAAAGATCAGTTCATAATACATGTGTAAAAGTCACAGCAAGCTTCTCTACGTTAATTGCTTTTAAATAGTAAGAACAATGAAAAAACAGCGAGATGACCATGATACTATATGCATAGGTATGGGTAGGAGGACGATGCTTATTCGTGGTTTTATGTTGATAACGACTTTGAAAAGTTTTGTTTGGTGATAATAATGAGAAAAACGACGACAACGACGACGACGACGAGAATAATTTTGTTGATAACGGCAATGAAAGCATCGTATTCATGAAGCTGATGACGTCGACGACTGATATGATGATAATGTTGTTGATATTGTTGTTGTTTTTGGATGATGATGACGACGATGATGATGAACATGACGAAGAAATAGAAAATACATGTGCGTCGAGTGTCACCCAATATAAGCCTGTGCGGACTGCACAGGCTTTTCAGGGACAATACTTTCCGCCTTTAGGGATTTTATCGTCTTAATGCAGTATTTTTAAAACGAAAATCCAGTCTAGGCGAGAAGTGTCGTCCCTGATAAGCCTGTGCGGACTGCCGAGGCTGGTCTGAGACGACATTTTGCGCATATTAATTAAGGCCAGTTTACCCTAACGAGGCTCGCCCCAACAACGCACCTGTCGGTTACGGTACTCATAGTCGTTCCACCGGATGCCCAGGCCGTCCACGTGCTCGAACGATTTCCACTCCTCCTTGAAGCTGTGGGAGCGCACCATTGATGAGCGCGTCGACCGTCCACCCGTCCGGTCTCTGGGGACCTCCGCCACGGATGCCCGGATGTTGTCCTTCAGCTGGTATGTCATGGACGCCGAGCCGTCCCTGCAAAGTGCATAGGGATTGTCAAGATCATGTTTAAATATTTTGTTCGTCAATGGTTGATACAAACCCAAGTCGTGAGCAGTGCGTGGAGCGACGCAGTAAACAATCGTTGTCTCGCCAATGTTTCTTACATATTAGCCTAGCTCTGGTACGGAATACCGTTAGGGCCATCGTGGTTACACATTTAAATCCAGAGGGCAACAATGCGATAGTGCGATAGAACGATGGCGACAATGCAATAGTATGATGGCGACAATGCGATAGTACGATGGCGACAATGCGATAGTAAGATAGCGACAATGCGACAACGCGATAGTACGATGGCGACAATCCGATAGTACGATGGCGACAGTGCGACAATACGATGGCGGTAGTGCGATAGTACGATGGCAACAATGCGACAATACGATAGTGCGATGATACGACGACGACAGTGCGACAATACCATGACGACAGTGCGAAAATACGATGGAGACAGTGCGATAGTACGATGGAGAAAATGCGAAAGTGCGATAATACGATGACGACAGTGCGACAATACGATAGCGACAGTGCGATAGTACGATGGCGACAATGCGATAATACGTTGACGACAGTACGATAACGCGATAGTACGATGGCGAGAATGCGATGATACGATTACGACAGTACGATATGACTATCGCATTGTCGCCATCGTACGTTCGCACTGTCGACATCGTATTGTCGCACTGTCGCATTTGCGTCATCGTACTATCGCGTTGTCGCCATCGTACTTTCGCATTGTCGCCATCGTACGATAGCACAATCGCATTGTCGGCCTCTGGATTTTAATGTGTATCCACGATGGCGTTTACGGTATACCGTACTCTGGGAAACGCGAACTTAGTGCATGTGCGTTAAGTATTGACCAAGATAAGCCTTTACAGTCCACACAGGCTAATCAGGGACGATACTTTCCGCTGTTATTGTATTTTTTCGTTTAAACAATGCTCTTCTGATAGAAAATCCAGTTTATGTGGAAAGGGTCTTTCCTAGTTAGATTATAGTGAACAGGCTTTTCTGAGACGACAATTTATATTGAAACTCGCTTTTCCATAACGGGGCTCGTGTATTTGTGGGGGCTTGAACTTGGGGCCCTAACTAGCATCCATGGATACGCTATAACGGATACTCGGAGATAATTAACCTTGCTGCTATATTCGATAGTACTTTTACATCTAGTGCTTTATAAAAAATTTAAAATAAAGTAAAATAAAATAGTTGATCAGCTATCATACTAGTAATACTGTCCGTACCATTAAGACTCATGCATGTGTCCGTTAGGTACCCAATTCTACCCATGTCAAAATCTTTGTTTTACTATTATTTGAAATTTACAAAAAATGTATTACACATCAAACGAGAGAAAATATTTAACACCTCTGTTTGTAAAAGACATTTTATTAAACGACAAATGACACAAAGTAGTTCGCACCTGTGTTCCACCGCGGCAACTATGAATCCATGCGAAGCCAGCTCGCAGCAATACGCGGAGTAAGAAGTCCGGTTGCCTCCGATACCGTGTGACATCACCACTACGGGGACCCTCTCTGACCCCTCGAGAACCGGGGCCTGCCAGAGGGCCGGAATGTAGACGTCACCTGGGGAGAAACGAATTTCCGATTAGTTTTCAATATACTGAATTAAATGAACATTAAAATAGTGTTTTTTTTTCCACCAAAACATCGACCCCTAACTAACAGGGTAGGTAAGTCGGCCAAATTGTCTTCATTTATTCTTCCTTTAGATACAAGATTTTTTGCTCCAAATCATTATCAATGGGGATCGAGTGAATTTATAAACATGGTTGACAACTTAATCCGGAACACACAAATTGAGTTTTTGACTACTCAGAAGTTTTTTTAGGGTCGGTCGAGTCAATTGAATCCAACTAATTTTAAGCCAGATAATACAGCTTAAAGCATATAACCGATAAATAATTACATATTTCGTGTTTCTTTCCATTAAATTGTGTAATGTATGCACAAATAGTTGGAATATGTTGTGTTTTGCCATACCGTGTTGATCTGTAACTATTGTTGTAAAGTGACGGATTGCTTGAGCATAAAACTGCTTGAATATATTTACCACCAAGCCAGTTAAAGAGCTTTCCCAGGAATTTCGTCGGTTTCTTTTTGAGGAATTTTGCGTAACCATGGCCGTACTGCTTCCTAGGTAACCAAAGGGGCCATTGGGTATGGCGCTCCTGTAATGTTAATAATGTTAATAATTAATACTACTACTACTACTACTACTAATAATAATTATAATAATAATTATAACTGTAATAATAATAATGATAATAATAATAATAATTATTATTATTATTATAACTAATGATACTGATACTACTACTACTAATAATAATAATAATTATTATTATTATATCGTTAAATGCTTTGTCGCGCCCACCCCTTCTAGGTCCTCTATGTTTTATTACACAACAAACTATATTTGCTTAATAATAGGAGAAACCAGGATCTCAAGAACGTTCTGCGAAAAACATCCATAATCCCATTGTGTCGTCCAATCATGTTTTTTTTGTTAAAAAATACCAGTGTATACGACATGTGATCTTGAAGGAGTTTGAGTGTGACAGCTTCGCGGATACCGACCATTAATGTATTATCCCATAATCTTATCCATTGCGGCTTAAGTGTTGTTTTTTATGTAAGCGGGAAAACTATCCGCTATGGACTAGGGTTATTAACCTGTTGCATGCAAAATATTTTTTAACAAATAATTGAGAGAAAATGTCACATGCGGAAACTTCATTTTAATCAACCAAAACAATTTACATCAGCATCAGCAGTAACAATAGCAGCATAATCATCATTTTTTTGTGATTAAATCGATTACCGCACCCGATTCGTTCAATGCAGTAAATATGCTTACCCATTTGCAAACTCATTTTGCGTGGGCGACTTTAAATAGCTATGAAATAACAACGCCTTGTTATACCTCTAGTGAACATCTCTTTGGTATAAACCGCCACACTGTTTGATAATGGCCTTAAGTAAATTCGCTGGATTACGCGCAAAGACATAATATTTCAAATGTCCTCCCCCATCGCAACCACAGCGACCGTGCGGCGGTATTTGTAATTATCTTTCAACCCACCTTCGCTACTCTTTATTCACTTGTCGAAGATTTGGTTTTTCGAAGTAGTGATGTCACAGTGCTATTTTGTATATTTTGTGAGCACATTTAATATTGTAACTTAAATAATCAGTATGATAGTGACGATGGTGATGATGATGATGATGATGGTGGTGGTGGTGGTGGTGGGGTGATGATGGTGATGATTACGACAACATAATCGGTTTTATCATAGTTAAAAGCTTAAAAGTCTTTAGAGAAAAATCAACATACCGGTTATTATGCCTAAACATAATTATGTGAATATTTTACGAGTGATAATGAACTTCTTTAGAATACAGGCGGACTTTATACGACTTGGAGAGCGGCTAAGGAGTCGGTTTTCGGTCTAAGATCACATAAAAGAACTAACGTAATGTACGTTTAATGGGGGTTCGTAATCAATCTCGTTTAGCCATTTAAAATTAGAGTAGTGGTTAGTGAGTATCGCAGAATTTCCCCCGGATACCAACTGAGAGTTTAACCTTCGTCGTAAATATCGATCAGTTATGGATAAAGATTAAAGGTCGATGAAAAGAAACAACCATCTACCATCATCACCACCACTCCAATCCCCACCACCCATACCATCACCACCACCACTACCAGCACCACCACCACCACCACCACTACCAGCTCCACCACCACTACCAGCACAACCACCACCACCAGCACCACCACCACCAGAAATACCATCACCACTATCGACAATTACAACCAGTGTATTGCATTTTTCACGCAAACGCATAATTAATGATCATGAAAGAAGTGGATAATAGTGGATAATAGAATAGGTGGTAAAGTTGAACAACTTGACATGGTTTTATGTAACCAAATAACTTAGCAAACTATACATTTAACATTTGGCACACGCCAAAGGATTACTTTAGTGTGCAAAAGGAATTCAATACCAGATTTTTTTGTGAAATCAGAATTCATGTAATTTTTGACAGCGGTATTGTTTCATAACTATATACGTATGATAGGGCTTGTTAAATATGTCCGGGGCATACAAAGTGTGTGGTTTTGAAAGCACTGTGCAATTTGATTGTTTTAAAACGCACATACATAGCACACAGAATTAAATAAACTTTGTTAAATATTGCAACATAATAGAATAAACAAAAATGAACAAAATGCAATTGTCACTTTTAAGTGATGCAATTGGCAACACAGCCTGAAAGCAGATAAACCTTTAGAACTCAATACTAAAACAGCGAATAAAGTTGCTCGTCGATTTTTCAATAGTGTATAAACACTAATCAGTCGTGAGAATGTAAATACATGTAGATTTCACTATTAATTTTATCAGGGTTCCAGGCTATACAGACGTAAATATGATTAAACAATTATGTATTTCTTTACAGCAGATTTAAAAAAAAACTTTTATGCAAATACAATCGAAATATATAGTATTTTATAAAACTTCAGGTGAGTTTTTGTGTGTGACTATACATATGTTTATTTGTCGGTCACTTGGACAACCAGACTCCATTTATGAGCATTTAGTGACGTCTCAGATTAGCTTATGCAGTCCATTTAGTGACGTCTCAGATTAGCTTATGCAGTCCATTTAGTGACGTCTCAGATTAGCTTATGCAGTCCATTAAGTGACGTCTCAGATTAGCTTATGCAGTCCGCAGGAAAGGAAAATGCCAGTTCCAGGGAAGTTGCAGTAATAGTGGCAATCATCATCATCATCATCATCATCATCATCATCATCATCATCATCATCATCATCATCATCATCTCCATCATCATCATCATCATCATCATCATCATCATCATCATCATCATCATCATCATCATCATCACCATGATCATCATCATCATCATCATCATCATCATCATCATCGCAGGAATAGCAGCAACTGTAACGTCGTAAAAACCAAAAGGGCCATGATAGCTATTGAGAGCCCACCTTATTTCAAGGTACACTAGGTGTGTCAAAGACTTGACACGGGGACCTAGTTTTCAGCATGACAAGGTCAAGATAATCATTCTGACCATGTGTCATCAAGATTGAGTTACAAATGAGACTTTCAATCTGGTGATATTTTTTCTATCTTTTACTAATTTTGGTGAACCAGTTTCCGACCACACTTGACCCAGATAGAAATATGAATTTAGATATGTGTCTTGTTCTGTGAAAATTGAGCAAAATGCATGTGCGTAAAGTGTCGTTACAGATTAACCTGTGCAGTCCGCACAGGCTTATCAGGGACGACACTTTACGCCTAAACAAGATTTTTGATGAGAAGAGACTTTTTTATACAGAAAATATCATAAAAGCGGAAAGTGTCACTGATTAGCCTGTGCGGACTGCACTGGCTTATCTGGGACGACACTTTACGCACATGCTTTAAACACCATTTTCACAGAGCGAAGCTCATATTGTGTGCAACAGTTTCATCAGGACTGAGTTATACAATTAGCTTCCAAATGTGATAACAACGCGAAACGCGCGATTCCTGGTATCAGGTAAGACGAACTCCGACAGGTGTTTATCAATCACACAGGAAAAAGCATTAACCCATGTATGCCTAGTGGACTCTCCCATCCTTCTAAATCGGATCAATTTAATTCCAAAATTAGGGATGTCTAGTATATTTATTTCTATATTTAGAATATTCCTTACAGAAATTCCTTTAAGCAAACGGCGCAGACCCAGATGAGACGCCGCATCATGCGGCGTCTTATCTGGATCTATGCTGTTTGCCAAGTCCTTTTTTCTAGACGCTAGGCATAACTGGGTTTAGCAGCAAACAGTAGACTTCAGTTGATATTGTGATAAGCGTAGAATATGCTGGAAGATTCTTACTTCTAAAAGCATTGAAATTATCGGGTATTAAATACGAGCGGAACTATTATAATATATCAGCTATAAGAAATAAAATCGTGGAGGAAACAACAATAATATAATGACTAAAGAAAGGCGTATCATAGCAACATAGAATTATACACTCATTAAATAGGTATCATTCCAATTTAATTCCTAGGAAAATATGGATATTGCGATTGCTACCGGTAATTCCATACCTAGTCTTTACAGGATCAGATTTAAAGACATCAAAGGCATAATAATATTTTTGCAAATTTGTCATTTGTTTAGCTGATAAGTATACGGGAGACAAATAGGCTAGGGACAGGATTTAACTCTTCAACAATTGCATTTTACATTGCACAAGTTTGGGATTCGAACATTTTACTCCGATCAACGAAAAGCTAGATGGAGGCCACATGGTCCGATTGAATCAATTGAGTAAAAATAACGTATTGTATATTTAAACGGAAAATATTATTATGTAGCCTAAATGAACGAAACATTTCATTTCGAAGTTTGAAGGCCAAGGTACTATATAAACTAAAATTAACGTTATACACTTCAGTCATTTTCATTTTGTTAATAAATGAAGATTGATTGATTTTAAATTAATTGAGGTAATACATTGGGAATATGCGGTTTTAATGAGTATTCATTTTTTTGCGACTTTATTCATCAAGTCAAACATTAACTTCTCAGAATAATGTTATTATTTTAGGATGGGGACAAGAAAGATAATTCCTTAAACCAGCGAGGTGTAGGAGTGGAAAAGAGCAAATAAAAACAGGTCGTATTCAACAACCGGCGAAACTAGGTTATAACTACACAAATGAAGTAATATAGTAATAGATGTATGTAATAATACACAATAATAAGTCGGTCGCCGCAACGATGTAATCAACCATTCAACCAGTACACTTTCTCAGGTATCAGGTTGTAAAATCTTCATTATTAGCCAGCGAATGTTAGCACAGAAATACGTTAACCATGAGAAGAACCCTGACGCTCAGAGAGATTCTAGATAGCGGTGTAAATTGTGTGTATCTATTACCTAGACTGAAAGCTATGTATAAACTTTTGTTTGAAAGAGAGAGCGTTATTTTTTTTATTTATTCCGGTAATAAAAACCAATTCTGTAGAACGAGTAGTTTGTTTACTGTCTAATTTAAGAATTTAGAACGCTTCATACTGGGAATCGAACCCGGGGACCCCAGATTGCTAATTGGACACCGTACCCACTATAAGGACCAATGGGCCACGAGCTAAAAACTGCTGTATCTAAGAAGAAATGCACAGCGAATACGACACTTTCACGCTAAGCCACGGATAGCGGTTAACAACAGAACGAGTTAAATGTTATATTTTACAGGCAATATGCACTCATTACAGTTAAGGGCGGTTTCAGCTATGTGTGTGAACGCTACAAATCACGTGCACATAACTTATATGTATACAGCAATGCCACTCAAGTCGGAAACTATCTGATATGAACGACATGGTAGGTATGTAAAACACAACGCATCGAACCACGGACGAAAATATACATAGCAAAAACGCCAATTTTGTAAACATATAACGAAGAACGTCAACAATAATAAAAACACTAACAACAGCATTAAACGTTACGGAAGCATAAAACATCAACAACAAGCAGCAGTGTCAGCAACAGCAACAATTTTGACTTTATATGCAATATCTGAACGGTATAATTGAGTTGTGTTCTGAGAAAACTGGACATAACGCATGAGCGTAAAATGTCGTCCAGATTAGCCTGTGCAATCCGCACACTTTCCGCTTTTATGACAATTTGTTTAATTGAAGTCTCTTCTTAGCACAAATCCAATTTAGGCGGAATGTGTCGTTCCTGATTAGCCTGTGCGGACTGCACATGCTAATCTGGGACGACACTTTACGCACAATCATAAGCCCATCTTCTCAGAACGCGACTCAATTGAAAATATACCGCGCTCTTGGAAAACGGGCCTTAATGCATGTGCGTAAAGTGTCGTGCCCAGTGCGTAAAGTGTCGTGTCCAGTGCGTAAAGTGTCGTGTCCAGTGCGTAAAGTGTCGTGTCCAGTGCGTAAAGTGTCGTCCCCATTTAGCTTATCAGGGATGAATTTCATAGGCTAATTTCGGATGACACTTTAAGCCCCGTTTTTCCAAGGCGCGGCTGAAATGATTGCATGTTGAACAGACCCTAGTTGGTATGTCGATAAGCTATGCGCGGACTCGGATGATAAATCACCGCACAATAAGTAATAATTCATCGCACTTGTATTTCCTTGTGGGCGTAGTTGAGATTAATTACCACGATATTAATTCAACGACGATGTGTGTATTATGGTAACGAAATTTTGAGATAAAAATGCCGCACTCGTATCAATCGGGAACAGGGATAACACAAAGTGCCAATGATAAACTGCGCAAAACTGTACGTAATCTGTATTGATATTACCTAAAGCCAAGGTATTATCCGAGTTCGAAACTTCCTCAGGCATTTTAGGATTTTAACAACTCCTGTTGTTCTGATGCATTCGAGCTAACGACTTAGAAAAACAACTCGTTGTGTTTGTTCTGAGGCGTCGCTATCAAATCGTTGAGCGAAACCCTTCGACGTTTTAATCCTACGCAGCAGTAATCCAAATAGCTGTTTTTATTTACCAATCAGCAACTTTAACCCATATATGCCTAATGGACTCTCCCATCCTTCTAAATTGGATCAATTTATTTCCAAAGTTAGGGATGTCTAGTATATGTATTTCTATATTTAGAAAATTTCTTACAGAAATTCCTTTAAGCAAACAGTGCAGACCATGATGAGACGCCGCTTCATGCGGCGTCTCATCTGGGTCTTCGCTGTTTGCCAAGGCCTTTTTTCTAGACGCTAGGCATAAATGGGTTTAATAGAAACATATTTATTAAATAAAAATAACTTGAAATCATATACATGTAAATAGGCACAAATATATTACACGCGTTTGGTGTCAAGCTACTAAAACATATGAAATCGTACTTACGAACACGTCCGTTTTCTCCACCGGATAGAACAGTCGGAAGAAGAGTCCGTCGTCTGTTTGGTCGTCCATGATGTCCACGCAGCCGACAGAATGCTTTCCCGACCCCGGCGGCAAATGCCGTCGGACATTCGCATGTTTATATTTGCCGTTGTTATCGCAGGTCGTCGGCGATCCTTTGATGTCTGAGTTAGACGAAATGCTCGTATTATCGCCAACGTTTATGAATTTCGTCGGGCCGTCGTCGCTGCGGAGCGTTTGCGTCTTGAGTTTGTCGGCAACGTTGCAATTTTCGTCGGACTCATCTTCATTGGTGATACCACCATCGTCGGCGTCGTCGTCGTCAGATTCAATATGGAAGCTTACACAGGAGGTAACATGTTGGAGATGCCGCTCTATCCTTTTCATTCTTTAAATGAAAATACAAATGGGGTCTAAATAGTTTTAGTCGCATGCGAGTTTTGATTCTGCTGTGGTTGTTGTAGACGTTGTTTATTGTATATTTCACACATAATCCCATCTGTTACTC